>NC_081252.1:31523484-32156341 GCF_030490865.1 Poecile atricapillus | reverse complement strand
CTTCAGGCAGGAGGGAGCTGTGCAAGCCCACGGGCATCACTAGATGGTGCCAGCAGTCCACCAGCTCCAGCACTGCTCTTCCAGCCTGCAGGAACACCAGCCCCGAGCTGTGCGCTGGACACCTCTGCTGAGGATGACAAGCCTGCTTTATTTTTGCGAAGCTGAAAACAAGAATCAACTGCATTTTCCACAACTTTCCTAGTTAGTGAATCGCTTCTAGGCAAAAGTAGTGCCAGAAATATGGTCACGTTTTCAAGCAGCTGTAAAATTTTACACATGAAGAAAACGAGCGGTTCTTAGGAGAGGAGTGATAGGTGCAGCAGAACAGGTGTATGATGTGTTTATGTGACACTGAACCGGTACTAACCTACTCTGTTACCCCACTGTGAGAAGTCAGAACATGGTGCAGAACATTGATAGTGTTGGTTTCTGTGTGTCCCCAGATACTCTGAAAAGAAAATGCATCTGGAACCAGAAGCAAACACTTTCTCTGAACAGCATCCCTCCAAGAATATTCAGGAAAACAGAGGCTGTCGAAGCTGTGGGCCAAATGACCACTCAGTTGGTTCTGACCCGTTGGGTTTGCTTCCACCTGAAAAGAATTTGGTTGTCAAAAGGAAATATTACTCAGGAAGATCCAAGTGGACAAGCAAGTCTGGACAACTTTTTTTTTTTCCCCCCTCCTCCTAAGGGGTATTTCAACCTTTAAGCATTTGTCTATGACCTAAAGTAGGATTTGAAAATGTTGAAAACTGTTGAAATAACATAACTTCATTGCAATTTCTCCCACTGTGGACTTGAAATAATTATTGTGAAAATATAATTTGCATTTTTGTTGAAGTTGTTTTCCATTAGGAAACCCTCTGATGGATAGTTTCCAGCTGGTTCTTGAGGTTAGATTTGTATGCCCTGCTTTCTTTCATCTCTTCTCTTTTTGGCCTTTGCTCTCTTCCTTGTGCCTAGTCATTAATGGGTTATAGTGCTGCAGATCATAAGCTTGCATTTGCATTGTAGTTTTTATAGCCTTCAAAACAACAATGTCTGTTTATTTCAGAAAGTGAACAGATAAAAGCCTTGGTCAATAAGTAATTTCTTTACTCCATTATGTACTTACCCCCACATTTGTAACAGTGAGACAAAGGAAGAAGTTTTGTAGGAGTCTGTTGGGGCTGGCCAAATGTTTTCACTGGAACACTTTCACACACACAATGTTCTTCAGTTATTCTAAACCCCCACAACTTCAGCACAAACAGAATTTGGACTTCTAGTGAAAATCCAGTAATAATTTTTCATATTTTAAATGATATTTTAGTTGAGTATTTTTATAAAAAAAAATCTTAACAATTCTTTTACAGATTAGTTGACTTCATCTTCTATTGCTTACCAGCTGTCCTCAAAACTGATAAGCTTATAAATCTCTTGCTTAAGTTTTTAACTAAGTGCAGTTCAAAGTGAGAGAGAGAGGCAAACAGTGACCCTGCTGAGGATTCTGGGGCTGCTCACTGAGCCAACCAGCCCCCAGAATCTGAAGGTCATCAAGTGCCGGTATTACATGAACACTTTAACCATCTGAATTATGTGGCCTGATATTTCATATAGATTAAACTCCAACACATTTTCCCCTTAGTACAGGATTTGCCATAGCAATAATTCCAATAGGAATTTCAACTGTATTTGTCCTACTTAGTCATAGTGGAAATAAGTGAGTGGAGGAAAACAAGGAGAAAGTCAGAAGAAGCTGTAGAAATGCTGCACACATTCCAGACTTTCTCTGCGTGGGTTAATTTCTCAGACTTTGGAATGAAATGACACTACTTTGGACACTACTTTGGACAGGAGATCTGCTCCAGAAAATTGGGCCAAAGGTCACTGAAAAGCAATTTCTGAACAGCTGCTGGATGAAAAATAAAAGAAAACAGGCCTCCATGGATGCCCCTGTCACCCTCTGCCCTGGGTAAAATTTTATTTACATATATATGTGCCAGGTGTGGCAATGTCAGTGCCTTGACAAGTACGAAGTGTGTTCTGTTCACAAGAGTTTTCTCAGGGCGCAGAGCAAAATATCCCACCTCAAAGGCAAAGCTGGAGAGGGGCTCGATGTTCCAATTAGCAGCTGTACATGAGAAACAAAGCATTTTGGATTCCCATGCCCATACTCTCCTCCTCCTGAGATAGTGAAGTATTCTTTGGAGATAAAAAGGGAGGTGAAGTACTTGAGAAATCATTTCTGGGTCAGAAAGAGGATATGGTGCTGACACTCATTTTACTCTAAGGAACAAAACAAAGAGTGGTAATTTATTTCAAATCTCAGCCCTTTAGAATGCAGACAGAAACTGCTCACATATAAAAACCTGCTCCTTGATTGAGATGTTTCATTAGCTGTATGAAATGGGACAAGGAAGAAACACTTGGGAAACGAGTGAATTCAAAGAGATTATTTGAAGGTTATGTGGTAAAACGCTTAGTTTCTTCAACTAATTAGGGCTGCTGGGGAATGTGCAGTTTCTAGGTCATATTAAGTGTAAGAAGCTTCCTTCTTTAGCCAATTGAAAAATAAGGCTTGGCTGAACTGTGTTTGCAATGTAATTTTTTTCCCCTTTGGTTATCTCTCTTCATTTTTTCATTCTGTATACTCAGCTAGCAAATCAGGTAGAGGCAGCAACCAAAACCACACCAGTTTATTAAAATTTACAGTTCATATTCGTGTCCCATCTGGAAGATCCCCCAAGTAATTTTGAACTGTAAAACTTCATATATGGTACTTAAAATCTTCTTCTTCAGCTGCACCTCATGATGGTGGTGGTTGTTGCTGTATTTCCCATGCTCTGGAAACATGAACAAAAAGTGCAGATGGTCCAGTCCTGGGCTCTGTTTATCTTGAGAAGCTGATTATTTTGGTAGAGGATGTTACACAATATTTTTAAATGGGAAGGTTTTGTTTATGTTTCTTTTCTTCTGCTGCAGTGATGCAGTTGATTGTTCCAGTCTCAGGACAGACTGTAGTCACAGCTGATCTTGCCGCCCCCATCTTACACAACCATCTAGTGCCCCTCTGAGCAACAAACAATCTTCTTCTGAGCTCCTGTCAAGGCTGGCTCAACCATTCACACCTCTGCTACAGTGAGTTCCTCTTTACTTACCTTATCAGCAAACTTTTCTGGTTTTTGCAGGCATGGGAAATAGCCTGCAGACAGAGAAAAGTTGGAGACAAAAAAAAGAGAAAATCCATTCCATTGTATAAAATGAGGAAACAGTATTTCAGTTGGTTTAGGGTTTTCTAAGTCTATGAAAAATAGCACTGTCCTTGCTTTTGTTCTTTAATCAGGAAATGAGCAGGGTTTTTTTTCTTTTTTTTTTCTGTTTTTTTTCCTGACAGTGGAGACTTTATCGTCAACTGCTTCTGCAGTTTTGCTATTAATTTCTTTTTCTTGAAGAAATCCAAAGTAAAGCTGGCATTTTCACCTTCTGTTTGTGTTTCATGTTGGATTTTAATAAGCAAATGAAAAGAAATTGCTATTTCATAATGAAATGGAAATGTAAATTCAACATGTAAGCAGGCTTTTTTGCTTTACCTAAAAACTTTGCCAAAGCTTGTCAAAAATGTTACTTCATATTATGTAAAACAAAAGTCTTTGGGCTTTCAGCCATGTTCCAGACTACTTAAGTGGAATCATAACTCTCTGAGCCACTGATTTCAGTCACTCATTAAATTACTGACAACATTTTTAATTCCAAGCCTTTTATTTAAAATTGAGGCTTTCTGCTTCTTCAAAGTACACAAGGCTCATTTTTCACAACATCAGATTTTGTGGGAGCAGTATCCCTACCTCAAAGAGGTCAGCAATCAAAGATCTATTTACTGTCTATTTCTATAGTTTCTGCAGCGCTGGCTCCTGTGGCCTGGTGGCAGGAGAGAAAGTCTCCTTAGGTACAGCCTGGAATGTGATGCAGGTTTCCACAGTCTTCACACACTCTTCCAGAAGCCAATCCCTCTTTCTCTGTGCTGTGTCTTGTGTCATCAGTGCAAGACAAGGTCTGTACTTAGAAGGGCTGCCCACAGTCAGGACCCCTGAGAGCCAGCTAAGTGGTCAGTGCCACAGAGATCTGGCTAAGATTTAGCTCTGCTTTCCTCTCCAGGAATAAACTACACATTGGAATAAAGGAACAGCCCCCACTATTCTCCAGCCTTTTTCTTATGTGCCACAATGCATGAAAGACAGTTATTCCTTTCAGACCTTTTCCTTCTTCTAATAAAAAGCCTCATTTCCAAGAAGACTGGAGTGCAAATTACCTTCTCTACTCAATTACAAAATCTGATCACTGGCTTTTCTTTTTTCACCACTAATAAAAGCTATTGAAGTAAAGCACCCATCTCTCGTCACGGAAAAACAGGCAGTAAGTCACCTTGAGATTAAAATATATCCTGCTGCACACTTTTCTTGGGAATATAGAGCAGTAATTGCTTAAGACAATGACAACAGAGACTAGAGGGAACATTGTATTTTTGTGCAACATTTCCAGGGACAACAGAGGAAATCCTCCACTGATTTAAAGCTCTACAAAGCTGCTACTCTGGCTAATGTAAATTGTCTTGACTTCATTGAGGTCAGTGTCCCAGCTCCTCCAGCTTGGGATTTTTCCCTAAATATGAACGATGATCCAGTCAGTTCAGATGAGTATGACAAGGCAGGTGCATTAGATTAGTAACTGATGTTCCAGGCTGCCTGCTGGGATATGCCCTTAGGACTACACAAAAATTTGGCACAGCCTTTGCCACCCACTTAACAGGTTGCAAAATAGCCAAGCAAAGATGAGCCAGATCTTCAGGTTGTCTTGCTACCTGTCATGGCTGAATGGCAAATATCAGCTAATTACACCTACAATTTCTGGAAAAAAAAAAAAAATAGAGAGGGGGATGGGGTGAGGGAGTTTAAGAACAGTAAGGACTGGAATTAAAAAAAGCTTTTCTAGTCTTTATGGTTTTGCTGCAGTTCTGTTGTGATCAAAGAATTGGTGAAGCAAAAGCGGGTCCCAGTGCCGTGCTACTAAAGTTTGAAGGAAAAACCTTAAGACCTTGCCCCTACAGGTACAAACTAGAGATTCATGATAATACAAAGCAGAAGCCAAGAATAGGTTAGGGGTAAAGTGTTACAATCAGATAATATCTGAAAACTCAATAGAGCATCCTTCAAAGATCAGGTTGTCTTATATTTTAAGTATCTATGGAAACACTTCAGGGGCAGGAAAGCTCAAAGTAAAGGTTGAATGTTTAACCCCTACCTTTAAAACGTTCTATAGGCACCTTATAAAAGCAGACAGAAAATACACACTGGTACTTCTCATGTCATATATGAAGGGAATTTTTTCTTGGTTTTTGATCCAAATTCACAGATTTTTTGCAGGTGTCTTTAAATATGAGGTGCTGCTTGTTTCAGCAATGTGTTATCTTCATTGTATTTTTATGTGCAGAGAACTGTTAGCTTTCAGACCTTACAGATCAGAAATGGGAATGGCTTGGAAAATTCTAGCAGCGTTAGCATGGACAAACCTTTAAAAGTTCAGTTTGAAGTCTGAGATCAGCCCTATAGATTCAAATCCAGTCCTCAAACCTTACCATACATTAACCTTGTCACATAATGAATGTTAGAAATGTGCTAACAATTTTACTTTTTATTCTTCACAATAAATTCAGGCTCCCTAGAGAAGACACCCAGCACCAGGCCTGACAAAGCTCCAAAAGTGTTTGGACAATGCTGTCAGGGCCATGGTATGATTCCTGGGGCTCCTGTGCAAGGCCACGAGTTAGACTCAATGATCCTTATCATCCCTTGCAACTCAGCATATTCCATGATTCATGACAAGCTTTCCATAGCGGACTTAAAAACTGAAGAGATCAAGAGTGAGATTAAAAGCAGCAATCCATGCTGAATTTCTGTGCAAAAACTCATGTAGTCAGAGTGAAACCATGAAAATATTTATGAATATTTAGGCTTACATTTGTTTCCTTGAACTCTGGGGGCAGTGGTGGGACGTACAGAGAGACAGAAGATAATTTTTTTCCCGTGATTGAGGAGGCAGCACTAAAAGAGAGAATTCTGATGGGGACTCTGCTTCAGCCAGCATGATAGTAAAAACCAGTGTCCTTGTTCTGAACACTGCCTCTGACCACCTCTGTAAGGACAAGATCCATTTGCAGGCCTTCATTTTCTATATTTCTGGTTTTAGTCTTTTGTGTAGAGCGAAAGGCGGCTTAGGCCAGTCTGAGCTGTCACACAGTGCTCCCATTCTGCATCCACAGTGCATCCCATTTGTGGGCCCTTGTTCTGAGAGGGTCAGCTTCTCACCCAATGTCTTCTGAAAGTCACACTCCTTTGGCATTAACCCTTAAAGCAGGGCTGGTGACACCACCTGATCTGTCTTGTGTGTCCACCCTTTGGAAATAGCTGTCTGGTACAATGGGCCTTTTCTTCTGGGGGTCCAGTTGCCAGGATGAGAAATGACTAGCACAGGTGGAAACATTAGTGCAGCTTATCCTGACCCTATGAAGGGCTCTGTTCTAAACTGAGGGTGTGGCCAAGTTTCTGGGCATGAGAACATCAGCCTCTCCTTGCCCTTTGTCTGGTCTTTTCCAGTTCAGCTTTTCCCTATGTATTCCCAGCTCAGGCAAGAGAGAGATGTTTTTATTTAGTGTGCAAGGCAGAAATGCTTACAGTGAAAAATACCAGTCTGGAGAAGAAAACACACACTCTTCTCTACATCTCCCTTGCATTATCAGCCCTGCAAAATTCTGAGTTGGACTCAATCATGTTTGCAATGCATTTTCTCTTTTTTTCTTCCAGCAAAATATTCTGTTTCCTAATCTATATCACAAGGCAGCTTATTTTGTACTGAAGCTAGAATGGGTTAATTTGTTAATGAGTCTTTCTCTCCCTACATTTATTATATATATATATATATATGTATATACATTATATATTGAGGGATATACCCCATTCTGCCTTCATTCTGACTGTGAAGATGAAATTGAAGTAAGGGTAGTCTGCCTCTCTTCCTCTTCTGCTGGGAAAGTACATTCATTCCTAAACAAGCAAACTTTGTAGTTGCTTAAAAGTGTATCCTGAGCTTTTTGAAGAATTATCTGCTACACCAGTGATTTGAGGAGCAAGTGGACCAGAGCTGATATTAGCATGTCAAAGAGGTTGCCCCATTTTCACAGTGAAAACTCTAAAGTTTTGTGTTTAATGGTGAGAGACTCCACAGACCCCTGAAATGAATGCTGTTATTCCAGATGTGCATTGTCTCCATAGGAATGCAATTTCACAGTCATCAAACATTCTAAGTTCATCAAGTGCTAATTATAGCAGAGACCATGACAGCAGAATCTTCAAAGCCCTATGGACAGAAAAGCCTATTGATCATACAATTGATTTTTATTCCTTGGTATTGAACGGCAGAGCTGCCTGCTGCTTCTAATCTGATGGGGGGTTTTGAGGATTGTTTTTGGTTTCTTTGTGTTTTTTTTTTTTAAATTTTCTTTTTTGTTCCTCTACTAGACTAAAGAAATAGTGTAGTTTGTCCTGATGCTCATTGTTTGTCCTGATGGTCATTGTTTGAGTGGCATATCAGCTGGAGTATTGTACCCCATTACTACAGCTCTCCAAAATTCCTGTCCATGTTGTTTTCTCTTTTAAAGAGAGTGTTGCTTTTTCTAGAACTTTCCCTTGGAGCTAGAAGTCCAGGGATGATGTCCCTGAGACTGAAATGAGCCAGCCTCTAGCTTCTGGTGTGCTGATTTCATTTACATCAGCTCCATCATCTTGGTGGGTTTCTGGTGTGGGAGGGGAAGGAGAATTTGGCAGTGTGCTGAGACATAGTCACTCACTGCAGTTTTGGTGTTGCTTGTGGGATTTACTGCATGTGATCTGAATATTGACTCTCCAGGAGCATCGATCAATCACAGTATCCAGCTACTTTTGCAACAGAATATAAGCTGAGAAATGATGTTTGCTCTACTGACTGCCACAGAGCTGTCAGCTTTCTGCCAAGCTCCTGGGGGACAGGCAAAAGTGAACAAGGGGTCCTGCCACTCCTGTAAGCTGCTTCCTCTTGTGACTTGCTATGGCTGATCTCTCCCCTCTTACATTCTTTTCCCCATCCTGTCTCTGGTAGCTGCTGCTTGCAATGGAAAGATAAGCACAGATACCTGCAAACCTGCCAGCTGAGGAGTTGCATGCTCTCTGTGAGTTCTGTTGTTAATGAGCCACGCAGAGCAGGCAACAGGCAGCCCCAGAGGATTCATCAGGGGCTGGTGCCAGATACCTGTTGAAATGATTGGAAAGATTTCCACTGACTTCTGTAAGCTCTGGTTCCGTTCCTAATTGCACCCTCCTGCGTTTCTCAGGGATTTGAATCCAGGAAGCCGTAAATGCTGTGCCTGTGTACCCACAGCTCCCTAATGTCCTTTCTGTGCCAGGGCTCTGGAGAAACAGGCGGGATGCCAGCAGCACTTTGGTCTTCTGGGTACATTAGTCATGCACCTCAGGGCCTCAGTTTCCCCATGGGCAAAGACAGAGATAATGACAGTTGCTTCTTGGGAAAACAAAAAAGCCTGAGGAGTTCTTATTTGTTGTGGAGAGGAGCTGGTTGCTTCCATGGTCAGTCTGAGTGACTGGGCAGTGAGAAAGGGAGATGAGCAAGATCTAAATGGGTATGTTTGCTCTCAGAGCAGCCACACTGATGGACCTGTGAGAGCCCACCTGTTGTGGCAGCAAGGACCAGACCCCTGTTGGGTCAGAAGTGCTTAAGTTTAGCTAAACAGTCTCTTTGGTGTGAACAGCCTGTATTTAGGATGAGATCTGTGAAAGCTGTCAGGATTGACCAAGTATGGCCACATCAAAATCAAGTGCCAAAAATCAAGTGCATTAGGGAGGAATGTAGACTACTGCAGACCTTTATGGTAAAGAACATCCTGAATGCACAATCATTCTTTGGTTTAAAGGATGTTTCTGCTAGCTCCTTCTGTCAGTAGTTTCCTTTAAGAATTCAGGAGAAAGAAAGAGAAGACGAAAGGGCATTATGGATGCAAGGGGACAAAGCCATGTTAAGTTTCATTTACAGAGATGAATTGGGAACAGGTGCTTCACATAACTGAGGGCCACCATTCTGTGAGAGAGCCCTTGAGAGTCAAGAGAAAGGAATTGCAAAAAGCAACAGTATATTCAGAAAGATAACTATAATCAAGCCCTTTCTATATCTATTAAGGGGAAAAGACAACAACCACAAATGCAATGGAGACATTAAAACTGACTTTGTAAAAAGCCATTTTTAATATATTTCTTTGTTTCTTTGAAATAATTTCAAACCCGAAGGCAGGAATAATTGAAGCATTTACAGAATATATCAATAATACCTCATTATCCAGCTTTGCTTCAATCCACTGATTTCAATTTTCTTTTGAACAAGCTGCATTTATCAGAGGACTTAGCATATGAATGGGGAGGGGGGGAGAAATGTAAAATGTGTGCTCTAGATTTACATGTCTTAGGATGCCAAATAGCCATCAAAACTAATTGTTTCTAAAATGCTTTATAAACCTTATCTTATGTGTTGACCCTAATCAGTGCAATTAATTTCATAATGAATTCTTTCTACACACACCCAATCTTATTATTATCCTTAGTCTAAATTAATAACATCATGATAATAATTAGTAGATATGAAATTGTCTCTTCACTGCTTCTCATAGCATGTGGGCTTGATAGAAAAGAGCAACAAGGATGACAATTAGAGTAAAACGTCAGCTGTATTGATTGTTGAGCACCTTAACCCTAGCATCTGCAAAAGAGGCTTTATTTAAATCTGAATATCTTTTTATATTCTCCCTCTATTCCTCTTTCTGTTTTATTTCAACGTTTTCCTTCCTGCAAGAGGCAACATCTCCTGCTCGAAGCTCACAACAAAAGCATTAAAGTAGAATTTTAGAGCCTGATTCAAAGTGTGCTGATGCCAGATTTTAAAGCAAATGAGCAATGGGGAGATTTAGGAGAATGTCAGCACCTTGAGAACCATTGATATCCTTCTTGAGGTTTCAGTCTTCCAGAAACCTCAGGGAAGGTGGACAGCTTTCTATTTTGGACTGTGATTTCATGGCCTTGTTAAGACAAATTTATTTGAATAGGGTGTTGCTTTCATAGTGCCAGGTCCAATCCTTGCTCTGCCTCACTATTTAACCGTGGGAGTGTGAGAGGGTAGAGGAATTGCCCGTGTTTAGAGGAGCATAAGACAGACATGAAACACATCCTTGACCCTTAACCTTAATTGCCTTTACTGAATTAGTGTTTCAATCAGTTTCTGAAATAACTCTCCTCCATTCTCTGAAGGTAAAAATCTCTTTCTATGGGCACAGCTGTAAGATGATGGTTCCTGTCAGCTCACAGCCCTACCTTTAGGCCCAGTGCTGCTACAGCCTTAGAATTTCCACCCTCCTTTATTCAAAGTCACTTTTCCAGCTTCTGCAGTCACAAGAAAACATGGCACACCTGCATTGACAAATTATTGCCTGAAGCCAACAACTTGAAAAGGGACTGAAACAGGACAAGGCAGAAGAAGGATTGCTTCATAATGTTTTATTCATGCACCTGACTGATGATGTATGGGCTACAGCTTTATGATGACTGGAATAAAAGAAAGAAATTTATTGTGTCTTTTGGGGGTTTCTTTTTTGTTTGTTTTGGTTTTTTATTTATTTTTAAAAATGCTAATGATGGAGACTGTGGTTTATTAAGAACAAAAGGAGAGTGTTCTCTGAAACAGAAGATAATAAGTCACTTGGGTTCTTCAGTGCAAGAAGAAGAGCTCAAACCTTAGCTTCTCATTTTGGAAACTGAAGTTGGAAAAGCACATTCCCTTGATGCCATTTCAAAAAGAGACAGCTAACATTACCCCTGCAAAGGGAGGTATTTTGATGTTTTGCAAAGGAAGCCTGTGACAGAATCACATTGCTGACAGTCGAGATGAAGGCACAGCTATCATGGAAAGAAAGTCCCTTGTGTGTCTCTTTTTTTCCCTAAATCAGCTGTGAACAGCTTTTAAACTATCTTTGTATTTTTTAAACTAGCATCTTGAAGTGCTGCCTCTATCACAAAATCTGCAATTCAGTGTGCAGGCTAAAATGTTCAGCACAAAATGAGGACTTGATATTCAGACAGAGAATGTTTCTTTGTTATTGGCAGTACTAGTGCGAATTCTAGATTGTCAAACCAGATTCACAGTGCTGTGCACACACAGATAGCAGGAAAGATTCAAAAGCTCTCTGCTGTGCACACAGCAAGGGCATATCTGAGATGTAATTGTGACCTGCCTGATGCACTTTTCATCTAAGAGTTGAGGGCCTACCAGCAACAGAGACACAACTTAGACCACAAACTCCAGAGCCTCTAGAATGAGTACTTCTCTAGAGCAAGTGTCACACAAACCATTTCTGATTCACATTTTTTGTCCTGAATTATTTTTTTCAGTTTTCAAAAGTGAAAATAAGATCATAGGTAGCCCAAAATTTACTGCAGACGGTCTTTAAGTACTTCATTAAAAAAACACCAAAAAGAAATGTTTCCTCAATTCTATTTCTCATGCCAAGAACATTTGGCAAATCCTACTGAAATTTTTGCATTTGTTTTGGAAGAAGAAACAAAATTAATTTCTGCTGAGTGGAAGTGTCCACAAATTCCTCTTTAATCTGTGAAGAGCAGATTCTTTGGCATCCTCACCTCTTCCCTGTGGCACAGCAACCCAGAGTCCAGACCTGCTGGCCCTGTAACAGGAGATGGCAGCAAAACTTGCAGTGGTATCTCTGCTTGTAAAGCCAAATTGATTTCAATGTATATAATATTCAGCCACCAAATATGTTCCCTCCTGTATCTCCTGTGTTTTTAATAACTCTGCATTCACTCCTGTGTTGTTTGCTCAGCTGAATTAGGTTTTTTATGCTTTTTTTTTTTCCGCTTATGTTCAGAACACAGAGTTCACACAAGTGAAATTAATACAACACAAAGGGTTACTTCTGGAACTATCAGAGTTATTGACTGCTATGTAGCAACCAAAAGCCCTTTAGTTCTAATCTATTTTCCTGTCAGGTGAGGTTTGGACATTTTCCAAGGCACATCTTCTATTCTTCAAACAGCAGGGACTGATCTTAGCCTCACTTTAACTCACTTACTGGCAATAACTCCAACTTTGGCTCCACTACTTGACTTTTGTGTATCAACACTGATTTAAGCAGCCTGAAGGTCTGGTGCTCTCGGGATGCATTATAAAGAACCCATGTCCTGACTTAAGGTGCTTAAAATCTCTGAAAATTTTAAATAATTGGACACTTGTGGTCACTAAAAACAGTGGGGTCCACAGAGATGGAATGTTGTGGGAAAATAACCTGTCCATAAGTATTCCATAAGGCACCTCCAGACACAGAAGTCCCTCGGCAGAGGCTAAGGGGCTGAGGAGGTGTGACCCAGAGCGTGTTTCTGCCTCAGTTCCGCTAGAGAGCAGCTTTGCCACAGCCTAAGCTGAGAAAAGCAGCTCAGACCGCCCGCAAATTCCCTCAGTTTGCCCTGATCCCACAGCCGCCATCTCGCTGAGGTTAGGATGCAGGCTCTGTCAATTTGTACAAACCCATATTAATTTTCAAGTAGGTCTTACACTAAAGAATAAGAAATCCTGTTAAACGACAGACTTTTTTTTTTTTTTTTTCCTAGTCAAATCAGAGGTTTTGATTATACTCTGAAACCTAAGTACAGCACTGATTCTACTGGACCTCGAAAAATGCTTTATGTTTGGCATATGCTTAGCTGTGCATGTTTGAATTGACTTGCTACATCAGAGTACCCTTTAATATAAAATATGGAAGAGGTATAAAATTTGCTAGAATTGGGTAAGATATGGTCAGCTTTTGAGACTGCACTGTACAGTAAATTATGTTCACACTTCAACACAGAAGGCACAGCTAAGTTATTATACTGTGTATCTGTTCAACGAGCTCAGAGAAAATTCAAAAATTAGATTAAACTTTTGAACTTTCTGCAAAGGAAGAAAACAAGAAGTGCTTACATTCTGATACTTTGAGATGGTTGCTTTACAGATACTGAATAATCAATTAATGTAGTGCTTTTGTTATCTGTCAGAAAAACCCTTGCCTTCTCTCCTCCAAACTATTTCAACAGGAGTATCTTTATCTGTCTTTTTCACTGAAACCTACTGATATGTGCAGCTGTACTGTTTAGATTTTTTCTAAACTTCCCCTCTGAAAAATATATTTTAAAACCTAGTCTCCTGCGGCCCGATTCACACCACAGTGAAAGTTGTAGATTCTCCTTCCCTACCTTATTCACTTGGCCCTCCTGCATCCTTTTTATGGAGCACTAAATACTCTGATGAATTCCAGAGGAGCAGACCTGAACAGACATACTCTGTATAGAAAACTTGTACAGAATACTTAGCTGTCACACACAGCCGAGACAAACTGTCCAGGAAAATGAAGGGGAAAAAATTATAATGTCACCTGTCTATCTCAACTGCAGGAATGAATGACTGGTCAAACCACAAAAAAATAAATTTAAACTAAACCTGGCTGATAAGAAACATTAGTTAATTTAAGGTGAGTCATGAAGTTTCAGTTCAATTCACATAAACCTGTGAGGATATTTAAATAGCTGCAATAAACACTGAAATAACCAGTGTTTTTCGAGTTCAAAAAAAAAAAAAAAAAAAAAAAAAAAAAAAAGCTTTCCATAGAAGCTACAAATACTGTGCCTTTAACTAGCTCTAAAATATTGTACCTTACAAATTCAATGGCTATCAGTGGCTATGAAAGTGCTTAGGGAAATTGTTTTTCAGCTTCTTCTACTGGGGATGATTAGATTTCTGCTAGTATTAGCCATACCTATGAAGTAATTTTTTTCTACAGGCACACTTTAAATAACTGGATGTTTTGTGAAAGCATTTGGATTGTTCTCACTTGCATCATTGCCTTCATTGCATCATTGCAGATTGTCTTCAGAACAGTTTGGCCTGTGGCCTGCCAGGCACGTGACAGTCAAAATCCCTTTCTGTATCCCCTAATCCCTGCTCTTTTAAAGATGTGTTTCTTCAGAAGCTATGCTGTGGAGCCACGCTTTCAAAACCAGCTGTCATCTGCAACAACTGAGCACAGGATGAATCGAGTTTCATTGAGAGCAGAGCAGGCCCTAGCTGAGCGCTTTACAGCATAGCCTGAAATATCCTCAAGCTCCAAAGAACCTTGGACTGGCTCTTAATTATCCAAGAAGCCAGAAACTCTTCCAACTCTTCCATTCCTGCACCAGGAATGCTGCCTGAGCTGCTCAGAGAGTTATGTTTGCCTCAAGATAGCACCTCTGCTAGATGTGGCCCTTGCTTGCCATATCCTCCCAGAAAAACCCAGACTTAAAGACTGGCAGGTGAGCAAAGGCAGTAGGAAGAGAGAAATAGCCTGAGGTGTTTGTTCAACAGAATGGATACCTGCCAATTGAAACAGAACACCTGAAAGCAAAAGTAATAAATTCTGTAATAAATATTAACTTTTGTTATGCCTTCTAACAATGTTTTGCCCTCACCAAGAAAGGACTTGTGATTGTGACATTCATGGTACCCCAGACATATTATTGCTGGGTTTCATGGCTCACTGCAGCTTTCCATCACATGAAGCCTCTTGACATTATTTATGCAACTGCTAAGTGACGCAGAAACAGATCCAAGGGAGAAGCAGAGAGGAACAAATGGCTGAGGAAAGGTCAGGGTAATACCACGTGGCTGCTTGGCTTCTTCCTAGGAATGGGAAGAGAAATTCTGCTCCTCTTGAACCCCTCCTTTTCTGTTTTTTGTTAGCAAAATCAGTTTATGGGTTGTGACATTGAGGGCTTAATTTTCCTTTTATTGCTTTTGAGGGCCACAAATACACACAAAGCAGTAAAGAAGAAATATTAATGTAGATGTTCACCGTTAAAGCTGCCAGCAATTGGCTGTCACACAGACAGCATCATTTTTCTTTGTGCTTTATGCTGCAGACACACTCAGATCAGGTTAAGACACTTAAATGTATTCTGTGTGTTTCAGGAACATCTGCTGGCAAATTGTCATCTGAGAACAAATTTGCCAACCCCCATCAGAAGTGCCTGTAGTATGAGGTTATATCTAGAGCTCAGACGTGTAGCAGGAGCTCAGCATTGACTTAAAACTTGTGGGCTTTTGGTCATGGTATACCAGCCTCTGGAATCTAGTATGCAGGAGAAGTTCTACAGCCTGATCAGTGGAACAGAACAGGTTTTGTAAGAGGAGCAATGTAATGGATGAGCAGGCTTGAAGGAAATATAAGGAAATGCTTTCTAATACAACATGCACCTAATCTGTAGAACTTGTTGCCATTGGATGGATGGTGTGGGTTCTAAGAGCTTACAAAGGTTCAAAAAGTGACTGAATAAATTTAAGAAAAATAGAAAAGCCACTGGAGAGTGCTAATTGCATCACCACATCCCATTCATGGGGCCTTATGTCTTGGATTACTGTAAGCTTTAGTGTACCTGGGAAATACTACTTTGATCTTGCTTTGGGCTTATCTTTGGTACATCTGCTATTGGCCACTCTCTAGAAAAAACCCAAAAACAAGTAGAGTTTTTGCATTATGGAGAGGAATAAATTTCACAGATGCTTCTTTTGCAATTAGATCTTTAAAACTAAACAAACATTCATGCCATGATTTAATATCATTTTACATACAGTCAATCAGGAAGTTTCCATCTAAACTGCAAAAACTGACTAGTAGCAAGCCCAGGATGATTTATTCCTTTCAACATACTGTTTCCTTTAAAATCAAACATATATAAATATGAAATATTTGCTTTATATCTTGTGAATCCAAAAAATGTTGCAATGACACAGTGATTTTCTGATGTGCAGGAAATTCCACTCAAAATATTCTCCCTGTCCTGAAAGGCTTCTAGGCTGTAGCTGTTTAGCTCTTCAGATCTGTGACTCTTATGCATGTTGGCATGTTTGCTCTAGGTTGATATCGATCAAAGAAAGACTGTGACAAAAGAGTCTTATTTCAAAGAAGTCTATAATGAAAATGTAGATAAAGAAAAAAACTACTCTAAGTGTCTCCAGCTAAGGCCAGAAACTAATTAAATGAGATTTTGAAGGGCAAAGTGAGAGCATAAAAGAAAATGAGGAGAGTGAAGGGAAAGAGTTCAGATGAGGTTAGAGATTTTTTGAAAACAAAACAACAAAAACTCAAAACAAACAAACAAACAAACAAACCCCAAAAAACCCCACAATGCATTCAAATCATGCCATGAAGAAAAGGCCAGTGACCTTGCTGATAGACTGATGGTTTCGTAGGGCAGAGGTGGATCTATATTACACTTCACAGCCCTGACATGACCTAGGCTGACTGACAGCCTTTCTTTCAAATTTCCCAACCACTAAGGCTTTAATTGGGTTCATACTGCCTCTATTCTCTCCTGAGTGTTCATTTCTTCCTATTTACAAAAATGCCACATATCCTGCAATGGTATAATCAAAAGTCTGTGTTCAGTTTTGTTTTAAACCACCAAGAAATCCAGATTCTGATTGTTCATCCCAATTTCTAATCTACACAAGTGCATATTTTTTAGCAGTGAACTGACTTTGGCATGCATGTCTTTTGCAGGACATTAAATAGCTTTTTTTATCTGTATGATGTTCCTTGGAGTCTTAGAAAATGTGTACTGTATAAGCCAAATGAAATTTGAAAACACTGTGCTTAGTTATCCACAAATTTTAAGGTGTTTTCATCTGTGTTGTGCTGTGTTGAGTTGTAAAGGCTTGAAGCCAGAATAGGTCTTCATTGAGCTAAAATATCTTTGATATAATTTGGTTCCTGGATGATGTTTAAACTTTAGCAAGAGCTGTGTAAAGCTGACACTGAGCCCAGATAAATCTTGTGAGTGAGATCTTTCAAAGGTAGCATAAAGGGCTCATGGAATTATGCTTACTGGTATCAGCTGATATCCACCCACTTTTGTTAGAGCTTGAGAATGCAAAGAAAGAAAGGAAAGTATTGGATCATACGAAATTTAAATGTTTCTTCTTTTGTTCAGAAGCACAAACATCAGGTTTTGGATATATGGTTAGCCTCCTCCACAAGCAGCTGAAATTAATCAAGTTTAAATTAATACGCACTGTGAAACCAAACAGCAGTGCCTTAAAATGAAAGTAAGGGAAAAAATCTGCTGGGATTTCCCAAGTCAGTCATCTTTGGTGTAGCCTTTCTGTGAATCATGTCAACAGAATTAACACTGACTTCAGTGGAGCAGACCTCTCCATTAGTGCCCAACAATGACAACGCCTGCTGACCTGAGCAATGGCACACACAACTTGGGCTCCTCCAGCAGGAGTTGTTGGTGCATGTAGCTGTCAGAGTCTTCATCTCCTAGCCTGACAGTCTAGCTTAATTCTTAGAAAGCAACAGAAGAAGAACACTGTCCCCAAGGTGTGAATGAAGTTGTATGGCTCGCTAGTATCACCAGGATTTGATAATGATATTAAACACATGTGCCTGTGTAGAATTTATGGGAGCCAGTCACTTCTTACTTCTGAAGAGAGAGTGGCACTTTTAGGGCTTCCTACACCAGAGGATCAAAGAAATGTTGTACCAGAGAAATGCTATGCTCTACTGACTGACATAGGTGGGTGGTCACTTCAGCCTTTTATCCAGTGGTTTATGGGGCCTTAAAAGTCTTCAAATGTGCTTATGTTATAGCAATACCCAGAAGGAAGAACTGGCTGCACAAAATATAGTGTAAATCTAGCAAAACCCTTGCCTTGGCATTGCTGGCAATTCCCTTGACAACAAAGCCATTCATGTTTTGCAGGCAATAAAATCTTGTTGTATTCCCTCCCAATTCCTTCCTCTTCATCCTGCATGCGCTTGTGAGAAAATGACCCATTTCTCCTACCAAGATGTCGCTGTCACTCTGTTTCGGGGGAAATGCAGAATTGATTTTTGTTTCCAGATTTACCACCCTATTCTCTATAGCACGTTCCTGTTAAGACTCTCTGGCCAAGCCTCTGAAGGACTTCACGGTACAAGAGTTCTGTGCACCTGGATGCTGTGCAGTGTGAGCGGGCTGGTTCGGAGCTGCACTGTTTGCTGCCATGATCAAAAGTGTCACCAAGGGGTAAAGCACTTGACAGGGCACAGCACACATGCCTTCTACTCCTTGCTGTAAGGATGAGAGGAGAGCTTGGGAAAGATACTTACTTTTAACCCATCAGTAAGACAAGTACTTTTGCTGTGAAGAGCATTGACATCTCCTGGAAAGAGCTAGGTATTAGTAGTATTAAATAAGCCTTAAAGCCTTCGGCTCTTTCTTGTTTCCAGTTGCTTGAGCAGTAATATGTTCATCTGATGGGAAACTCACCTGTGGTTTTCCCATATGAAACTTAATATTAAGTTCTCCTTGGTGGATTCGTAAAGCATTCCTCATAATCCCCATTTATTTCAAGCCATTTTGCAGCTCTGAATAGCACAGTGCCTCATAAGGAATGTTTCCTTTCATTCAAAAACCATTTGCATTTTATTTGTGCCTCAGAGGAAGAACAATCCGAGCTGATTACAATCCACAGACACTGTACGTAATGAAAAATTAATTGCATCAATCTTTTTGCTGTACTGGTCTTAACAACTCATTTCCAACCGGTCATTTCTCCACCTGCTCACCGAGGCCCAGGCAGCTGAAGCAAGCCCATCTGTGACACTGACTGAATACCAATGAAGCCAAGGTCACCTAAAGCCAAGCGAGTGGGAGAACAGCACCCAGAAAAAGATGTCACTTTTGGACCAGCAGCAATCACCGTGTGATTGAAGCCGAGCGCGTAACTGGAACACAAATCTTAGTGAAAGCACATTGACAAATACACCTGTGCAGAAGGAAAGTTGCAAAGGAGAAGGAAGGATGCGTTGAAATGAGAACAACAAACAGAAGTAGTTCTGGCTGCCTTCATCAGAGCTGTCACTTGGCAAGCATTGATGGTGGTTGTAAATCAAGATTTGCATGCTGGCTCCAATGCTAGTGATTTGTTCTGCCAGGTAAAGGGCTCTTGCTGAATGCATATTTATCAGGACATGGTTTCTGCTTTCTACAGTCAAAGTTGCTAAAATACAAAGGAAAAGTATCCATTAAAAATCCATACTTTACAAAGCAAGAAGAAAAAGCAGGGGGTGTGTGGGCAGGAATGACACCTGCTGCCTGCCTGCATCAATAACCCTGCAAAGCAGTAATTTTTATCCCCTGGTTGCACTGAAAATGTTCTTTGGGTGCAATTCAGTGCAAGCCATAGGTAAAATATTTCATGTGCAGGAAGTATTCCATGCTGAACTGTGAAAAATTACCAGAACTTGCAAAGGAGTGTAATTTCTTGATATTGGTTGAAACTGTTTCAGTATTTCAAATTCTCTTTTGACTTGATCAGAGCCCTCAGATAGGTGTATGGGATGGCTGAATTTCAGCCATCTTGTGGAGAGTTTTGTCATCATCCACTGCCTGAGGAAATGGTTATTTTTACATTTCACCACAGTTTCAGATTATTTTAGGAAAAGTGTGTAGCAGAGTAGTCAGGAGAAGGGTCTCAGACAGTTGGGACAAGTAGGACACAGTGATTACATGGATGATTAGGAGAATAATGGCTAATACAGTATCTAAATATTGATAATGCAGTATCTAAATAACAACTAATTGATTAAAGGTTTTGGCCTTGCAGAAATCACAATTAAAAAGCAGCAAAGCACCTATGGAGCTATTTTAGGATTTTATCTCTGTATTTGTCCAGCTCTTAGTGCTTTTACTCGCAGCCTGGAGAGACCACTCCATCCCATTGGCCCATCAGGTTTTAATACCCTTTTGCAGACCAGTGTGCACCAAAGTCAATCACAAACATCTTGACTCCCCCACCTCTGGAAGCATTAATTATGTGAACATAATTAATACACACCTAGTGTTCTTACCTGGTGACAAATGACATTGTCCCTCAGGGACAGGAAAGGGAGGGTGTGTGCGTGTGTGTGACACACACACACACACACACACCAAAGACCAGAATATCTTTTGTTTCACTCACATGGTGTCCCATATTACTCCAGTCAGTTTTTCCATTTCTGCATAGATGCATGCACTTTCTCCAAAGTAAACAAACCTGTGTTTTTGAAGGAAGATATTTTATCTATTTTATCTATTGGGATCCCATTGGGTTTATCTATTGGGGATCCAATGTAATATGTAGGAACTTAAAAAAGAATACAAGGCAACATTTAAAAAATATGTTGTGGTTCCCCACGTAGCAGAATTTAAATTGAATTTTTTTAATTGATTGTAATAATTACTTTTAATTTTCCTCTAGAAAGTGCTTGCTACAGTTCAATAGTGGAGGGAAGAAACAGCTGGTCTGTGCATTTGTGGGAGAGCAGCATTTAATAAGGTAATATGTTCATTTTCTAGGTGTCAGGAATTATGAATTTATGCCAGGTCAGATTAGTGCACATGTTTTCACACAGCACAGTGAAGAGCTCCATAAGCAAGCACCGTGGTGTTTAGGATGCTTGTGAAACATCTACTTCTGGAATAAGAGGAGAGCCTCTGTGTTATGGAGATGTTATGGAGATACAGCCTTTTAGAACAGAAGTGACAGGTCACATTTAACTCACACCTCAGTATTCCCCCCAAATAACCAAAACAAAGCTTCTGGCTGTAAAAAATGTGACTGGTGCACAAACCCTGGGCTCCTGTCATTCTCCTGCTACAAAGTGCCCCATAGCATTTCAGTAATATGAATAAAAATGAATTTTCCTTCTTCTGCCAAGATAGCAGTATGATATTGTGTTTGTAGTGCAGATAAAAAACAGACATCAAACTCTATTAAACTTTGGGCTAGACTTTTTTTTTGCTTCTTCCCATAACCAAATAGTAAATATTGACTGAAGTAAGTTTATCAATATTTATTTTGAGGGAAAATAAATCTTCCTGTTTGCGAAACTATAAAGCAAATTTTGCCAGGGAAAGAGATGACTCAAATGGTAAATTTCCGAATAATAATCTCAGTGGCTTTCAGCAAACAGAGGACATAAGAAGGGAAAGATCCACTAGGGAACATTCAAAGCTGACTTCCGGAGGTAACCAGGTGTTAATTCCAGACGGGTGCCCAAAAACTTTGGCTTTTAGACACAGTGCCAATTTTAGAACTGTTCCGTGAACTTCTCCGTTTAGAAGGTGATGATGCACTTGTGCCTGTAGAGAGACAGGAACTGCATGGTTTGGGCACCTACTGCCCAGACAGGACCGAGGAGATGCCTTGGGAGCAGGGTATGATGCCACCTAGAAGATATTTACTTCATAGGCCAAGCACAAGGAGAACACAGGCTTGTGAGGGAAAGGGAAAACGGGGAAGGCAGAACTTATGTGGGCAGTGAAAATAATTTACTTCTCAGCCTCGAGAGATCACAGAGAGACAAAGAGGTGTGAGACAAGGATAGAAATAGCTAGGTAGTCTGCACAACTGTAACTGGGGAGAAAGCAACTGACCTTATTCAGCCGATGAGATGTGAGCCAGTGTTCCAGCCAGCACAGGAGGGAAGGGATGTCCTTGGTCCTGAGGGCACCCTGACAGCAGCATGAACAGAGCAGGCACAGCAGTGGAGGGACACAGTCCTGTGCAATGTGCTCAATGTGCTCTGGGATGACCCTACTTGAGTAGGGAAGTTGGAGCAGATGACCCACTGCAATCCCTTCCATCCTGACCCATTCTGTGATATGAGCCCTTTGGCCTGGCCTGGCACACTACAGTCCGTGAGCAGGAGGTTTACAAAACTGGCCAAGGCTCTCATTTCAGCTCTTGTATTCTATTCTTTCCTGCTCAGCTCTTCTCTTTATCTCGTTGCCTGTGCACAAAGTCTTTGTGGATCTATACATATCTGGGAAAGGTCTGAGTCAGCCCTGGATTTCCTCACCCTTGGCTAAAGGAAGAAAGTTGTGGCACTGAACTAGATGCAAGTGGCGCCTTGTGCTTACTGAGGCTGGACCAGGACTTTGCTATCACTTGTTTTTCAAGGCTCTATCCAAGAGTAGAACAGCTTTCCCCCTTTCTCCCACCCTCTCACTGGAAAATCACATACTCTCAGGGGTAGAGATTGACTTCTTTCTCCTTACTCCTCTACCCCTTTCACTAGGAGGGAGAGAAATGGATTGTCTTGAGACCTATAAATGAGGAGTTCTGCCAACATGATTTAATACTGACTGTATAAAGTGTCAATTATTAAATCTTCCATACCCAGTGATAAGGAAAGGAGGAGATGGATTACCAGTTCAGTGACACATTGGAAAATATGCTTAACTGAGATGAATACCCAAATTGTCAGGTTAGAAGTTACTTCATTGGATAAGACAGGAGCACCTGGAAAGGTGCAAAATATAATCCTTCATGAGGCAGGAGGAATAATTTGCCTAAAAGTACTCAACTAATAGTTTTGACTGGTTCTAAACTGTGATCCTTGAATTATTTTCTGTTGACCTTCAGGAATGTACCTGAGTATCAGGAGGATTTGGAGGGGCTCCAAAAGCAATGCTGTCACTTGTTTTGTTTTTAGCACAAGTAAGTAAGCTCTGATCCCTTGGATAGCACTCATTAAAGTATGCACATCTGGGAGAAAAGGTTATAGGAGGGCAGCTATTTCCTTAAGAAATATTTTTTCTTTGGAAATTTTCTTGACTGTTTATATGAGCATGAAAGGTGAGATGTTTTAATGGTGGAATCACTGCCAGCTCCTGCAGGGTTAAAAAATCAGCCCATCAAAATCCAACCAGGGGTCATCATCCTAAGATGTTAAGGTGGACTGGATAGCCACTGTTCCTCATTCTCTGTGTCATCATGAGAATGATGACCATTCTCATGTCCCAGTGTCTTAGTGCCTGACTGCTTAAAAGCCAGTCTGCATGCACACATCTTGGTCCTTGTGAGTTTGTGGCATTAGGGAGCTGAGGTGAGTCACTTTTCCTTCCTACAAAGTCTCTTTCTGACCTTTCTCACACTGTTGCTACAATGCTACAGCATTGTTTCCTGCCTCTTACAGACGTGTTTGTGTGTGTGTGCTGCACAGGTGACGTGAGAAGTCTGCAGCTGTAACTCAGCTCAGTCTCTCATGCTAGGACACTGTGCTGGTGGCACACATCCTGCTAGGATAACACACTGGCTGGAGACATCCTCCTGACTCCTCTGAAAAGGGAGGCTTTGTGCTTTAGGAAATCAGGTCTTGTCCCTTCTGCCTTCTTTCTACAGTGGTTGTGAGGAAGGCAGCTGGGGTGACCTTTTCTCCCTGTATGCTGTTGAATTACAAGCTTTTGCTTTCCTTATTTTCTCTAGAGTTCTAGCCCAATTTTCCCTCCTAGAAACCACACTGATTTTCCAAAATGCTTCCATTTATCAAACAGTATCCTGAGGCTTTTCCTAAGAAGGGTATCCAGGCCCAGGAATAATGCCTCAGACATTTGTGCTCCATTTCTAAAGCAGAAAAAGAAAGCAACATGATCCAACTTGCTGTCCTCATGCCATTGTTACTCTGCATAAAGAAGAATATGTAAGAACTAGAAGAGTAAAGAAAGAGCTGGTAGGATCTGCACAAATTACCACCAGAGTGAGGACACAAAGAATAGGTAGAAGAAAAAGCACACAGCAAATTTAGAACTAATATTATAGTAAAAGAGGTATCAGCTGAAGGGGAGTACCTTCAAAAACCAATGTTATATGATGATGAAATACAATGTTAACATTCCATACTGTACAGAAGAGTTTCCTTAAGGCTATGTTCTGCCATGACAGGATTTATCTCTGTAGGTGAATGGAAAGACAATTGCCAAGAACAGCCACAAGCGAGTTATTCTCTCTTCCTCTTCTAGCAGTGACAAGTGGCAGAAGGAAGATCAATCATCACTTTCCACACTGCTCTCCAGGATTTGAAGGGGTTTTATGCAGGACCTGGAGGAAATGGAATATGCTTGGAAAGGTGATTCTAACAGCTAACAACTGTAAGGATTTTCCCCAAATGGAGGAACTTTTTGCGGACCCTTGAGCTTGTGGGTGTCCAGTTTTTCTATACAATCTCTAACCCAATCCTCCTTGACAGAGGGCAGCTCTTCTTTTCTCTAGACTTTCTCTCTTGCCTCTAGGGTTTGGAATTCCTGAGGGCTGACCTTAGCAGTAAAGACTGAAGGAAAGGAACCATTCAGTAACTCCACCTTCTCTTATGTCTTGTCAGCTGAGCACCAGTGAGTCAGTTCTCCACAGTGTCATCCAAATCAATGCCAGGCTTAACCTGTGCCAAAGGACAAAAAGAACCTAATAGGGAATGAAAAGATTTTTATTTTTTTTTCCAATAGAAGTGTGAGGAGGGTGGTGGGAATGTTGTGAAGAAGAGGTTCTGGGGAATTATTTAATGTCATGCTTATAGATCGAGGGCTTTAATAAAATAAAAAGATCAGAGAAGACTATGTGCACCTTGATGATGAATGAATATGCCTGCTTAGTACTTCAGGGATGGATTAAGCTGTTGAAAAAGCATTCAACATTGGCTAAAGGACTGTAATATATGTGAAATTCCACAGTTAATGCATCATTAAATAATTTGCTGCAACTGATTTATAGGTGCAATATACTACACTATGTCAAACTGTGCAGGATAATAAATGACATCACAAAAATATACTATTGAAACTTTTGTTCTAATCAGTCTTTTGAGTTTTAGTAGAACATAGTTCTGCAGAATTGTCCTATTGATCCTGATAGAGTAACATGTAAAATCTTCATGCTACATATATTTTAAGACCTTTTCTTAAGCAATCTGGGTTGTGGTCCAGTGAATCAGGCACTGGTTTGTGACTTGTGGGACCTACACTGTAGTCCTTGCTCTGTCATTGAAACTCAAAGCTGCTGACCTAAGTTTTTTTCCAGGATGAGTGCTGTAATGGCCACTTTGAGACCTGAGCTCTGTCTTTCCATGGACACAATGTACAATCCCATCACCTACCTGCATATATTGGACACATATGGCAGGGAAAGGGGGTGACAACCATCGACCTATCAATCCAACATTCATAGGACCTGGGTGACTAACTGCTTCTGGGGAACATCTTCCCACTCTCATATTCAGTGTTTAAAAAAGGAATGTTTGTTACTTCACTTCCAAAAGAGAATATTCAGGACAAAAAACAATCCACACGTACTACCCTGTTAGTGCTTTTTTCCAGTGTTAAATTCTTTACAGAAGAAGCAAATGGTCTTGGTTCACTTTGGATCTTGCCCAAAATGTTCTTCCCCTTGTTCTTCCACCCTCCAATTTCCAGAATGTGCCTAACCTCAAGGTTGCAGGATCTTGTTGAGCAAGAATCACAGTAACTCTTACTGAAAGGATATTCCCACTTGAAGAAAATAATTATTTACTAGACCAGGTAAGGAGAAGAGTAGTTTGATGTTGGAAAACTGGTGGTGAGACACTAAGTTGAAGGAGGTTGTCTCTTCTAGTCCCTATAGGATGGTGTCTGTACTTTGAAATGTCTCTTTTGGGATCAACGTAAAGCACCCTGATGTTTGCTGGTGCATTTAGATGCACCACTGTAATGGATGAGCTAATTGTAATTAATAATTTATTTGATTAATTTAACCCCTTTAAGCTTTTGTACTGTTTAGTTTGCAAACAAGACTATTTCCCCCCATCTTTCTAAATTATTAAGCAGGCATTTTATTCAGCTATATTTCAGCCTACAGGAAATAATTGCTAAGTTTTATTTGAATCTGTTGTTCATACTGTGTAATTGGTCATGCTGTAATTAAGAACTGTATTCTTTCACATTTTGTTAGAGTCCAGAGTATACCAGTGATCTCTAATTACACAATTACAGAATCACAGAATATGCTGAGTTCAGATTATGGCCCTGCACAGAACCATCCCCAAGAGTTACACCATGCCTGAGAGCATTGTCCAAATGATTCTTGAACTCTGTCAGGCTGGTGCTGTGACCACTTCCCTGGGCCTGTTCCAGTGCCCAACCACCCTATGGGTGAAGAACCTTTTCCTAATATCCAACCTAAACCTCCCCTGACACAGCCTCAGGCCATTTCCTCAGGTCCTGTCACTGCTCACCACAGAGAAGAGATCAGAGTCCCCTCATGAGGAAGTTGTAACTGTGATGAGGTCTCCCCTCAGTTTCCTCTTCTCCAGGCTGAACAGACCAAGTGACCTCAACCATTCCTCACACAGCTTCTTCTCAAGGCCCTTTGCCATCCTTGTTGCCCTCCTTGGGGCAGTCTCTAATAGTTTCAGTATCTTTCTGATATTGTGGCACTCAAAACTGCACACAGGACTCGAGGTGAGGTCACTCCAGTGCAGGGCAGAACAGGACAATCCCCTCCCTTGACAACAGACTTCACCAGGTTCCTCCATCCTCACTGGCTGCTCATTGTCCAGGAGCTCCATACAGTCTCAAGCCCAGACCTTCAGTCTTGGTCTGATCAAAGTTGTAAGTGTACCTGTTTCAGTTCTGCTCCCAGATTGTTGCTCAGGTTTCCTGGGTTGACAGTGGACCTGACTTGTTGCATTCCCTCATGGTTTCTGGAGTGCTGATAGAAGCTGTCACTGCCTGGGCTGCCCAGCTCAGACAGGTCAGGGCCATGCCCAGTCACTCACGTCACTGTCCTGCTCAACTTGTGGCCATCCCCAGCTCCCAGCTTGCCTTCCCTTGTGAGGTCACTCAAATCTTGCAGCTCTCTGATAAGTGCTTTTTACTGGAGTAATCCTGAGGGGAGTGTTTAGTACAAAACATGAGAGACTCTCTCTCTGTCTAGATTAAAGGAAGAATTAAAGCGTATTTTAGCAGTGATTTTGGCATTTTAGAGAAGAAGGTGGTTCATAGTTTGAATGAAACTTAAAATTTCTCTAAGTCCCTGACTGCAGCAGTGTTTGTAAGCAGTGATAAGAGAGAACTCTTACTTTTAGTAAGTAGGAAGTGTCTCTAATGTAAATGCAACTTAAGCACTACAGTGAAGAGCTTCTGTGAAAAGAAGAATTCATATCTCCTGAGTAGATTCCTAATGTTGGTCAAAACCAGACAGCTTTTGAAGGCCCAATTATTTAAAAATAACCTTTAAGGGGCATCATGTTTTGAGATGGAGATGTAACTCTTTTAACATGTGTGTGGTTTACAATCTTCTTTCTAGAGGTCAAGAAGTCTCACTATGTAAGGGCAAGATTTTCAAATGCATTAGAGTTGCACAGCACCCACATCCCTATGAGAACAGATGCAAAGGATGCTAGGAAAACATGGTATTCCACTGGGGAAGGGGAGGTAGGCATTAAAATCTTAGATTTTGCCAGACTGAGCATGGCAGTGCCCTTTTCAGATTATGTGCTGTACTGAAGTTGATGGGAATGCTGATCTGAATTACAAGAGGACCAAGAAGTACCAGGTACCCTAGTGAATTCTAGAGCACAGAGGACTAGGAGCAAATTTTTATAACATAAGATCAGCTCTCTGCCAGTGCAAATCAGCTTACTCTTGCTGAAACACATGATCTCAGTTGAAGTAATCAGTTACAGTAATGCTACTTTACGGCATCTTCCAACTGAAAATCTGTCCAAGCGTATGTGCTAACCTCCCTAATTGACAGAAAATGTTTCCAAGATTAAATACTGACCTAAACATCACCATCATCTCTTTAATACCAATCTTTACTGTACCATATGCCTGATAAAATAACAGCTAGTGCAAAATAAGAAAACTGTTGCCAAGATGGAGAATCTGTTAAAGGAGTCACCTTTCTTTTAAGCTATGGAAATACACTAACTCTGAGAAAACAGGCACTTGGAAAGGACCTTGGTGAGCTGTGGTCCATTGTCAGAAATGTTGCAGCTAATTAGCAGCCAGAGTTTCCAGAGAGAACAAACTCTGACATGATGGAATGGCTCCTTTCAGAGTCTCAGCCCCCAAGAGTTTTGATGCTGGCACAGTTGCTGTTGCAACTTCTACATTAAATTCATCTAAAGAGGGAGCCACAACAAAGGACTTCCAAATGAAATGAAGTTCAGTAGCTGATGCCTGTTCAGCACTTGCTAAGTGACCACTGCTTTTTCAATTTTCAGGAGGTGCAGTCATGGTGGAAAACAAAATTTTATGACCCTTCTACTTCTGTAAGTCACCTACTATTATAGTGAGTATTCTGTGGGCTGTGTAAGAGTTGATAATTCTCTTTTTCAGTGTAGAAGAACTTGTGCTTCTGTCATAAAACTATTTGCACTGAGTTGTCCAAGTTTTCTCCACATGAAGTGAGTTATCCCACCAATTCCAAAAAGCTTCTGTATCATCATCTTCAGGGTATCTCCTGTTGGCTCTCAGTGAGTAAAGATTCCAAACCACTGCTGTAGCTGGCAGACTGAAGAGTCCTTGAGATCCTTCTTTATTTTTAACTGCACAATTTTGATGCACTTTGCAGAGAGCAAGATAAGAAATCATGTAACTTGCAGTGAATCTCAGTGATGAAGCTATCTAGCATAGAATGAATTATATGCCACCATCTGAAAATCACTTGTGTGAGGTAAAAGCATTTTAAGTGATGAATTAAATATCATGACTCTAGTTGCATGAATGAACAAATAAAAAAGAATGGTATTGCCATGTAGCTTGGTGAATCTTCAGCTCTTTCCTGTGTACAGATGTGTCATCTCAACAAAGGCCTCTTTGTTTGCTTTCAGTTTCTAATTTCTATTTCATCTGTGGAAGAGTTATGTGTAGGCACAACAGCCTTCCTCCAGTAAACACTCCTTCAGTATTATCCAAGCTGGATGTGATTCAGACTACTGAAGCAAAAATTCAGTTTCATATGTGGGCAGAATGAGCAGAATTGCTTCCTTCTCCGGGTACAGTCCACCTCATCAGAGGTGTTTTTGAAGAAACAATTTTTTGTTCTTTCATGTTTCAGTTATTTTCTGTTCATCCAGGTCAGTCTACACAAAAGGTGGGATTTGGGAATTAATTATTGCTACCTGTGTTCCTTTGAAGCTTGTTTCTGCAAATATTGTTACAGCCTGGATTCCTTCCCTGCAATTTAAATGAACAATTGGTACTTTACTGATCCCATTTTCTTGTAGCTGTTTCAGGAATTAGAGTGGTTAGCAAAGACCTCACTGGCAATAACAGCTGATAGTGCATGGCAGAATGATTACCCTGTTCATTCCCTGTCTGTTCTCAAACTGCAACTGTGTTTAAAGGGGAAAGCAGCTTCCTTGGATGTATTCATGTTGTGCCTACTTGGCTTAAAGGCTCAAGTGCAGGCATGAGGCTCAGAAAACTTCAGTCCCTGCGTTTACCTTGTGATTCTCTGTGCCTCTGCTTTCCCAGGGACTATTGTGTTTCCCTGTGTGCAGCAGTGTCTTGGCATCCCTTTGCATGCCACAGCATGGGGAACAGGAGCGTGCCATGAGACATCCTCCGGAGCGGCGAACTGCACGTCCACAGCATGGGGAGTGTCCTGCTTCCCACAGGAGTCACTTCTGCAGTGCAAGGCTGCACACAGCATCCCTGCCCAGCTCCCAGCTCAGCTCTTCCTCTTGTGACTTCTCTCACCAGCTCCCGTCCGCTGCGGGAAGCACAATCAGCCTCTCAGACTTGCTCAGACTCTTAATTTCTGGACTGAGATTTCTCTGTGCTGAGTTTAACCAATTTAGTGGGAAATAAACTTGTGGAAAGCAGCTTCCAAAGCACTCTTCTGACAGAGTGTGATTCTCCCCTGCATTTGAACAAGAATAACAGATGCAGAAAAACCCCATGCGTGTATTCACATGTTTTGTTTTGGATACTTCTCCCATGAAAGAGGATAGCTATTCCTTTATAGAACAATTTCCCACTGAAGGAAGCAAAATGTAACTACTCACCCACCTCATAAATATTAACTTGAAGTTAATAAATCCTTTTTTTTATGCTGATAATTTGAAATTTTGCTACAAATGTCTGGCCTGTCAAGGCCTGCATGTTAATTATAAGTAAACGTGACTCCTCATCTTTATAATGAAATAATAGTTTAATCACAAGACTGTCACTTTTCATTGGGAATGATGAATGACATCTTGGGCATGACACTGACAGCAGTGTCAAGCAGCTTATCACAGCTGATACTTCAAAGCCTCTCAGGTTTGGCTAATGGTTGAAACAATAAAGTAAGGAGATCATCAGCAGACTAGTGAACAGCTCCATTTGTAGTTTTCCCATGCATAAGAGTCCAGGCTATTTTATGGAAGAATTACTAATTTGTGTAGTGCTATAATTGAGCAGTTCACTGTGATCCCTGCTTTTGTAATAAAACTAAAGGCAGGTTGATATTTTTGATTAGTGTGCACATAAACACAGTTTTTTCAAAATGCTCTTTGAACTGGGGTGAGGTTTCAGGAAGATTAACTTTCAACTGTTGTTATTAACAGTCAGGTCAGCAGGTGTAATTTTAGGAACAATGGCTAAATGTAATGGAGTTTTAAAAACATGATCCAAAATAGGGAGGATTTGTTCTTGTTTTTCTCACAGTGGCTTTCACTGCAAGTCCAGACAAGTATGTTACAGTTAGAGCTGCAGGAACTTACTTTCAACAGAGGTGTTCTTGAAAATGTGTCCCTATGATATTTTCTGAAGCTGCCTCTCCAGTCTCTCTGGGGATATGTCTACAAAATATACTACAAACAGATGCAAGGCACTCTGTCACTTGCTCCAAACTGATATGAAGCTCTATGAACAATGTTCACATGGCCCCAGTGGGCTTCTGCTTCCCAGCTTGCGTGCTCTCCCTCTCACCAAGGCTTGTTATCTCAATATCCCGCTGTCAGCTCTGAGCCCATGTGTTGGCAAAATATTATGTATAGACATCTACTGCCTAAGAAACACTCACAGGTCCCTGAGCCCAGTTTCCCCAGACTCTCATCTCCAACATCAGACTTTTTGTTTTCCCTGGAGGTGGAATCTTGCAGGTTTCCCGTGCTAGACCAGGATTTGACTACCAGAGGCAAAACAGATCTGCTGTAACCATTTCCTAGTATTTGCTGAGGTTCTTATGTGTGGAAACCTGTGCCTGATCTTCTTAAAGAATTTTTTGTTTGATGAAGCTTGAACTGAAATGATTTTTTAAAAACTAGCTTGCATAGTTAGTTTCATCTAATCTCACACTTCTTCAAAGGCAAAATTAAATAAACTTTCCTCCTCTGTGTATGACCAAGGTACTAGCAAGAAGAACTAAATTTCTGTTTCTTGCTATGACCTGAAAGCCTCCCTAAGCCAAATGAAATCCCCATTTCTGCATGTCCCTGATCACAGATCCACCTCTCATTTGAACTGTGTAAGCTCAAATCACATGCCTCTGCAGTTAGCTCAGCATAAGAACCAGCTTACAGTACCATGCTGAGAGAGGAGCACCAGAGCACTACGTATGTACAGAAATAAAGCTGTCACATACAAATCGTGAGGACAAGAGGAATTACTTTGGCAATAAGATCTGTCAGAAGCTCTCAGATATAAATAGGAGTGTTTCAGGTATTTACTCACTGCATCTAAAAAGCAGCCTATAAAGGTCCACTCAGATATCTGTTACTCTTTAACAAAAAGAAAACCACCACTTCACACCAGCTGGGCAGCTTGGTAGGTCATCCTTAAATATAAAATGCCTGGAGAGCAGAGGCACTGTGCTGGTACTCACTGCCACAGCATGTTGTGAGCTGCTCCTCTCTGCCCAGGGGCTGACATCCACCCGTGTAGATGATTTTGTTCTGCAGAGCGCCTCTGGATTTGTGCAACCAAATTGGTCTAAAATAAATCCTATATAGATACATACATACATGTATATATAAACATCAGTAATTCAGTGACATTTCACTCTAAATTGCCCCAAGGAGTCTATTAACAAGAATCTCATTTACCTTGCCTTCAGGGGTGGGTCATAAGATGAGGTGCTACAGTGCTGCTCTCATTGGAAAAATCTCTGCATCCCAGGCTTTGCTGTCTCCATACAAACCTCTTTTCATCCAGTGTACAAGCTGTATCTATTGCCTGTTTAAATTAGGAGCAGATGGGCAGCGGGCAGCCCTGCTGGCACTAATAGATCTTAATTGTCTTGGCCAGCCTCTCCTGGGACTCCTACCCACTGCCTCTATCCATGGCTCCAGGAACTCCAGCTCAGGGCTTGCATCCCATTCCTGGGTCATGTTGTGGGTATACTTTTCTTTAGTCCTGTCTTTGCATTTATCTTCTGTTGCTCCTGTCTTGATCCCCCAAAAGATCCACAGGACTGATTTGTGACTTTGCCTGCTAGAGAAACCCACTGCCAGCTCCCTGCTCTGCCTACCCCATTTGAGTGCTGTGGGGCTGCTCCCTGGCTGGTGAGGTTGCTGCTCTGCCTGTGCTGGGGTCACCCTTGACTCTTGGCATTTGTTTCTTTCCAATACCTGGCTTCTCCTGTTAAAAAACCATCAGCAAGCAGGTCTGGCAAACTGAAGCTGCTGGTTATACATCTCCTGGGCAAGACAGATGCAGGGCATGCAGTGCTGCTCAGAGACCATTATTTTATGACTGTGGGGTCTAGAGGCTCCTGTCACTTATGGTAGCTTCTTGCACAAGGCACTGCCAATGGAGAGTGTCAGGGAATCCCATAAAACTGCCCTGTCTCGAGAGCCAATATGGATGTTAAGGGTGTGGAGAAGGAAACGGGGGAGTGATTTACCAGTGCTGCAAAGAAAGCAGAACTTCCTGTGAAAAAGGAAGAAATAGAGTTCAGCTTGTCAGGGACCTTGTCCTTCTCCTCGTGAATCATGACATTCAGGGTATATGCAAAATATCACAAGGCACCTTGACAGATTTGTCCTGTAGTTATTCTACAGGGTTTCTTCTTCACTTCTGTGTCTCCAGAGTTAGGAGATACCTGTGAAATGTGTGGGTGACTATAGCGTCAGGATGAATGTACTGTCACAAAATCAGTAGATATGCAATAGGGCAAAATCATAACAGGCAAATATATGAAATGATACTTAAATATTGAAAAGAAGGGTTGTGCATCTTCAGGATTTGACTCTCTTTTCAGCTTCATTATTTAAAACATACCTGCTAATGCCCCACTAGTATAATTAGATGTAGGAGAACAGCTACAAGTAACAAACATGGTATGGCTTTGGAAATTTCTTTGTGTGACTTGTGGATGGAAAATCAGATCAGTTATTAGACACAAACCTGGAAAACATCTGTAAAGGAAAAAGATTGAAGTGACTTTAAGTTTTGCCTGTTTTTTCGCCCTATCTGAACATGATATGAAAGGCTGCTTCTCCATTCTGCTGGTGGAGAAAACAAATGGATTGTCCAAGAGAGCAATTTCCAACACATTAATGGTAAATTGAAAAAAATGCATCAAAACAGGAGGCTCCATGTCAAGAGCATCAATTCCCTTCACTCCCCATTTGGCCTTGGACAGCCTTTGATTGAAAACATTGCACTGAAGTGAATGACAAGTGGAGAGTGGAGGTGATGCATAAAGGTAGTGTGAGGAAAGAAGGCAACTGATATTGGACCCTCACCAGTAGCCCAAGTGTCTTGTTGCTGGAATACAGTGGAGATGGATGGGAGAAAGCAGGAAGAAGTCATCTGCTTGAGGAGGTTGCTTAATAGACAAGTAGCTAAAGCAAAGGGAGGATATAGAGGCCTAATAGAGAAATATAATCAGATTCCTATCAGCTTTTTCTGGGCAATAATTCTGGTGTGTGTTCCTGTATAAACCTGATACCCAGTGCTTTACATCTCTTTCTTTCAGCCATATTTGCAAAGATCAGAGTCCCTCCACAAGTGTGCTACCTTAGGACTTGGATGCCACAGTGTTTCACAGAGTTAGGCGATAGACAATGCTTTGAAGAGAGTCAGGGAGAATTCAGGGTGTGCGAAATCTTTATTTATTGTTTGTTTGGGAGATAGACACAGAAGGCCTGAAACCTGGCAGGGTTTATACAAGGAAAAGGAGTCCAAGGCCCAGAGCTGAATTGTTTGCCCAGCCATCCATTGTGATTCTGTGGGAGATATAAGAATTTAATCCTGAGTTTCAAGCCTCAGATGAATATTTAACAAACAAGCATGTTTTTCTTGTGTTTTTGCCTGCAGGTGGTCAAAACTTCACCAACTTGATCTTGACTTCAGACCACTATAAATGCAAAGCCATGGTCAGCAGATGGACACTAGAGAAATGGAGAAAAGCTGCAAGATAGATCTTCTCAATTTCTTCATGCATCAAGATGAAAGTCAAGACAGGGGGACATGGACATTGTAAAGGAACATGCTTTTAGCCTGCAGTCTAACCTCCTGTTCTGGTTGTTTCCACTGCCTTTGGCAATTCACTGGTACAAAAGGAAATATTGATTTAGAGATCTGTCTTAGCATTGTATCTTCCCTATTAAATACAGCAGGGAAATCGAGAATTCTGAGTATTGAATTTCAGAAAGGATAAATTTATCAGCTATTGCAGCAGACTTTTCCAAAGCATAGAAAGTACTATTAAAACAAAAATGTAATATCAGAGCAGTCATGTAATTTGATTGGTTTTCTTCACTACCTTTGCCATGCTCCCACACTACAGTCAGCATTTGAGCTCTTTTGGCTCAGAAGATGCCTACAGCATGGAAGAATGATGTGCACTTCCAGCTGTGCCCAGCTGCTCTCCAGCCAGCAAAGTGCTGTGGGGCAGACCCATTTTTTCAGATTTCTAGCAGCAACTGGTATTGGAGGGTATTGGTTTACTGATGGTGTGACGTTCAAACTGTAAGTTTTTAATTTCACTTCACAGCAGCCCAGCCAGCCACTCTCCTAAGATGATTGAATGTTGGTTTTTGCCTTTTGAGCTCTGGCAGAGTGTTCCCTGAGTGCACTTATACTGGGAAAGCTCTTAGAGCAGTTGGCTGGCTCTGTAAGTATCCTGCCAATGAGAACTGGAAAGGCTGCAGTATTTATCTTGCTGATTTGTGGGCATTTCATTTTTCAGATGGGAGCTTTTGGTCGCAAAAACACCATTGTCAAAGCTAAAGCAGCCACTGTGAGACTTTCTCAAAGGAGCCTCTCTCCTGGATGTCTCAGGGTATGTGTTAAAAATTGGTGCACACGTGAGTCATAAAGTCTCCCTGTACTATATAGATGCCTGAAACAAAGAAGAAAAAGAAAAGCATCCCCACACACCAAGAGAATTCTTCCTTAGTCTGGAAGGGACTGAAGGCTCTGGGTGATCTTTTTACAGTACCATACAAGAAGAAGTAAAAAAACCCCACATTAGCCTTGTTTAGAAAATAAGGTGGGTAAGAACTTATAGGCATTTCTGGTTTATTTGCAACTCAAATGGTGGGTGATATCTGCATCAAGGAACTTGAGACCATGACGTGTCTCAGCTGGGATGAGAATCAGATGAGAATTGAGGAGTTTGGTTCTTGGTGTTGAGCCAAATCCTGCAGCACCAGAGCATGGCTAGGTCTTACCAGGTCAGGTTTATCCTCAGAGGTGACTTCACCCACCTGGAGATCCAATACCTTGTTTCTGAGCCTTTTCAGAGAAGCAGTGACTCAGCTGGAGCTCTTCCATCTGCTTATGCCTTGAAATACAGAGGTACGGGTTAACTTTTCCCTAAAGACTAAGAGAAAGCTGTCTCTTTAGCCAGCCTAATCTTCCTTTCACTCCTTCAGAAAGCTCAGATTGGGTATTTAATCCTGCTTTGCAGGATTCAGCAGCAGAGAATCACCTGCCTCACATTTGAAAGACAAATAAAAAATAATTGTTAGTCATCCTTATCTGTTATTGTTGATATCTTCTTGTAGAAGACATGATTAGGGCTGCACAAGGCTAAGAAAATATTCTGGGTCTGAAAATGAAAAAAAGCAATTAAGAAAATTAAAATTAACAGGGAGTTAACTTCTCCTGCAACGTTTATGTCTTGGAAGGTCAGTAGATAAGACGCTGCAGGTAATGTGAAAAGATCACTTATGGCATAGCTCTTCCTTGAGCTAAATAAATTTAACTCCAAATAGTTTTTTCTCTACAAGCCCCTTCTATGGCAGCAGTGCATGGAAAGGCTGCCTCTCCTAGATCAGTGCTTGGGGCACCCTGTTGTCCTCAGCAAGGCTCACAAATGTAAGCCAGTCATCACCCCTGGGATATCCCAGGCTGAGGAGACATACAAACCAGCGAGAGTGTAGGAATCTTCTGCAAAAAAAAAGCTTCCTGCAGATGACTGGGGTCCACTAAAGCCCTCGCTGAGGTGTAAACCTTCACTATGCTCAGCACAAAGTGAGGAATGAGAAGTGATGTCCAATCTCAAAAGAACAGATGGTTCTCGCTTCCCTTTGCTGCAAGCCTGTCGCCCTTTGAGCAGACCTCACTGCTGCTGTGTCTCCATCCTTCCAAAGCTGTTATTGAATCCATCCAGGAACAGGACAGCAGCCTGTGGTCCTCTGGGAAGAATATTTTCCTTAAAAAAACCACAGTACAGCTGGCTTCAAGTGCTGAATACCTAAACCAAATGATTGCAGTAAAAGCCCACTTGGGGCTCATTTCACAGCTTGGTACTGTTGTCCTTAGCTGAGGTGACCAGATTGTCAGAGGTGCTGGGCACATGCACCAGGGAGTCTTTTTCATTGCCATTATTTTAATTGGGTGCCTTGCAGGGAAACCACTTCACAGGCTGATTAATTTTATGAATAATAATTATTTCATTAAGGTATACTGCAAAATTAAGAACCTATCTTATTATATACATTTTTCCTTTTAATCTTTTCACTTCATGTAGTATCTACAGAATGAGCCACAATACTTCTGTTTAGGAATGATCAGAGGCAAGCTGAAAACTGAAGCTAGAGAATATTGCAATCCTTCTGTTCCTAGAAGTAGACTTGCAAATTTGCAATATTAATTACATTTACAGGTGCTGTGCAACCCATGTTACGTTTGGTATGCTGCCTTAAGAGATGAAGAATTGTAGTTCATTTTTGGTTTACACCTTTTTCTTCTGAAGGAAGGTGCACATTAAGAGGACTTTAAAATGCACACCATATGAAGATGGAGCATATTTGTGCACACAGTAATGAGATGTTTTCATACAGGTCTTCAAAGTTTTCTAGGAAGATGCAGAATACAAGAGAGGCAGCATGTCTCTTATTTGTGGGGAAATGCTGTTGCGTCCTAGGATGGCTCTGAAGCTCCAGGTTCTGTGGGTGAGAGGAATTAAGCTGGCACAAGCAGATCACTTCAGCTAGGCACTGGGAAAAACATGGATTCAGATTCTTCTCTTGCTGTTAAAATTAAAGACTGAAATTAAGCATAATATAAATCTTCAACTAGTTGCTAGCAAAACTAGCTGACAAAATAGGAGCATTTCTGATTATAGGAGGGTAGTATAAAGAAATCCACACTGTTAGCCTGTTTTTAGCCAAAACACTGGCAAAAGGAGTGCACTTTGCCCCACACTAACACGACCTTGTTTCTTAAATGGTATTCTTTATGAATCCCCATCTTCAGTCTAACATCAGGTATATTAGATACAGCCCTATTTGTGACTGCACATCAGAATTTTGAACTCCTGTTAAACTTCTCAGAGAGTCCTGGGCGAGCACAGCAGCACACACCATCCTCCCTGTAAAACGTGGAAAAAACAATTGTGCCTAAATTCAGTTGTAGCTGATTTTATTTCTAGCCCATGTTTCATCTGGGGTTGCAGGTCTGTGCACTAATTTGGATCCTAATAGTCCAGGATTAGTGAATGTGTTCTCTGCCTGGCTGCATGAATGAGGCGTGATGTGACATGGCAAAACTGAGATTCTCTGTGTCAAGACGTTCACCATCAATGAGGAATGGCTGGAGCCGTGTATTAATCTAAAAACAGGCAGAGGACTATCTATAAATATTTTTTTTCCAAGGATTGCTATCAATACTGTTTATCAGTTTAATAGCATGCTACAGGGGGAGGTCTGGTTCAGGCCTCTCTTAACTTTCAGCTGAGTAATGCCCATAGCAGTGGGTGTTGGGAAGGTTGGCGTTCTGCCTCCTGTGGGAGAAGCAAAGCGTCAATAAGGTACACACAAGTTAGCAGTTTCAGTTCAAGCTTCCTGTAAATAAGCCTCAGCCTTCTGCTGTACATCAGGGTGATGAAGAGGCGAATGGTGCAGCTCGATTCCCATGATAGCCATTTCTTTTTCCTTTTGACTTAAAGAAATGTCAGCCTACTCTTGACACATTTGAAATATCTGCACTGTGGCCTGAAAGACCTGTTTCAGGACTTGCTAGAAGACATATTTCATGTTCCTATTTAGTTTCTTTTTCTTTTTTCTTTTTTTTTCTCCCCTGAGTCTTGGATAAATTGTTTGCTAATGATTTGCTTAAATGCTTTAGATTGTATTGTAGAAAACTCTGCTCTTAGTCATACAAAGTAACTACCAAGTTAAAACTTTTTCATTAATATTAATTAGGAAGGCTATACAAGTGAGGAAAAAATAATAAAGATCTTCCTCCCAAGTCCCCCACTATTATTCCCACATCACTCAATTCCACATTTCTTTACCAGAGTTCATTTCTAAAATATACCCAAAAAGCACATTCCAGCCATGCCTGTACAGTGAGGAGCTGCTCTCTTTCTCCATTTATTGTACTGGAATGAGTCAGAACAAAGCAATTTATTCTTTTATTCTAACAGGAAAAACACCACTCAATACCTCACCTGGTAGTATCTTTTTTACCCCACTCATGCCATAGTTGGGCTGTGGCAGATCTTTTCACATATAGGTATTTCCTGCCAGGGAATGCAGAGGCAAGGCTGTTGCCTTTCCAGGGTCTCAGACGGTGTGTTGCTGGCCCTGCCTTGCTCCAGCTTCTGCCTTGAGCCAGGGGAGGTGATGCCTGGATCAGCAGCAAATTTGGGAGCTGCCATATCAGCACCCAACCATGTTCAGAATGCCCCCCTTTTAGCCCAAATCACATGAATTGAATAAGAAAAAATGATGTTCCATTGCATTCTGAGTATTTTTTGAGTAATCTACAAGCTATTGGTCCATCCCAAGCTGCCACAGATCCTGTGGCACACAGGTGGCCTTACCAGTAGAAGGATTTTTTTCTTTCCAGACACTGGTCCAGCAGGTTTCCCAGGGGCAATGACAGAGCAGGTGAAATACTGGCTCAGAAAGACACAGCACTTTCTCCTCCCATCCCCATGGTTTCAGCTTGAATACAACCAGTGTTGTACCACAGAAGAGATGTCAGCTATATTATACAAACTTATTTTGAGATGGCAGAAAATATTTTAACCAGCTTTCTCCTGTCTGAAAATATCACTTTGCTATTTTCCTTTACTACTAAAGTGTTTTAGACTATTGATCTTTGCGAAATGGATCTACTCAAGGATGGTTGTGCAGTAACATCTGGGATGACAATCCCTAGGAGACTGAACTAAGGGGATGTCTGCCACCAGCTAGAAAGTCATTTATTGACAAGTCTAGGGTCTGAGTTTTTGCTGTCCCAGTTTGCAGAGGACACTCATGCAGAGCTGGGGCAGGAGGGTCACTACAGCTTTTATGCTTGGGCAGCACACTGGGCAGGTCTGCTCAGACATGAACTCAGAGGCTGACTCAGGCATGAACCCAAAGCAGCTGTCCTGCACCATCCCAGGATAATGGAGAGGATGAGAGAAGAGAGGAGTCAAGTGTCAGAGAAAGGGCTTGTGAATAAAAGTGTCCTCTGTGCAGCCTGTGGTCAAGTGAGTCACTGACCATAAATCTTAATCCCATAATCATAAATCTGAGCCTAAACACTCCCTGCACGTGCCAGAGCAGAGCAGGAACTTCTCAAACCCACACCCTGAGTGAGAAATTGCCAACCATTTGAGAACACGTGGAGCTGTGCAAAAGGAATTGGATAAGGTTTCACTGACCTGCAGCAAAGTAAGAAGAAGAGGAGTTGTGCTCACTGCCACAGCACACAGTGGGTCAGAAACAACAAGTGGTGGAACAAGCCAAATACTGAACATCAACATCACCTCATCAGTGGCTGTGGGAAGTGAAATGAGCTCTTGGCAAAGGAATCCGATATGGGCAATCTTCAGAAGAGCAGCAGCAACAGCCCTTAAGGTAGGGGGATATTTGAAATGCCAGTGCTATTTTTCAGAGTGAAACAGTTTAATGATGCTTAGATTTAGGTCACCAGCCGCCTTGGGAACTGTACCTTAAGCTTTGATAACCCTCATTTTGGGAAGCGAGTGTCAATTAGGGCTTATTTAAAGGTGGCTGACCTTTTTAACCTGCACTGCCGTGTGAGAGATGGTCATGATCTATAGAGAACCTTGGGAAATATGCTTTATTTACCCAGAGAAAAAATTGCAGAGAGATTCTCTTTGGTTTTCTGAGACTCACATGTCAACCTAAGGTTGAATGTTCCATCCCTAAAAATGTTCAAGACCAGGCTGGCTGGGGTGAAGTGGAAGGTGTCCTGCCCCTGGTAGGGAGTCTGGTGATCTTCAAGGCTCTTTCCAACCTTCTATGTTTCTATGATTCTACGATTCTATGATTCTATTCTGTTTGGCCTTCCCAAGGCCAGTGCAGGTTAATTAAAAAAAAAGCCCTCCTGGCTCTGAAGGTTTGTCACAGTGGAGATATAGAGCCAGATGGAGGGAGATCCTAAATCCAAATCCAAGCTGGTGGCCACAGGAATGTTCATCTTGGTTCCCAAGAAGAGGAGTCAGCCATCAAGTTTAGTCAATTCCTCTGCCTGTTTCTGGGAAATAATTCTTCAGCATTGTGCAGAATAATGTGTCTTGTTTTTATCTTAATTCTTAGTGAAACTAGTTACGCATTAAAGGAGCTTTTTGTATCTGCAGCTTTCACTCAGTCTTCTGAGACGTATCTGCCCTGGTTTCAGCTTGGTGAAGTGCTGTGTTTTGTGTATTCAATGTGAGAATAATGTAGATAACACACTAATGTTTTAGTTACTGCTCAGTAGTGCTTAACCTAAATCAAGGACATTTCAGTTTCCCACACTCTAGCAATGATTGTGAGAGGAAAGCTAATATCTTTACAAACAATTTAATGGGTGAAGGTTTGTGATTAATGTCTTTGAAATGGGTCTTAATGTCTGTACTAACTTTGGGCAGCAGGTTTGTTGCAGAGACCAGACAACTTGGCTCCTGAAACAGCCAAGCGGGTCTGCACAAACCTGAACTTCTGAACTTTGGGGTAAAAGAGCAGGTTCAAGGGGGGAATATGTGGTAGTTTGGGAAGGCTGGACCTTCCTGTTACTCAGCCAATGGGGAAAGGAAGAGGCAACATGAGGATAGAAGTTAAGGATAAAAGGAGGCTGCGCCCTCCAAAACCTCAAAAGAGAAAACCCTGTGGGCGTGGACTCCAGTGGACTCTCTCCCTTTATTCAAATAAAGTTTGCAGGAGTCCTCTGTCTCCTTTTTGGACATAAACCTCTGGTGTCTGTGGATTTTCCTGACAACTGGGGCCCACTCCAGGATCCTTCCACTGTCCAGGTCCAGCACATGGCAAGAGAGCTGGAGGCACGCCTCACCCAGTTTTGGTGACCAGCTCCCTGTGGCGCTGGCAGGCACTGTGTGATTGTTTGGGTTCCTGACACTGTCTGGGAGATAGATGAGAGGCAGACCAGGGGGGTCTGTGAAGAGTCCACAGGCTATGGACACCCAGAGGGGGTGGTAAGGGAAAGTTGAAAAGGGGGTTGGCAAATCTCACCAGTGAGTACAACTTTGAGAAGCAAAACATGGTAGGATGTCCAGGCTGGGCAACAAAGGAAAGTCGAAAAAGGGCCTCGACACTAGGGATGATGATCCCAAAATACTGCAGAAGAATCCTTTGGGAGAATGTTGAGATAATTTTCACATTGTCCCAGAGTTAGTTAAGGACATAGGTTTATGCCCCCCAGAGGGGGCAATAAAAGGCACCAAGAAAGGGTCTTGGCAACCCACACCCAGAGTGGGCAATATGGTGTTAGTTTGGGAGAGGATTGGTTGAAAGGGAGTGAGTACAAGTCTTTTGTATTCCTATCTTCCAGAGGAGGTATATAAAAGATATGAAAGAAGGGATGAAGAAAAATTAAAGGCATAAACAAGGATAATGGAACACTTTTTACAACCCCTGATGGGAAAAAAGTGCAGGGAACCCCAGGACCAAAGGGAAGGGGGCAGTAATTGGGAAGAAATTAGTGTGCCATTTGTAAAAAGGAACATTAGAAATGAATTGTGAAGGGTGTCAGGATCTGCTGCTGTACTGGGGGCTCACCACACTGGAGCCCTTGCTGAAACAAGAAATGTGTTTCCTAGTAGACACAGGAGCTTCTCTCTCTGATTTGAATTTTATGCCAAAGGGGGAACAACTGTTCAAAGGTTCTTTTGATAAGTGGGAAAGATGAGCAGGTGCATTTTATTCAGCCACTATTGGAGAATGTGTGTGTGTGTGTGTGTGTGTGTGTATGAATTACCACAGTGTGTGTTACCCTCATAGCTGCCCATTCCCTTCAAACACATTGTACAGGGTTGGGAGAGGCCAGGAAGAATAAGACATGAACAGTGGGTTGGCTTGTGTCCACTGAGTTGTTTTATACTTTTTCTCTGTGTAACAATAGCCATCGTTTTTGGTTTTCTAAAACCCAGCTTAACCTCTGTACTGACTGGGTGCAGCAAAATTGCAGGGCTACCAAGAGCCAGGTGAGCCAGGTGAGCCAGGCTTGCTCAGATCCTGCTGCTGAGGAACCAACTCCTCAGGAAGAAGATGAATGGAGGGACCAGGCTGGGAGGGAAGCTGTGGGAGAGTCTTCCCTGCCCCTGGTTATGATGAGCTGCTGTGGGGTGCTGCAGGCTGCTCCCCCCTGAGAGCTCAGGGTGCAGAACATCAGGGTGTGCTTGATGTCACAGGGGTTACCTGAGGTAGTTTGGGCCAATCTGAGGTCATTTGGGATGACTTGAGGTCATTTGAGTGCCTGGTAGGGGTTAATTGAGGTCATGTGGAGTTACTTGAGGTCGTTGAGTTCCTGAGAAGGGTTACCTGAAATCATGTGGGTTATTTGAGGACATTGCATGCCTGAGAGGGGCTACTATATATATATTCATATCAGAGACAGCTCTGGATATTTTGTTGGCTGCAGGGAACTCCTGTGGCACACACCCATACGTGCCCAAGGGCTTCTCCATGCTCAGGTGGTAGGCACATAGCATTATTTTTCCTAATCAGTGTTAATATCAACTCAACTACAGCTCTCTGACACTGCAGACAGAGCAAATCACAAGATCCTACGCGGAATAAATCCGTATCATCTGGATTTAAATACCAAGCAGCATAAACCTGCCAGGACTTTTGGTTTTTTAATTAAACGGTTTGGAGTGAAATGGCCAGCAGAGAAACAGCTCCAAAATATCCCACCCAGATGCAATAACATTTAATCTGAAGGGAGATGGAAAGCCCAGAATTGCTTTCTCCATGCCAGAGTTGTCCTTTGCAATCCCAGGCACATGAGACAGGGATATGGGATGCTCTGCACCCCACAGGGCTGCCCTGCTTTCTGAACTCAGTGCTGTGGCAGGGAAATTCCCACTTTCAACCTCCTCATCTCCCCAGATCTCCTGCCTGTGGGCCCAGTCCAATGTGGGCAAAGCAGCCAGTGCCTAAGCAAGCAGTGAGAGGTTTCTGATGTTTATTTACATCGCTGGCTCTGTCTCACTGGGTGGTTTCCCATCTGCTTGGCCATGTACACGTAAATACCAGTGAAAACCATAACTTGGCACATCCCACATCTTCACAGGCCACAAGCCCCTGAAGTTTTCACTGAGCAGAAATAGAGTTACAGGCAAAATCTCAGCCCAAAGATAGAGGAAGGAATTCAAGTCTTTGGCAGGAGACATTTTTCCACTTGGGAAGTTCATGGGAGTTTTCAGATTTCTAGGATGTCTCAAGCCTCCTTCCCTAGTAAAGAAAAAAAAAAAAAAAGCTTTTATGGGGAAACACCCAATCCCCCAAAAGCCACAAGGCTGGATACCTGCTCTGTGGGGTGGTAATGCTCCCCTGTCCACCCACACCTGGAAGCATCACCTGGGGGTCCTGTTATTCCCATGGGCAACATCTGTGGGCAGTAACTGCATATGCTGGCAAAAAGCTATTTTTGAGGCTGTGTTCTTGCCTCTACTTCTTCTGCCTGCCCCTTTAATGCTCACACAAAGCTCTTTGGTCTTCATTTAAGAGGCCCCAGGAACTCCTGTGTTACCAGCAATGCCAGTAGTACCCCTGTGCTAATAATACTGAGCGAGGGGGATTAAACCCATTTTGACCATTTTCCACCCTAAGCAAAAAAAAAAGAAAAATGTTCTGAGATCCTTTATCTATATCCATAATCCTGTCTTACCTGGCGGGTTCTTAGCTGCAGGTACCAACCTGGATCAGTCTGAATGATTGTTTGGACCCTGTGTTCTTTGCTCTGTGCTATTTTTCTCTTCCTATGGTCTTTGCCTCTCTCTAAAGGAGCCTTCTAATGGCAGATAAGGAAAGCTGTCTGCAGCCACGATGACTGGATCCCCACTCACATTCATGCTGGTAACCCCCAAGGAGCACTGCAGATGTGCCCTAAACTGCTGCAGAAGATGATGCAATGGTAGAAGAAGATGGGGCGAATAGGGCTGGAAGTCAAAAACCTCCTGAATATTCCCTGGTTTTGCAGGGATTGCACTGGCACAAATGCAAATGCTGCTAATACCTCCTCCTTCTCCAGAGCTGACATTTCCTGAGCAGAGCTCTCTTCTTTGACCTCTCTCTGTAAATATTGACATTGCATTCACCAGGATAATAGATTTCTGCCTACTCTTACCGCAGCTGAATGTTTCCACCGGGACTGTTACTACTTCTTATGGCTGGAAATGCACCTGCACCAGCTGTGAGGCTCAGCATAGCCCCCCTGCCAGCCCTAATCCTCCAGGGCCTTAACAGACCACCACTGCCTCACCACCACGAAGCCCCAGTTCGTCTGCAGACAGTGGGAAAGGAATACTCTCCTGACCCTTTCTTTTTATTGGATAAAGAGAAAAACCCTATGAATTTGACTATCTTCCTCCTAAATCACTTGCTCTCTCTAAAGCACGTGATCCCAGGGCAGGCATCCAGCATGAAAATGACTTGCCTGTCACACATGACCCACACAGCTCCCCAGAATAATCCCACAGTGATGCTTGAGCCTCCCAAAGGAGGAATATTCTGAGGTTTTTGCTTTCCAGTAACAATCCCTCTACTTCTCCCCAAAATGAGATCACTCCCCATCCCCATCACCCAGGGATGAGCCTCAGCACTTGCTCTAATGCTTTGCCTCCAGCAAAAATTCACTGCAAAGCATTGCTTTGCTCTTTCCGCTCAGTGTGGTCTCTCTTGCCATGCCAGAGGCCTCCTTTAAAAGCAAAATGGTTTGGTGAAGCCTAAAAGCAGCTTTCTTAGCCTCTGCTTTCCATAATATGAACATCTGGCAGGCCCTTGGAGGGCAGCTTAAGGCCAGGCTTCAGAGAGCTGCACAGTGCTGACCAGTGGGCAAGCACTGAGAGGTCCACTTGAGAAAGAGTACTCAGGAGCTGGTTTTGCACAAATACCTGTATTTCCCAGTTGCTTCAACCCCATGAGCAAGACAATTCCTCACCCTGGCTTTCCCTTGCTCCATGCTCCCGTGTGGAGGTGGCATGTTAAGGATGTGCCAAAAGCATCCTCTCCTTGTTGCCAGCTCTGGCTCCACACACAGGAATAACCATCCCCTTTTTTTTTTTTAGACATCTGGCATGCACTGAGCAGGAAAAATACAGCAAGCTGGAATTTCCTTCGCTGGGAGAAGTGCACACTGTGGTTCCGGCCAAACCTAAAGTTTTTCACTTACGATTTTTGCATATGAATGGGAATTCAGGCTTGGTCCCTGGAGGGACCATCATTATATGCATTAACAGACAGCTGGGCTTTAGAAAAAGGGGGAAAGCAGAAAAAAATAGATGTTTATTCTGTACTTAGGCAAATTCATATGAGGGGAATCATCTCCCATTCTCGCTGCAGCACACGTTACTCTCTATAGACTCTGAATACATTCACTCATCAAGGCATATTGAGTAGCTGCTTATTAGCACAAGTTCGGTTCCCTTTCTGCATCCCTCAGACACACACACAAATACAAGTCCCCAGCGTGGCCCATCTGGAGTGATTCTGTAGCTTTCTCTTGTCTGGGGGAACACAAGATCATGTTTCTAGAGCATTAAATTTGGTTTGATAAAGGCTTTTACATTTTTAGTTTTTACTACACATACATTTTATATATATTTAAAAATATTCTCATATATTTTTATAACCTCCCTTCATGATGTCACATCTCAAAGCTGGGAAATTTGCACTGCCCAGATTTACTGTGGTAAACCTTCTGGTGAATGTGAAAGGGCTTTGCCAAGGGTCAGATTCTAATGAAGGTAATTCAAATCAAATCAAATCAAATCACAGGGCGGAAGAAACAAAAAAACCAAAACCCATTCTTTCATTCAACTCCTGATTTATCAGCTCCTATAAAGTCACCACTTCATCGGTGGGATGTTTCCACACTGTAAAAAATAACCCGGAACACAGCAACCTTTATTTTCATCTCTCTTTTAGACAATAAGAACTCTCCTCTCCTTGAATAGTTGAATAATATTGAAAAAAGAGCTTACACCGAGATAACAGTGCCATCTTCGGGGACCAGATGCCCGTACAATGCCATCACTGATGGAGGTATTTCACTTTGCTGCCTTTTCCCTTTTTTGCCTGTTTTTGTTTGTCTATTTGATTTTTATTTTTATTTTTTTTTTTTTTTTTTTTTTTTAGCCCATGGATAGCCCAATGTGGCAGCACAGAAAAATCCACAACCAGGTACTTCCCTTCCCAAGCTAGGCTTGGGTTTTCCAAATTTACAGGGATCACCGGGATACTTCTCTGGCTTTTTAAAGCCTGATTTTTACACCCAAGCCTGCTTCCAGTGATCAGGTTTTATCTGCTTCGGTTTTTTCCCCTCGCTTTTCAGTAGTATTGGGATGTGATTGTCCCCAGACCCTGGGGCACTTAAATCCCCTCTATCACAAAGACATAAATAACAGCACTTTGAAATAAGCTGAGCTTTGCAAGGGAAAAGCCTGGCTTTAAAGAACTAGGATGCGCAGGACTCACAGTATCCCTGGCTGGTACCTGGGGGCCTCAGCCACTCATGACAGGAATGCTTCTGTTCCCGAAGAAGCTGAGCTGTTTATCAGCTGCTTATCAGTTATAGCCACGAGGATCTCTGGAGCGTGGATGATAAATTAGCAGGAGGCAGGGCTCTTTTCTGCCCTTGTACCCTCTGCAGCCCAAGCCTGGATCTGAATGTGCTCTCTTGCCATAATTTATTTCTCCATTAAATTACTGACCAGGGCCCTGGCTTTGCAGCTATTGCCGTCAGCCTTTTGTCTTTCTGATTATGCTAACAGCAGCACTTGAATGCTAATTGCCTTCCCTGATGAAGCAATCACACAAATTCGGGAGGGATGGACAGTACACAAGGGTTTTGACCCTGGCTGCAGGGGATGCAAATGCAGGGGCCAAGGATTCAGAGTTTCTTTGACTGCTGTGTAAAATGGGAGGCAATGAAGCACAGCTCACAGGGATGGGAGAGGAATTAAATTTTTGCAGGACTGATTTCTATGCTCTGAAGCAACTATTCATGTTGATTTGGGACACTGCACCTTCATCAGTCCCCTCCCAAGGGGCAGCCCAACTTTGCCTCTGCCAGAGCCAACAACCTTTCCCTACACGGAATATTTATAATAATTTTATTTGTTTTCTCTGGGATACGTGTAGTTGTTGCTACAAGAAGATTCTGGCTGTTCAGCCCTGTTCTCCAAACCTTGGGTTTGAAATGGATGAGAAGACCACTCATGCTTCCCTTTCCCCTTGCTGGGCCAAGGGAAGGACTCACATGGGCATGTTCAAGACATAAAGTCATCCAAACCCAGGTTTTAGCAGCTGCTGAGCAACCCAGTCCCTGTGTAGGGCTCAGTGTGCTCTCAGCTGCTCACAAACTCTGGCTGTGAAACCCTGGTTTTCCACTCCAAAATACTAAAACTCCCCCAAAAGGGCCATTGTTTCCAAGCCAAATAAACATATTCATCTCCCACCTGGGCACCATGGATTGACCTTTAGGTCTGTGAGTGATTTTCAAGCCCAAAAGCAATGGCCAAGCCAGGATGAAAGCCATGCCTGTGGCTCCCCCACCATCTAATTTCTCCTTATTTCTTACCAAATGCATGTTCCAAACAACTTTATCCAGTCCATTCAATCTGCCCTTCCCTGCTTTCATGGCTGGTGGCTGCCCAGTGGGATGGAACTTGGGGGATTTTAGCACTAGTGAGAACACCCATCCTTTCTGCAGCCACCCTAGCACTGCCTCTCTCCTCTCCTAGCTGGGTCATTAATTCATCCTGCGACAGGAACACTAATGAAGGCCAAATCCTTCCCAGTGCCACACCTTGATGATCTCCATCTATCCCCACTGCCTGGCTGAAAACACTCTTTTCAGCCCAATCCAATCTCATCCCTGGATTATTTGCTGCCATTCACCATTTATTAGCCATGCACTAATTGTTTTCTTAACTAAGAGATGATAACCCAGCGCTTCTGCACGTGTGTGCACATACAGCCATGCATCTCTCTCTATATATCTCCCCATAAATACATATATGCCTCCTCCTCCTCCAATAACTGGGTCCAACCATTAATCTTATGCCATTTGAAAGACATCAGCAAGCCCTGAGGAAGTCCTGAGCACCTACACATCTCATGGGAAGGGACCACAGGATGCCACTTTGACAGCATTTTGCCCACTGGATGGGAGAGGCTGCTCCCTATCTTGGTTTGTTTTTTTTAAGAACATGTAATTTCCCTATCTTCCCTTTTTTTCTCCGAATGGAGTATTTTTACCTTGCATGCCCTTTTTCTCAGCTGCTCCACACACCGTATTTCTTGAGGAGTAAATGATTAAATTTTAGAGCCTGGAGTTTCATGTTTAAATGTCAAGCTTGAAACACAGACCTCAGAAGAGAAATCCATAGGATTTCTATTTTCTTGTAATAAATATGGTCTTTACTGGGAGCAAACCAAGAAAAAGGCAGGCAGCCTATCTCACAGTTTTTCTGCTTTTCTTTTTTTTCCCCACTTGGAAGATTTTTCTTTTGGTTTTGTAGTTAGAAAAATAAGCTTTGAGAGAAGTAAGTCATCTTCACCAGCACAAATGCATCTGCTGGCCATTTAATGGGGAGTTCTGGGGTCAAAAGAACCTGCTTAGAGCTGTTAATGGGTTATGAAAGCAGCACACCAGTGCAAGAAAGCATCTCCTTCTCTTACACTCAATTTGCTGAATATTACTATAGCTGATGCCATGAGTATCTGAGCTGACCCCAGCTAGAGGTGAGGAAATGAAGGGGTAAGAAAATGACCTACATGGGTGCCTTGTTCTCCTCCATGGCTGGCTCATAGGACTTTCTGGGAGGAAAATAATGAGCCATATATTAATGGGTTGTCAAAGGTCACTGTTGGCGCCTGCAGCCACCAATATCCAGCAGCTCCCAAAGAAATTGCACCAGATGCTCCCACTGGCAGTCATATTATAGAGGCAGTGGGTGCATTCAGTGAGCATCACACACTTCACACCTGTTTCTCCACGGCTTTTTTCCCCTGGAAGCCCTATGGCATGCAATAACTGCAAACACACCCTGGTCTGCTACCATGGCTGCAAACAAGCATTTATGCTGGCCACCATGCTGCTCTGGCTCCCATTTCCTACCCAATCTCAGCCTGGGATTGTTTTGATGTCTGTCTTCATGTACATGACATTTAAGCTCTGTCATAAGCTCAGATGCATTATTAAAATTGCACACTTGGAAGCACACATGCACCTGCTGAGGGAACTGCAACAGGGAACACCATGTTTTCAGCACTCACCCCTGCACTGGGTTTTCCTGTGGTGTCCTCTTTTTCCAGCGTTACCTCACTTTGAGCTGTGGCTCTGTGCCCCAGTGTCATTCACTTCCTACACTGACCTGTCTGCTGGTGCAATAGCTTGTCCTAGCACCTCTCTAAGTCCCACACCACATCCGAGGCATTGTGGATAAGGTGGTTTCTGTCCTGCCACCCACCCATTTTACCAAGCAGAATGACATGTGCCCTTCTTGAGGTCCATATCCCTTCACATTGGTTGGCAAAGATGAATTATTCTGGGATGAGGTTGTACTGTTTTGGCTGCTTCTTAATGCACCTGAGGGTGACTTTGAGCAGGCTCTGTTGACTTGAATAAATCTATCTCATTCTTTCATCTCTTCTGCTTCCTGGTCCCTCCTTTTTTTTTTTTATGTAGAAGTATCCAGTCACAGTTTATGCATTGCATGCTATTTATGCAGTTCAGCCCATGAAAAATACATGAAGAGTCCCTTGCTCTTTCTCCCCACAGCTTCATAAATCTTGCATTGCTTTCTGCATGGCAGCTCGGCTTCATGGGGTGATGGGGAACATTCTCCCCGCTGCTCCTGCCCTGGGGCCACAGCATCCTCTGGGGATTCTGGCATTACAGGCTTGAACCCTTCCAGGTTGGCAGAGGAGAGGTTCAGAGCCCCCTCAGCCCCATTTTTATATTACTGGATAGGAAAAGAAGTCCAAGTTACTGTTTAGCTGCCCTAAATATCTCCAGCACAGCCATCATCTTGCCTTGCAGTTGGTTTCAGTTTTACTGAAGACAAGAGCAATGCAGAGAGTATTACCCTGAGCACAGGCTGTTAAGCATTCACAAGGGCTGGTGTTTGCAACTCGAGATGCAGCTGCACATTTATTCAGGGACCAGGCAAAGGCTGTGCAGAAGAACCACCCAAAAAACAAGTCAGGCATGTGCTTAAGTACTCATTTTGAAGGTAAAGCACTTTCTGTCCAGGTAAATTTACTAGCTGGTGCTAAAAAAGTGCAAGTGCCTTTTCTCTGAGCTCAGCAGAGGAAAATGATAGGCAAACACTAATTGAGATTTGTTTAAGAACTGCTCCCAAGGCAATCTGAGCACAAAGGCCCATAGAAATTGCCTAATTCCTTAGTTCTCACTTAAGATGGAACACTGTGGAAGGAGTTTGCAGCCAGCTCTGATTTTTAATGTAAGTTTCATCATGTTTGTATTTTCCCCTTAGCAGGCTCTCAGCCTCCATGAAGCTATCAAGGATGCTGTCGATATGGGCAGATTAACAGCTCTTCCCTCTGTCCTCAGAGCCCCTCTGATTCCTGACAGCATCTGCCACCATCATGGTCCTGCAGGGGACAACCTCAGGCTGAACAAGGAAACACTGAGTGGGGACTGGCACGTCAATCCAGAGGGATTCTATCCCAGCTGCTGACAACCCCAATTCACTAACCCAACTGACCTTGTGCACCCTTTAATACAATAAGGCAGCATTCTCCTTATGTCCCAGCCTATCATGCCTTTCCTGGCCATGGTGTGAGTGCACCACTACCCATTATCTGCCACAGCTCCCTGTCATGTCAGGAGAAACAGTACCCATTTCTGCACCTCTTCCCTTTGCCCTCTAGCAGTGGACAAGGAGATGCTGGCTGCCCATCACCACCTCCATTAAGACCTTTCCCAGGCCAGTCTTTTCCCCCTTGGCCCTTGGCCTTTCCCACCTATGGCTTCTCTCACCTCTTTAGGGCTGGCCCATGTCCCTCTGTGGCATGTAGTTATGTCCAAATCTATGGAGCAGGGGATGTGGTGGTGGGTGCTCCACACTGGTCGTGAGTTTGCTGGGGTCCCTCCCCCAAAAATTCAGAAAAAATCACATCTTGGGAGGAAAAAAAAAAATCACAAAAAAAAGGTATTTCTGAGGGATATGTAGTGAGGGACCAATCTGGGGCTTAGCTGGTTTAGCAGGCCCTTTGCCCCAGAAACTAGACTAAAAAAGCATTATTTTCCCCCCCAAACAGAGAGAAGTGGGAACAGCCTGTAACAAGGCCGGATGCATTCACGTGGGTCTACATGTCTTACTCATCCCAAAGGCCTCTCCTTCCCTCAGAGACCACAAGAGTAGCACCAAATCTGCATTTAGGAGAGGAAAAAATTACAGAGAATATATTTTCCTTCCAAGGGAGTAAATCCTGATGCTTTGTGGAAAGCTGAGGGGTCAAGTGTATGTGTGATCCACAACTGGATGTTGCTGTTAGTCAAAGGTTTTTATTTTTATGAAAAAATAGAAAACTTTGTATCTTACACTACAGAAAAACCCATGTACACAAACAAAATGCACAGAGAGCATCTGAAGAGGGGGAAGGGGAGGAATAAATACAGCAATGCTACAGTCTCCTATGAGTTAAAATGCTGATGCCAAGGAGCTGAGACAGATGCTGCAGCTCTGACAGTGCTGGATGCACCAGCTCCTGCTCTACCTGCCCTAAGGAATTACAATAAACGTTTGGCAACTAAGTGTTAACCTTAAGACTGCTACTGATGTATTCTACATCTGCCTTAACATCTAATTTCAAGTCCACAGCAGTCCAAGGAGTCACAATTTCTTGAGCACTGGGACTTTCTACAATATGTTCAATGCTGTATAGACAGAAAAAACAATTGATCTTAATTTTTTATCCTTCTCACTATTAACATATAGGAGGAATAAGTAAAGTTTTCTACTTATTTTTCCCCCTTTTATATCAGTCTTCCTTTTTAATACTCAAGTAGTTTTTCCAAGTGGTGGTTACACAATGCAAGGGTGTCAGTCTATACAAGCCACGCCTGGGAACACTTCCTTCTCCCAAAATGAAAAACTGTATCAAAAAAAGCCTTTCCACCTTTTGGATCCTTTGAAATACCTCCCTCTAAGTTATGACCAAAATACACTGGAAAATCAGAATCTGCTGGCTCAGGTGCAGCAGTAGCGAGCTGGAAAAGCAAAGTGCTTGGACTTACCATGGGCAGGAAATTCACCTACAGCCCTTTTCAAGAACATAACCTGCCAAAAAAGTTGCTGTCCTCTTGTTCTGCCACACTCCAACATATATAATCATGCCCAACACATGAAGTACTTGCAGTTCTTGGATGGGAACTGAAAATCTCCTTTGTCTCTGGAATTTCCTCATGGACATAGAAGCTGTAACCTTTGGACCCTACACATTAAAACAATGTTTAAATGTTAGCCCCAAGACAAAGTCTATTAATACAGAGATCTGTAGCAAGAACAGCTCTTGAAATAGATAGAAAAGGTTATTTATTTATTTATTGGAGGAAGCGAGAAGAGGTGCCCTATTTACAAATGCAGTCTGGATTAAGAACAGTTTTGTTTTCCACTGGTTTATAATTTTGAAGGTTACTCCAGCATCTGGTAGGTATCCCAGCAATACAAATGATGAAAAGGGGATTTTTCTTTTAAGAGCCCAGGAAAAAAAAAGACCAAGTTCAACTCCTCCCACAGAGCCAACAGGAAAGGAATGAGTGGAGATGATGGGCAGAGAGTGCTACATATTTGCTAATAGCATCTCAGTGCAGCCAATGGGTGCAGGCAAAAGGATGATTCCTCCTGGTGAAATGAGTTGTTCCTGTCTTCCTACATGTTATTTTCCCAAGCACTGGAGACAGGGAGGCACAAATAATCTGAAGACTGTTCTGCTGACAGCTCTAATAATCTTATTTATTATTTGACAAATCTCTTTTCCGTGCAGAAATTGTTATGTCTTGATACCCTCTTCCTCTTTTGTGGTCCGGTGGCTGCCAGAATGAAACAACAGGATGAGAAATGACACTATCAAGATTTGTTAGACCTCGCTGTGGCTCCTTTCCCTCCTTTTTCTCCTGATTCCTGAGGAACTCAGCAGTCACCTGCAGAGAAGGTGGGGGCCATTTCAGAACAGGCAAATACTGCCTGAAGAAGCCTTGCTGTAAGAAAACAAAGCCCTCCTGCTACGAAAAAAAATACTCCGTCTCTTCTCCTAGATGCCCCCTTTCTGTAAAAAAAAATAATTCTGTGTATCAAATCTCATCCAAAGGCTGGAGGGAAATGGAAGAAAGACTTTGAAACAGCTTCAGGTGCCTTGCAAAACCTGTTTCTGTAAGACGTGAAGGACACAGGCCTCCTTTTGGCTGTTTGAGCTCTTTGGGCTCGGCTCTGCAGCACTGGGGATGAAGGGAGCTACAACAACTTCATATATTGATGTTATTGCTAAGGAAGGATGCCACAGGAAGCAAATAACTCTAAGAAAGCAATATATTTACAGAAACAACAAACCCTTGCAATCCACTGAGCTGTTTTAAAATCCTTGTCTAAGTCTTCACTAAATAAAAGCCCAACATGTGAATACCAAATTAACTGTTAATCTTAGGTACAATAAAAATTAACTGTTTAATCCTAGGTACAATAAAAAGAGGAGGACAACCCCAAAATATTTATTGGTGTGATTCCCAGGGGACTGGGTTGCCCTCAGGTCCCTCTGAAAATACCAGCCATGGGCTTTAATGGATACAGTGAACCCCAGCTACAACCAAGTCCTGATCTGAGCTGCACTAGCCCCCGACCAATGGCATCTCCTTGCCCTTGGGATGCTATTGCTGTGACCATGTTGGGCTACTCTGCTCTTCCTTCCCCTCTGTGCTCTGTCACAAAGTGGCCAGGTCCACAGCAAACCTAGAATGCCAAGGGACAGCCTGTGACAGTACAGTTCCAAAAATAATCCCACTCCCGCCACTGTGGGAGAAATACTACAAAATCTCCACACTGGATGGCCACAGGCTCATTTCCACACTGTGCCCCAGGACTTAACCCACAGCAACAGAAAAGGAACAACAGAATTCCTTCCTTCCAGCTAAAACCACCTCACACTTTCTCTCCTGGGCTCTGGGAACAGAGGCAATGGCTGCACTGGGTGATGGTTACTGGGGCTAAAGCTCCTGTGCAGAGGCAATCCCGTATGCTATCTTTGGCCAGGACACAGAAAAATCGATGCCACGTTGTTGCTGGAGGCCATCAAGAACCAGATGCTTTACTTCTCCTCTTCTGGATGTCCTCAACACATGGTGTAAAGGAAGAGGAGGGCAACATCTTTATTTAAGCAAACTCCTTCTATCTCATATACATAATCAAAACTCCTGAAGGCTTTATGTGTCGATCAAACCAAACTGCAGCAAAAATACAAAGCATAGGGGTAACACAAAAGGGAGGCTGAGTAAAAGATGGAGGAAAGAAGGAACAAACCAAGGAATGAGCCCCAATCTTGTACCTGATGCGTAGCAAACTGTACAGTATGTACATCTTCATCACGTATTATCCTCCCCAAAGAGCAAATAAAAAGAACTTGGTAACACAGAAGGAGGAAAACAAAATATACACCCTGTATTGTATTTGCCATGGAGCAAGCGACATGTTTATATGCTAGTCTCTATAACTTAATGCTGTGTAACAGCATTTTTTTTTCTTTTCTTTAAATTTACAAAACAAAATATCTATCGAGAAATAATCTAATCATATTGCTCTTCAATACACTTCTGTAGACAAGTAAGACTCGAAGTTATACTTCAGCAGACTGCAGCTACTGGGAGTCCATGAATGGCCACAAAAATCCTCCATTCAAGTCAGTCCTTGGAAGCATTACCATGTGTTGCTGTAATTCAATATATAAAGGTGCTATATATATATATGTACCTCCCATGAACAGAAAACATGTGGTGGAAGGCTTGTCATCACCGCTGAAGCTTAAGAGACTGGTTAACCTCATGTACAGCAGATTCGTTTCCACGTTCCATGCATCTTACATTGACTTCATGAAAATGAGGACACAAATAGGAAGAAAAGCAAAACTTTAGTCAAACACTGCTTTAGAAATGCTGCAGCAGAGGCCAATGTCCTTCAGTTATAGAAAGCACCGAATTTCCCTTTTTATCTTTTCTTGGGTTTTTTTTAGTCAAAATAAATCTCAGGGCTAGAGTACAAAGTGCAGGACCGACCCACTTGAGGAAGCAACTTTAAAAACCGTGTTACAACGGCACCATCCCATTCACCAACTGGACCTTCATCTCTTGAAGGCTGTTCATTATCTTCTTCTGGTGACCAACAAGTGTCACTCCCAGACGTCTCAAATCCCTGTGGGAGAAAGCAGACGTTGGTTCCATGGACCTGTTAGGCACATGTCGCCGCGCACACCACGCGCCGCACGCGCTGCTGCTGCCAGTGCCTACCTGTTATCACTGGCAGCTCCCAGAACCATGTTTAGCTGGCACGTTTTATTTTCCCCATTTGTAATATTTTTCTCTTTTTTTTTATGGCTGACAGCATCTCAGAGAGGTGATGTGATTTGAATGAAATCACCTCGCTGGCCAAGGAGAAAAGCCAGACAGCAAAGTGTCAGCATCATCTTTGACCAAAGATTCTGCTAGGCGTGAAAAGTCCTATTTCCAAGAGAAAAGTCATGTAAGAAAGCCCATGTTGCTGCTTCCTCTTCTCATGGGAGAGGCTGGTATTTGATCTTGGATATGAGCAGTGAGGAGTGAGGTCAATCCGTGCTTTCTTCCTCTTCAGATGAGGGAAAGCCAAAGAAACACAGATGGCAAAAGCCTCAAGCATGGCCACCATCCTGATGACTCTTTAAAGTCAACAAGAATTAGCAAAGCAGCTCCCCTTTGGGTCTTTGCAAATCTTCCCATAAGCCCACATTTGGTTTTGCTTTGGGGAGGTGAATTCTAGAAGCCAAGGGCATTTGTGTTGATTCTGCCTACTAGGCTACCATTACAGGAAAGCTGTAAAATAAGACAGTTAATAAAAAATGCAGGATCAAGAGGAAAGATTGTTTGTCATCAGCTCCGCCCCCAAAATTCAGGTGTATACATGAAGGTAATCACTTTCATGTGATTCATGTGAATGGCATAGGAGAGGCACCTTCAGGGTACAATTTATCCCATCTAAAGACAGGAGTGGGACAAATCATCTCCTGAAAATACCACAGCAAGACCTTGGGCTATCACATTCAATGACCCCTCTAAAGCCAGGTAAGGCCATCAGTTATGGCAGAGTGTAATTGCAGAGATTTCCTACTGTGTGGAAAAGTGTTAACGAAGAAATTGTAGGAATGAAAGCTCAGCAGAAACATCAAGACAGTTGCATATATATTTCCAGCACAAGACACAAAAGCTGTTAGAGAAGCAGGGTGATTTTAAGAGATGTGGTGTTTTGTCTGAAGACTTCCACTAAAAAAAATATCAGTCCCTTACTTTCTACCTCCAGACTGGAATGAATTAAGGATGTTTCTAAGTTGCACCTTATGGTCCTGCTGATACCATTGTGAATCCCCAAGCTGTTGACACTCTGTGTGCAAGTCCTTTAGGAGAAAGTTCTCCACCAAAAGCCACTGAGAGGTGACCTTGAACAAGCAGCTGCTTTTTGGAAACCATGCTGCTGCATTCGTGCAAAGGCTGGGAATCCCCAGCGACACCTGGGAGCCCAACCATCACCTGAGACATAACTGCAAACCTACAGTTCACAGCAGGGCTGTGTGCTGGACTGCAGGCGAGCAAGGAGCACCAAAGCATTTTCACACCAGCTACCCATGGAGGTGTGCCTCTCTCAGCAGCTGGACAGAAACGCCTGTGCAAGTACAACCAACCACCCATGTCCACAAATTACACAGATGAATGCTGCTTTGAATAAAAAGCAGTCTTGAGTGAAGGCTAATACATTAACACATAAACTAGTTGAAGCCAAAAGCTACATCTGTACTTCTCCAAGGACTGTCATGTTTTCTGCCTTTTGATTTGGAAAATATCAGGTTTTGTGCTTCAGGCAAAACACATAATTTCATTATTGTACCCTTTTTCAGCAATGCTTCTTGATGATGCAAAGGGAAATCATAACATAAGAGGCACAGAGCAAAGGAGGTCAATAAGACACATCGGCAGTGCTCCTTACCTGGCAGAGAAAAGGTTGCAGCACCTGCAAAAGGTGTCTGCCTTCTCAGGGGGACATGCTTTCATTTCTAACTCCACTGAATTGTGAAACTAGTTCAGCAAGCCATCTTAATAATGAAGGAAAATGAAGTAATGCTATTGTTACATGCAATTTATTTTATGTACACAGCACAGTAGGAAGTTCACACCAGAGATCAAAAAAAACAAAAAACAAAACAAAACCAAAACAAACCAACCCCCAAAACCAACACAGTATAGGACCTGATTTTTAAAAGAGACAACATCCATCTTCCCCCTGCTGAGTCCTGCTCTGCTGGCACTTTTTGAAAAATCAGCTTTTTTTTTCCCAGGTACCTAAAGTGCAAGCTGAGCTCTTTTGAAAATCCAGTACCACATATTTCACAGATGTATAATTTCTGACACTCTCGCATGTTATGCTGGAAAAAAACAGCCTGAAACTCTGAGAAAAGCATGCATTTCTTGGCCTTTCACACACAGCCCGATCAATCCAACAAGCCCCCCACCCAGTTCACTACACAGCCTTTTTTTTCCCCCCATACAGTATCCCCTTAATATCCTTGAGGAGTGTCTCATTGATTTACAAGAGAGAAAGAAGAAAAAAGAGTTTCTGTTTTCAATACATTAACTGCTCACCAGGGGATCCAGTCCAGTTTTTTATTTTTTTTTGAATATCAAATTCTCTCAAATGTGAAGCCACCAGCCAAAAGCATGGGGGACCCCTCAGAGAGGGGAAAAACACTACAGTGGGGTCTTTCACCTCAGCAAAGATTAACCAGAAGACACAGCTCATGAACCAGATGCTTGCCAAGCATAAAAATCAGCAGCTTTATTCAAAAGCCACCCTGCACAAAGCAAGGACAACAACAAAACTTTCTAAAAACTGCCTAGAGAATGTAGGAGCTTTAATGCTCAAGATGCTTCAAGCGTGACTTACAGCACATTGCATGCTCCCATGCATCCAGTGCTGAAGGACTTAAAGCGGTGTAAGGCAGAAGACAATTTTGAACAGAACTGGGTGCACAAACCAGCTGGTTTGGGGACAAAAAACCCCCAACAACTTCTGTGCCAAAGGGCTGCAAAAACAATAGCCTTTAAGCTCCAGTCTGGAGTTGCCTGGTTCATGTTACTGCAGCCAAGTGGAAATTTCACTGGGCTCAGCTCTGCAGAGGAGATATGTGCAGACATCCACTGAGGCTTTACAGTAAAAATGCACTTTCCCTGCAGGAAAAGGCAGAAGCGAGACCCGCGGGCAAACAACACCTGCGATCAGGATCCAGGCTGCTCCTTGCTGTGGAAGTGACCTGACCCCTGGTGTTGGGTTTTGTGCGTGCCTCTGCAGTGGAGATTCGTGCACCCATGTGCTGGGTGGTCTCCCTGCTCCAAAACACTCGGCCTCCCCAGCCAGGAGACTACTTTTATTCTCATTTTAGGGAGGAAAGTTTTATCTTTTCACTTCTTCCATTCATGTAGGGCTGGAAATGAAAGCAGGCAGGAATTTGAATCACTTGTCAACAAGGTATTAAAAGGCTTACCTAAGATGACCAAAAAGCCAAGGAAATAAAGGGGAAAATTGGTGTCAGCTCATCCCAAGCAGCCTGTACACAGCTGCATGTGAGCTGCTCTCTTACCACTGCCTTGCACGGAAGCCCAGCTGCAACATGCCAGTGACAACACAGTGTGCCCTTCCCTGCAACAGCCTCCATTTGCAAGGGTTGAATTCACAGTCTCCATGTTGTAAGAAATAGATTTAAAACATTTTATTTACAAATAGAACTACTTATACACCATGGACCAGTTTGCCAAACACAGTGTAGACTAGGACTGGATTGCCACATAAAATACAACCCCCTCACCAGCCGGTTTAGTCATGCAAGCAAAAGGGCCACAGTCCTGAAAGATCTCCGTGGTCAGCAGCCGTCAGCCTACCACAGATATTTTGTATTCCATCTCCCATCCAGGGCAGGTCTCACCACTCTTCTGCACGTGGTGTAACTACAGCTGCCCATGCAGGCTGGGACTACTCATGGAGTTAGTTAGTTGTCAGTTTGAATGAGGGGAAACAAGAAGAACCTCAAAGACCTTCAGACGATGCTAAAGAGAGAGGAATCTGCTTGCTAGGGACATTTGCATGAAATGAGGACTTAAAAAAATTTTGTTTTAAGAGTTCATCTGCTCTTACTCGTAATTCCCATTCTACTTGATTACAAGATGAGAATTTGTTCAGAAGCAGACACATCACAATCCCAGGACTGAGATTTCAGGTTAAGAATAAGAATCTAGAGCAGGTGAACTCTTAAATGTTCTTCATCCAGTATAACTTTTAATAAATAATTTATTTTATTTTAGAAGAAAAATATATACAATGCAAAGCAACACAACACATATTATTACAAATATTCAGAGCTCTTCATCTAATAACAAACAACAGGGTGTCCTGAGATTCAGTGAGTACAGATCTTTCAAAAGGTGAAAATATGTAGTCCACATGGTTAGTAATTGGTCCAGTCAAGGGTCAGACTGAACCTCATGTCATGGATCTATCTATTCTTGAGTATTGTCCTGGTAAAGTTATTCTTGCAGTGGATTGAAAGAGCTCCAGACACACTCAAAGTCACTAGGTGGTCCACAAGTTTAAAGAGCAGGTCTGGTCCACTGGAAAGGTTCCCTTCAAGTCTGATATCCAGTTGGAAAGAGAGGGTGGAGGGTGAGGCTCCACTTTTCACAAGGTGATTCATCCCTTTGCAAGAATTAGAGCTAAATGTAGAAATCACTCTTTGTTTGAACACATACATTTTCAGGTCTTTGCTTAAGTAGGCAGAGCTTAGGACTTGGGGTGATATTCATCAAACTTAGATTTTTAATCTTTTGCTTTCAGAAATTTGTCACTAATTTGAAATTTCAGAAATTTCAGGAATTGTAACTAATCTCTTTTCTGGGATAAATGCATCAAGCCATCAGTTTGAAAGAATCAGAATGGTAATCAGGATTTTGCTTTTCGTGCCAGGGGAGGGAGGTTTTAAAATAAAAATGCTGAACATCAGCTATCTTAACCAGGTCCTGTAAAGAAGCCACAAGCTGGGCACCCACAATTACCAGTCCTATCAGTGTTATGGCCAACTCCTCCTACAGCACTAGCAGTTTTTTTTTTTTTAGTAGATTTTAGAAATTCTTTACATTTATCATATGGTTTTTTTTCCTGCTTTTTCTGTTATCCACCTAATTTCTACATCTGTATCCTCCACGGTTTAATTTAGTAAAGATAATTTTGGGTGGTATTTGAAGGCAACCTCTTAAATTGTAAAGACTGTTTTACTGATGTCATTTGGGGAAAGCAAGCTACTTTCATATGTTCACATCATCTTTTCACCCGATCCCCCCAAGTCCCAGCTCTGGAATATATAGAACAGTTGCCTCTATTAAAAATGACAAGGAACATTTAACCTGAATTCTCCTTTGTAGAGTACAAAATGTTTTGTTCCTCCCTTTTACAGGGAGAAAAAAAATTATAACCTCCAGAAAAGCAACCCTATATCAACCTTTAAAGAACTTTGCTTGTTCTGGTGTTTATTTTCTGGAGAACCCATGAGAGTCTCAGCTGAGCCCACCAGAAGCCATTTTTCTCTCTTACTTTATTTTTTAAGGGCAGTCTCCCAGTTTACATCAGCCTGAGTTCAGGACTTCAATACATGACACTTTTCCTCTTAAGCTGTTATGATGGTTTCTCTTTTTTCAACAGCTGAGAATCTGCTGGTTTTTCTTTTTTTACTGTTTCTGAGATGAATGAGAGAAGTTTTGATTTGGATGGCTCCTTGGCCTTTTGATTAATTTTCCACAGGTTTTTCAAAAATAGACCTCAGTGGGGTCAAGCCTTCTTGCCAAGCCACCTCTGCAAAGCAAAGGTGTGGGGGCTGACAGAGAAGAACCAAGCAGGCATCTCTGCAAGAATCTCTGTCCATAGGCAGCTGGGGTGAGGAGGGGGAATTTATTTGCTGACATGGATAACTAGCTGGAATAGGTTTCAACGTTTTTTTCAGCTTCAACTGAAATGGAAGATGGACCCATGAAATGCCTCCTTCCAGTTTAAAAAAACAAACCCAAAAGCTCCCCCAGGCTGCCAGGCATCAGCTCCTTTGCACTGCTCTGCTGTTCTAAAAGCCCAGAAGATAGCTGAAGCTGGGCAGCTCAGACATGCTGTCTCCACTGGGACCAGCAGGATGACATTTGTGCCACAGAGGACATCCTGGAACCTGGTATGGGGGCCTTTGAGGAGGTTTGCAGCTGGTGAGAGTCAGAGCATCTCTGGCAGCTATAATCTTATTTAAAGACTTTCAAACCAACTTGCCTTTCTGGCTAGAACTGTGCAGGTAATGGGTTTCTTGGTTCATTGCCAAGCAGAAAAAACATTTTAAAGCACTTTTTGCATCACCTGAAAAGGTTTTGCGGGACATTTTTGAAATTTCTGGAATACCAAAGAGTAAACACAGGGAAATAATTAAATTTTAAAGTCAAATTAAGGATCTTACTTCATAATCTGAAATGCTGTGCTTTAGGAGTTTGGAGGTTGGGAATGCTTTTGTCAGCAGCATGAGATGCTTAAGACGGTGTAGGAGGGATAGTAAGATTGTGTGAAGTTACACAAATAAGTAAACTATCTAATTTGCTGTTGAAAACACCCACTAATTTGGTTTTCAAGTCAACATGTTCTGTGACCCAAACAAAAGCATTTTACTTCTGAGCATTTTGTGTAGAGCTCTTGAAACCGCAGAAAATTCTAAAGAGGAACAAGCTAGAAGCCTAATTTTCTTCTTTGTTATGACTAATTAAGCCAAACAGCAATAAATCTGTGATGGATTTTAGACAAACATGCATGTTCTACCAGAAGTTGCTCTGGTTATCAGATCGGGGTGGTACTGTGGAGGGGAATGCTTCAATGTTTTCCTTTTCTCATAAATTACTGCTTCATCCTATTCTCCTTCTTCCCACTCAGCCTCTGGCTGGCTATTTCTGCTGTGTGGACTCTGACAGCCTGGGGATGGGTGCCCTCTTCCTTGGTCAGTGTTTGTAGATTATCAGTCTAAACTGTGGAGTCCTCAAAAGCCCAAGTAACATGACACATAACTGCAGGACAAGGCTGGGAAACAACCTGTAAGGGTCTCAAGAGCTCAAAGGAGGATGATCTAGGTAAGAATCCATGCACCCTGATTTCCCAGACAGTTGCTGGAGAGGACTTCATCCCTAGCTCAGGGTTTTCACGTGAATGGTTGAAAAGACACTGGATGAGTCCAGGTGTAAGGGGCAAACATTGATGGTGTGAGTGGAGCAAATAAAATCAGAGTGAGAGCAGATATGCTCCTACACTTCCCTCCACGTATGTAATGGAAAACTGAACTCCATGGAGATGTCACTGACCTGCATCACACCCCTGTGCTGTACGGTGAGCTCCACAGCAGCCACTGTGGCAGACAGGAGCAAATGATGCAGTTCTGTGGAGTGGGGGTATTTTTCTTGGTTTATTCTTAATCCTCAGAAGCAATTCTGTATGTGCAGTGGCAATCTGCATGTGGTCAGAGGAGACACAACCTTCTCCAAAGCAGCAGAGTACAATTCTTCCCATTCTGCCTTAATGCCTGCAGTGAACTAAGCTCGAATTAACCCAGCTAGAAAGGCAGGCTTTGAGGCGAGCTGGAGACAGCGCAGGCAGCAGCAGGAAAGTACTGACACAATTACACGAGCAAGGCAGGCAATTAAAGGTGGAGCATAGCAAATTAGCAGCCCTGAGGCATTTACCAAGTCATTTTGTTGCCTCTACTGCAGTCACACCCACGTGCAAAAACCACAGGCACATTCAGAAGAAAGGGTGTCATTCAGGAAGCCTGTCCCCCAGAGGTGTGGGTTGCTGATGCTCTTGCATTGGCATCAACTCTTATCTATTTTCTGTTAATGCTGAATACCATTTCCACACCTTACTGGGCTTCACTGTTCACTGGGTTATATCCAGACCAGCCGTGAAACCAGCTCATCATCTGCTGTGAAGCCAGGATGTCTCAGCAGGGACTCTAGCACCTATAGGTTTACTAGTTAGGGTAGAGGGTTTATTTTGTTGGTAACCCCAAATAATCAACTGCCATTGTGTGGGTTGTAATTGCCAGGCCAAGAGGGTGGCCTGGCAATTACAGAAACTCATGCATTAATTTCTGAGTAAAGGAGACAAAGTTCTGGCTGCCAATGTAGTGACTGTAAATTTTAGTCTTGCCTGCACTTGTCAATAGAGATGCTATAAGGGAAACTGCTGACTGCAAACACAGGATAACATTTTCCCTTTCTACAGCCTCATCCTCGGATATTTTTGAATGGTTTGTCTTTCTCCTCCCTCCTCCCGTTGCAATTCTGAGAAATGAGGTGAAAATGATCTGGACACTACTCACTCTAGGGTCACCTGAGCCACTGCATCCATTGAACTGTATCCATTCTCCATGAAGATCTCTGTGTATCGGCCCATTTTGATGGCTTCCAGCCACTCACCCACGGACCTGTAGGCACCACTCCCGACCGGACTGTGCTCTACCAACAGATTTGACACCCTAAAGATAAGCAAAAAAAAAGAAGCAAGTAGAATCAGCACTGAGACATACACAACAGGACTCAAGTTGCTTGCACTTTTTTTTATGGTAAAGATGATTCTTCCACTTTCAGTGACTGCTGCAGCCCAAATCCTCCTAACAGGCTTGATAAGCAACGTGTCAAACACAGCACTTCACCTGCAACCTTACCCATTCTTGAGTTAGCTCCTGCCATTTCAGGTCCCCTCCACACGCAGAAAGAGGAGGAGAGGAGTGGCATCCATCCCAGTTACCCCGGGCTGTCACTGTCGGACACAAAATGATTTACACAGACACCGCTCGATGTGTGGTAGAGGAAGAAGAAGCTTTATTCTGTTGTTTCAGTATTTATAGATTCTTGACAACAACCAGGGATTGGATAGTTAGGTCACTTTCCTAACCACACTGGTCAAAGAAATGTCCATCAAAAGACATATCTTTAATAGAATGTATAAACATCTATGTTTGTAGTTATTTTCCTGGGAAAGTGTTTAGAAACTATGAAAACAGTGTCAGAAAGCTTGATTCTCAGGGGGACACCTGGCCACAAGCAGGCTCCCCCAGTCACTCCTGCTTCAAAGCCTTGGCTTTGATGACTCCTGCTTTGCTCTCTTCCTCTACCTTTAAAGCTCATAATTAACTTAAGGCGGCGCAGAGGCTGGAAGCTGAAGCCCAGATGCCATTTCCCAGCAGTGGCCATCAGTGGCAGGCAGCTGTTCACAGCCCAGGGAGCATCAGCAGTCCGGGGCTGCTCCTGCAGGGTTTCGGATGCCGGCAGCATCCCAGGAGCCTGCAGAGAGCAGCAATGCTCCAGCCACGCTCCAGCCCTGCCAGCAGAGGTACACTCCTGCTCCCACACCCTCGCTCCAGCCCCTGCCACGGCCATCGCTCCCTGCCCAGCTGCGGCACGCAGGGAAGGAGGAATTCAGGCGGATAATAACCATCCCCCGCGGCTGGAGCACCCGTGCGGTACCCGGCAGGGGCAGCACCCACCGGCCCGCTAATGATGTGCGGGGAGAAAAGAGGGCTTGTCCAAGGTCAGCCGGGAAAGAAACCAGGTCTGTTCCCTGCTTTGTAAAACCGGGCACACAACTAACACAAGCCCTGCGAAAAGATTATTACCCGCAGGTGAAAAAAACCTCCCATTTTCTGGGTGAGCCTCTGATGGTGGCTATTACACTTAAAAGACTTTCAACTGGAAGGAGAGCTGGGATATTATATTATTATAGCACTTCAGGAATCTTCATATATTTTATGAGCACATTAGTATTATTTGTTTATTTAATACCGATGCTGAAGGGTCTAATAAAATGTGAACACTTGCAGTACCAAGAACATAATGGCTTCCCATAACGTTTTATACACATGAGAAATTCAAAACTCCTAAGTAATCATAATGAGAAGTGGATTTTCATCACTAATGTCAGGAGGTACCTAGTGATATCATAGCACATGCTGTAATGTAGAGAGTGACTTCCTCCCTTATTTGCATTAATGAGAATTTCCATAAAAAACACATTACATATAAAAAAAAATCCTTTACAGCTGCTCTATATTGAAATTATGATTCATTTGGAATTACTATGGTCTGAGCACAGCAATCTATGAGAACAGAAACACAGCTCCAAAGCCTGACTGTTCAGGTGCTCTATCTATATCAAAAATATCCACACCAGCTCTGAAAAGGAGAGGTTTGGAATTGCATGGACCCATTCATGGAATAAAACATCAGCAAAGTGCTTAGCAGCTCAAGGAAGTGGTTTCCTGCCTATTTTCCTATCTGACATAACAGTTTGGTATAAAAGAGTGCAGGAAACACCACATAACAGGCCTGGAAAATAACTATTCTGAGTTGAAAATAAAAGAGAACCTCACATATTTTATGCTGTCATAAACCTTTTCCTGCAGGTTTGCTGGCACTGATGTTACATCTAATTGCTAACAAGAATAATTTCTTCTTCAGTTGGTTAATGGTATATGTAAAATAGCCCAATGAACCAGATCTATCTCATATTTAAAAACATTAACAGAATTTTCAGGTTCTTCTCTTTCAGTGCACAAAATGCCAAGTGCAGGGACACCGCAGAGATGTCCAGTTGCAGCAGGGCAGATGTGCCACATGCAGTTGTGCAAGGCTCACTTGGAAGGTGTGGGAACAAATGACAATAAACTCACAGCAGTATACCTGTTTTGGCCCACAGCACCAGTCTAACCTAATCTTGTCTCCCTCATTCCTGCTTAAAGAAAACGACGTATCTTTTTTTGTCCCTCCTCTGAGGATAAACTTTTCTGAAGGGCCTTTTCTACTGTTAATCTGGGGAACTCCACTGCCATCAGTGAAGCAGCAATAATATACATACATATATATATATATAAAAATATAAATAAAACTTCTTTTCCGCCTTGGGAGGGACTGCATGATTAGCAACACTGATGGCTCAGATGTAAATGTGTGCTTACAGTGAAAATAGAAAAAGCCTCTCCAAGACTACTTAGCTCTTTCTCCCCAAGTGCAGCTTTATTTCTTGACTGTGTTTACCTTGTAGCTATTCAGATTTATGTTTAAATAGAAACTGGCTGTTCTATTCACTTAATGGGGTCTTAGCAAAGGGTTTGTGTACAGCACCTTGGGAACCAGATACCTCCTCTTGCAATTACCAAGACTCTCACAACTTGTGGTGGCTAGCATGCCTGGGAATAGTTGTGGAAGGATGTACCTGGACATCCACGAGCTTTGCACATCCTAAGAGTTTACCCAAGAGACACTTTTTGTTTGTATTACCAAGATAAAGTCAACAGGCAGGTAATTGGAGCAGTGTTTACTATCTACCTCATACACTCAAGTCTTGCCTTCTCTAACCCTTGCAGTAGAGCACAGTCACAGACAAAGTATTGCCAAAACTCCTGCTTCTGAAAGACAGAACACGGTAATTTTCTTTGTGGTAGCAGCACTACATTTAGAGTGAGTGAATTGCTCACTTGGCTGCCAGCTGCAACAGAAAAAGTTGATATGAGTCAACTCCCCTGGACATAACAAAGCTGAAGGAACATTCGCCCAAGAACACACGCAGGCTAAATAACCAGAGGGAATCCAAACCTAGGAGTGGGTATTCAGAGAGGGAGCTTGCTCTGAGAAGTGGTTCTGGGCTGAGTCTGTACCTGCTTGATGCATTAACCAATGTCTTCAAGCTGCTCGGGTTACGGATGAGCTTGTCCAACATGCTGACAATTTCGTCAAACTTGGGCCTGCTGTTGCGGTCTTTCTGCCAGCAGTCGAGCATTAGTTGGTAGAGAGCAGCAGGGCAGTCCATGGGACTTGGCAGGCGATAGCCTTCCTCCACGGCTTTAATCACCTACAGGACACAAAACACAAGGCTTTTCTTCCCCTCATCTTTTTCCCAAATGCAAATTGACTTTAACACAGGACTCTGGGATCAGCAATATGCTCACAAAAAAATCCTGCCACCCCCCAACTCTGCACACGAGAGGCAAGCTCAGTAAGCCCCTTTATCTTTCATATTTTTTATGGGATGGGTTGAATAACTTTATTTTTAGTCATTGCAAAATGAATCTAGAAAGCCAAGGCACTGCTGCAACCAGGGGGCCAGATTGCCTGGTTGCACTTGTTCAAAGCTCAGTTGTGGTCTCTACGTTATATACCAGGAAACTCCTGGAGCCTATGCTAAATCCATGAAAAAGAGCCTACAGGGCTTTCTGGCATCTTATTGGAGTGCAGTGATTTTGTTTATTCAGATGTTGGCTTCTTTTTAAATGAAAAGGCATGTGCTAGACCACAAATTTGTATTACAGTAATAAAAGTCTGACTGTATTTCAAAAGAGACTTTGAATGCTAATTGATGGATGGATTCAAGGCAGAGGCAGAACAACCATCTCATATATCATTCAATACTGTCTGGGTCTAGTAGTTTCTTAGTGTGGCCACATTTCTGCCAGGAATTTAAAATGTCAGTCCAAGAGTATGTAAATTAAAACCAGGGGAGTTGTTGCACTGATTTCAAATACAAACCATCTATGGTTTTATATCTAAAACAAGTGGTATGCATATGTGTTGCCTGCCCTCTTGAAAGGCAGAAATGAATAAATGAGGGCAGAATTGCAGAAGGCAACTTGTTTTCCCCAGTTTGGGGCAGGTTTGTGGCAGGGCTTTAAGCCCAGCAGTTCCCACTTTGAACCACTACAATTTTCAGGAGAATGCAGCTCATGTTTCAAGCCACAAGGTTCTGTGTCTGTGCCAAGGGAGTCATGGCAGCCCATCTTCACACCCTCCCAAGATTCCTAGATGAAAAGGAGCTGGAAGCAGATATTTGCTATGTCCACATGAAAACCACATGTGCTTCACTGTCCACTCCAAAGACTACCTCAAATGCCGTTCATTTTAGGCACTGCCTCACAATTTGGAACCATCCTGTGCTGAAGAAGAAGAAGCCTCTGTAGTTAACATGGAAGCTGTTGTCTTGTTATTTAGTTGCTAGATGAGTAGTACAGGATGAGCTGTATCAGGCTAGCACTGCATTTCAGAAGGCTTCAAAATTCAGGACTTCATGGGTTGTTTTTAAATTGTCCTCCACCACAGAGCTTTTTTGTTAAGCGTAAGAGTCGCAGGAAGGAGCCAGGCTGATTGAGCAGCAGGACTGGCAACCTCAAACTCTCTGAGGATGTATGCAGCAGAGAAGCAGTTAGGTGAGGATTGATAATCTCCTCCAAGAGTAAAAAGCACATCAGACGATCTGGGCCACAACATGTGCAGTCCCTTCGTGCCCATCTGAGATTTCATCTGTCAGTGGAGCAGTTGCACACCCACCACTCTCCACCTCACCTGCACTTGCAAGGCAATCTCTTCTATGGCCTGGCTGTTGCTCCCAGCTCCACCCCACTGTGCTATTTATACTCTCTGTTCTTTACACCATGCTTTTCAGCTGGTCCCTGATTCCACATTTACAGCTGCCCTATAAAGAAAAAGCTTCAGTGTGGCACAGCCATGAGAATGTTATTTGCTGTGTCCGCGTCTGTATTTATAACAATAATGGGTCACCCTCCAACTGTAGCAGAAAGAAAATAGTAGCAAGACAAGGAGCAGACCATCTGGCACCAGATCAGAATATCTGAACTATATCTGCAGTGGGGTTATGCGTGCTGGATATTCCTGGCAGTAACATCACAATCAATAGCGTTAACTCAATTTACAGGATGTCATTCGTCCTGGTGATACAATGTAAATGGTATCAAAATACGGCAAGAAGCTAGGATGCTGAAATACACTCTTATATCTGAAGGTGCCTTCTAGCAGTAAGAGGAGCAAAACAACTGAAACAACAAAGACTGAGTTACTTGTAGCCACCACAGTGATTAGAAAATAAGAAAATGGAACATTTGCTGCTCCATTCAATGGTGTGTACTGCTTTGTAAGACTTGGAAGATTTAGAATTTGCACCTAAGGAGGCATTTTTGTCTCTCTTCCTCTTCTGGACAAACATTATTCAGTTATGGCTTGGGGTGACTGAACTGGATTTTTAGAGGAGGACAATTTGGGATAGTCTATTCCAATAAACCAAAGCAAAACTCAGTGGTGTTTTCACAGATTCACCAGTCTGAACACTAAAAATCAACCACCGTGATTATCTAGCTTATCAACCTATGCAACACAGGCCACAGTATTCCTCTCAATAATTCCTCCATCAAAGCCTTATCTTGTGGTCAAGCCAAAGCATATTTTTAGAGGTCCATCCAGAAACCAGCATGACTTTAAAATGTGATTTGTAGCCTTAAAAGATTTCTTGCCCTGTCACACTTCACCTCCTTTAAAGCAAGCCATCTCTAACACCATGAGAATAATTTTGCTCATCATCAGCTGTGCTTGAAAATGATGGGCTTTAACTACAAGGCATGCAACAAGAAACTCTTGCGCAACAGTCCAAAATTTATGTGACCCCTTTTTCCCCTGCACAAAAGCCAATTACGTATCTAACACCAGTGACTCTTCTGTCAACACAAGCAGAGGAGGAAGATGAGGACACCTTCAGGAGATGAAGGAGGAAGAACTGCATGAGAAATATACTCCAGCACTGAACTAAGTTCCTATGCCACCACCATCCAAGCACTTATCATCTGCACAAAGGGCAGAGGCAAGTAACACAGAGGTTACACAAGCAAAGCCTAAGCAGGAACTGATGCTCATAAACACCTCACTAGTCCTTTGTTTTCTGCTTTCATTCCAGGTAAGTCTGTGCCCTACAGAACATGGAGGCATTTGGGCTTTTTGGAACAGTTCTGACAAGGGACTCCCCCGGCCACAGAACATTACTTCACTGGCACCAGCCTCAATCTTAGTCTGGCATTTACTGAACAACATCTGTGCTCTGCCAGTGCATCAGCATTACAGATAGTTACAGTGCTCAGTGTGAGCGAAAAAGCTTGGCTCTCAACTGCTGCATCCTCTGCAGAGACTATGGAAGCAAGTCCCTGTATTTGATTAAGATAAATCCCTGTGTAGGTACATGCTGCTTTACTGAACTTCCTGCAAATGTGACAGCCTCAGCAATGCAGGAGCAGTGAGGCATTCATGCCAAACAGCGCACTCAGGTCTCTGGCAAGAAGCATGGCGTGACCATCTCAAAGGTACTGCTCCTTTCCATGCCTGGACTCAAAGTGAGATGAGACAGCAGCTCAGCATGACAGGTAGTAACATCCACTGATGGCAAAGGCTTGCTAACAAAACTCAGTAAGAGCAGAATGCTCAGCCAGGGCCCTTGCTACCAGTGAAATGGCAGAAAAGTCATTGGAATATGAATGCTGCTCAAAAAAGCAGAAAGGATGAAACACCAAGTATTGTGACCAGAGGAAAACCACCCAGCAGCAGGATTTCCACAGGTAGCAGAGCTGCCCCACATACCCCGTGGTGAATCTGACATCATGACTAGCTGGTGTGGTCAGAGACCTTTGCAAATCATAGCTCTCAGAGATGTGAAGAGGAAGGAGTGACCTAGAAAATCTGGCTACCCCAGGTTTAAAATTTTTTAGCCTTAGATAAGGACAGATATTGATGGTGAGATCAGGGTAGAATGTAACCCTGCAGAAGGATCAAGAGATCTTTACTGAGGCTGGGATTGGAGCTGCAGTCATGGGGGGAGAGAATATTCCCAGGCATCTCATTGTTTGGAGATGCTTCGGAGGGTGGCCTCGAGGTCAGAGACTCAAGGAGGCACTGGAACCCAGGAGCAAGGGGACACAACTTGAAGGGTACTGGACAAATGAATGAGAGCGTGTGCAAGCACAGACTTAAAAGATGTTCACAACCAGAGCAAAACTAATTCTCTTGAGATCAGCAATGCAAGAACAACCAAGATGCAGCTCTGTGGACTGCTGTCACTAGATCAGATCACCCAGCTTTTCTGCCGGGAAACAAAGCCCTTACCATGACTCTCTTGAGTTTCTGCTTTATGTGGCAGCAGGGGTTTGAACACACAACTGAAACGCTGCCAGTTTATCAGCATCTATCCCCTGGCAGGCCTGTGTCATTAAGCAGAGGAGGGACAGGCTCCAGCTCTAACAGCATTAGTGAAGCTCCAGTGGTCTGCTGGGGGAAGCAGCCTTGCCTCCGTGCAGACACACTTCCCTCTGTGCACAGCCTGTTCTGGGTTGCTGCAAAAAAAAAAGAGCATCAAACGGGAGGATCATTTCTGTCTGGCATGGGGGAGCAAAGCCATTTTTATGGCAGCTCTCCTCCTCTTGTCCCCATTCTGCTTCTGATTGCAGAATGAATGCTGAGCCCTCAAAGTCCCATCACACAGCAGCTCTGGCACATGCTTACATCTTGGTTTGTCATTTCCCAGTAAGGCCTCTCGCCGTAGGACATCACCTCCCACATCACAATGCCGTAGCTCCAGACGTCGCTGGCAGATGTGAATTTGCGGAAGGCAATTGCTTCAGGGGCTGTCCATCGAATGGGGATCTTCCCTCCCTAAATGGAAAAGAAATGGAGAAAAACCCCAAAAAACAGATTGCAGCGGAGGGCAGAGAACATGTGAAAAAAGCCGAAACAGCTCTTCTCAGAGCACCAAGGGATGTTATTTTCTCTCTGGAAAGAGACATTGAATTTTAAAGTAAATCTGTTTGACAGCATGGGGCCCCTTTCCACATTATCTCAGCCCATAAGCATTTGTAGGCTGCCTACTAATTGGCTGTCCTGAAGGTTTGTTGTTTGAATGCTGGGACATGTATAGGATCAACATCTCAATTATGTTGCACGGGTTGGTAAGGGAATACAGTTCTTCCATTTCTGAGGGTGAGAGGGGAGGAACAGACAGTTCTGAAGCTGAGGAAGACTTTGATCTAACAAGGGTTTCATGCAAATTGCTGCGGAAGTAATTCCCTTTTCTTCTTTTTTTTTTTATTTTTTATTTTAATGCAGTCCTGGTCCTGCAGAGAGATCTGTGTAGCAGGCACAGAAATCTGTGTGTGCAAAGACCAGCCTGCTTGGCCTCTGCTGTGGGACTGAAAATGATGCCACAGCTGTCAAATGTGCTTTGCTGTTTCCTCTTCTCCTTTCTATCACTTTAGAAATCAAACTTCAGATCAGCTCTGAGAAGGGAAGGGGGAAGGAAAGGAGAATCAGGATTAAGGAATAGTTTTCTCATTGGGTTTAAAGAGTTGTGTCCCTTGATTTATATAAAAAAATATTTTACTGTGAAGTCCTTTCCTCTCAGTGTTAAATATTGGAAGGTCTCCCCGAATGCCCCCTAACAGTGTTTGTTATTGGAAAAAGACAGGATTTGGAACACGTTTTCAAAGCAACTTTTTTTAAAGTCTCTTCCCATAATCACTTATTCACAGGCTCAGCAGCGCATGCCTTCAGTGAAGGGCCAGACTCTCAGCAGTGCCAATTAGCACCTGGCAGCACATGGGAGCTGCAGCAGGGCTGGCCAAGAGCCTCTCAGCCTGCAGGGAAGTGCCAGTCCAGCTGTGCACCGAGTCCCATCACCATGACTGACAAAAGCTGAAAGGCCTTTCCTTTCCACGATGTCTGCAGGATCTGGGAACGTGACTCCAGACAGCTCTCACCAGCCACAAAACAATACCCTTGGAAAAACACAGTAATAAAACGTGTCCAAGGTGTGCCAGTCACTGACATTAATACTGGAGGCTCTCTCTCCAAGTCTGTGCTGATGAGGCTGGGTCCTGCCCATCCCCTCTCTCCAGTGCCAGTGCCACATGGGCATAGCAGGAGCAGAGCACTGAGGCTGGAGCAGCTCTTTCTTGGGTTGGGAGAAATTACTCTCAACTGGGTAATGCTGAGGGAAATGTGCATTATTTGCAATGGGTATTCATTACACACTCACTAATGTTTTAAAAGGGTCAAATTGTTCAGAAGGCCATGGCTTACATCACAGGATGGGTGCTTGAGCAAAGCAATTGCTCTTTCTTCCATTTGGTATTCACCAAAGAGGATAGAGTAGAGCTTGGAAGCACGGCAACTTTGCAAAGTTTGCTATTTGACTCATGTACCCAATGTAAACTTAAGGGTGCTTAATTAAGCTCTATGTTATTTGGCCATTCCCACTATAAATTAAAGGCATTTGCAAAATGAATCTGATGACAATTAACTGCTATCACCTGATCAAACCCTCTTGCACAGTTTAGAGGCTCTGGGTTCATAGAAACTTCTTTGCTAGAGAGCCTGAACACCAAAAAGTGGCAAGAAATACATTTCTCTTGAGCTCAACCATTTTGGTATCCCCGTAACTTACCCTGGTTGTGTATGCTGCTTCAGGGTCATCTTCTAGGACTCTGGAGAGGCCAAAGTCTGACACTTTGCAGACCAAGTTGCTGTTGATCAGGATATTTCTGGCAGCCAGATCTCTATGCACGTAACCCATGTCGGACAGGTACTTCATTCCTGACGCGATGCCTCGTAGCATCCCGACCAGCTGGATGACTGTGAACTGCCCATCATTCTTCTGCAAAAGGAAGGAGACATTTGATGAGTTGAGAGCCTCTGCACCCTCAGCATTGTATGTGCATGAATAAAAATGCAAAGGAAAGTCTCCAAGGAAGGAAACCAGGAAAATTAATAATTCATTACTCTCATGCTCTGACCACGAAGCTTTTCGAAGTTTCACTGTTTAGATTAGGATCTCTAGAGACAAAGCTAAGGAAATGTAGTTCTTTTAACTTGAGATCAAGGAGTGAGCTGCTTCTACTGGTGACTGATAAAGAGACTGTGACTGGGAGTGAACACATGTATAAGGGCACAGGCTGGGCTATTTCTCAGTCAGGCAACTGAATGGCACCAAGTTGTATGGAAATCCTACCTTTCGGGGTTCATGAATACTTGAGGCGGTAGGGGCTCTTCCCCATATTCCCACATTGCATTTCTAACCACTTCCCCCACTCTCCCTTCCCTAGCTCTTACATTTCATGGAAATACTCTGACAAGTCTGGGGTTTGCTATGCTGCAGTATGGATCTGCTGTTGAACCACATGACATTTTGCAGGACAACTTAATATCTTCCACTCAGTCAACTGCCTTCTAAAATAAACATAATATCCTGCAATTTATTCTTAGCTGTTTCTATCATGGCATGCACCAGGTCCTTCATAATGCTGTGTAAATACAGATCAAAGTGACAACTGAACTACTCCTGCCTCCAGACAGCACCAACACCCAGAAAACATGTTCACTGACATTAACCATCTACAAAGAACCCAAACCTTAACCAAGTCCCTGGGGCCCCTGGAAAAAGGATGTAAGTAATACCTTTAAAAATGTATCCAGAGAGCCATTCTCCATGTATTCAGTCACTATCATTACTGGTTTGCCTGAGAAAAAAAAAAAAAGCAAGAGTTTGTTAGGAATTTATCTAAAAAACATAAGCAATAAAAAGTCTTTTAATAGTGTGTCTGCATCTGGATACACAGCCTTGCAACAGTAAATCCACACCAAGACACTGCTGTCCCAGCAGGATGACGAGAGTTGTTCCCAGAATATATACAGAAGTAGGGAAATTGAGGAGGAGGGGATGAAAAAGTAATACCATATTATGGGTGGGGTACAAAGCCGCAGAGTGTTTAAATGATAATTAAGGAGGACGTTGCAAGCTGAACCCAGGCAGCCTTGTTCTTGTCTTCACCACCAAGCTGAAAGCTTGCAGAGGCCAAACTGCAGACAGCAACCTCTTTGGACCCTTCCTGTGAGTTTCAACACCCTGAAGTAACAACAGGAGCCCAACAAGAGCAACAAGGATGATCAGAAGCTTGATCTTGGTGGCCACCAAAACCAAGACAAGGAAAGGATGGGATTGCATTCCTTGTAATTCAAGTAATTCCATGTGACTACCCTTGTAAACATATCTGAAAGTAAGAAAAGGAATATTTACGCTGCAGAACAAAAGCTTGTTAAGTGTGGAATGAGTGCAAGTGGAAATCAAAGTAAAAGTTCTTAACAAAAGACCTGGTCTCCTATTGTTGACAGGAATAATAATGTTTTTCCAAATCTGTTTGATTAGTTTTCATGCCCGAGTCATTTTAATGGTAATTATATATAGTTTTTGCTCAGTTTTTATATCTAATTTCTCGCTAGCTTGCCACAATGGCGTAGCAATAATTAATGTGGTGTGCTCTAGCCCTTGTAAATTCAATGAAATCTTATAAGAACATGTAAATTATTTTTTATTTAAATCAATTTCCATTAGCTAGCACAAAGCACAGACAAAAGAGGAGCTGTCAGTTATTTGTAAAATGCATTACAAATGTCTTTTATAGAGATGATCAGCGAAAGCGGCTGTGTGTCATAACATGCACATGAAGGTAAATACTAAAAATCAGCGCATGTCTTACCATTTAGATAGATCTTAATTTTCCCGTTTTCGATTACCTTAACTATTTTGCCTAATTTACTGCCTAATTATGTACATAACAAAGGTAATTGTGAACTTGTCAATCAAAATACTCATTGCTGTGCAAACATTACCTTTGCAGAATGAAGGACCTGTGCTGCTTCAGTTCTTTTAAGTTACTCTCATAGCTGTTGCCCAAGCTTGAAACTTGCCCTAAATATTACTTTTGATATAAGAAATGCACCTTGGAACCATGAAAAAATATTGCTGAATCCCAAATGAAATGATTGGCCCCATCTTTAAGGATGACAGCCATCTGTCTGGGCACAACATGGGCTGTACATAGCAGGGAGGGAAGATCCCAGGGGATCATTGCTATTGGATGGGAAACATGTCAGTGGCTTTGCAGGGAAGAAAACTTTGGGGATATCTCAAATGTTAAAGTTTTGTTTTGTTTTTAAAAGCTAAACACCCAACTAGCATGGGGTAGCATGGGGTCCCTTATCTCTGACACTTCAAGGCAGCGTTGCAGTGAGAACGGTGTCTTGTTATGCCACCACCCTGGGGGGACCTCCTCCAGACTCCTGCCTTTGGATGCCATCAGAGGAAAAAAAAAGGTAAGATTCCTGGCACTTATGTTTCATTATCTGACTGCTGCAGGTTGGCAGCAATCATGGAATAAATTAACCCCATGTCCAAGAGCATGGAAATAAGGACACAGATAACTTTCAACAAACTAAATTAAAAGTAAACATCAGCCCTTCCAAACTGCTGGGCTGATTCTCTGTGTCACCAGGGCTTCCTCCTGCTGGCACTACATGGTCGTAAAATATATGTGGATGGCACTCATGTCAGTGGTGGGCACATTAATGCAATGTGCACACCATCAGTGCAATCAAATGGGATGCAAATGAAAACTGTCACTACCTTTGTAAAGCAGAAACAGCTGAAGGTTTGTCTGCAAGGGGACAATGATTAGTCCAAATTAACTGAGGTGTGCATTTGAAGTATATTAGTTAAAAACAACGATGTTCATGTTCAGATTTAAAAATGGCTTAATTCAATTTAACTTAATTTACTTCCAAAGTAAATCATGATGCAGCAAAGACATTCTACCCTAAAGATCAGATTCTGCAAAAGGCCAGTGACTGAGATACTGAAGAGCAGAAGTTAAATACTTTGAGAGAGCAGAATACTTTGTGATTCATAAAGGTTGTTTTGGTACATGTAAAAGAAAAGGAAAAACCTATGAAGATGCTACAGATGTCTGCTGGAAAAAAAATTTGAGTACAGTAAACAAACACTTACTGAGCTAATGAGAAGCTCTGGGTGTGTACATCCCCCTGAACCCAAACTCCAGTTGCTCCAAGTCCAACTTAGAAGCAGAGCTCCCTGTGTTTCCACAGCCTTTGGAGCAGACAGCTGCTTTATATAAAAGGCAGCTTGCTAGAGAGGCACATTCTCACTAAAAGTGGGATTTCCAACTATCCCCTGAGGCCCAGCAGCCAGAAAGACTCAGGCCTACGCCAGTAGCAGCTTTCATGGATGTATAATCATCACTCGCTCCCTGCCCAATATTCCACATCCCTGCAGGGCTAGAAATTGGAGCTCTTATGTATTAAGGGTTACACAAGGCATCCCCGAGAGCCTTTGATATTTATTGCATTCTCAGGAGAAATATATATATATATTTATTTATTTTCTCAAAAGTTTTAGGAAATGTAATTTCAAGGAAAAATGCAAGAAAAGGTTGTTGATTATGAAACAGCATTGATTTTGTGGAAGTTGCAAGGACAAACATCTAGAGCCTCTGTATGTTGTCTACTGCAGTTCTGAAAAAGAACTAATGTGGAGACGCTTCCTCTGAGGAATGACAAATGGTACTGAGAGAAGTACATGACCCCAGATGACACCATCTGAACAGGAGCAGCTAAGCAACCTGTTCTGACGCTGCCAGACATGAAGACAGAAGAGGGAAGACAGCCATTCACACTTGTGAAGTTGGTGCTTCTTCACTTAAAACATATCTTAAAATAAAGCAGTTCTTTTCAACACAATGATCCTTGATGCCAATAATGTAGATTCGCCAAGGCTCTAAAATGGACGAGTAACAACAGCTCTACACATTTTCCACTGCCTCAGCACAGCACCTACAGTCTTGTGCTGGGCATGCTTGGATGTGCTGTCCATTTCCCTGCCAGTAATTTGGAGAAGAACTAGGCTGGAAAAGTTACAGAGGGCTGTTTTTCTAACTGAGCAGTCAGACCTCAGTAACTCTCTGCTGGGATGCCCCCAATCCCTCCCACACGCCAGCACCATGGGCATCTCTAGCAGATCCCAGAGGGAGCTTGCTTTAATTGTGATTTTATACATTCCTATCATCTTCATCTACAGTCCTGTTTTCCTTCCCTGCTGCTGGAAACCAAAACTTCTTTTTGGAGAAATTAGGGAAAGTGCATTCACAACAGGCATCACCTAGTTCTTCCTCCCTTAACCAACTCTCCCAACAGCCAGAGCTGACAGAGAGCAGTCCACAGCAAGCTGTACCTACTTTTTGTGACGACACCTTCCAGGTGGATGATGTTGGGGTGGTCAAACTGCCCCATGATGCTTGCTTCTCCCAAGAAATCTCTTCTCTGTTTCTCTGTGTAGCCCACCTTCAGGGTTTTGATAGCCACTGGAAACTCACGCTTTCCCTGCAGCTTCAGCCTCCCACTGCAGACTTCCCCAAATTCACCTTCAGAAGAAAAGAAGGAAGAATGAGATCACACCACACAAAGGGAGAACATGATGTGCCTCTGTCTACAGGATGCAGCACAGCCTTGGCTCATGAAAAGCACAAAGGGCTGCCCTGCATCCATGGATATGGACTGCTGAACATCGCAGTGATGACCATCTCAAACAGCCACTGCACCACAAAGCCAAGTAACTCATAAACACAAGAAAACTTTGAGTAAAAATGTAATTCTCCTGTATTTATAGAGCTGTGTCTTATACTCCACTGGGCTTTTTTCTTATTTCATATTTTTGTCTACTATATGAAAAAGTCTTGTTATATCCTATACCAGTGTCCTGTGTGGACAGCTGTAAAACTGAAACCACTTGCTTTTTAACCTTCCTTTGGTAAGTTACATAGATGGATAGCTGTCAGCCTTTCACAATAACATGTATTTTTATAGACTATAAACTTTTTTACAATTTTATTCCTACCTAGTCCAAAAAGTAACCTAAATGGATTTTTTTCTGGTGAACACTAAATTATATTCAAACCCACAATTTCAGAGGATAGAAAGTACTCCTAAGGTTGGATGCAAGTCTAAACAAATAGCTTAACTGGAAACAAAATGGGAGTTTCTTCTTTTAACCAAGGAAGTTTAAAGCTCTGGACTTTTGCTTATGCTTTTTTAATGTCCCAGGTGACCTCTTATTTTTAATTTTTGCTTCAAGACTCAATGTTGGGGGATAAAAAGGTTCAAATGATAAAAAGAATGTGAAACTTAAGTGACTCCTTTCCCTTAGCATCCATTGAAATAGCTCAGCTGACCATCTGTGACCATTTTCTGACATTTTCAGTTCAGCTCCTGAATTTCAAAGCTGCAGACAATGACAGGTCTGTCCCAAACTTCAGCTGGAACATGCTCACCTTCCCTTGCAGGGTATCTAACAGTTCAAGTATTTCATGGCCCTTCCCAGATCTCTCATGTTAAGGAAGCCAACCCTTCACATTGCTAAAGGTCATGGAATGCATTTCCATACCAGCTCCGATAACTCTTTCAATGGTTATGCATGAAGCTTCAATTTCCTTAGCAAACTCGTGGACAGCTTGATTAGGGTCCTCATAGGTATGGGGGTCGACATAGGTCCTCACTCCAGGCAGCTTAACTGCAAACACAAATTAAACACATTTAATGGCACATGACATCACGGAAAATGGGCATTACACACTCCTGTCCCTTGCACTCTGCTCCGCTGGAAACTTATTTCTATGGTGAAAATGAGCATCAATCTTGAAAAATGACACTTAGTTTATATGTGACATATGTGCAACTTCAGCATATTCAGAAAAGCACGACCGTGCTCAGCTGGAATGATGTGCAGCTAAAAATCCCTTTTGGTACTGTGTAATGGGTTGATCCGGTGTCTGGCAGAAAAGAATCCCTTTTTGGAACTAGAGAAGAACACCAGGAGGAAAAGTACAACTATCAAAATGTTACAGGAGTAACTTGCAAAGCCAGCTGGATGGATGGGGGTTGATGGAGAGCTGAAATAAATGATGCCCTACCAGTCACACATCAGCTAATCAATCGCCCACATTATTTCAGACAGAGTTACTGAGATTTAGAAGAACTGCATATTTGCAGTACAAAGCCCGTGGGTTGTATCAGTATAAATATAATCAATACCAGGCTTTTTCTCCAGGAGTTGAGAGGGGAAAAAGTATTTTCATTATCCATATTATAAGTTTGTTTTCACAATCATTAAGGCTACTCACATGAAGAATTGCTCATCAGTCTAATGAGACAGCTACATTACACTGTGGCTCTTAATTGATTTGCTTCCTGCTGCCTTCATTACATAGCACTAATGGAAATTTGACTTTCACTCATGATATGTTTGCCTTTTCCACCCCAAAAGGCACCTCACTGTTACCCATCCCCAGATCCCACAGCTCTTGATGAAGGAAGGACGGATAGCAACCACAAAATTTACTTTCTAGCATCACCGCAGAGGGGTTTTCTATATAAGGGCATTAACACAGCATTTCTGAAAGTTTCCTAGGTGCAGAGGTGTTATTCCTCACACCTCTGCAGAAGCATCTAAGCTGAAGAGTAGCAGTGGGCTTGGTTCTCAGAGCTAGCTGGGGTGAAGCAAAAGTTTCTAACAGGTATTTTGGACTGATGCATCCAGACCACAAAAATGTTGAGTTTGTATGTGCTGATCAGAAAAAATTAATAACATCTTGATTCACACAGCAAAGAAAGAGGAACAAACCAAAAGGGGTTACTAGAAAGATCTGATGCAAACGTACATATGTGAATAGCTCAGTACAGAAAAACACTGTTCAAATCTTCAGTTCTCTTGCAGCAGGGGAAGGTGGGGATCTACTGCACAAACAATTCTTTTGTGAATTACCAGCAAACCCAGATTTTTTTTTTCCCCAGAAAATCACCTCTCAGTTGAATTTCTCACTACCACAGAAAATCAAAACCGCATATATATGTTTGCTCTTTACTCACTGTGGCCATTATGAAAATGCATCTTTTCTTCTTCTGGATCTTGCTTAGCCTTGCTATAGCCACATCGCCTGGGAAGGAAAACAAAAAACACAACACAACAGAAGAGTATTTTTGTCTCTGGTATGGCAGAACTCCATTCTTTACTTTGAATCACACAATGCACAAAAACCCAGAGCAGTGATGAACCCAACCTCTCTAGCGGCTCTACTGCTGCTGTCCCAGTTTTAGCTCATCAGACTAGCTGCAATTTCCCTAACGGGATTCAGGGCTCAAGGCCCATGGATTTTCAATTGGACTTGTGTTTCCAAATCCCACAGATGCTTCTGAACAACTCCACTCTACCTGACATTTAATGCAGCTATTATTAAGAAGAAAAGAAAGCAGGAGCAGGGAGGACAATGAAAGGGGAATGGGATGAAACATTGGAATTGCAGAAACAAAATCTCCTGGACCGCAGAACTTTTGCAGGTGCTGTGTTGTATGTCTTGCATGCTCCCTGTCATCCACTGTGCATTTCCACAGAACTTTAAATTATGGTATTTGAGAAAATGGCCTTGTGTAAACATCAGCATCTTATACACGTGCAAAATAATGGCTTAAAACCAAACCAAACCAAACCTGTTGTCTCACTTCCTTCAGGTGTCTCCTACATATTGTTGGCTCTGCACAGCATTTCATGCACATCTCCTGTCTTTCCACAGGGGAGCTGCCATTCAGAAATCCCCTCTGCCCAGCCGAAAAATGATGGAAGAAGGCAAGCTGCCTGACCTATCATACTCCCACCTTAGTGCCAGACAGTGCAAGGACAGTGCTGAATACTACCATGGAGTTGCAACAGTCATATGGAAGTTGCATCTCTCCAGGGCATCCCCTATTAGTTTTCAGTTGCTCTTCCCCGATTCTTCATTCTTCTCATTGGTTTTCTCAGTAATATTTTGGCATTAGATCTGAGATCTCCTTCACTTGGACAACCACATGGAAGTCCCAGGGTAACTGCATAGGCAAGAAAAATTGCTACACACACACACACACACACTTAAAAATACGGGATGAGGTATGTAGGATGCACATACATATGCCTGTCTTTCCAGGGACCTGATAACATAACTGGATTCTGGAACTGGATCATCCTTACAGCGAACTGCATGAACATGAGACTGAAGGACACTGGGACACTGCCTGGTAGAATGAAAAACCTGGAACAGACACCTGCAAGCCAGCCAGCATGCAGTGGAATCACTAGCTGGCACACCTCAAAGAAAGCCTGAGGCCACCAAGAAGCCACTTAAAGCAGAGCAACCTCTTCTCCATTGCTTCCATGATTTTTGAGCTTGGGGCATGTGAGCACTCCAGCATCACTCACAGCAAGGAGGAGCATATGATTAGCAGGAACAAAACTGCAATTAGGAGGAGGTAGTAACAGGCATCTGCATGAAACATGCCCTCAGCATGAAGTCCTATTACAGGGAACTGCTGTCTGCCCAGATGCAAGGGGCCAAGCAGCCTTTTGGCTACAGGATTCTGGCACTGGGATTGTGAAATGATCACAATTACAGACAAAAGCCTGGACACAATGAGACCACACCACTGAGCTGGACTCAGCAGGGCTGGATGCTGGACAGTTGAGGAGGGGAAAGGCAACATGAGCTTCTGGGGCTCTTCTGGGGAAGAGGAAGTTTACCTCAGGTACAAAGGGAGACCTGTGCCACATGGAGGGGAAGGAAAAAGAGATTGCAAAGGTTGTGCAAGCACAGGGGAATGAATCAAGAAGACAAGGGAAGGCTGGCAGGCAGTCTGGGGATGCAGGCAGGGTGATAAACAGGTTGCACTTGATAAACAGCCAGGCTATACATGCAGGGCATGACTTCAGCAGCAGCAACCCAGCTGAGACCGTAACACTTTGAATACAACCCCCACAAGAACAGCACTGAGGTGCCCAGAGATGTGGCTCAGTTATCTATCTGCCTGTTGGTACTCATTGCTTTGCTCTAAAAGCAGCAGCGCCATTTCCTGAGATGGAGTCCTGCATAATTAACTCAAAACCTAAGCACTAGGAGTACAAGGAGATCCTGGGAGCAAGGATCATTCCAAAGCACATTCTCGTGTTCACAAACCCTTGGTGAGAATGGAGTCTTCTTCTTCATCATATGACCTCTCCTTTAACTAAACAGAGAGATGAGTCTCAGTATCAAGTCTCACTTCTAGCAACCCCAAATTTTTCTGCTGCAAGTTGCCAAAGTTACATCAGTTTTCTGCAGGCATGTGACTCATTTTGCCTTTTAAAAATACACAAATATGTCAATTCATCCTTCTACCAAATGCATGTATCCAATACTTCTGTTTTGCCTTTTGGAGCAAATGCCCTTATTTCCTCTTCAGGTTTGGAGCATTTTGCCTGTAAAAATGCTTTTCTAGCATCATCCCTTCTATGACCTGCATCTCCCAGTTCCTTGACCATAAATACGGAGGAGACAGAAAGACGCCATCCCCCACATACATCCCCTGCATCCCAAGCACACCTTGATGCACAACAGTCCATGTTTTACTGTGTGGGACACACTCCAAGGGCCACTGCAAACCAGTTGGCTGCAGCTGCCCCCTTCTCTCGAGCTGGGTAACACATACAGCAGCACATCACATTAGCATACGAAATCAGGCTCTGGGACGCCTGAAGCATCGTTAAAACAAGCCTTGACAAGACACGTCAAAGTGAAATGGCAGCTAGTGGACTGTGACTGTCAAGCAACAGTTGGGTGTCACTAATAAAGCTTGCTGCAAAACCTGCCATCACTTGTGCCCTTCGCACACGTTCTCAAACTACCCACAGTCCACGCTGACTGCGGCCAAACTGCGCTTCTTCCATTCTTGACCTTCAGATGCTTTAAATAACACATACAAACATTTTTCTTCTCCTTTCTTACCCAGCTAAATCTCATAAAAATCTGCAATTTTGGGTTAACAATCTGGAGTCACTCTGTGAATCTTACTGGTAGATCAAAGTATCTGAATATTGCGGCTTTGCAATATATTTTGGGAGGAAAAAAAAGCTCTCAATTGTTTGTGAAATAATCCATTTCTGCATGTGCATTTGCTCTTAATATTTATTGGCTAAGCTGTGAGTCAAAAGCTCTGATGGAAGACTCATTCTCTAGTTTATTATCACTGTACAAACCATAGATTTCCTATATCTTTTCTGTATCACGCACAGCAAAAGCATAAAGATCCTGACACTCGCTTCATCTCCCACCGAGCGGGAGACACTCAGCCAAAGCGTTAATGTAATTCAGCAGCACACCTGAATCTCAATTCATTTACTCCTGTTGTGGGTTTGTCCCAGTTTCTCTATGTGGAAAGCAGAAGTCTTCCTTTCACAGCTCTGTGTTTTTCAATAGAAGTATCAGAGGTAAAAAGAAAAGTGAGACTTTAAATATTCTTAAGGCATCATGTCTTATTTAAAAACTACTTGCAGATTGGCAGGCAGCTCGTAAAATATTTATGGAGCAGATTATAAAAGTGAAGTTGTAAAATGATCCCTATATAGGTTTATAAAATATAAAACGGACAGGTAGAAAGATGAAGAATCCAGCTGGGAGCCCAATGCCCACTACCTTGCATGACAGAAGCCAATTCACAGAGAAAAATCCTTCATGAAGTGAGGCTGAAAGATGCTTGCTCTCCCTGGACTGATGGAGATTCATTTGTTTCTGCCCTGTGCTTCTGGACACCCTTGCTGGGTTGTGTGTTGTGGCATTCCCCTGAAAACCACAGAATGCTCAAGGGAAAGAGTTTTCATCTCCCTAGCTAGGGCCACCATTCTGGTCACAACCCAGGCAAGACACAGCCAGGGGACTGTGAACCTGGACCTTGGGTGTCAAACCCTAGGTGGTGATGTGGAAAAACCTTTACATATTTTTTTTACAGACATGGGCCAAAGCATTTCAGCACACGGCCAAGGCATTTCTGGAAACACAGGTAAGGACAGCATCGAGACATCCCTGATGAGGAAAGGGACTTCCCCTTGCCAGGTGCACTCAGTACCATCGAACAGGTTGTGCCCTGAAGCAGTATGCAATCTCCCATCCCAATCTTGCAGAGACTTACACATGTATTTAATCACTTAAATATGAGATAAATGAAGCATATGCACTACTCTGAAACAGAGACAAAACAATTTTTTTTTCAAGGGCAAGGCCTTCACTCAGAAGCACGTCTTTTACAATAAATCAACTTAGAGGAATGCTTCCAACCCATCTCAAGCTGTCACTTTATAGGAGGTTTGCAAGGGCTGCAAGGTTGTTGTTTACAAGGGCTTAGTGCTTATTTCAGACTATTTGTTCCAAGATGTTAAAGCAATAAAGCTGCATACGTGTTGCAGGGCAGGATCGTGTTCTATGCAGAGGAACAAACAAACATGGATCTCTCCATCTGGCCAAGATCCTGTCGCCCCAGCTCATGTGTGGAGACAATAACTCGTTCGGTGAATAGCTTTATCCTTGATAAACAACTCTGATACTGAGAGCCAGAGGCAAAAGACTACTACTAGTGATGTTAGTCTGTGTTCAGCATTTGCCTTTGCTGCTTGCAATCCTAGGTTAAATTCAGTATCAAAATACCAGGGAACACTCAAGGGACTGGTGTAAACTGAACAGCTTCTATACTGGAAGTTGCTTTCCGTTTTTCTGTTCACTTTCCTCTTGCACAAGGTCAAATGAGCAGTAAAAGGTCCAGCGATGAAAAGCAAAGACCTTTAGCTCAGTTCAGGAGATACAGGAGGCGGCTGGCCTGAGAGAAACAGGGCAGATTCCCTTCCAAAGGGCTGCAGGCTCACAATCTTCTCAGCTGCTTTTCCAGCACTGCTGTCCCCCTCTACACTGTGTGACCCTGTCTTTGACCTCTGATTAACTTGGATGCCTTTACAAAGGAAGCTTCGCAAATCCAGCAATGGTATTTTTAGCCTTTAGTCTTTCCTTGCCTTTGCGCTGAATGACTCCCCGCTTCCCTAAAGCACTGCCAGAACAATTAAAAATAATTTAAACAAGATACCGTTTTCCCCTCTTGCAGGAAGCTCCCTCTGAAGTGATTTCCATAAATCTCTTTAAAGAGGTTGTCATGCCTTCCCATGGCACAGCCAATGGTGTCTGTGCCTAGAAGTAACTTTTCTCATTTCCCCCTCCCAGCCTGCTGCCATACTAGTCTCCCTGCACCTTAGGAGGAAACTTGCAGAGGGTGTTTTCCAGGTCAGCCAAGTCTTCCTTGTGCGTCTCTCTTCATACCCATCCAGTCCAATCCTGGTTTTCTCTGAAAACTATTTTCCATTGCTGTCACGCTCCGGCTGGGGGCCTTGCTGAGGACATTTGAAGCATGACTTGCAGCGAGGGTCTGCTCGTGCACTGGTGCCACAGGCTTGGCAGACAATAGAAACACTGTAAGGTTTTCTTTCACAGCAATCATTGCTAAAATAGTGGTCCACACACCAGAACAACTTTTTATAGGCACACGCTTTGAGCTGAGCATCCTTGCTTGCTAAATCTGCTCTTAAAAGACTGAAAAGTCAATAAAAACCAAGTAAAAAATACTCCACTGGGAAGGAAAACCAAAACCCAAACTACTCCTCTATCAAAATAAAAAAAACAGCACCAGAGGACCCAAAAATGGTCCACCTTAGCGACTGCTGTGCTCCACAGCAAGGGGCTGCACCATGACCCATGCAAAGCCTCAGCATCCCCCAGGAAACACAGCAGAGGAGTTCCACACCTCTCACCAGCTACGCTGAGAAAACTTCCCAGCTTAACAAGCATGTGGGATGCCTCAAGTTCTGTGGTCTCAAGCAACTGTCTGATGGGGATGGTGATTACATGCATTCCTTAGGAGGCTTAGGAAGATCTCTGCACGCACAAATACTACAGTTGATTCTTCTCTGGGGAGCGACTCACCTTGCATCCAGTAAAACCAAGAGAAATTAAAATCACCCCTCCTTTGATTTGTTAGAAAAGAGGGGAGAATACAAGAGAGCAGAAAGTGGTGAGGCAGCCCAGATGGTGGGAGAACAGGACAGCATGCAGCATGGACACGCACCTCGGGACACCCGCAGAGATATGTCCAATGCTGCTGGAGCATATCGTGGGCAAGCAGCACCATGTCATTGCTGTGCATGTCACACACTGACACGTGTGTCCATGACATACACTTCATTCCACTGACATGCACGTCACATGCCACTAAATACCCCTCTGCTCCTGCCTACCCCCTGCCTCTTCTGGGGGCACATTACCTCCCCCTGGCCTCTCGGGATGACAAGAAGCAGAACTTGATGGGGGTCCAGCAAACATGGTGTTTTATTAGACACCTGCTACAGTGTCTGGATTGATCATGGAGTAACACAGCGGGTTTTGCCCCTGAGATCCCTGCTCTTGCTGAAGATACACTGCGCTTCAGGTCATGCTATTTCCAGTTGTTGAGATAGACAGGCTGGGTACAGAGATCAGATGAGAAAGTGATTTCCAGGCCAGTACAAGAAAGGAAGGGAGAGGCAGACTGTGCACAGAAAACATGGACAGAGGACACGGAGTAGGAGCCAGCACGGGTGGGAACACTGACCATGTTAGGCTCGGATAGGCAACAGCACGCAGAGAAGAAGCCCACCCACAGCCATGATCGCAGCAACTGAAAAGCAAACAAAAAGGCCCAGGATAAGGAATAATCCCACCACCCTGGCAAGGTGCAAATACATTCACAACATTTTTATATGTATTTCTTCCTTCTTATTGCAATTACTATTTGGACCTGAACACACTGGGCTGCAAAAATTTCATGGCATATGCTACTGTTGGTGAAACATGCCTTGGGGAGAGTGTCTAGATCCTGGTGCTGTAAAGGAATTAATCATGTGCTTCCTGTACTGGAGTACTACTGTCAGGATTAGTGGGGCCACCCATGTGCTTAAACTTAAGCACCTGCCTTGAAGCAGGCAAAGTGACTTTCTTTCCACAAGCGTGCATGTGGTTCAATTACGGTTGCCTTTAAAAAAGGAAAAGCACTGGATGAATAGGAGCCCTGCTTTTGCAGATCCTTATGCATGTCCTCACAGAGCCCTCTCTGCATCTCCTGGTATCAGCAAAGCTTTGCACACAAATGTTAGATATCTGCAGAAGCAGGACCTGAGAGCATTCAGCCTAAATAAACCCCAAATCTGGTGAGCTGAAAGGCACTGCGTGCACCCACAGCTTGCCTTTGAAGGCTGCTCAGCCATGACTTTAATCAGACAATGGGTCTGCCTGGCATCAGTTCTCAGCCCAATGCTGGCTGCACCTCAGTAATTGCCCTTTATCCTTGTCAGAGAACTTGCACAGAGAATTTTTCTGTTACCAAATCTATTAAGATAGTTCATCCTGGAAAAGAACATAGTGCAGAAGAAACAACAGGAAGGACTTCAGTACAAGCAGGAGCCCAGTGATGCAGGTATATTCCAGTTAAAGTCAGCTGAAGATCTCTTCATTTCTCCTCAGTCACCACAACAGGTCATTCTTGAAAAAAATCCTGTGCACGTCAGATTTTTACACAGCATGACTTACAATGCCTAAACACATTAAAATAGTTTATTTAGACAAAATTAACATTCTGCAACTGCATTGCCTTAAATTATGATGCAAAATAACTTGAGGCATGCAATGATTTACAGAATTATACACTGGATTATGTGCTTACTTAAATTAAAACCGGTGAAGAATGTCTTCTAAGCTCCTTTTGCATCAGCAAAACAACTTGCTACCATTTCCTGAACAGCAATGCCAATATCTCTAACTGTAATTAACAATATTTTCTATTTTCATAATGTCCCAGCTTGTTCAGTCGTACTAATATGGAAGCAGATCAGCCTTCACTAAACCGCTCCGTAGATCCAAGTCAACATCAGCTTAATACCAGAGATCCAAAACTCAAAGGCATACAAAGGGAACCCAAGCACTATGTATCTTGTCAATTTTGCCATTTTCTTCTTTTAACCTTGCAGGATTTGAAGGCAGGGAACTGGTGCACCTCCAGAAGATCAGTTTGGCTGTGACCCTGTAGCTTATGTTTCAGCTAGGAGGCCCTTTGCCCCCAGGCACTTTCTAATGACCAGACCTCCCCAAACCTCCATTCCACTCAGCATGCAAGGCCAAAGTTTTCCAAACAACTGTTCAGTTAATCTGAAAAGCAATCACTTCCTAAAAATTAAAAGAGCTCAGTGTTTCCCTGAACAAAGAAAAGGTTGATGATGATGATGATGATGATGATGATGATGATGAGTCTCTTTGAGAACTCATCAGCAACAGGGCTGCTCTGAGAAGGAGTCAGTTCCCTGCACTGAATCCAGAACACTCCAGATCGCACTCTCTTTATGTGAAGCAAAAAACAAAAGTTCAAGTGCAAGAGAAATGTACTTCAGTGTAGCCTTGCTCCTACAAACCCATCAGCTGTGCACTTACGGTCAAAATACTCTGAGGTTTAGCATTAGGGGAAATCTAAAGTATTTAGAAACAAGCTAAACTGCATCAGCAGACAATAAAATTCACTTTCCGGTCCAAGGAGCACTTGGATAGGTAAGTGAACTTACTAATTGGTCTGAACAGTCAGGACAAAGGAAGATTTATTACTACTTGTGTTAAAAGGATGGCTTGATTTGGCAGATAAACTTCAAAAAATAAAAATCCTGAGGCAAATAAAACCAATGTTAAACTCAAGCAAAGCCATCATGCATCTTGTGGCCATTGGATTTGGGTGCCTGATGGCTTCTAGGAGGGGCCCAGTTCCCATCTCCTCATTTCCTGCAGGGCTTTCTTAGTCTAGAAACTGAGGAGCTGAAAGCAAAAGCCTTCCAGACAAGATCAAATGCTAGGGATAAGATTAAAATGCTGTTTAATGAAATACAGCCAGACCTCTCCAGGGTTTTAAGATCTTTAGCCAGCAAGCTGACATATATTGGAGAGCAGAGTTGAACCAAGCACTGCATACATCAATTTTATCTACTAAGTCTCCTCCAACCTCACTGAATCAACCAGAAAACTATGAGGAGAGCTAGTGGGGGGTGCTACTGGTCAGGAGCCCCTCTGATCTGCTGCAGGACAACAGATGACCTGTCGACATAACAGCAAAAGTTACTGAGGAAACACCTGCGGTGTAAAATCCCTTTTGCTGGGAAAGAACAGGCTCTGGGGCGACACCATCTCCAAAAGCCAAGCTTCCTTGAAACAAAGTGTGACACCTGCTTCTAGCCCTGGCTTCAAGGAAAGGGCTGAAGATGGGGAAAAAAAACATGAAAAAAAGTAGAGGAGCCTGCAGCTGCAGTGACACCTCGGGGACCTCTGTGGCCTGCTGGCACTGCCCTGCTCCTTGGCCAGCCCAACTCTGCTGCTTTCAGTTATCTCAAGCACACAGAGACAACACTCCTCCACTTCTAGCTAAGGTGACCCCTACAAAGCTTATGTGGTTTGCAAACCCAACTGTCCAGAGAGCAAACTTTAATAAACCTGTGTGAGGAGCACTTATCAACACCCTTGGCATTGTTTCAAACCCTGGGCTTGGTTAATGAAATGTATATATATCATGGGCCCCAGCAACTGTGCCTGCAATTAATGTAATTAATTTACCACAAGTCTGCAGATGACCCAGAGAGCATTTGGAATTAAACTACATTTTTAATGGCTAGAGAGAATTCAGAGAGGCTTTGCCATATATAGATGTGGCTTTTAAGAGTTATAAGTTGAAGTCTTGGAGTCATGATAAATGAAAGTCTCGTTTGTTGCTTTTAATAATCTGTTCTAATGGGATGTTCTCTTCAGAGGCTTGCAATTAGAGACTGAAATACTTGAGGGTGCCTGGGAAGATTTTTCTAATCCTTCATACAGCTTTGAGAGATGGTAATGATTGCTTCCTGCATCTCCAGGTCAGGAGGGCAGCGCTACACCTAGCAATTCCTGAGTCAACATGCTTGCTCTAAAAATCAGAGAAGTAGCATTACACACTGTGAGCAGCTAGGAGTATATTCCCACTTTGTCCCAAAATATATGAATGTTTCAGGAGTCACCTGCTCTTCCTGCTGAGCTATCCTAGTTCATACTTAGTTGAAGCGCGTCTGCACTGTTCGAGAAAAACTGAGAATGCAGAAGGCCAAGCAGATGATAGCTATGCAGTCACTAAGGGGAAGGAAAGCAGTGTCTTCAGGGAAAGGAACTGCACTTGGAAAGACCTCTGGCATTACACTTTTCTATGTCTAAGACACAAGAAAGCAGAGATAACCTTTTTTCTAGGTAAGGGGCCAAGTGCATGGCAAAGCCCAGGAGAGGTCACGCTTCTGATTTCAAAGCAAGGTGAAACATCCACATATTCAGAAGTGCAGAAGGACTAGAGTCTGACTTTCTTCTTCATTCTCTACCCACTCCACAGTCAAGAGAAGACACTGCATAATCCCGCTTTCAAAGACTACATGCACAAGGGGTGCTCAGCAGGAGCCTCAAGCTGCTACAAATTCCAGCCTGAAGGGCAGCCCAGTTCCCTTCTCCAAGTGGAAACAGGACTTGCACAATGCCATCAAACAAATCACCTGCAAGAAGGCGATGAGGTTTCATCACTTACTGCTGCACTGCCCCCATTTTCCCTGCTCAGACAAAGCTTTTGCTGGTTGCTTATCTGTTCATCACAGTCCTTCCAGCCCACTCCCTTGGTTGCTGGCAGAGGAACTCAGAAATAACTTGGATTACAGATTTGGTCAACTCTCACCTTCTGTCTGGGCCAAACTCATTCGAAAGCAGATCAGTTTGGGTCCTTAAACCTGTCTCAAAACTGCAGAGCACAGACTGTCGTGCAGAGCCCAGCGAGCTTGCACTAAGCCAAAAATTGCTTAGAATAGAAGAGGAATGAGGTGTTGGAGCAGCCAGATTTGACCAGCTGATCTTGACAGGATGTTAAAGACGGGTGCTATGGGCAGCAGATTTGCACAGGGGCCCTAGGAAGGTATGACCCTGTGCAGAAGGGTGCACTGGAGCATTCTCCCTTCAGAGGACTGTACTGTATGCCTGTGCTGCTCCCCTCTTGGAAAATCCACCAGCAAAGAGGCTGTTAATAGGATGGAAACAGTAAAAACCTTGACCCCAACAGAAGCAGGTCTGCTCCTGCAGACCCTGCCTGCTCTTGGTGGATGGGAATTTTGACTTGGCAGAGCATTAGCTTCCTCAACAAAATCCTTCCTCTTGTCAGGTGAATCGTGGGGAATATTTGGCAGTAGGCAGTAGAAAAAAATGGCTATAAATCACAGGAGACTATGTCCTGCAGGAAGAAGGAAGAGCAAGCAAGAATGTAGAGATAAAAATCCTTTAAAAAGTCCCAACTACCAAAAATTGTGACTCACACTGGAAAAATTCTCTATGAAAACCATTATCTACAAACTGTCTCCCATTTCCTACGGAAATATTGAAAAAGCAAACTATTTTAAGCCCTGACACAACTTGGAAAATAGGATGGGGGAAGGTTGTGGAAAAATTCGTCCATTTTGACCTTCCACATCATAGAAGGTTGTAAACACTGTCTCAGGACCTAGGATATACACCACAATCTTTCACCCTCTCTATTCCCTGAAAGTCACTTTTTAACAAGATGCACATATTTGTGTCCAGAATGTAGCCCTCTGCCACCACAGGCACAGATATTTAAAAGTCTAAATCAGCTAAGGTCAAGGATGGACATGCTGGTGTAAGAGCCTCTAATTGCCAATACCCAGGTGGCAAGATTTGTCTTTGCTTTGTCTTTCAAAGGCTAGTTCCTTGCCAGAAGGAGACTTTCTATATATGCATGACACAGGGAGAGGGGCAGTTTTTTGTTGCTGCCATTTTTTTTTTTTCCCCTAAGTTCTATGAAAAGCTCCCTCTGGTTCTTTGGAAGATCACTTGAGATGGAAAGGTCATCCATAATGGGTAGCTGGCTAAAATGCAGATGCACAGTTGACTTGGCTGTTTTGAACAGCTTTTGCAAACATGCACAGCACTGACCTAATATCTTCCCCACTTTACTCTGTAAAAGCTCATGCTTTTGTTTAATGCTATGAAGTTTGAAAGCTTGGGGGACAGGAGGGACCAGCAGTCTCCTAATGCTCACCCTAAGACCTTGTCTGTTTTGCAAAGAGAGCTGGGTTTGAAGGACAAAAGAGGGGTACTGCTCTGGAGCAGTTGGTCTCCTCCCCAGACTACTGAAAACCTGGCCCCTCACCTCAGTCTGCATGGAGAAAGAGACTGATGCCACACAACAACAACTGAGGCACTTTACTGCTCCCTGTGAGATGGAGTGCAAAGATCTTTGTCACTGGATTGTCCGACACAGACTTTAAAACAAAAGTCAGTAATGATTTTAGATTAATACATACTACAATCAGGAATAATGGTAACAGACATTTAATTCATGCACTGCTAGGAAAGCAAAATTTATATCTTTGCTCTATCTGTAAAACGCACTGTGCTTTTGAGAACACATAATCCTAACAAAAAAAAGATAATAACAACTCTGTGTCCTTTAATTCAATACTTGTAGCTGGTTTAATAATAGATTTTCAATCCACTTCCCTTTTTTATGCTGAGACAACTACAGTCTGATTTAGCGAATCTCTTTGATTTGTAATCCTGATTGTTATATTATTAATATGTCCTTGATGCAAGGAGCAAGATAACTTAAAAAAGTGATCAGCTATTTGGCTTGGCATTTATGACCTTGGTCAGAGGACGTGTTATTTACAGGAAGTTTTCTGGAGCATCTGCAAGTAAATCAGCTCTGAAATGCAGCTTAATAGTTTAGGGCAAAGCACATTTAGTTTCAAATTCCCAGGAATCTCCAGCTTCAGACGCAAAGTGCATTTCCACAGATGGAAGCTGACATGTGGAAATGCCACCGCGACTACTGTTCAACTGACCTTTGGTTTAGGGCCAGCTGCCAATGGGAAATGCCAAGCTGTTACTTACATTCATTCAAAAGAAGTGAGAAAACTGTAGTCTTGAAAGGAAAAAAAGGGGAAGAGGTGTGGTCTTGCCTTTGGGAACCTAGCAAGAGATGAAAAGCCTGCAGACTCCAGCAAACTCCTCAGCCCTATGATTGGAAACTCCTTTCAAAAGAACTGCCAAGAGCAGGACCACGTTCACTTCGCACTGCAGAACTGCTCCCAAGCCTCTGCTCACTGCAGCCTGGCACTTGGGAGCATGGGTGCAAAGAGGCCATACAGCATCCTAGAGAGGAATATCTTGAGGCATCCAGGGCCTCTCAGGGACCTGTGAGCACCCTGAAGCCAGCACAAGGGAGCCTATTTGCAAGAGCTGGCCAGGCTACAGTGTGGCAGAGCAAGATGATTTTTCTCCTTCTCCAGCTCTCTTATATCAACAGAAAAGACAGAGCCTGGGCTTTGCACAGCTTGCTTGGTGTGGAAAGCAGTAGTGATTCCAGCTGGAGTTCAAAATAGCTCTTTTCCTAATAGCAAATACAGGAAAGAAAATGCAACCCCCTGGAACCAGGCACTGGAACAAAATAACCACTCCAGAGGTTTAACAGGAAAACATCTTCCAGAAACAGGTTAACTGCTTCAGAAAGGGATTATCCCATTACTTGGAACACGTTTATTGTCCCTGCTGTCACAGCAGGAGAGTTACTCCACAAATTGTCTTGAATCCATATCCAAGACAAAGCAGCATGAGTAACACATCTCCCTGGCATCTCTGCCTTCTTCAAAACCAGAGCAATTTATTTGTTTTGCTTTGTTTAATTTCAAATTGTCTGTCATCTTTCTGGATTTTTGGGGTTTATTCTGCTGTTCTCACAAGTCATTCAATGTAGTAGACAGGCTTTAAAATTCATGGGAACTCAAACTGGTGGAGAAGCCCTGTGGTTTTGAAGTCAATTTTCTAATAATGGACCAAACCTTGGTAGGGGAGGCTTCCCTACCAGCTCCAAATAAAGGACTGTGGTCTTTTCAGTTAGGGGAAGGGTTGAAAAGATAAAAATGGATGAAGAGCTCAGCTCCCTGTGCCTGCCCTTCCCAGACATCCAGAGGGGCGCCATGGAGAAGGTACAGAAACCTGTAGCTGCCCTGGGGTCCACAGAGGGACGTGCAAGTACAAGGTAGGAAGATTAAGGTAGCAGCTGAGGCAGCAATAAAACTCTAGCCAAAGCAGACAAGGGCTTTTATAAGCATGGCACGAGATAAAGAGCTAAGAGGAAGCACATCCTGGAAAGCACATTAGGCAAGAGGACAGAAAGATGTAATTAATAAGAACTGACAAATGGCTCAGGATTTGCAACTGCTTGCTAAGACTGGAGAGAGCAGCAGTGGAAAGGAGACCTGCAAGTGTACATCCTCTTCAGAGGGGTACTGAGCCCTTGCCAGCAACTGTGGAAAGAGCAGGAGCTACTGGCAGCCACTCAGCTGTGATTCCCTACAGCCACAGAGGGATATATATTCCTCCACCTGTCATTCACCCCCAGACTCCTCCTCGCAGAGGTGCCAGGTTACATCCATAGCTTCCCTACAGTCACACGTGCATTCTCCTGTTTGCACCAATACAAGCACACATCCAGGCTGGGGGGAACCAAGGCTCATATCCACCTGCTCTGACTGAAGAGGAATTTCAGTCATAACCTCTGGTCTTTAAGGAGAGACTTGAATACAGTCTGGGGTGTTCAGAGCCAAGTCTTTTGACTACAGCTTTCCTGTAGGCCCTGGTGTGAATTGCCTCTAGCCATTGACTCACACCCCCTCCTTCCCCTCCTTTCTGCTGCTGCATGCTTCTCATGCAGACAGGAGCATTTACTTTTCCATTTTTAAGCCAAACGAGTCACTCAAAGCAGACAACAGGAGCTCGAACAGCTGAGCTGGAAGAGACTGTCAGTCTCTGACCTTGACTGGAGATGAGTCTGGCAGCACACTTACCTTTCAAGACAGGAAACAACTGTGTCCGTGTCCTTCCACAGATGCCTTATGCCTGGGGACAGAGTTGCTCAGCCTGGCAGGATTTCACTGCTCTGCATTTGCAGACTGATACCTTACTTCCTCTGGGAAATAAGACCCTCAACCAACAAATTCAGTGCAGTTCCTCTGCGTCTGTAACATCTCTTAATGCTTACAATATCCTGCAATTTACAGCCACCTTGCTAGGCCTGATCTTAAGACAGAGCTGTATCATAAAAGCAACTGTGGGCTGATGGATACCTTCAAAGCATAAATGTTTATTTTGCACTGAAAACAAATGCAGCCTTATCAGTAGATGTACTTTAAATTGCTTTGTGGAGTACTTCACATTTCTTGGTGTACTTCACATATGCATGTGCAATGTTGCATTGTCTGACTACTGTCACTAAAAAAATATACTCATATACATGTAGAATATAAAAAGAAGGGCCTTCCAATGCTGGCTGCCAAGCAAGTTTAATGTTGCAGTACAAACTTATCCTGATACAAGCCAGATTTTGCCCCGGTACCACAATCTCTTGTTCATCAAAAAATTCCATCAACTTCCATTAGAGTTGTCAAAGATGGTATAGCCCAGGCTTTCATCACTTGCCTATGTTTAAGCACATGAGAAGTCAATGGGATGGTTTGAAGCAGAGTGTCTCCCTCTGTGGGGAAAGCTCTGTGTATGATTTACTAACACTTGGAGAACGCATTAGTATCCTACACATGAGAAATGAAATCCAGATCTGACCAAAACGTGGGGCGTTTGGTCATTGTGATGGGTTTATTCTCGTTTTCTTTGCAAGTGTTTTTCTGAAGTCAAGTTTTCTCCGTGAGCAAAGTCCATTGCAAGCTCTGAGTGTAAACAGATGGGGGTGAAAGTATTTTACTTGTAATAACATGTTCTACTTATTGTTAAAGGAATGTGAAAACACTCCTATGAGAATCAAGTCAAATAATCAGGGCCAGCCTATACACAGATGAAAATCATTGGGAAGTGAACTACATCTGTGAGAATGCCTTTGTCATTCCTGCTTGTCCAAACAGATCAATCAGCCCACCCTCTTGCTGTTTTACAGTGCTACCACTTGACAGCTTTGTTCACATGCTGCTTTTGCCTAAATCACACTAATCGGCTGGCCAGATAAAAGTTATTACCAAAGTTGAAGAAGTATAAATACTCAGCTTCTTCTCTTACCTTCCGCTGAGAAGGAAACCGATAACAACAGCCAGCAGAATGACTCCCACTGTTACAGACACAACAATTATAGGAATCTGGCTCTGGTCGCTGGATGCAGCTACTGCTGAGATGAGAAACAGAAAATGGAGATTAGGGTTAAAATGACAGTCAGCACTCATATGAGTCTTTCTAGTGAGGCTGCCAGTGAGGTTTCAAGTCTTACCAGTGAACTTCTTCGTTTATGGTTTGTGTTTTCCCCTTTTGCTGTCTGTTTCTAGTTTGGAAAGGATATAGGTGGAAAGGAAACAAAACCACATGCAACACTAAGCCAAAAACCCAACAAGATTGCATCTCATTGCTGAATCCAGAATCCAAAGCATTGCAGAATGCAGCCTCTGAGCTTGTGAACTCAAGTTTTTCTCCCCGAGTTAGCTGCATTAGAAATCAGAGATAAAAGATGAAAACCCAACAGGCTCTCATTTGGATGAAAACCCAACAGTCAGAGAGAACACTCATGGAATGTTACTGCTAACAGACATAAGCAAAATCTACAAGATAAAAAGAATTACCTGCACTTCAAGAAGCTATAAACAATTATAAACTAACTCCTTGTGGCATCTCTATCACATGGCCATAAGGTGCCCTCTGTAAAACAGGAATTTACTCAGACACATACACTGCTTGATCTTTTTATTGGCCAAGACTTGGGGGGAAAAAAACCTCTTCCAGTCAGTGCCTTGTAATGTATCTTGTGTATCTGCCCTACAGGGCAGGGAAAGGAGCCCGTTTCCTGCCAGGGGTTTGTATGTGGAGTTCCCCAAGGAGAAACCAAAGTCTCCTCACCTTGCCCTCTGTGCTGCCAGCTTATTTGGCTGTATGTATATAACCACCCCAGGGTACAAATGTCACATCCTCCCGGCAAAACCAGCTCCCTGGCACAGGCACCACTGCTCTGTGGGGGTAAACCTCATTATAGCTCTTAACCTCATGCCAGCCCAGGATGAAGCCTCATCCACCCCAGAGAGCAGCAGGAATTGATTGCGTACTGAAGCAGCCTTTAACTAAGAATGACTGAACTAAAGAAGGGTCCTTAGCACAGGATTAATGTTATGAAGGCTATAAAATAACTGAATATAGTCCCATATTAACTGTTAAAGGAAAAGAAAGACAAAAAGGTATGTCATTAAACATTGATCTGCACTGGGCTTCAAGCAGCTCTTCATATGGGAGCTCTCTGGTGCTTAACCATGAGCGGTGTGGATCTGCTACAGTAGTGTAAGTGATTTCAGAAGGATTGGTCCTGATGTATTAAATATGTAATGTTAACTGCTCCAAACCCTGCCATCATCCAGAGATTTTATTAGCCTCACAAAGTTATGGGGGCTCCCTAAGATGGTGTTTTATTGCTTTCTTGACAAAATAATTAAAAAGAAAAACATTTAAAGGAGAACATTAAGCAGTGATTTTTTGCACAGCTCAAGGGATGGGGAAATGAGATAAATTCCGCTATGATCTACGGCAGATGTAAAGTCTGAATTCATAAGCCAAGCTGGGACTTGCTGCCATTCAAAGTCAGGGACACAGACACACACACACACACACACACACACACACACACCCCTGCATTACCCCTTCTCAGCTTGGTGATATGCTCCTACTCCAGCCCAGCAGAGCAGCTAGATTAGCTCACCAACCCAGGCAAAACCAAAAAAATATTGGCAAGGTAAATTTTTGGGGCTAGACGAGCTTTGTGGCATTTGGAAAAGATTAAGCAACAAGTGGATACACCCAGGAATAACTTCCACTCAAATAAAAAAAAAAAAAAAAATCACTGAAAATTGAAGCCCTGGCTGCTTCATGGTGCTTTGCAGAATTGCAGAAGCAGGGAGAAGTATGCAAAAATTCCCAAAATCTGGAAAAAGAGGGAAGTCCAAAACATCTTACAGCTTTCCTCCATTGCATTTACCAGGCTGTTGTCGTGTAACTCCCCCAAATGTATTAAAGTTAATTATAGAAACCTTGTGAACTGGAAACAAAACCTGTTGTTCAGTACAAACAACTTGGAGAGCGTTTTTGCTTCTCAGAACAGCCACTGAAAGGTTTTCATCCGTGCTTGAATAAAAATAATTTGCTCTGGCTCTAACAAGAAGCTCAGATCTGTAGTCTGATGTAGCAGTGAGATTTCGATCTGTGCTTGCTTTCAAAATCTCCAGGATGTGCAGGAAAGCAGTGGGAGTCTGGTCACTCTCCTGACACTAATATTGACTTTATATAGGGCTTTGGGGAAAATAAATGCTTTTTATAAGGTTTTAAATGTCAAACAGAGCTGTGTTTTGCAAGATACTGAGGCTTACATTGTATTTCAATCCCATCAAGTGTTAAAGTATCTGGTTATGTCAGGCCTCAGCCAGAGCCTGCGTCCAACAGACAAACAATTCGCAGTTCCAAAACTGGGGACTATGCAGTAGGTATTCCTCTGACTACACCAGCAACACCTTAATGTCAGAGAAGTACCTATTCCTCTGCCTTTAAAATGTGAAAAAGACTGGGATATGGGTATGACTAAATGACCCACAGAATTCCTCGTGTTTAAAAATATTTCCATGTGATGTCCTCCAAAAGTCCTGATTAACAAAGATACTTACATGATGGCCTTTATGAAAATGCCATTATTTTTGGACCAGGATCATAGCTAATAGATCAAATATGCATATATTTCATGTGTTACTCATTAATAGACCAGAACACTATTACTCAAACAACTCTAAGCAAGAAACTTTCCAACTGAGAAAAACTATACAAAATCATTTTTGGGCATAACATGATTTGGTTGCTACTTACAGGGCACAATTAATCGTTTCTACAATAAGAAATACATTAAATAGACTGTCCTTAATGCATTAATGTTTGCACTGTGATGCAATTTTCACTGTATTAACTTTATCGCTGGCTCCACAGCTACATTTGCACATGCATAATGACTCCTTCAAAATCTATTATGGCTTCAAAGGTAGCATGAACTAAAAGGACAACTCTGGCATCATCTTCTCAAAGATGATGAATTTTAAATAAACTGGACTAATAGTAACCAAAGTATTGATGAATTTAAATTTCCAAGGAAAACACAGAAAAGAGTCTTTTTCCCACAGGAAGGATCAGAGTATTTCCACCACAAAATTCCTCTTCTATGCACACAGTATAAAAATTAATAAATGACAGCTGTACAAACTAAAAGAGAGAAGACATATTTTCTGGTGGACAAAATTGTATTTGACACATTGGCAAAATTCTGTATTTCGGACAAAAAGAATTTCCCCACAGCTATGCCTGAACACAGAAGAAAGAGCAGCTGAGCCTCTGCATGCCTTAGGAGTTCACCCTGCCACAGAATCTGTTCCAGAATCCAGCCCTGGATAATCAGATACATTAAAAAAAATAATAAAAAATAAAGAAAATTAAAAAACCCACAAATGTAACAGGCCAAGAAGAAGTCCTGCACCTGAAGTGCAGATTTTTTTCCATTCCTGATTACAAGTCAACCTCCATGCCTTGAGGCTGTGGCAGCCAACAGAAACAATCTTTTAACTTGACAGGAATTTTCCCCAAAAAACACAAAAGACACTAATGCTGGTTCAACTCTTCCCGTTGCAGAGAGGCACCATTTCAGGGTTTTGCCCCCACAGATGTAGATATTTAAGAGAGCTCAGCATCCTCTGCAGACAGCCTTTAAGGAGCAGGTCCCATCCCCTCTGTCCCTCCTGAGAGGAAAGACTCTCTTACACCAGGCTCCTGTAAACAGAGGATTTTTCTAAGCATGGAATGCCATGAATTTCTGAAGCCTGAAGATCTCCTGCCTCACCACAAGGAAGCAAAGGACAGATATGTCAAGTGCAGAGTCACGATGTGCCTGATGTTTCCAAAGTCAGGGGATGAAGCCAATAAAAGGAAGAGCTCTCTGCAAAGGTATCGATCCCCTGACTAGTTTCTGGTAAGCGCAGCAGAGACAGGGGCTGACAGTAATTAGAGACTTACACACTGGGCTGGTTTCGAACTCGAACCTTCGGCTGAAGCCCCCGTAGCCGGCAGCTGTCCGGGCTCGGATCTGGAAGACGTACGCTGAGCCTGGCTTCAAGCCATCCGCCGTAATCGCCGTCTCTTTGGACTTGATGATGGTGTAGCTCGTCTCCTGGTCCTTTTCCCAACACCCCCCCAAAAAAACACAGAGTTCAAACACACAAAGAGTGGCTCTCAGAGAAGACAGACTCTTAACAACCCCCAGAGAAACACTAGAGAAGATGACTGAAGCATGCATTTTTGAGGATTTCTTCCTCAACCCCACCCCCCCTCCTCAGAAGGTCCTTTCTGCAATACAAAATGTAAGATCTGATTTTCTCTTTTATAATCAATGATTCTAGGAGGCATGAAACTGGCATCTGCAGTAGAAGCAGCTTTCCATGGCTCGGGATGTACATGGCCTGGGGCAATGGAAAGGTTTATCATACAGAGACCAATCCCAAGGCACAGGGAAGATAAAACAAGCCCCGTTGCCTTAAAAAAGGATTTTGATTTACACCAAAAACGGCTTCCCAGTAATGTAAGTAGGCCTAAAAGAGAATAATATATTACACACTGTACAACTTTATGCCTGCATTTCTACAACCACCAATTAGACCTTGGGAAGGGAATAATAAACCAAAACTGCAGGAAAATACCTAATTTTTTGCACTGTTCTTCTGAAGCAATGAACTTGAAGAAAAATTGCTGAAATAAATCTTCATCTACATCAGTTTCTAATGTGAAACAGTTCCAGTTCTTTGATTAAAATTTTGTTGAAATGCTAAGTAATTACTCTTAGAATTATTTACTGTAACACATAATCTAGACAAGAGCTCATAAATTAAGGTCTACAAATTTGGAAAATGCTTTTTATTTACCATATCCTCTCAGATTCAAATTATTATGAGCTAAACCAGAGTTTTTAGCAGTTTCTTACCAAGATTTCTGGATAGCTCTTAGAATCTGAGCTCATTTTCCTTTTTGCTTTTTAATTTAATGGCCAGCTTCCCATAGACAGCAGTATGCCTGGCTAAGGCACTGGGAATTTCTTACATGTAAGATTACAAAATTTCTCAATTGAAGCCTGTTTTGGAGAAATGTGTACAGACACACACACATATCTGCCCTTTTTTTCTTATTAAGGAGTGATCCCTCTTATAGGAATGAAAATCTGATGAAACTCAGTTTTCCCAAAAATTTAATATAAATCATTCTTGTCCCTTGGAAATGAATGTGAATTTACCCTTATAAAGGGCTGAAAACAGAGAATATAAATTATAGTAGCAACAAAGAAAAAGGATTAAGGGTAATATCCCCAGCCTATCTCAACTACTGGTTAAAAAGCAGTAAGTGAATATTAGGTCCCATCTTTGCTTGTATGTCAGCCAATTAACTTTTCAATACACCCTTGGCTTCTGCAAACACTTGGACTCTTGAGCTTTTCTATGAAAAACACTAAGCTTCACTCTCAGCCTGAAGCAAATAAATCAAGAGAGCATAAACTTGGACTGGCTGGAGCTACCTCTCCACAAAGGACTCACTCTTGAAGAACTATCTGCTGAAGCTATTTGAGACTAGTTCTGGACTACAAATACAAGATTTTAAGCCCCCTCTCCTGCCAATTTGTTTGAAAACCAACTAAGGAAAATGAAGAAAAACACAATTATTTTCACTTTAATTATTTGCTTTATCTTTTTTTTTGGTTTCTAAAAGCTATTCTCCCCAAGCCATTCCATGGTAATGATTCAATGTACCCCAAACGTCACTCAAACAATTTAATAAAGTGATTTAGTAATGGAATATTTCCAGCAACAAAATAACATGATTCTTGCTGTGTACTTTAATCTTCAGCCCTATTTAAGTCGCTCACATATCTATTTCACAAGCTCCTTCATATGCAAAAATATTGTTGATTTTATTTTGATGGAGAAGATTTATGAAATTCTTTCCCCTGTTTGCATGGACTGCTTGAGCAGGTCCTTCCCATGGCCAGAGAAGGAAGACAGAAGGAGTAAGGATCTAGTCCTGGTCCATGTTGAGTGATGCCACCTGGATCACAGACAGAGCTAATGGAATATCTTCCATAAAACAGAAATTCAATTCCCCTAAAAATTTGAATTGTGACTCAATTTCATTATTTTCTTGTTATTTCTTGCTTTCATATAGAAAGCCTGGATGTTTCTGAGGAAAGAAGTACACCTTACAATTCCACGTAAGGCAAAGATATTGCTATTTGGTCAAATCCTGAAAACCTGATTTTTGGAAATTAAAGGTTTCCAGAGATTTAACGGCATATCACTCAAAATATACTACTTTGATAAAGTGCATTTGTAAGCATTTTTATTTAAATGACATTAATTTTGCAGAAAGAGAACAAGTCACCATATAAAATGAAGACTAGGAGAGGCAAGTTTTGTGGGGAGACTGCTTCCTCTTAAATCGAAAGAGGTGGAAAACCTGGGTGAGTTTTTAAGCCAAGACGCCCTTCTTCATATCAGAGCATATACAATCTCTCTCCACAACCCCCTTCTCCTCTCCTTTCACAGTGGATGGAAAAATCAAGTGAGAAATTGAAATACCAAAGGCAAGGGATTGCCTGATGCTTCTGGGTGGAGACACATGCTCAGTCCCCAACCCCTTCTATTTTTAACAAATGAGCAGTATCTATCCTAATGTGATAAGGCTGGAGAGGAATCTGACACACGGATTTAATGTATTTGCTCAAGAGAAGTGGCACACTAATGGAAAACAACACCCTCTTTTCAAGTCTTCCTAATCATTTACTGCAAAATCAATCTGACATTGATTTACGCATAAAATCTCTCCGTTCCCTTCCATGACTCAAATAATAATAATAACTAAAAGACGAAAACAATGAAGAGAAGGTACTTGGGAAGCTCAGCAATCAGTCCATCACACCTTTTCAAAATATTTGATTTCGTATTCCAGGATGATGCCATTGGGTCGATCTGGCTCCTGCCAGGAAAGGGAGATGCTATTTTTAGTTATCTTCCCTTTTTTCACAGTACTGACTGGAGAAGGTGCTGCAAGACAGGAGAAAAACAGAAAAGACGAAAACCATTGTTAGTAAGATGGTCTGCCTCAGCCAAAGTCAAACTCATCAGTGCAACCTCATATGCAAGACAATCCTTAGCTACTGCAGATCAGTGGGGTCTGTTTTTATCTGGGTGGTGTTTGCCCATTTTTAACAACTGGACTTGCACAGATTTGCAGTAGCATGATCACCAAGGCAAAGTGGAAACATGAACTATTATCAAAGCTTACAAATCAACCCCATCTTTTCAAGCAATTTTCAAACACATCAGCCCCACACCTTCTCTTTTTGAATGTGTCAAGGGTCTTTGTTATCAGAATTGCATATTGATTATGTTTTGCTTTATTTTGCCTGCTTTCAAGGCATATATTTTTCAGAAGACCTTAGGTTACATGGGCTCCTTAACTCTTTTTGGATTTTAAGTAGTTTAAGCCTAGGCATCTTTCAGCCCCCTCCCTCCAGAAGCAAGGAATATTACAACCTTTATAATTCAATTGCTCTCCATAAATATCACTGGGGTGTTATAGCTCACATAGTGATGCTAATTCCTTGCAAATGGCAAAAGATTTTAATGGCAATCACAGTTCGGAAGTTCTCTGTGTGCTTGGGGAAGCCACAGCATGAGAGCAGCCATACCAGCGCTGCTCATTATCTTAAGATGCAGCCCTGAAAGGTTATCTGTCCTTTCCAGCACACATGTGCATCAGAAACAGGCTTCATCCTTTGTATTCAGTCTGATGTCTGCAGAGACTTTTTAAGTTGTGGTTGCTGCCACCCCTGCCAGCTCTCTAGCAAAAGTTGCTATGGGCAATGCAACCCTAACACCCCAGGTATTTCATGCCAGTGATTAGGAAACAACACTGAGTGAAAAGAAAAGGGGACGAGAGAAATTCATAGTCTCCCATTTGTAGGGCCCAGAGCAGCTTCTCCAGAGATAAAAATAGGCCATGCCTGGATGAGGGACTTTAACTCACCCTCCACACAGGCCAGCTCCTGCAGGGATGACAGGAAGCCTGAGGAGACCCATGGCAAAGACTTTTGTGGCCATATGGGGAATGGCATGCAAAAAGCAGCAGCAAACAACCGTATTTCATCTTCCAAAATGTATTTGCAACTATAGAAAAAAATGTCTTCTATATGTAGGACTAGCTAATTATCTTAACACTATAAAAACCACCAACCCATTAGGTAAAATAAAGACAACAAATACATTGATTTTTCCAGGTCTGATTTTAAGCCGAAGAGTAAGGGAAGAGCTCCAGACAATTATTCTTGGACTGAAGGCTAGCAGCAAGACTTCTCTGTTATAGCAAGTTCCCACATCTCAGTCTTGCTTCAGCCCCAGTTTTTTACACTCCTGTTTACTTTCCCCACTTGGCTCTTGAAGGAACCTGAAAGGTGCTGGCTATCTCCATACTGTTTCCTGCTGGAGAGCTGGCATCAAGCTGTACAGACAGTGTTTGCTTTTCAACTGTGCATCCACCACTGTGCTCACAACTGCTCCACTGAGCGAGTAAAAACCACCTTGATTTGAATGATGATCGTGTTATTTATGCAGGCACTGCATGGTGATCACCAACAATTTTTCATCTGCAAAAGTCACCTTACCTCTCCCTGACTGACGTCCTCTACAAGTTTTTGGGCTATGTGAAGGCAAATAACAACCTAAATACAGACTGCTAAGGTGGTAAAGGAATTTCCATTAATCAGCCCAGGTGCCTAAATGTGCGCTGTGCATGTGTGTGCACAGCAAGCTGAGCTGTGCACATGAGACACGCGATCTGTGCACACGTGCATGGTCAGATGTGCTAGCTCAAAGAAGTTAGAGCAAGTAGTGAGCTCCATTAAAACAGAATGAAGCCCCTTCTGATACAAGGGAGCTACACAGTTTTTAGGGATGTTGGATAACAGCCTCGCTGTGTGGTGATGGTGCCAAGCAAAAGGAGATTTCTACAATCCTTGTTAAATAGATGACACCGATCACTTATTGTGAGCCTCTCAGATGCTACCATGCACAGGGAGGAGCCACGAAAGTAATCAGAAAAAGGGACCTGTGCCCTCTGGGACTGATCTCCAATGCCCCCAAATCCCTGCAACACCTATCCCAATGCTTACAGAGCTGGCAGCCAGGTCTGGCAGGATAGAGAACATCAGCGTTGAGCCTTAAACCATTTTGAACTCCGATTAGCAAAGGTAAACTTGAGAAGAGCAGTGAGGGGAGACATCAGCTCTCCCTGGTATTGAATGACTCTCAGGAAGGTGAAAATCATGCAATTCCCAGTATCAAAACTGCCTGATCAAATAGTGGTTTTTTCATCCACTTTTTTGAGGTTTCCTGAAGTGTTTATAGGACTGAGGCTCACAAATCAAAAAAACCAGAAAAAAATATAAGTGCTCCCAAACTCTGCTACAAAACCTTTCCCTAAGAAGTTCAAGGCAGTTTAGCTCTCCTTTACGTGCACCTGCATAGTATAACACAAAATGCACCACCAGCCACCCAGACATACCCATCAAACTTCATACACTCCTAAAACAGAGAATTTTCTTTAAAGAGCGTGTGCAAAAAGCTTGGCTAGTGAGCAGCTTTGTGTACTTAAATCTCTGGGTGTGCAAGTCTCTAAAATGTTCAATTGTGGCTCATAGAATGCTCTGCTTTACCGGGAAATGGAAGATAAGAAAATGAGTAACCCAACTCTCAAAGTAAATTAGAAGGGGAGTAACCACATCCTTTTTGAATCTCCTTCAAAAGAAGTGTTAAAGTGTAACCGTGAGATAAAGGCCAATTAAGTAAATTCAATAAATCCCAGCGGTGCTGGCATGATACAGCAGCCACTCTGCATCCTCAGTGCACAGAGATTATGATGCTCTGAAGTGAAGGAAGGAAGGTATAAGTATTTTAGAGTTTTCCTTGTCAAACAAAATGTAATCCAATCCAGGCAAGTGGACAAAGTCTGCAATCATTCCATCTTAAAAGCCTGCAACTGGATACTGTGCTATATGATCTCAGAAAAATAAAAGGATTACTTAAGACTTGCTTTTCAAAGGTCACTGCTTCTGCAAGGGCAGCATCCTCTTAACAGAAAGAAGTCAAACCACAGAGCCTTTCCATTTGGAGTACAACATGTGAAAAAATAAATTCACGTAAGAGTCAAGATATATAAAGCTGTAATATCTCATGTTTCTTATGTAAGCAGACAGAAGTCTTGTTCAAATCCCTGCTTTGACACAACAAAAGGTGGATGTACATGAATTGTTCATGTTCTGCACATATGCATTAATTTCTCAGCCACACAGTCAAGATCAAAGAAGGATATTACATCATTTATGTTTATGTTTGCCATTTATGAAAACAGCCATGCATGTGATGAAAGCAAACAGAAGATGTAACAAGGTGTGAAATTGCCAATGTACATTTTTGCTTTCCTGAGACCAAAAATTAATCAGGAAACAAAGAAAAGCATAGAAAACTGATTCTTCCTTTTAATTTTTTTGTTCTGTTTCTAACATTTCTTAAGAAGAGTAAAGGGACATAGCAAATAAATTAATTAAAGTTTCTGCAGAAGACACGTCATTAGTCACATCCGAATAACTACAGAAAATTATTTCACGAGGAACAGACATTTTAGGACATTGTTCCTCTGCAACCTTTGATAATGACATTAGCACTGAATTAGCCATCTAGGCACCAAAGGCCATATTTACAACATACTGTACTGTGTCCCACTAATATCTAACATACAATAATGCTTAGTGGAATAAAATGCTAATTATATTTTAAGAGAAACTAATGTTATCAGATGAACAACCACTGTACCAAGACAAAACAAATAATCCAGTTTCTACTTTTCATGGTCTATCTAATGCTCTCTCCAGGCCAATTACTTTTGCCTTGGTATTTTTCACTCTGGCAGAAACAACAGCTAATGGCTCCCCATCTCACTCAGTCCCAAAGCCATAAGCTTTACCTGTTACCATATAACCAAACAGTTATGTCATAATTAATGCACTTAATAAAACCAGGTATAATTGAAGAAAATAAAACCTGTATTAGTCGAGTAACCACAAGACAAGTAACTCTGGTTTCACTTCAAAAGCCTGGTATATTGTAATTTTTCACTCAGTTTCTAATTTATTTTTTTTTTTCTCAGGCCTCTGGTGACTGAATTTAGAGTTTGAAGCAAGACTTGCCTTGTTCACCAAGTCTCACTAAAGGCATTGCAAAATTGCATCTGGCTTCAAGCAGTAGGATAATTAAAAAAATATATATAGATATGTTAGTTATAATAGAAACACTGCATGGGAAAGGAAAAAAAAATGCTTTCACTGTATTATCACTTGACATTTTTGCATGGGAACTCTTAGGGCAGGTTAACACCCAGTGGCTCTCTTGAGGGTACTTTTACTGTGAGTATTACACCTGGGTCAGAACTTAGGATTTAAATCATAACTTGACTTTTGTTCTGCATTTTTTCATATCCCCAAGTGTACTCAAATTTGATAATGGATTTTAAAACTCTTTGTCCCTTAAGAACAAATGGCTGCAAACCATGCCTGGCTAGTTGGGCAAACAGACTGGGCCCCAAGTTTGCAGGTGCTTGCAAATGTTTTTCAACTGAGTCCAGGAAATGAAAGGTCCTTGTACCCAGTAGCATCAAATGACATTTCTATTCTATCTGAGATCTTTTGTGGGATTTCAATCCTGCACAGGCCCTAAATAAGGCAAAGAGGTAAATTTTAGCCCTAGGATCAGATTAAATTCAAACACCTTGCCAAGTAGGAGCCAAATCCTAAAATATTGTTCATATATGGAGATCATCTTCTTTTGAATGATTCTTCAAGGTGTGTCTTGTGTAGATGGGGACTTCATGTTAGTCCTTTTCTAAAAATATTAAATATCAAATTGAGAACACAATCTTCAAATTGCTTTGGCAACGAATACAAAATATTTCTTCACAACTTCTACATCCCAAGATGATCCCCTGAGGTGCCAGGTCTTAGATCTCTTGCCAGTCTGAATGGACATTTTGAAAGCCTCTGAAACCTGAGATGCCCTGATCTGTACCTTGAAACAAAACAGGTCAAACAAGAGAGGGGAACCCAACTGAAGCACTCCATGGCCCTGACAGAAGGCAGGGCCCCTTTTTTGTAACATGAATCCATGACTAACCCTAGCAACCAGATCTATCTCATTTGGAAAAGGGTGATCTTTCAGGTGGCTCCCATCCAGGTCCCTGTGAGTTCCTTAAGCTTGACACCAGGACTCGACACCCAAGCTGGTGATGGCCAAAGTGCTCCCAAGACCTTGCTGCCTCGCAGCTGGATGGAACGTTGGGTTCATGAAAAGTGAAACCCCAACAGGTGCCTAATCGTGCTGAAGAGCCTGTTCTTTCTTTGAAAAAGTTTTCCTCAGGTAACTTCTCTCTAGGCTTCTAATCCTTGCACCCAAGATACCAGGAAAGCACCTTCGCTAAAGGCAAAGAGAGCAGTATGGACGCTATGGTTCTGTGGACACTACTAACCCAATGCTTTCAATTACCAGCACTCCCACTACAGAGAAGTGCTCTTGTGCTGGTAGACACAAACCAGAAAAAAACACCTTCAATTCATATTCACATTAGTGAAATAACAGAAGTAATCTGCATGCAGGGATGATGGTTCACCTCTTGCTTCTGATCTCTGTAACAGCTCAGGAGATCTGCCTGGCTATTCACCAATGTGATCTAAGGCCTCAAGATTTGTGCGCCCCAGAACCCACTGTTCTTGCAGTAATTACAGTATGTTTAGGGGAAGTAGAGGCATGTGTGTGCACTAAATTCAGATAATTCAAGGCTTTCTTTTCTCTGAGTATCTCCTAAAGGAGCTTGCAAAAGGAATCAACAAAGAGAGAAAATAGAGGAAACCACAGCAATAAGCTAACATCAACTGACCCACTCAAAAGGACCTACTGCTTCTTATGGTGAATCTTTAGATGAACATTCAGTGATATTTTGCTGCTCTTGTAAAATGATATTAAAAAAACAAATAGCAACAAATGCCTTGCTGCATGTGAAAAACCACTACTGAAATCCTCCCTGCAATAATTTGTTATAAAAATGAATCTGTAAAATGTTCTTTGTTTTTAAGACCAAGTTCTGATTATTGACTTGTAAATTATGAAAACAAATGCACAGCTTTAAATGTTTGTATGCAGTCTTTTCCTCTTAATCAAAATATGTTGTTAATTGTGAGACAGCAGGACTCAACACATATTCCCCAAAGGACAGTGGATGCAACCAATGAAAGCTTTGCCATTCACAAAATATTTTGCCTTAACAAAATATTGCTACGATTCATGTACCTAAGTGCCTGCATTTGTGGAGGCAACTCAGGAAGGCGTAGCAAATCTCACCTCTGGCACTCCTTTCTCTATGCCCTCTTGCTGACTGCATGGAAGTTTCCAAAATTCACTGCTTATGCCACAAAGCAAGCAAGTAATTTCTAAAAAAATCTACCATAAGGAAGTTATTTTGTGTCAGGGCTATCATATATTAGAACTCCAACAGGATTACAAGCAGAGCCTAAAGACACCACAAAATCTAGGCACTAAGCTACAGAGCCTTTGGGGTAAGGCTGCCTTGTCATTCCTCATGCACACACCACCCCATATAGAACAGAGCCAGAATATTTAATGATACCCATCGTGTATCACTGCCATCTCAAAGAAACACATAACCTTTGGCAAGGCTGTTAAAAGCACATGGTATCAAAAAATAAATTGGATTCTTGCCATTTGCCTTCTGTTTACAGAGCTGCACAGACATGCTCTCGGCTCCTGCCAATCATGGATGACAGACGTGCACTCCTAAAGAATGGAAGCTGCCTGCAGATCCACAAAACTTGCAGGCACAAGGCCTGAGGAAAACATGACCAGATATCACAAGAGAAAATGGTGTAATATCGAGCACGCTCATCCCAAAGGTAGGGGAAGTATTACCTCCAGCTTGTTCATCAACAAACACATTCAAGTCCTTAGTAGGAGTACTGGTATACAACAGTTCTAAGGAATTTTAAGGACTCTGTATAATGAAGGGCACCACGATCTGTAACATCAACCAAGGTAATTTTTTTTCCTCTTGAAACCTGGAGGTTTGCAAAAACTCACCTATATTTTGCAGGGTGCAAAGTCCCTTTCATACAGCTATAGGCTGTATAGAAAAAATAATTTTTATAATTGGCCTGGCAAGACTATAGCTCATTGTTTGAGAAACTTTTTTTCAATTGCCAAGCCTAACATACATCCATTTCTATTTACAGCAGCATCAGCCCTGTGTCCTGCACAGCCAGTTCCTGTGAAGCTGCAATTTATCGTGATCCTCAGAAGGGAGAGGGAGACATTAGGGCATCACAGGTTGCCTGGGCTCAGGAAAAAGAGGCTTCCCTGATGTCCCTAGCAGGTACTTGCATTCAAGGCCAATGTGTACCTGAGACAAGTATTTGTTGGAGCAGGGAAGAGAGGTGTGAAGAAATATCTTCCTATAGGGTGCAGATCCACAGGAAACTCCAATACTTGAGTTTGTTTTTCTAGCACCTCTGGAAATCAAGATAGTAAGTTCTTCTGAAAGCTGGGAACAGTTTGTGGTTAAGACCAGAGTTAGATTTCTTCACACCACAGAAAAGCTATAGTTCCCCTATATTCCATTAGTGGTTTAGTTGTGAAGCCTAAGAATAAATACTATTGACTTACAAAACTCCCATAAATTCACTCCTAGCAAGGTGATAAGGACTCCAGCTCTGATCCATCATAGCATTTTTTGGAAAATGTTTAATTTTAAGTCCATGGGCACTACCACTACTGTTGCCATTTTGCTGAATTGTAGCCACAGCATTTTGCCATAGAATTCTCATTATTGAGTACATTTATAAGACTAGCTTCCACGACACTTACCAAGGAGTGCCTTCCCTATCTTTAGTAACCTAATATCTGATTTGCATTTAAGCAAAAACTTCCTTTTAAAAACCACATGCCATTAAGAACAAAACACAGCCAAGCCATAGCTACTGAATTGAATGTAAAATGTGTATGTGCCTGCTCCCTACCATCTCACCATCTTAATTCCTAAATTGGCTCCTTTCTTCATACAAGATTTGTTGCATCCTTTTTCTGCTGTTATCAAGCTCTAAACTTGGCAAATTCATGGACCATTTTTAAACTGTGTGGGAAATTTCCTCCTCTGCCAAGCCTGCCACTCCGTGTGATACAGCAATCAGTCTTGCTGATGAATTCTAACATTAAAGCCAAATTACTAAACACTCTAGTGAAATCAGGGGCAGGCAAATTAATTCATTACATTTCCACTTGAAGAACAGCTACTGAAAAGGTGCATCAGGTCAGAGGGAAAAATAGGCAAAGTCCTTAACTTCCAGTGTAGCTTGTTTTAGATTTCTGTGGTATTTGGTCCCTCTGAATACCACCACCGTTCTCATCTCGCCTCTCATTCAGAAATGGGAGAAAAGCATGAGCTCACCACTTGTGACAGGACCCTGAGCTGGACTTTGCAGAACCACAGTCCAGACCTCTTCCATAAGTGAGTTCCCTACTGAAGACTGGAAGGCTTGAAATATAATTCTTAAAGGCAAATAAAAATGTATCAAACTGGTAATACTAGAATCAAACACCTGTAACAGTAAAACCTCAAAATTACTAGAGCTGAAATGGAAAGGTATATGTGCCTGTGATTATATGAAACCCTTGTTTTGAGACTGACAATGGCTTTTCTAAATCAGAGCAAATGCTGCTCAGGCTCCTGCATTTAAGGGAAATGGCAGACAAAAAAATCTAACAGATCTCATCCTTGCCGCTAGCTCAGATATTCTGCCCAGTCTTCTGGCACTTAAGTGTGACCACAGGCACTGTCAGTCCTAAAATCTCATGTTCCAAACTTTGAGATTAAGCTAACTACTAAAGTCAGCACAAATCCAAGTTTTACTACAGGTGCTTGGGAAAACACTTCTTGGTACTATCAAGGGAAATTTGTGTACCTTCAGCTTCTCCTAAAGGGTAACCTATGCATTGTGAAACATGGGAGCATTTTTGGAAGGAAGGAAGAAGATGTAGCTTCACAGAATCACAAAATGGTCTGAGTTGGAAGAGACCTAAAAGATCACCTAGTTCCAACCCTGATGACATGGGCAGGGACATTTTCCACTGGGCTACCTAGAGCCTCATCCACCCTGGCCTTGAACACTTCTAGGAAGGTCACAACCACTACTTCTCTGGGCAGCCTGTGCCAGGGCCTCAACATCCTCATCATAAAAAAAACTTCCTTGTATCTAATCTGACTCTACTCTCTTGTAAGTCTAAAGCCATTATCCCATGTCCTATCCTTAGAAGCCCTTGTAAAAGTCACAGATTTCTTGTAGGCCCCCTTTGGGCTCTGAATGGTGCTGTAAGGTCTTCCTGGAGCTTGCTGGCTCCGACATCAAGCTGGTAGGAATGGGATGAACTGATTTTCTTCTCCCCTTTAAGTCAGCAGACTGTGACCTCCCTGTGCACCCTCCGCACACAAACTGTCACACCTCGCCCTGTTTCCCCTCCTGGTCACCCGCAGTTCTCCCTGGGGCTGCTCTTTTTGGCAGCGGCTACTCCTGGCTCCACCAACTCATCAGCTGCTCCTGTAGAAGCTGTGGGTCCTTCTGGTGGGTGTTGGCAATCCTCAGGAGTGTCCCTGGCTCAGTAAACCTTCCCAGACATCTTGATGCCCTGTTTTGCTGTGGAATGCACCTCCTCTGGGCCATTTGCTTCGGCAAGTCCTCAGCCCATGGCTTCCCAGTAGGCAAAGGGATCTATCAGGTCCTTGGGGAGAAGGAGGAAGCACTTCATGGAGCTCCATTCCGTGCCCCATTCTGAACGTCAGGAAAAACACAGTGTATTTTTATGGAATCTAAGAGGGAATTGGAGAAAACCCACAAGTTAAGAAAGCTACAAGCAGAGACTGCTCTGTCCTGGGGAAAAGGAGACTGAAAGAGAACATAAGTCTCCAAATAAGTAAAAGGCTGCTATCTCTGGAGCACGACAAGCATAGTATTAAATTTAGGAACAGCTTTCTAAGGACAAAAATAAAGAAGCACTGGAAAAATTCACCCAGTGAACCTGTGGCATGTGTGGAGGTTTTAAAGGAGGTTAGATGAGCACATCCTGAGATCCTTCCAGACACAAGGCTCTATACAGACACCTGGCTATCACAAAGTAAGTGATAAAAATAAAAAGGATCTTGAAAGGCAGAGATCCAAGAGATATATATTTAGTGCCATTTACCAGCTGGCTCGTTTGTGCCTGGAGACGTTAGGGAAAAATCTAAATTACTGCAAGTGGCTAGTCACACAAAAGGATGGCACTGGGATAAAAGCATCAGACCAGAGCAAACAATACTCTGCTTTCCCGCTCTGCCAAAGACTCCTAGCATGACCATGGGCAAGTCACTTCATCTTCCCATGCTGTTATTGTGCAATGAAGATAACAATAATTCTTTTATCTCTATAGACTTGAGGGGCAGGAACTAACTATTCAGGTGCTGCCAGCACAATCTTTGCTTTGGCCTGCAGGCACTGCTGTAAGGCAAATAAAGAAAAGAAGGAATACCTGCAAGCATTACTCCTGACAGTTGGCTTCTTCTATTTACATCATAAGCAACTTGGTGATATCACACTGAGCTCCAACATGGAACAAAACCCCTATGTGAGGTGACAAAGAGGAAAATTGTGGGGAAATTTGTGGCAAAGGCTTGTTTCCATAATTTAATAACTGTTCCAACCTATGTTTCCAAGTAGAAGCACTAGTTCTGTGCTTAAAGACAGGCACTGTGCAAAATTGCTTTGCTGAGGCAAAACTGCAGAGATCACAACTGAGCAACACACGCTTAAGATGAACATCAGCCTTTCAAAGGGGATAAATGCAGCTGCATGTGAAAGCATGGCTTTTGACTCTCCCATCCTGCAGAGGCACCACTTTTCTGCGGGAAGCAAATACAGACTCTTCTGACAAAATACAGCAGGCTTTTCCAGTCCAGTTAGTTTCTGAAGGTGTTGATAAGGATTTAAAGAAAACTCAAGAATATGCTAGAATGGTTCTAACATGAAAACCCAATTGATGGACTGTAAAGGGACTCTCTAGTCCAATTTTTCCCCTTACTGCTGGCAGGATATGTCCTAAGCCCTTGTCTGCTTAACTGGGTCACCACAGGCTTTGAAGGTCAGGGAAATGCAATGGTACCAGAAAAACAACCTGAATATCTGAAGGTGGGATTGCCATCGAGAAGCTAAATGGTCCCAATGTTTCAAATGGTAGCTGCACCTGCAATGTGTAAATGGACAGGTCTTTAGCTCTTCCTCTTCATCAGAACTGTGGTCAAACAGATTGCTTTCTGCAACATGATACTCATCCCGATCTAAACTGGTTGGTGGCTGGTCATCCCACAACAGCATTTTTCACTGCTTTGTGGGTATGACTGATGAAAAATTAGGCAAGATATATGCACACAAGGTAGCAGGGAATTTTCTGCCTCTTTGGCTTTCATTTCTGATAGTGACACTCTCTGAAGCATCAGAGGAAAAAGAATGTACCACAAATTCAAATTTTAGATCCATCTACCTCCTTGCTGTGAAACAAAACCTTCAGTACTCCTGAATATTGCTAGGAAGAGGCTTATAGGAATCAGGCAACCTACTGCTTCAAAGTAAATGCATTTGTGCAGCTGCACTCTCTAACGTATCCTGAAGTTTTGGTGATATTTTCTCATTCAGCATTCCCACGACATTATGGAAAGATGGAGGAAAGAGAAGTTTCACTGCATCCAGATTTCTCTCTTGGTTCACAACCACTGTAACAGGACCACAGATTTGGTTTTGGCAAGTTCTCCTTATAGTGATCACTTGCTTCCCCTTCAGCTTTGTGACTGTTTGAAGAGAAAAGGGCATTTCAACATCAGTCACTGTGGGTTCCTCCTTCTGAGGGGTTTCTTAGCTCTCTTCTCCAACTTGGACCAGGGGATGACTTGGCTACACCTAAGGAAGTGCCCTTCCAACTCTCTCATCTTCATCTTTATTCAGTGTGTGGACTAGACCACCAAAAACCTCACCGAGGAATTAAAATACATATATGTATGTCTTCACAGATGCAACACATAAAACACTTCCCTGTTTGGTATCACCCTGCACATTTGTGACTCTCCACTAACCAACCTTCATGCTGCAAGTGCTCATTGCATCTAGTGGCTGGCTGAAATTGTGCCTTGACGACGTCTGAAAGTAGTCCAAACAGCAGATGACAGGATGGCATGGCTACTAGAGCTCCCTGCACAAATACCAGCTGCTCACAGCCTGTACCCTTCGCAGGTCTGTGATGACGTTAGCTCCCACTTGCTCTTGGAAAAAAGCAGCTTACAGCACGACTGAGAACTACCCACCCAGTACAGATGGGAGCTCATGAAGGTTTTCCTTCAGACAATGCCTTGAGTCATCCACAGGAGTATCATCTCAAGATCAGACATGTACAACAGTTTGCATGGGTCCAGGGCTCAGGCGGTTTAGATTGAAGAGACAGAAATCAAACCATATGGGTTCTCCATTATTCTGTTCCCCAGGTTGTTGCCTATTAGCATGACTCTCCCTAAATGTTCCCTGCATAAATGTGAGATTATAACAGTTAGTGGCATTAAAAAATATGAATGATGAATGCTGTGCACCAGGCAGGATGATTAAATAACTATGTGTAGATTCTGGGGCGTATTAGCTTCTCTGCCTTCTGACATGATAATTGATCCTTCCTAACCTATAGCAGAAACAAAACAGAGATTACCCCCTCTCAAACAATTCCGCCTCTATTCTCCTTTGTTCATTCCCCCTGCCCCTCCCTCACACATGGGGGAAGCCCATTAACTACCTCTAACTGTTTTTAATTCAGTGGTATTGAAAATGGGATCCTAGCAATGCACGTAATTGATCCCGTTTCACAGGACTGCCTTCCAAGGAGCAGCAAAGGTGAAGCATTCACATTATCAAGGTCAGTGCAGTGAATGCAAGAATAACAAAGACTTGGATTTGCATCAGGATTCAATTACAGTGAAGTATACAAATGTTGCTAGACTGCCCCCTCCCCCCCCAAATGAGAAGTACTCTAAGAAAGCTATACACAGCTAAGCAGAATTAATAAAAAGAACAACGCTTAAAATGGTTTCGTTAAAACCCTAAACAAATACAGTGGACTCAAACAATTTGTTTTATGTTCATTTGACTTGAATTCGTAAATTTATAGGCAGCAGGTAAAGCAAGATAATTTTAAATCAATATACCTAGATCTTAAAGCCAAAAGAGATCATTTAGCCCTCCCACAAAACACCACTGACTTTTCATCTTCCTTTAAATCAATAACAATTCACTCCTGAGGGCAGATTACCAAACTTCACCACACAGTGACTTGCTGCCCCATCATGCCACTTGGTTAAAAAAATAAAACATTTTAAGAGATAACTGAACTTTGTTCTAGAAATTAGTACTGAAGAAAAAAATATGTTAAAAAAAATCAATACAACAGTTACTGTCTGAAAACATGAAAAAGAAAAGGACACTTTTAAATATAGATATACACACATGCACACTTCCATAAGCCACACAGAAAAATAATCAAGAAGGGCCTGAAGAGAAAGTGTAGTTTTTAAAGCTGAATGTCCCTTGAAGACTGCCAGTAAATTTCCAAGCAATTTGGCAACATTTATCAGTTCATAAAAATTATAAAAAAGCCCTATTTTAAAAGGCCTGCAGATGCTGAACTATCACATCTGATCAGTGGGAACTGCCCACATGCATTTTTATGCTGTACAGCACTGCAGTGTTCAGAATTCAGCTCTGTGGATTACCCTCCTATGGGCCCGTTTCTATCAGTGAAGAATGCATCTGAGGAAAGAAACAAATTTTGCCCAGTGTTATCATCCACTTGAACTATCACATAGCTAAGAAAACAGGAAAAAAAAAAAAAAAATCAATCCAGTCATTCAACTGCCAAGCAACTGCTTGTAGAGGTGTATTACTTTGTGTGGCATTCAGTCATTTCATTTACTGTATTCCAACCAAAATTACTCAAGCCATTAATGCCGGTCCAATTTTTTGTGCATCACTCTGATAAGAACTTCATGTTACTTACTTCCTTCTACGGCTAAATGAAAGGAATGCTGACCACACAGGCACATCTTACCATGTATCTCAAGGAAGACACTGCTATCATCCTTGCATGGTTTCCAGTGGCTGCTTAGTCTTGTATCTGCTGCATAAATGTGGACCACAGGTTCACTCTGGATCACCAGGATGCTGTTCCTTTTAAAGCTGCTTGAGCTAGCTGCATTCTCTCTCTTTTGTTTATTCTAAGACTATGGCCTTTAAAGTCTGGATGTGACATTTAAAAGGCACAGTAAATGCCATATTCTTTCTCAACCATGAATCTTGTCTAACACAGCAGTATATTATGATCTCAGTGATCTAATTCTTGAGATCATCTCTTTACCAACAAGACCCAGGATGGGCACTATGATAAAGCCCTTGGAACGCAAAAAATACCTCAGTCAGTGACCCAATAATAAATCTGGTGTTCTCTGCTTCATCTTTTCATCAGTAAGGCATGTCAAATCATCTACTACAAATATATACTGAAGTGACCTGGGCAAAAGGATTTTCAGAATGTGGGGAAGACACTGTACTGACAAAATAACAAAAATCAAAATGATGGTATTTCTATGCACAAGATAATCTTGCTTCTTCAATACCCTGGAGGAAAAAAATATGTTTAGAGCCAAAATTTCTAGAGCCCAAACAGAAACACAAGAGCAGCTGTGAAGACATCCAGAGAAAAAATTGTGATGATTAAACCTCCCTGAGATATCAGAGCCTTCCTTGCATTTGTCTGCATGAGAGGCTACTCACCAACTTCATCAAAAATAGCTTCCATACATGCAAGACAAGAATTTGATCCACTGTGGGAAGGCAAAATATAACATATCCCTCCAGGTTCTGAATTAGCCAAAGCAATGAATGAAACAGAAGACCACTTGGGCCTACGGTCAGCTGCAGGTTAACACAGAGAAAATCTGCCCTTCCATTTTGGAAGAGTTCCTATTTATGGTCTTGTACTTCAGTCCTTCATCAGGAAGGACTTGGATTTACACCCAGATTCAATCCCTAACACCCTGCATTCCTGTGCAGAATTCTAAAAAGCAGTCAAGAAACGTGGGGACTAAAGGAAGGAGGCAATAAGTTACCTTCATGGCTCTACCACAGCAAAGCAGTGTCACTAGACCCTGGTGACTTTTGGTGGCTTCCTGGCCCTGGTTATGAACTGTTGGGTGACCTTGGGAAAAATCACTTCACTCCTTTTTGCAGCCTATAAATGCAAGTGCAGGAGGGTCACTCCCACTGCTCACAAAGCACTACGAGGTTCGCAGTTAACATCTGCTGCAGCAGCACATACACCCTCATCTTTGGTGGCAGCCTCAGCCTGTGGCTGAAACAATCTCTCCCCTGAGATCTTACTTGCCCATCCCTTCCCAAACACATTTAATTAAAAAGCCCTAAGTGATGAGTTTCTAGCTATGATCTTTTACTGAAAATCATCTTCCTTGGCAAGTTGTTCCTATTTTATTCCTAAACACAACTTCCAGACTTGCTTATTTCTGCAACATGCTGCTTCTACCCATACTTTCTTTGATGGGCTGACAAGAGAACATGTTTAATTCCCAACAACAATTTTTCCTATTCAAGGTGGCAGAGCCCCACGCCTGTGACGTGTAACTAGGGTTACTTCACAGGCCTTTTCTCAGAGGCTTCCAAAAGTCAAGGTTTCTCTCCTCCAATGCTGGTATGTAGAAATACCCTGCACAACAGAGCACAAATGGAACACTACTCCCTCCTGGACCTGACCACTTTATTTATGTGTTTAAATAAAACAGGCAGAGGTGAATATCTCAGCAAGCAACAGATGAACCTCTGGAAATGCACAAATATCAGGAACCCACAATATTATTGCAGCAGGGCTATGGAAACCATCTGGTGCCTCTGCAAGCACCCTCCTGCCTCCTGATGTTACAAACACTTGGATGATGGGAGCATCTCTGACAGGCTCTTAAGTCTCCTAAACTAGATTAATCTACATGCAGCATACAGCAAAGCTACAGATACCTCCTAATGGTCTGAAGTGCCAACTTCCATGATAAATATATGCATCCTATGTGCAATTATGCCTGTATCTTAATAGCATTGAGACGGCTGCAAGATACTAATTACCAAATAAGAATTTGGCAATTATACTCTATCATACCTTCTTCCTGACATAGCTACTTTTAAATAAACAAGGATTTGTTTCCAACATCACCGAAGAAAGAGGAATTTTATCCTTTGCTTTGTTCTAGCTTACCAAGTGTGATCATGGAATTAAAGAAGAGAAAAAAAAATTCCATTTGCTGAAGTACTGCTATTGCTTCACTGAAGCCATTTCATTGCTGCTTAAGAAACACTGTTAACCTTTTAAGCAATCAGGGGGAGAAACGATGTTACCTGAAACAAAAGCAATCTCACTAGGTAATCCATCCTATTATCCAGACAGAATTTCAGTGTTTGTCATGAACTGTCTGCAGACTTACCTTTACTTTAATTACCAATACCACAAGATCCAAAGTACTGCCCGTTTGTCTAACGCTGATGTGTTGTTAGACAAAACCTCTTACCTGCATCATCTGTGGAAATATTGGCAAACAGCTTACTCCACAACAGAGGAGCTTCTTTCTGAGGCATGTGAGAGGGATGTAATGAGAGAATTGTGCCAATGCCACTCAGACATGGAGACACTTGCAGTGTCCTTGCAGGCAAAGTCCCTGGTTTACTACAGTGAAGAGGGAATTAAACTAGTGGTGAGCAACTGATACATCTCCCCTTTCAATTTTACCTCCTGACATAAACATAAGTGGGCATCATGGTCATTTGCATAAGAAGCTGGTTAGGTGAGATTATAGCAAGGATAACGCAAACCAGTCCAAACCATTCTATGATTCCAAACGTGAGAGTCCGCAGCAATGTGAAAGGACAGCAAAATTTTCCCACTATTCATGCAGCATGGGGACAAATACTGTGATCAGTCTCTGACTGCCTTTTCTGGAGTGCTGTTCTAAGACACAGTTAATGAATTAGCAAAAAAAACCCAAAACCAACCAACAAAAAACAGCCCTGTATCACAGCAATTGCAAATGATCTTTGCCTTCCATTGTGGAAGAGGAGTAACAGAGGCCTGTGTTTGACCCCTTTATATGCATTTTGTGTCTGATGGGGAGGTGGAAGGGAACTTGGAGTAAGCATCTACAAATACAAGCGTGCAAATGATGCCATGATATACAGCTATCTTGTTTACCATAATCCTTAGCCATAGATTTATCACCGTGCTCTTAACACATGCTGTACATCTTTTCATTCATCTTCTCATCCCTACTTTCCCTTCTAATTGGAACTCAGTCTGTGAAATGTAATTAAAGCTCTCATAAATACTGTCAGTAAGTGCACCCTTTTTCATCCAAGTTACTACTAACATCTTGGAGGAGACCTCATCAACCTCTGATAGAATACAGACTAATGTATCTTCTCACACACCTCACTCAGGATGAGGAAGTCAATCTTCCCACCTTCCAAATAATTAAAGTCATCCACATTATGTACTTTTCCTTCATTACCTCCCCCCCTTCTCTGACAGATGTATTACCCTGTCATCAGCTGCTTTCCTTTCATCTAATTTATTCTGTTTCTAATCACTGAGCAAAATCCAGTACTTTTGAGAAGACCTGGAGTCCTAGGCATCAGTTCAGTACCAGGTTTCTTATATTAAAAGACAGCACTTTCAGCTCTCCTTTAAGAGGGATTATTTCCTGCAATCTACGGAGTTTATTCATGCCTGGGAGTGAAAAAAAATACCCTTTTCCATTCGCAGTAAATGACTGTGACATTAACAATGAAATTCAATGGTACTTCAAAGACTCCTATGGGCCCTAAAGGTTGTGCAAGGCAGCCTGGGGACTGAATAAAGCCCAGTTAACCCAACAGGTGGCTTCATTTGCTCTGTGAAAAATAGCTGCTGCTTCTCTTGGAGAGGAAAACACTCCTAGACTCAGCCAAACAGCAGCTGTAAAATCATCTGACTTGTGGCATCTCTAAAGTTCAAGCACCCTTTTGGCTGCTGTGCATGCCAAAGCTCTCCTCCTGCTAGGGCAAAGTGCACAGAACTTCCATGAGCCACTGGTTCATGAGCCATGTGCGTGCCTCGTGCCCAGAACCATCACTTCTATGAGGCAGAGATGGAGACAGGGAGGCAGGAGACCTGAGAGTTCCATACTTCAGATATGTGGATATTCTCCCATCCAACCCCAGGCACCTGCCTGGGGCTCAGCCGTGGGGACCAGGGAGCAGAGGGCTGTGTGAGCCGCGGGGACCAGAGAGCCTGACACAGCCCTGTGCAGTGATGCCCCTGGCTGGGAGGCAGCCACCTCACCAGCCCCTGGCAGATGGGCTCCTGATCCAGGTTAAAAAGTTGGAAAGAGGCAGAGAAACCAGGAGGAGCCCCTGAAATCTTTGCTAAAGTGCTCAAGGGGATAAACACAGTGCCAGGTCTTTAGCAGTTTATTATTGCTATCAGTTGATTTTGTTAAGTGCTTTTTTTGGACCCTCATCAATGAACAGCTGCCAAGCTACTCTAAATACTATTACTGTCAGAGGCCAAATAAAACTCAACAGTATTTACTGAACAGGTAACAATTGCTCTCTTGCTAGATTCCAGATCAAAACGATCAAGATTTTAGTTACATTTAATCACATGGGCACTGGAATTTGTAGCAGCTTGGAATAGACACTGTCACATTATTAACAGCTCCCTTTCTAGCAGACAAAGCACAGTTCACCAACCAGATGTATTGAAGGCAACACCTTGCACTCAGCTGGACTTGGATCAAAGACTGTCTCTCCAGACAGAAGGTGCAAAAGAGAAAAGGAGGAAATTTTCACTATTGCTAGCAATTAAGACTGGGAGCAAATAGGCCCCCTGACACACTTTTCCCCCGAGCTATTCAGCACACTTTAGCTCACTAAATGCTTTGGATAAATACTCTGCTGATATTGCTATCTTTAATGCTGCAGTGAAACTGAAACCACAATAATACTGAAACCAATTCGGAAAAAGTAACCCCAAACTCAACAGCCCATCTCCAGTGGACTCTGGCCAGCCTCTCTTTTCTGCTTTCAAGTTGGTTTGGCAAACAGGTTAGGAAACATTTCCAATGCATCTTAGGGCTCCAGCCCGATGGGAAGAGTTCAGCAGGGGCAAGGAGCAGCAAGGAGAGTCCCAGTCCTGGTGTGTGTCCTCTAGGCTGTCACACCACACCTCCACATCTCAGTTCCTCCATCAATGAACCAGGTACCTGAAAAAACCTCACTGATGAAGGCAATGCATAAAGTTTTAGGCATCAAAATAGCAATTTACTGACATTAGGTATCCCTTCCAGTGATGCTGTATCCATCAGGTCTGCATACAAGAAAGCTGAGCAAACTTCCATTTATTTGTGTATCAACCATGTATTTAACTTTCCCATTTTGTCCTGAATGAAGAATGGGATATTGTACAAACTGAATTTAAAACAGTAGTTCTCATTCACTGACCAGTATCAGAAGATAGAGTAAGAGTGCAAGACCACAATAGATGCACAATTGTTACTAGAGCACAAACAATATTATCAACTGACTACTTCATGGGGAATATTATTTTGCTTTGTAGAGATGTTCTGCAGGGGTTGCAAATAGCACTCAAAGCCCTCAGGGCTATTTGACTCTGGCAGAAGTCCCCCTTGAAGCTTCAGCCAACATGTAGCAGAGGGTTTGGTGCAATACCTCTGCAGAAGGCACTGGGCATTTTGTCCTTCATGCACACCCAGCTTTGCTAGCTGCTGTCTGCAGTTTTGGAAAAGGTGGAGATGGGTCTGTGTCCTCATGTGCATCCTTACCCAGTCATCCTCCAGTTCCCTTCCACATCCTTGCAGGGGCCGAGTTGTACCTGGGACAGAGTGATGTACAATAAATTAAATAACCTAGTCATTTCTGCAGTGATAGTCTTCCAGTTTACTGAACTGGGTGAGAGCATCTCTCTGTGGAAACTCTCCTTGCATGGCCAGGTGTTTAAAGACTCAGATCGTAAGTCTCCAGCAAGGTCAGCAAACAATTTCATGCTCTTGGTGCCACCCCTCAGGGGAACTAGGCAGAACCATGGAGTTTCATGGCTTAATGAACCAAGGCAGGAGCCCATAGTGGGGAAGGTAGAGCTCAGGAGATGACAGGATAATGGTGTGGTGCAGATCAGCCCCCTGTAATAAGCCACACTTATTACAAGCTGAACTGTGTGGAAGGCAACTCAGGAAATAGAATAATTAATAATCTACTTCGCTGAGCAGCACTTTCTTTCCTTGGATCGAGGCAGACTGCAGAAAGTTGGAAAGAAGCTATGAAGAAATGGCACACAGGGTCCCACAAACCCTTGCAAACTGAAGGAGGAAGGGCAAACCCAGTTTTCTGATTCAACATTTACCTGATTCAACTTTGCTTTCTTTAATCTCATGTAGGGGCAGAGAGCAAAGATGCACAAGTTTTGCACAGCAGGATGCAGAAGCATGTTGGGAAATTGGGCTGTGTATTCCTGGGAAGGCAATAAACAGTGCTAGTGCCCTCCACTAGCATTTTCCACCTAATTATCCAAATTTGCTTTTGAGGCATTGTTCTCTCTCTGCAGAGATGCAAAAGGTCCCTTGTACCACTTGGCACACCCACCACCACTGGCCAAAACCCACAGGGCAGATTTTGTCAAATGCATAAGAGAATTTGCTATTTTTTTCCTTCCATTTCCCCAGAGCAGCACTCTCTCCAAGACTTGCCAAAGCACTTAGAGGATCAGTCCAGCGTGGCCAGCCCCTCTGCACAAAGAGCAGCGACTCGCCCCAGTTTGCTGCATTGCAGCAGAATAAACCCTCGCCCAGCACCACCACAGCCAGTGGGTCCTCATCAATTCCTACAGGGCCTTTTGATCAGAGCCTGTGTTCTCAGAAATTGTCAAGCCTGAAGAAACAGGAAAATAAATAAATAATAACACTTTCCTTCTGGTGATTTCTATTATACTGATCTAGCCAGAAACCCCCATCGGTTACTTGCTTTGATCAGGACTGTTCCTCCAGGACCAGGAGATGCAGTAAGCATTCCATCACGCTGGCAAAAGAGCACATCTGAAGCGTGTTTTAATTAAATCCTCCCAACTCTTGAGCTTTTTGTAGTATTTGCATGTAGCTGAACTTTGGCCCAGCTGCTGTGGAAGAAATATCATTCATTGCTAGGTTGTCTGGCACTTTAGTGCTACTCGTGGCTCTTCAGATAGAGCTCTCCCCTCCCTGTCCCCTTGTCCCCCCCATAGTGGGGAAAGTAAGCTGGGAAGAAGTACTAGCCAGCTCTACTACTTCTATTACATTAGCCCTTTGTAAGAAATACAAGTGCCAGAAGCAGCATTTTGGAAATCTTTCAAGGAATGAGCAAGGGGTTTGTTGTTGAAATACATTGTAATAGCAATCACAACAGAAAATGTGGAAAGACATTCCAAGCCTCACTGAAACAACATCTCTCCAATGAGAAGCAATCCAGGGGAGAAAAGAATTTCAGCCTGATACTGTAAAATACTGACTAGGAACCTGTGATTCACACACATTGAGAGCTGGAGTTCAGTTCTGATACAGCAAAATCCTTCCTGGGATGCAGAAGGCAGCCAGCTGTGTGGGTGCAGACACTGGGCAGAACAGCAACTAAGGGGAAAAAGAATCTGGCCATATGAACAAATAAATATGACAAACTGCTTATTAAAGAAGGCTCATGCTCACTGCAGAAGAGAATAGACAGCAGGAAAAAGGAACCAGAGAAGTGCAGGGTGGCCTTGCAGCACAGAGAGCCACTCTCTTCAAATGTGGGCCCAGCTAGGCAGCAATTTGGCACAAGAACATGAAGAGTGAAAAGCACCTGAACTATCTGAGCTTTATCAAGTTGTCACAGATACCCACATAAAACAAGGGGGGGTAACCTATGTGTTCTGTCCAGCAAGTGTCCTGCATGTTCAAACACACACAGAATCACTGGGCTGGAAGAGATCTTCATGATCACTGAGTCCAACCCATGCCCTAACACCTCAACTAAACCATGGCAATCTCAATTAAACCATGGAACACACACTGCCATGTATGTACTTACACCTTCACACTCCTACAAAATCATTTTATCAGCCTGGTGGCTGCATGGGAAAGCAGAAATGCCCTGTGAAGCTGCTGTACCCTAAGCAGTGTTTCTATAGCGCAGCTCTCTCAAAACACAACTACTGAAATGCAAATGTTCAAACTCCTCTGTTTCCTCCACTGTTTTATTTAACTTTTGAGGGAGATTACTATAAAGAGCTTACTTGGTTTGGTAAAGAAACTGCAGCCAGAGAACAAGTGGGTTGTTTATTAAATGCCTGCAAGCCCACTGCTATTTCTCTAACAGCATTGAAAGTATTTTTACATTCTTTTTTGGCTATTTTGAAGTCCTGATGTCTTAGGAGTACTCTCATAAGTATCATTTATGGAGACTTAAAAATGTAAAACTATTGTGAATGCTAAAATCAGAGAAATAATGTATCAGGCAATGGAGCTATCAGCTTGCAGACTGAGATTAAAGAGCTGAATGGGATTTTATCAGCAGTGAAATTCAAAAGCAACATTCATGGGGGCAAAAAGTAATCTATAAATTGATGTCACCTGGGCAGTGAAACCATTTCAGATGCTTTACTTTTGCTCTCTGCCAGGTACTGTGCTCAGCACAATACAAAGGGAACTCCTTGGCCTTGAAGACTATGTTTTAAGGGGATTAGAATTAGATTAGTATAACATTACTTGGCAGTCCTTTAAAAATATGCCAGAAAAATGGGAAATAAGATTTTAAACCAGCTCTATCCCTCTTGTAATGTAACATGAGTAATGCCCTGCAAAATCACAGGTTTGTTAAAGCTCTGACCTCATGAAGCTCTTACTACACCTGATCACAGCACGGCCTGCTCTATGCTTTTGGAAAAAAAATAAATCAGCATTTGCTACTCATACACCTCTAAAAACCTGCACTCAGATTGCCCAATATTTCTACTTTAGCTCAAGCCTGAGGTGATGCTGCTGGTGGGGATTCTGGTGGCTCAGGGATGTTACAGAGAGGTGTCAATCTTGCTGGTTGCAGCATCTCAAGCCCCAAATATTTGGGCAGCTCTTTCTCCCTCACCCCCATCTGCATGGCACCTTGTGGGGGCAGTCCATGGATTCATTTTGCCCAGGTATAATTGCATCTTGTACTTCATGGCTCAGGAGTAGCACACTTTGAAGAAGACTAATAGCTTCACCATAAAGATGTTTGTCTCACTGCTACTGGGAGATGGTAAAACCTGCACCCTACGGTAAAATACGCAATGGTTGTCATCAGCTGAATCTCATCATCAGATCTTCAGCATCTTTCTTTCTCCCTTTTTCAGGAGGAGGGTGGATAGAGACAACTATTTCTTACTATTTTTATTTTCATCTATAAAGAAGTTGTTTTAATTTCATGTCAAAATTGAAAGGTCTGTCTGTAGATACAGGAGAATGGTTTCTATTTCATCTTTCAATGTCCTTAAATATCAACCATGGGGTTATCTAACATCCAGAAAAAAACCGACCTCTAATTAACAGTCACATTGTAATTAGGGGATTTTTTTTTTCATTTTCCAAAGACTTGTCTCAGTATTCAAACATGTATTTCTAATGTGAAGTATAACAAAAAGATTTAAAACAAACTATGAAAAAGTGGCAATTACTGATAGGGAAGTTATAAATAAAACTGTAAAATATGAATCTGATCCATAATTCATTCGGTAGCAGACACCAAGCCATCTGGGCTGGGGTGAACTCATGACTCCAGAATAGGACACTGGATGAAGATTTTACATTCAGTATAAATGCAGCCATCACCAAAAAACAACAACAACAAAAAATCAAACAATAAATCTTTTGTACAACACTGGCTTTTGTGTTTTTTCTTTGCCAGTGTGTTTGCTTTTAACAACCTGTGATTGCATGCTCTGATTGCACGAGACCATGCTTCAAAAATATGCCAAAAGACTTCTTGAAGCTGATTACCACCGTATGCATGGAACTTTACAAATGTAATTATTCTCCTTCTGGCTGAACCTTCACTGGCAGCTCAACACTCATTTTCACATCTCCCTGGACATGAAGGGTGTTCACAGCCAGCAGAGAGATCCTGCTGCAACGGGCAGTGCAGGCTGCACTCAGCTTTAAACAGAGACTATGTATGGTGTTTGAGGCAGTACAGTTTACCTGCACATGGTAAAATACCCCTGTACTCACCCATCCTTGTCTGGAAGACATTCTTTACTTTTAAGGGTACACTGCTCTAGGTTAAATGCTGCAATACCTGGGTTAACACACTGGAAGCCAGTGCTGCATCTCTAAATGGCAGTGCTTTCCACAGAGATGGGCAATTGCAAACCTTAAATCCTCTATTTATACCACTAATAGCTCCTCTCTGGTCAGTGTGAATCTAAAGCAGAGTTTAAACTACCAGACATACCAAATTCATAAAGGATTGCCTGCAGCCATTAGAATTTTCTCAGAGTTCATAAAATGATTAGACAAATTCATGTGAGAAAAATCCATTAAGGGCTATAAAGCACAAAGAGGTGTTCCCCAGAGGTTGGAGAGCGCTCTAAGGAAGCACTGGTACGTGTCTGCTTCCTGCTCTTAGCCCTTCCATGGTATCCACTAGTGACCACAGCTGGGAAGGTGATGCAGCCCAGATCAGGTACGGTTACAATGGATGCTTAAAGATAAGCCCTGCGTAACATGCTGTTTGTGGAAAGGCAGTTTTCCAGAAAAAAGCATCTGCTTAAGCTTTTGTTGACCCTGGGACAGCAGTTCTGACTGAAAAGTAGAGCTGCAAGACCGGTCTTGTTTCTTGTGTGAGATGATGGAACATACTGCCCCTACTGGAGCATCCCCTTGGAAATTTTCTCTTATTCCTGAAGAAGTAAACTGCTCCCTTCCCCATGCCAAACAAAACAAAATGTGAAGACTTTAAAGTTGGAAGAATCAGATCCTGATTGTTACAGGACTTGAACCCATCAGCTGCCAAAGGCAATCTCTGAAAATGTGGTTCCCATCTCTTGCCTCATTTTCTGATGTCTTCTTCCTAGACTGTGCACCAGTATCTTGGCTTCAAGAGCATGCAGATACTGATGTAAGATTGCAGCAAACTCTGTGTTGCAGGTTTCCCTTTCCAAATCACCCCTGGCTGCTTTTCAAAGATTGTACACATCCTGACTGCTAAGGAAAACACCTTCTCCCTTGCTCCCCTCCATTGCAAGCATCCCAGCCTGCATGATCAGAGTGAGGATGTGGTTTTCAGCACACTTCCCTGCTCCAAAAGCCTTCTAGCTGCTCCAAGCATCTAGTGATTTTTGGTCAAGTAAGAACCTAGCCATTCCTCCCAAACAGCACTACAGGTTGCCAGGTTCTGTCCTCCAACACCTTTGCTTAAAAAGCACTGCTGCTCCACAGGATGCAACTTCTATCTCTGATTTGGCCTCAGGCACAAAGACTCCTTGAGGCATTAGACACATTAACTCCTCCTCTGTTAGTAAGCACATCTGTATCTTTCTTCTCCTCCTTGCCCAGAAGGCTCAAAAATATATACAGGTCACAGAAGGGGATTGAACACTGGCTTCTGACTTTTCAAACAGAAAATAGGCAGGGGGTTTATCGAAAAACCCACACAGAGAAGGTCTTTAAGTGCAAAGGAGTCTGTGGCATTTGGGATGCCGGCGGGAGAACTGCCCCACTCTCATACCCCCCACCTCCAGGCCAGTTCCGAGCCTGCAGCCATACCCAGCGTGGGACTTGCTGACATCAAAAGCAAAGAAAATTGCTTGGCTGTTTAGGCTGGCTTAAAGTGAATACTCCTGGCAGGTTTTAAGCCTAGAAAGGTTTTAAACATTGCATCTTTGCAGTGTGCTCCTGCGAGGATACAACAGGCAGCCATGAATCAAACCTGCTTGCTCCCTACGGACCCATTACGAGACACGTCTCTGACCAAGACGTCATGGTAGGTGCTTTCTGTATACAGAGCAGATAAGATCAAAGACCTCAAGGGAGATGCACATCTCTGTCCAGAGCGACAGCATGCCTTAATCATCCAGCTTGGTGAATGCGCTGAGGAGAAAAAAAAAAAAAAAAGTCATGCAGTTGTCGCTTGAAAATCAAACTTCAGTATTAGCAGTACACGCAGACTGCTCCCTGGAAACTGTTTAAATAGGTGGAGGTTTCAAAAATATGAAAACTTGAGCAAAACCATGAGCAAAGGAAGGATGGCTGACTCAATCCTATCATTGCCACTTATGAATTATTCACTGTGCTCCAGCCCACGTGCATGAGGCACACTTTTTACTGTGAGACTGCATCACAGATGGCTCCCTGCCATCTGTGCTGGGAAGTCCCTTGGACATGTATTTTGCATCAATGCCATAGGGAAAACCCATGCTTGGGTCAACTCCTGTGCCTACAAAGGGAAGAAGGTCCTCTGCCTGCCTGCTGAAGCTCTAGGGTAGCCACAATGGAGGCCAGCACAATTCCTACCTCTCATGACTTGTGGCATTGCTCACCCTTTCTAGACACATGTCTTCTAGCAGAAAAACACCAGCAAAATCCCACAGAAACAACTAAGGTTTGCAGATTGCAAGAGGGTTACAGGAAAACTAGTCCTGTATCTGGAGCCTAAGGCCACTGCATCCTGCATGGATCAGCCCCATCCCAAGTACTGTCATGTCTCCATGGACTGGGTGAACAGAAGAATGCTGGGGTCACCAATGGAGAATAGCAATCAGCCTCTTCTTCTGAACAGAAGTTTACTGTTCCCTCTCTGTATTTCCAAATCTGATTTCAAAAGTTCGGAGGAAAATTAAATCAGTCTGAAAATGCCAGATGGATTGCGAGCACCAATTCTTTTACTCATTATTTAAATAAAGGAGAGGGATTTAAATAAATGAAAAGGGACAAATTATTTTGGAGAGAGCCTTTTTTGGTTTTATTTTTCAGGAAGTAATCTGTCTGCGAGTCTAACCCAGAGGTAGTTTCTGTTGCCAAAAGCTGCCATGCCCAGAAGAGGTGGTACACATGAGGACTCACTGCCTGCACATTCTTTGCAGTTCTGAAATGAGCATGGTCTTCTTGGGATGGACAAAAGCCAAACCAACAAAACAGACCCTGGCATTTCTCTGCAGTGCTGAATATGTGCCAGCAGGAACTCCAGCAGCCAGACCTATCCCATGGTATGCAATTTTTCAATTTCCTGCAGCCAACAGATCTTGTAGAAGGATTTCTCCTACTGCTGCAGTTGGCCTTGTGTCACTGATTCAACTTTATTAATCAGGCTCAGTGAAAATATAATCACCATCAGAAACCCTATGCAAGGGAAAAGATGAGACACAAGAACTGCACATCTTGGAGGTAAATCCAGGGCGAAGGTGGGTGGCCTGAGACCCCCTGAAGCTACATGTGCCCTGCCTACTCTTACTTGAGAAAGGACTGTTGAAGTGAGTCTTTATATCCAGAGTCACTGGGCATGGGCCACTCCATTACTTGCCTCAAAGGACATTTTTTGGAGGCACCTTAAAAAAACAGATACTCACTTGCCATGCTTGGCAGTTAGTCTGATTTGCAAAGTCCCTCTTTCCATCTGCTTTATTTCTGGCATGGGCAAACTGATGATGGCCCAGGGGAGTGCTGAAAGAGCACATCACTGGGAAGCCCATTTGATGCTACAGCTCCAGCAGACAGGCCTGGCTCACCTCACAAAGGCATGGTGGGACCAGCCAGAAAGAAAATGAAACACAGTCACCACTGCTTTCTTTACACAGCAGCTTGACTGAACCTCCTGCTGAATCAACCACAAGTGGATACAGATGCAATTTCAACACCACACAGTGTATTAAACACCCATGGCTTGATCCACTAGTATCTCCCATGGCTGTGGCTCAAGGAAGATAAACAGGGAGACATAACCAGAAGCTACACTTACCCACTTGTCCTTAGCACGAGACACATTTGTCACAGGCTTCCCATTTCCTGAAAGACACCTTCCAGTACAAAGCTGTAAGTGATAAGTGTGCAAGGGGGTTATTCTTGGCCCGATGCACAGAGGGACAGCTATATGGATAAATTCTGCTGCAGCTAAGCAGAGTTTGGGACATAAGTCACAAACCAGGACCTTTTCCTCACCGTCGGCTCTGATCAGTGAGGTATCATCTCCTCATGCTCAGCTACATTTACTGAGATTTATGCGGATTAAACGCCACACATCAGGGAAAATCCAATGGCAGCAATGAAATACCAATGCAAACCCACTAACAGGAAAACATACTTCTTCCAATAGCAGAGTTACTGGCAGCAGCCTTCACAACAGGAAAACAGTAAACAGCATTAGGACCGTGACATCCACTGATCTGCACTAAACAGGTGCCTTCAGTGGGTGTCACGCTGCTGTCCTCTAACATTCCTCCAGCAGATTCCATGCCACATCTATCAGCAGCATTCCCAGCATGCCTTTATTTCCTCTCCTCAAGAGAGGAAATGAGATGATCTGCCCAACACTTCAACAATCCAGTTTAACTACCAGGGCGGGTATCTGCGCTTCCTTGCTGCTGGCTGCCAAGCCTGTGCACATACACCTGGGTAGCAGGAATGAGATGCAGCCCTGCTCCAGCTAGTGTTTTTCTGCTCCACAGTGAGGATCTGCCAATCTGCATCCAGCTGTCACACAGAATTGCTCACTGGGCTTCCTGGCTGAACACTGTGTGGAGAAGACAGGGTGTGGCTCCAGTGATCCGGCAGCACAGTCCTCACAGACTCAAATGACACCTGTTAACAATGCTGGAAGGCCTTCACGGTGGATAAATGCCAGTGGGGAGCCCTGAACTACATAGGAAGTAAGCCAGATAGGAAATGGGGGAGACCTTAAAACACAGAGCATGAGGGACAAGAGAAGGATAGGTCAGTCTCTGGGGCTTTACAGAAGCTGTGTGATGTGCCCGGTGTGTTGATGCACACGTAAGGACATGAAATCATGTTCTTGCCTCCCATCGTACCTCCAAGTGACAGGGGACAATGGCAACTCCACGTCCAAAGTGACAGGTCATTTCAACTTCTGAGCAAAGGAAGGGCAGACAGATCAGAGCCCTGGACAAAGCAATAAAGCAGTCTACATGATCTCTGCCTGTACAGTGCAAAACCCAGAATGACACAGTATTAGTGCAATCCTAGCCCTACCTTGTTGGAGAAGCAGTGACAATGTACCATACCTCATCAGGCTGAGCCCAGTCACTTTAGCATCACAGTGTAGAAGAGGGATTAAATCTCCCAAAGTCAGTAAGAACAATTTTTTTAGGGTAACTGTAAAGTTAAGATGTTTTAGCCATTTTTAATGAAAATGGACTCTAAGAAATTTCCCTTTCCCAAGAGAAAAGACAGCCTTTTGTTTCCTGGTTTAGTGGATGGATACACCAACATGCAAAAAAGTGGAGGTATCTCCAAACAGCTTAGTGTAAAAGGAAAAAGTCACAAATCCTAAAAACGTGTCCTGCTGAAAGGAAACATACTGAAGACTGCAGTAGTTATAACCTATGAGACAAGCACTGCCCACCTCCCACCCCCACTATTTGAAGAGGCCACAGTCCAACCCTCCACGCTGGAGACTTCCACCCATTCCAAAGGGAGTTCTGCACCGGGTCTGATTGGCTCAGGCTCCCACCCCAGGCATTCCCCCAGGTTGAAGATCCACTTACCTGCCTGGTTTGTGGTTACATTTACAGACACAAACTGCCGGGCTCCGGGGCTCTGGTCGGACACTCCATTCACTGCCTCAATTTCAAAGGTATAGTTTGTATGAGCAAGCAGATCCACCATCATGACAGAGGTGTTTTTCAGGCCGGTTTGCTGGGGGAGGTACCTGACATGACCGCCACACGCCTCACACAGACCCGAGTGTGCGCTGCACTTCTTGCATGCAATATAATAAGACACATCTTTCCTTCCACCAGTATCAGCAGGGGGAATCCATTCCAGAAAGACACTAGTCTCGTTAACATTTGAGATGGCACTCCGAGGAGCAGAGGGGGGTCCTGGTTTGTAAAGTGAGAAAAACACATGGTAAAAACAGTATCATCAGTCATACTGCTCACTACTACTCTCTAGGCTGAAAAGAGATGCCCCGTTGCTCACATGTCAGAAAGTACACGGGGACCATTTGCAACAACACCTGAAGAACTGGGAAAACAGGGATTTGTTTTGAGCACTCCCACCTCTCTCAAGAGATCTGTGTTGGGATGCAGTCCCCTGTGTGGGAGGACAGGCATAGCTCAAACCCAAGAGGAGGAGCACAGTACCCTGGGGCACTGTCTCTGGTGCTCTCCTTTCTTTTCCTGCGAAGGGATTAGCAAGTCTTTGCCCTGTCCAAGTCACTGTTGGCTTCACCAGGAGCAAGATTCCTCCTCCTCACCCCACTGCCCCTATATCACTACCCCTGGATCCTAAAAAAAAGACACACACTGGGATTTTTACACTACCCAGGTACTCAACTCAGATGCCAAATCTTTCCTCTGTATGCACCCGCCTCATCCCATCAGGCATTTGGCAGCAATGGAACCGAAGCTTAGGTATCCAAATCACACTTCAGGGAGATGCTCAAGGTAGCCCAAATCAGGTGGTGATCTCCACGGGCCACTGGAAATACGGCTGTATCCAGCCCTCCTGGCCCCTGCCAGGCTGGGGCACGGCTGGTTACCCAAGCCGCGCTTGCATACTTTGCCAAGCCTCCCTGCTCAGGATGCCAGCATGGCACTGGTAAGGCTATCCAAGGAGGAACAGCTGCTGCAGAGGTGCCAGAGCACCTGCAAAAAGAAGGCTGCTTCTCCTCACCTTGGTGGGAAAGGCCATGGCTGGGCAAGCAAAGCCCACCTGGAGGCACCTTCAAGACTTGCTTCCTCTCAGAAAGTGCTGTGAGGTTTTTGTTTTCAACAGGCTTGTGTTGCAGATGAAGGGCAAGCTGCAGATACACCCTGAAGACAATGTGAAAGGACAAGCAGGAGTCTCATGCAAGATACCCTCATGTTAAGTACTCAGGAAATGCTAATGAATGAGGAAGAAAGAGGAAATATATCAAAGCAAGCCAGGATGGATTTTAGTCACAGCACCACCAGAAACTATACAGCAAAGGCTGGGATTTTTGCAAGGGAAGGTAACACAACACACTCCTCTTCAGTTTGAATGAAGTTGTCAAAACCCATGAGCAGTTCCTTGAAAGGAGTCCAACAAGTAGCTTCACTAGCTAGACACCCATACGAATCTAATAGGCTGACTTAGGCTGTCATCTTCTTGTTTTGTAGCGATAATTAAACTTGATTCGTTACTTAAAACAGGCAGTGTTGCAAAAATGAAATCACCTTATAAACCACAAGCATTCTCTTCCGTTTCCTTTTTCTATTCCCCTCCCTGAGTCTATAAAATTTGTAACACTGAAACACTGTCATGATTTCGACTCAAGCTGTTCTGATTCAATGAGAAACTCACTGCCAGAGGAAATAAATATTGCTGATGTATTTTTTTGTTTGTTTTTCAGAGGAAAAACAGTTGAAGAAAAAAACGAAGTTAGCTTAGGAAATGGCAGATCATCTTTGTTTTGTTCTGTGAGCTCTTTGGATCCCTACAAACAAGGAGAAATCCACTCCCAAGCTGTAACCCAGGGATCCAGCACTATTTAGCTAATGACACCAACATACAGCCCAAGTCAGGACTATTTTCTGCAGCGCCATACTTGTACTGATATAATGGAAATTATGGAATTCATTGCTGGAGCTGTATGGAGTTATATGTATTGCACTTCAGGATTTTTGGTATGTTTTTTACTGGTTAAATTGCCCTATTTTTTCTTCCACTGGATGAGTGCCTTTTTGCTGATGCCAGTACTCTAGGAAAAAATAAAGAACTCAGGCACAAGAAACACTTACTGGACAATGTGTCTTTAACGGGGGATAAATTATTACTTTTGTAAAGTCACCAGAGGTTTTCTCTTGCTTTGTACAGGAAAGTCAGCTACTCTTCTTGAAGGCTTAAGAACATCAGCTTCAGTGGAAATGCTTTAAATCTGGTGGGACTTTATAACCTATAAAATTAGTGTTCTCACAGGGCCTCAGAGAAAGTTCTTTAGTGGTCTACAGATATCTAAGAAAACCTACTTGAATAATCCTGAAACTGTCTGTACCTAAGTAAAACTTGGCTAAACCCCAGCTGTGAGAACCAAAGGTGTTTTACCTTCAGAATAGAGGGGACCTAGATCTGCTAAGGTGGTCTGTTTTAATTCCCAAACTCCTGTTGTCAAGGGCCTTGTGACTTAAAAGGACATACATAATTTTTGAATTTGCTACTTTATATCCTAAGATTCACCCCTTTTGCACCACAACTTTCTGACAAGAGGAAAGTATTTTCTGAAAACAAAGATATTGGTATTTTTCTTGATGGACAGCAAACCTGTTGTTTACTGATGCACATATTTTAAAATATAACCTGAGAGAGAAATTACTCTCAAGATAGAAATACATGTACGTAAACACTCAAAGTTAACTGCAAACTTTTTACAAGTAGACTCTTACAGTAAATAGAATAAAGTATTTGATTTGTCCCATGTGTCATAACACTACAAATATTTCTCCAACATACTCAACAACAATAAGGCTACTTGTTAGAGACATGATCAGAAAGGAAAAGGATTTGGTTTTAAAGAGGCATTGTGCTGTAGGAACTGAAGCTAGAATTACTTAGTTAAGAAGAAATAAAATGCAATTACTTCCTGGAAGATATATAATAATATTAAGAGAATTCTCAAGTGTCCATCAGGACCAAAATTTTTTCTTTTTGTCTGAGAGCACCCATTTTTTCAGACTGCATCACAGCACTATTAGTTTCAAAATCACCAGTCATTACTTATAAAACATACTTAAGAAACTGGAAAAATTTAACAAAAATGTATTCCTCCCTCACCCTGTACTTAACTGAGCAAGTGACAGTGATACAGCAGCTAGTTTTCTTTAGTGATGCTGGTGGTGGTGGTGGGGAGACTCATGCAGCTTGGAACCGAAAAACACTCACTTTAAATTAGGAAAATGTGATTTTACAGCTATACTGAGTGTCAAGGGGGCTTTGCAGGTGTAGACCTGAAAACAGACATTGATGTATTCTCTAAAATTAACTGCATTTCCTGTTAAAGGAATCCTATGAATATTATTAACTTCTGTGGCAATAAATAATAAAAACATTTAAAAAAAACCCCTTGCAGTATTTTCCTACCAGTCATGACTCAAGTCTCTCTCACCTGTGTTTTAGTTCATGATGAGCTGTTGCCTTCCAGATGTACCTGGACTGGTTTAAAACACCAGTGTCGCTACCTACTCTTTACTGCCCCTGCCAAAATCTTCTACCCCTGCTGCTGAGCTGGCACAGCACATGGGACCCTGCTCATCACCTTCAGCACAAATACAGCAGTATTAGGACATCTGAGAGAAGATGCATGGGGAAAGTGAGGGTGACAGAAGCACGAGGAGAAGGCTCAGATATTCCACCCTGCTGCTGGGATGGTAGGTGTGAATGCCAGCAGAGGTGCTGCAATGTCCTCAGCTGTGCCTCTGGGGTTTGCAGTGGGGAACAGAGGCTGAGCTGCACCTTGATCGGTACTAAACTTCTCATCTGCCCCAGAAGGACTTGGTACCCTGGCAAGCCATATCCCAACACAGCTTCAGGCACCATGTTTGGTCTTTAAACTAGCTTACAGCAAGCTCTCAAAACAAAAGTAAAACCCACTCAGAAAGAGAACCACCCAAACAGTAAAACCCAACAAACTTAGACAGCCACCACCAATAAATAAGCACAAAAGCCCCAAACAAACATAAAAAGAAAATCCCACAGCATTTGCAGAGTTCAAAATTACAGCCTTCACGTACAGGATGTGAACTGCACTAGAAACCTGGGAGAGACAGGCTCTTGAAGTTAATTTGTTTTTAACAAGGGTTGTTCACCTAATTTGCTTGTGCCTCTCTGAACCCTGCCAATGCTGCTCAAGCCATAGGCATGCATGAACATCTTCCTCTGGGATGGCAGCTCCTTCCCTGTGCTAATGCACCAGCAGGACAGACTGGTTGTGTACCCTTCCATCCCGAGAAGGGCAGAGAGCACCACTGATGGTGGGCAGGAGGCACAGTGGACACCAGAGTCTGGCATAACTCTGTCTCAGTTGCTGGCTTTGGTGCTGTCTGCCCAGAAAAGCCTACTTTATGAGTGCTCCCAGAGCTCAGTGTGTTTCCCAGTACCATGCTGGACCACATTTATCTGAGTTTTTTAAGTCAGGCCAAGGGGCAAAACGAACATCAAGAAAGGCTGTAAGTCACCCTGGCTATGGCTCCAAAAGACTCTGGCATACCTATTTAATAAACTGGGAAGTGCTTGCATGACTCACCCCCCCAGACCTCTTTGATCTGACAGCACCAGTGACTCCAATGCTGCCTAAGGCTGCCTTCTCCTTCCCTGAAGCACAGCATCCAACAGCCATGCTCCTTTGCCTGGTGAAAATCAAAGGCAGAGTTCAAGGGGCCTAATTCTGCTCCAAGTGCCTCCTGCGGGCAAGCAGAGAACTGCCAAGGGCAATTTCCTTTGTGAGAGTGTGTCTCCAACAGGAACAGACTTTTTCTTTCTCTTTTTGGAGTGCTAACTTAGGAAGCTGGGAAGGACATCTGTATTCACTGGGAAGGGCACAAAAGCCACTACCATCCCTACGTGATGCAAAGTAGTTCCCTACAGTATGGAAGTCACCACTGCACCATTGTCCAGTGGCTCTGAGCATGTATGGAGTCATGAACCTACTCTTCCTTCATTGCTTAAGTTTCTTGGAAGCCCCAACTGCTCCTGCACCAGTAGCTCAACCTCATTTCAGTAATTTTCAACCCCTTCTGTACCACAAAAATTACATTTGGAGCATGACAGTCCTAGCTCAGATCTGTGCTATGCTCAGCAGGACTAGCTGGGGGCATGGAAATTGTGGCCTTAAGTACCTGAAACATAAACTGAACAAGGGACTTTCAAGGTACAGATGACAGGACAGCTCTTGGATGGCAGGAGGAGGGTAAAATTAGTGATTCTGATTACACCAGCTCCACCCTGGACTCCCAGTACCCCAATGTGCCTGTTATACTGCCCGCCCTGACACCCAGGGGATGAGTTCTACATTTTGGAGAAGCAGTTTTCATCACAGAGTTTTGAGAAGAGTGACCAGCTCCAGGCAGATTGGAAAGATAGGGCTCTCTCCCAGCTTGTTTGTCAAAACGAGCTACGAGATGACACCAAGCAGGACCATGGAGATTCCATCCATGCCCACGGCTGGCAAGGACTACCCGTTGCTTATTCTGCGTGCGTGCCCCACACCGGTACCCATGCACACACCGACACGGATGTGAGATGCCATGCTGCTGGCTGAGTCCACCCAGGAGTGCAGGGGGCCAGACAGAGCCTTTGCTCATTACAAAAAGTCTTCCTGGTGGCTTGGATGCCAGCTTTCTAAGCAAAAAGCACTGAAAAGTCTCTTCTTGTGTAACCAGAAGGACGGTGGACAAAGACAGTGACATTACAAGTGTGTCAAGACTAGTTCAGACTCCAGCGCAGAGCCTGAAAAAGCACATTAGTTAGTATCATAATGTCTAGTCACAGTACAGGAACAGCTTGAAAGGATTAAAAACAACCCTATAAGCACATGCTTACTTGTACAGGCCATTGTAGGTGGGTCTGATTCCTTCCTAAAATAGTGCTCTTCACACAGGCAAGATGTGGATGCTTCATCAAGTGTGTAGCTGTGAGGGGGGCATTTGCTGCAGGATGGACTGTGGGGTGAAGCTTTGAAGAACCCAGGTCTGCATACTGTGAAAAGAAGAACCACAGACTAAGCTCTGCCATCATAAAATTAGTCTCTTCACATTTCCTTTTTTAAAAAAACCCCATATCTTCAGCTATAAAACAGACAAATACTCACAAGCTATTTAGTTTGCATATTTTAAAACAGTCTATGCCACTAACAGTGCATACTTAAATATCTGCATGAAAGAGAATGTGAATTTGTTGATTATTTCTTTCCCCTAGCATCTGCCATTGCTGGGTATTTATTTTCCTTGTTGAATGCATTAGAGGTAACATCATCTGTGCTCTGCTCTAGAAAACATTACTGTGATTTTTCTTCCCCCCCCCCCCACCATTCAATCTTAAGAAAACAGGTAAGATACATTTCATGTTTTTTGTCTAAGATGTTCTACACCCAGAAATCAATGTCTCAGCAAACAAATAGTAACACAGTCGTGGAGGGGATCTCAAGATAGATATCTTTAAGACATTGTGATGGGGCTACTTCCCTAGGGTCCTTCCCTCTGCAAACCTGCGATGAATTTTAAAGTGCTCCATATGACAGGCTATCCTGGGTACAGTCTGAACCAGGCATGCTCACCACACAAGATATTTCTTTCAGCTCCAATACATATGCATGAGGAGGCATTAGGACTTGATCTGAGAGATACTTTTTTTCTTACAAATACATGGCTATGGGTAGGTTGGGATATTTTTTTTTAAGTAGTTTGAAATGAATACAGTAATATCTTGTTTCCATCCTCCTGAAACAAGTGCTTTTTCACTTACGCAAAGCTCTCTGCACTTCACCTGTGTGTGCATATTCAGCCAGAAGCAGTGACAGCCACAGTTTTGCAAGTGTATTTTTAGGAAAAAAGCCCAGCTGGCTGTGTATCATACCATTGTATACAGAATTACAAATGCACTGTTAGCAAAAGGAGGAAATGTTGATTTTCTGTTTGTATAAAAAAGAAGAAACATGGAGACATGTTAAAGCAGCTCTAAAGTGCTGTTACCTTTCTTCTTTCTGAATTGCTTTAAAATATTTCTGCCCAGTATGATATTAATGATGCACAGATCTGCTATCAGACTTGAAGAAGTTACATGGAAATCCCAGAGCCCTTCCATCTGCATTCAAACTCTCCCAGTTGTAATTAGCTTGCAAAGAAAATGAGTTCACAGCAAAAGCACTAATATTATCCCATCAGGAATGTCCCAGACAATCACAGCATGTGCTAAAACTCAGCAAGTGATGACAGAATTCATCTTCACTGTAGGTAAAGTATAGGCTTTTACTAGTGATCCCTTTCCTCTGATGGACCAACTAGGACAACTGCTTCTAAAGTTGGCTCTGCTTCCTGCAGTACCAGAGAAACTCCCTTGACATCCTCCCTTTTACGTCAGTAGTGTCTTCACCAAAGGTGAGACACTTGCACATCAGTTCCCAACTCCCAGAGCTGAACAAGAGGCCTTTGGTGATGAAGATCACTCATGCATCAAATGTGTGATTCAAGAGCATCCCAGGCCCCACCTCTACAGCCTTGCCTGGACCTCACACCTCTCACAGCAGCCCTGAAGCAGGTCCCAAGCCCAGCACAGGTCACCACCACGGATCTCCAGCCCCTCCACCCTGCTGTAGGGGGTAATCATCTCCCTTCTGGCCTCCCCAAACCATGTGCTCTCCCACACAATTCCACAGCTTCCCTTTCTTCCCACAAGACAGGCAGAGAACAACTGGTTGGACTGGAGGGATTCACAGCTTTTAAAAACCCATTTTTCCAAAATTGCTCATCATCCAACTAGTGTTCCATTCCTCAGCTGTGGTATCTATCTGCAGGGTGCAGTTGTTCTGCTTTGTGCCCAGGCACCAGGACCAGCAAACAGATCCAGGGCTGAATCTGTTCTTTATGGCTCTTAGCAGATTTACCACAAGCTGCCCTCATGCTTTATAGCACATCCCTCCGTTTCCAGCACATACTTAAGTTCTTTTATTTACTTTACAATCACCTTCAAATGCTGCCCTACCTACAGCAAGAGCTGTTACACAGTCTCTGGAGAGTCTTCTGGGAAAGCAGACCACCAAATGGTTCCTCTCTAGCCTGCAATTTGTATTTCAAAGCCAAATAAAACACCCTTGCACACACAGACAACAGGAATGGGGAAATGAAAGCACGAAAATGTGCAACATGTAACAACAGCCGCACACATCTAGTGTGTACTCGATGTAATTAGACCTCAAAAAAAAGGACCTGAATTTATCTCATTATGTTCTATCAAGACAGACAGAAAATCATTACAGCACAAGAGTTTACTATGCTTCTATTTTGTGCAAAGCAGCATATGCAAAATAAGTCAGTTTTCCTTGACAGATTTTAAACGAGGTGCAGCTTGCTGATGATGGTACGATATGTAGCTCAGCTCAAAGGGAATGTGTGGTTTTCATGAATAAATATGGAGCCAAGAGATGCACTAGGCAAATAACCCATGCTGTAATGAGAGATGTGAAATACAACTGAACTAGACTAATTTTTGTACAAACATGGGTCAGGTCCCATCTCTATTCAAAAAGCACAAGGAGGAATACTCAAGAACATTACATTACACTGAAGATTTCAGCATGAGTCCTCAAAACAGGCAGGCAGCAGAGCAGCATCCTGTTGGACTGAGGTGAAATATTCCAGTGCCAGTTAGAAAGGAAGAATTCAGGGACAGGAGATGGGTTTTGTAAAAGAGGGAGTATAGAAAATAAAAATAAATGCGAGAAATGCCACAGTGCATGGTGTTGGCTGAATCTACACAGCTGCAGCAGATGCTTTGGGGAGGAGCACAGTCTTGGCTGAGCTGAACCAGGCAAAAGCAGGAACTGGTACCCTGTCCATTTTCTGCTACTGGTGGCAATGTCTCAGACATTTTGAAAATTTGTTTCAGAGCAGAACAGGGACAAAACCAACTTACCTTGCACGTGTCTTGCATGTTGGTCTCTTATCTTACCGCTGCTCTTCTGACAGTCAATCTTATCATCTCTTCATGAAGTATACATGACTTTATTTAACTTAAAATTACATGGGTATCTGGTGTTTAATTCCTAATTAAATCTTATTTTAGTCTTCTTATATTTTTATCTCAGTGTTTCCAATTTACCAGCTATTGAAAGGATAGACAGAACCAGCACAGTACAGTCAGACAGATAATGGTACTATCTCTCTTTTAAAGGGGATAGGAAAGCAGGAGAAATAAGATGAGCTTAAGACTCCTCATAATCTGCTGCAAACCAGCTGAAAAGAAATGAAATCAAGTTTGAAGCTGTTGATGAGATCTGCTGCTTTCTTCTTAATATTCAAACTCTTTAACTGATTAACAGCCAGCGACGTGTGAAAATAGTCTTTAAATTAAATTGGTCGCTAGAAAAAAATTATTATTTTTAGAGATACCAAATACGCCATAAACAACCTGCTAGTGTTAGGTACGAGTGGGATGTGTTTCTGTTAGTAGCACATCCATTATTAGCAAATCAATTTCACTCTGTTTATTTTTAATAGCAACCACAAAATGTGGCATGCACAGAGGATTAACATCTGCGCAGCCTCTTGCTGCGCACTTTAAAGGGAGAGAGATGGCCGTGGTGGAGGATGGCAGCAAGAGCATCTTGGGATTGCAATGGCATGAGCTGATCCCTTAAAACAACAGCATTAGAAACTGTCTTTGTACCTTGCAGAGGTACATGCTGAAAGACACTGGCTCCTGGAAGGAATGTGGGTGGACGGAGGTAGAACTGCTGGTCCTCTCACAGTGAAAACTGGCCTCTGAGAACAACATGCTGAATGTACTATACCAGCAGAGACAGTGAGTACCAGTGAGGAGACAAAGCAAAAAGAGGGGAGAACAAGCCAGTAGCACCAACCAGCTGGGACGACTTGCCAAATGATTATCTGCAAGCCTTAACATCAAATGATTTGCAGCTGCATCCCTGCAACCATCCCTTCCCCGAGCTTTGGCTGGACTGCAGCCAACAGGCAGGGCTGCTCTCCTCTCCAGCTGCCCCATGCCTTTGCTGCACACCGACCCAAGGCAATACATGCTGGAAGCAAGGACCACATCCGAGGCTTCCCATGCTCTTGTGACCATGTCAGTAAAACCACTCAACTACCACAGAATCATTAAGGCTGGAAAAGACATCCAAGATCACCGAGTCCAACCTTTGACTGAACACCATTGTGGCAACTAAACCATAGCACCAAGATCCAGTCATCCAGTCATTTCTTGAACACTCCTAGGGATGATGACTTCACCACTTCCCTGGGAAGCCTGTTTTAATGCTTGACAACCCTTTCAGTGAAGGAATTCTTCCTGATGTCCAACCTGAATCTCGCCTGGTGCAGCTTGAGGCCATTTCCTCTACTCCTGTCACCAGCTGCCAGGGAGATGATTTCCTTCCTAAACTATGTCCAGCCTTCCTGGACCCTTTTGTACCTTAAGGACTGTATCTGAAGCAGTGTCCTGAGCAGGTCAAAGTTCTTCTCTGGAAGTCCAAGGCAGGTTTTGTAGATGCCTTTCCTTATTGCACCAAGAATTGAAAACTTTATAATTCCTTGATCACAATGCCCAAGGAATGCCCAATGCTCTACTACCACATCTCCCACCAGTCCTACTCTCTTCATAAGTAGCAGGTCTGGCAGGGAACTGCCCCTGGTAGGCTTACTCACCAGGTACGTCAGGAAGTTAATATTCCACACACTCCAGGAACCTCCTAGACAGTCTCCTCTCCACTGTGATGAGTTTCTAGCAGACATCCAGGAAGTTAAGGTGTCCCACAAGAACAAAGGATAATGTGAAATATTAGCCAGCTGCTTGCAGAATACTCTATTGGTCTCTTTATCCTATAATTAGTATTAGTGGGAATTCCAGTTTTGTCCCTGTAGAGAGAGAAGCTAGGAAACATGACCCTACAAGCCTTGAAACCCCAGGAGATATAAAAAAGGTCCAACTTATTACTCTCTTTGCACTCTCGTGATACTGGGAGGATAAGCTGACAGTACTTAAGTGCTTAGGATCAGTAAAGTGACCTTTCATATGTCCCAGAACATAAAACTCCAAACAGGAATTACACTGTCTCCCTTGCAGAGCACCAAATTAGTTCCCACAGCAATCAGAAACCACCAGTATAACTCATAAGGTAGTGCCACTGATCCATAAATAAAACTAAAGGACTAAATCTAATAAAAATTAGTAAGGATAAGGATGCCTACCCTAGATGGAGCACAGGTTATCCAGCTGAACCTGAGATTTCTTCTCCTATGCCTGAAAAGCCCCTTTGCTTTTCCTTCACATCCTCAGTCCCATTTACCTTTCCAGACTGCCAACTTCTTCAGACAAGGACATGCAGCTCAAATTGTCACAGCTTTTAAAGCAGCCACAGTGTAAAACTGCCCCATGAGCAGATCCACAGTCCAGAATGAGGCAGCTCTCAGCTGAAACACAAGCAGGATATGGACGATGTGTGCGTGTGTGTGTGTGTTTTCAGCTCTGTAGCTCATCAACTCCGCTTTCATTAGCGCATTGCTCTGGTGCAGGAAATATGCCCTGAGAGTTGAAGGATCTGAGCAAAAACAAGCTACAAATAAATCAGCCCCTGTTCTCTGGAGCTGCCATGCCTTGAAGTGTTCGCAATGAGAAGAGGGTGCTGCTGCCTCTTAGATGTGTCCAAAACCTATAAAAGGGTTTAGCGAGGTACAGTCTTTACAATGTGGAATCAATTAAAATGCTGAGAGGCTCCAAGCCTCAGCTTGTGCTCCTGACACGCTCTTTTACATACAAGAAAAAACAAAACAGAAAACCACAATGGACTGTCTTCGTGTCTCCCAACAAGCACAAACATATGAATGCCAAGCTCTTCTAAAAAGCATTTCAAGAACTACAGCAACCCACCACAGAGCATCCTTCTGCAGAATTTACAAGCAGGCTCCCAAGAGCTAATCCACCCCTCCCTATAAGCTTTCCTGAACTGCAGGCTGACACTGAAATTGCTGCCAGAGCTACAAAGCTGCAGAAAAATGTGTAAAATGCCCCGATTATATCTCTTTTAGGCTTGGTCTCCCCTATCTGCAATAGCGCTATGTTGCTTCCTGTAGCATGCCTTGGGGATTTGAAGGGAATTAAATAAATACCCACTAAGTAATTTGAAGCTGCCGGTTCGCCTCAATCCAGTAGACTTGCCAGCATCTTTCAGGAAGTCCAGCATCCAATGCTGCAGTCCAAGCTCTGCTAAAGGTCCTTTTAAATGATGTCCTGGAGCTTGCTGGACAAGTGGGGCATCTACAGGCTCTGCACTTTGAATAGACTCAGCCCCTAACTTGGATGTAAACCAATTCATGCATCTCAAACAGGAAATATTCTTCTAAAGCTTTTTTTCTTTTGTTCTAAGAAAATATTGTCTTTTAATGCCATCCTGCCCAACCCCACACTAACTCAGGCTGAATTATTTCCACTCTGCATTGAAATCAGCTCTAGCTCTGAATACAAAAACAACCCTAAAACCTAGAATATAAATAAATTTGTACTTTCAGTTCCTTCCTCTGAAATACCATGTTTTTCTATCACATGGCTCACTAAATTGTCACACAACAATTTATGACATAACCATAGTTGCTAGAAAACTAAGAATTAACTGCCACTAATGACATTAATGTCTTTCTTCTAAATGGTATAAAACCTTATCACGTGGCATCACTCTGAAAAATTCATCAAATTCCCAAGTAAACTACATTTTCAGGACATAAAAATACCTAGAACACAACAGATTTGAAAAGGCTCACGCTTACATTAGTATCTTAATGGGCTGTATTTCTGCACATTCTGACTTTGCTCTAAAGAAGATTTTAAAGCAATCAATGAGGCAAAACCTGAGTCAAGCCTAAACTCTCAGCAGTGTGATGGAGGAGCAGGGAAAGAGATTTATCCTGGCATATATGCAAACCCACACTATCATTTGGGTTTGATTTTGCAGAAGGAAAGCAAGCTATGGAAAATAAATGCTCTTAGGGGAAACAGAAGATTTTTCAAAAGCATTTAGCAGTGTGCAGGCCTTCTCCCTCAGGCTGTGTAAACTGCAGGGCTAGATGGTTGTGCTTTGGTTTTGTGGGGTCCTCCTTTTTGCCAAACTTTCCTGTCAAAACAAAAACAACCCTGAAACCGGTACATTTCCAGGGAAAGCACTTAAGATGAAGAGTCATTTTCTAGCAAACCCAAAATTTCTGTGACCAGCGGCTACATGCTTTTGCAAGCATGTACAAGGGCTCCTTCAGCTCTCAGCACAGGCAGCACCTCAAGTCTTCCTTGATTTCTGGCTACAAGGGACAGATCCATGTTGATCTCACTGAACCCCAACTATCTGGCTTACAATAAAAAAAGGAAGTCCACATCCTGTTGCTACAGCTTTTCTGCCTATTATATTTATAAACTATGTATCTTCACAAATCTCTATGTCTATAAAAATCTATTCAACTTTCTCTCTGAGGCATGGGGCAAAGATGCACTTAGATTACTCCTAAATTACTGTCTTTGGTATTTTAATGAAGGCAAACTGATACCATTTTACTACCTTAGACAGAGGAAGCCATGATTTACAATGCTGCACCTAAAGGAAAAACACAATTTAAGACACAGAAGGCAGCAGAGACACATTCGTTTCCGCATGCTCATAAACATAACTTAGGATGCCCGGCTCCACACATAATCCAGGAGGCGCAGGAGTCTATTTTTGGGGTTTCTGCACACAAAGACATGCACCCGGGTTATCCTTTGTTATGCGAATGGCAACTTAAACATTCAAGCTGCATTGTCGTGCTAAGCGAGGGGAGGATTGATGGACAAGCCACAGAACTCCCTCGAGTTCAACAGCAGCATTGACTGAATAGCAATAACAAGCATCGTCCCTAATGGCAGCTGGGGGACAGGAAAAAACTTGAAAATGATGCAGCCAAAACCCCCCGGTGTCCATCTGTAAACACCTATTACAGACAGTAATTCAAAGATCAGTTGGAAAATACTCCTGGAAAATAAGGCTCTTCAAAGCTACATGTTTGCTGGCACAATACTTCAATGAAAGGGTTTTAGTCTTCTGGTTCAGTCTTCCATAGGGATCTGGAGCCCAACCGGCAAAGAAAGAAATATTCTTTAATTATGTTGTGGTTTGGACAACTGCAAGCCATTGTGGTTAAGAAATATGATGATTGGGAGGATTTATTTTGATGATTTATGCCATGTGTGTTTACTCTACCAACATTTTAAGGTTTTAGTCTGAACTAATAAACTGTACATATGAAGACAGTAAAGAGAATTAAAAATTCTTAAAATATTTCCCTCCAATTGGCTCCACCTTGCTTAACGTTGTTTGTGTGAACAAGATTTCTTGCTGGTATAAAATCAGCCTTTCCTCTGCTAACTATTTGGTCCAAAATAGGCAGCATCCCACTAATCTGATGCTAACACCCACTCAAAAGGATCCTTTCAAAGCTGGTGTCAAATATTTAAGGGCTTGTTTGCTTCTAGCTTTATGATCATCTGTCTGGGGAGGTAAATTCGGCAGGATTGGCTGCAGACAATTTGTTTTAAAATTGTTCCTCTGTAATTTATGGTTGAACATATGTCACTCCAGACACACCAACTCATATTCCATCAGAGGGTGACCAAGATGGATCTTTTACAGTCCTGACCAAAAAGATAGGAAGGATTTATCCAGAGCTGATAGAACTAAGTGTGCTAAATGGGTTTATGCACAGAACAGTGTCTCTGGGGAAGGGATGTTTCTTGGTGTTTGGTTTTTGCTGGGGTATTTTGTTGTCATTGCAAATTTAAGGTACAGGTGGTTCTAGCCAATTTTGCCATGGGCAGGCAGCTGAGGCACTCAGAAAGAAACCTCTCAGTTCCAGCTCTCAGCAAATACACCTTCCTTCGGACATGCCTTCTTCCACAGAAGCTCACAGGTTTTCACACTGGAGCACACTGGCTGGAGTTACAGAAGGTCTCACTGACCTAAATTCTGCCCTGATATGCATACCATGAGATGCTCTGTCTTGTTAGAAGGCCACAAATCAAAGAGTGTGTACAAGGAAGACATGGCAAATACTAATACCCTGAGAAATTCAACCAGGAAAGCTGAGCAAGCTCTAAACACACAATCAAGTGCAGAAACATCGAGCAGTTATCCTGTCACACGCAGATAGAATGGTTCATCATTTCCGTTTAATTAACCAGACATAAAAATATTGAGATTATTTGTTAAGTTGATTGAACTACCCCTTTGGGTCAGATGAACACTGCAACACTTTACAGCTCATCTGCCTTGCCAAGTAGCTCCACCAAACAGCTCCTCTTTAGGAGCCAGTTCAACAAAGGGCAACCTGAGGCATTGCTGGCTCTTCCCATGCCAGCCTGACAATATTGGGCACTTCTCTTCTGTGTTGCAATCCATCAGAGAATTTATTTCAGTACTATCTCTCCTGTTGCTGGAGGAAAACTTACTGCATATAAAAAAAAGCTCAAATGCAATATAAAACAATGTAACTTGACACTTTAAACCTCCTGGTTTTGAAGCCAATCTCAATACTATTTGGGCAGGGAGCCTCGTGGCTTTTGGATGCTGGAGTTGGGTCATCCTTGCCATGAACTAGCTACAACTGCCATGACTCCAGCCCAGTCAGAAAAACCCTAAAACCCCAGAGGAAAAAAAAAATGCAGTTATAACCCAAGAAGATGTTTTATCAGACATAGAAATGTTACTTTCCATATAACATATACTGAATATAAACAGTATTTTTCTGAGACAAAAGCATCCATTGGGAGGAGACATCCTGCTAACAACCCTGTCCGCTGCCTCTTCTCAAAGGCTGTGTTCTTGCCCCAAAAATGGCTGTTTGACATATACAGCTGTTCCAGAAATTCACATATGAAGCAAAAAGTAAAGCAGAGCAAACACTGCCTTCCCTCTTAGTAGATGAAGCCTTGCCATGATGTCCTTCCTGCCAAATCTACTTCCCCATACCATAAAGTACTAGCCTGAAGAACACTCCGCAGCAGCAATGCTGGCATTCTCACAGGCTTTTTATTTAAGGTTGTGAGCTGTCAAATCTTGATTTATGGAGATTTAATTCTCAAACAATTATAAAGGAATACTGTTGCTCACATGAAGCTCACATGGCTCTCCAGCTATAGCTAAAGAAATAAGCATTCCCTTTATGAGCTTGTTTGCCCTGGAAACCCAGCATTGACTTTACTTGTAATTTTTGCTGCATCTCTTGCATTGCATCAACTTGAACAGTCTTTGTAAAAAGACTTTTTTTGGGGAAAAAAAAACAAGCCAAACCTTCTGATTTACAGAAACCATTCACGCTGGACTTCTTCAAGGGAAGACTGGAAAACACCAAGAGGGGAGAAAAGGCATCAGTTGGCACAGGCACAAGGGCACTGCACCCTTGGTTTGGCATACCTACGTCTTGCAAGAAAAAAGATTGCAACCTGCTTCTGTCTCATACACAACCACCCTCAACAGCTTGCCACTCCTCATTGCCAGCTTCAATTCCACACCTTGTTTTAAAAGCCTCGTAAAGTGCTGTGGCACCTGTCCTGCGATACCCAGCAGGTGAGGGTGGTACAGGAAGATGCTGCCTGTCCTCTCACCAGCCCTGAAATGTAGAGACTGCAGGAGAATAAGAAGAATCACTCATGTCAAGAGGAAGTGAAGGCCCAAAAAAACCCGAGAGGGAAAAAGAGGTCACTAGCCTTTTTGAGAAGAAAGTCTGAAAACGAGAACACCACCAGCACAGCCAGCAGAAGGCAAATGTAAAACATTCGGTATTAATTCTTTATTTGAGGAGGTACACTTTGCACTGAAAGACCAAATGGGAATTTCCAAACTCAAGTATGGACTGGTAATATTTTCCTCCCTGTCATCTTTTGGCCTCCCCAATATCTAGCATCCATTCCATATGGATGCACTTTTGGGTGTTGGTTTCTTCTCATATGCGCTAGAGAGCAGCCAGAATCTTCTGTGGCTCTGACACTTAGCCCAAATACCATTTACAATTTATTTTTTTTCAAATTTGTGCAAGTGGTAAAAATACAAGGTTCATTATTCCGTGCAGAAATTCTCTCATCATCCAGCCAAATTTAAAAATAAATAGTTGCAATTAAATGTGTCGCTATGTTATTTATGTAGATGCATTCAATTTGCAGAAAGCTGCTATAAAAATACTCCCCTTCAATGCATGGGGAAATTTATTGCACTTTTATTGTATATTTTCTTCTCCCTCCTCAGATGTACGTTGCTCCCTGCCTTTTTGTCACCCGTGTTACTCAACACATCTTTTCCCAGCCACTGTTTCTCCTACATTTGTCCCAAAAGAATGAGGGATGTAATCCAAATCCAAATGTTTCTTGATTATTTGTGAACAAGGCTGCTAAATGATTACTAGACAGATAATTCCAGTATTTCCCTTGCAATCATGCACCACTCCTTGCCTCTGCATTTGGCTCTTACAGCTGTTGGGTAAATGATACGCACTAAGGCTGCCCAAGGCTTTTGAGTGCATATTAATTCTGTCAGAAACTCCAGACACTCTAAAGAATCGCTAATTTAACAACAGACTGTGAAATTATTTTTTCTTTCTTTATTAATTGCTGTGCTATTTGAAAGTGACTCCACTGCCCCGACTGTATTTGGCATGAAGAACAGGGGGTATTTCATCCTGTGAGGAAATAACTGAAAGCTTTCTGCCCAGCAGTCCCTGTTTTCATAACCAAATATAAGTATGTGAAACAACTGCTAATAAAAACAGGTTAACTTGCTGCAGGTATTCCTCTGTCAATTTAGCCAGGTGATATTAGCAAAATCTGACAGGGAAGCACAGTGATATATTTCATTTGTGCCTTGACATTTTGATTCTGTTTGTTGGAGTGTATGTGCAGGGATCTGGCTTTTTCTCCAAGACCTCTATAGCTGTCAGTCTACAAACAGGATTTGACAAGATGTCCATTTAACAGGATGGGAGGGCAAAGGAAAAAAAAAAAAAAAGAGATAGAGAGACCAGGTATCTGGGTAAAGCTGCACTGCAGTGCAAAGATGGATGCTTTTCACATACTGAGCAACTCAAAAAAAAAAAAAAAAGAGCAGCTTGATATGCAGGATCTGAGACAGTTTGCATACTTTAATCAATAGTTCCTTCGAGAAAAGTGGCCAAGAATAACATAAATAGATGGTAGAGGCGAAAGAAGACAAAATGTGATACCTGGAGAAGGCTTAGGATCATTGTACACTCATCCACAGAAATATTTTTGGCAAGTCTTAATTATTTTTTAAAAAGAGAGGAAAAAAAGGTACTTTCATTTGCTCGAGAGAAATTAGATTTAAGAATAAATCTAAATAGGAAGTTTTCCTTTCCAAGGCTGCCTTTTTCCAGCCTGAGGAAAGAAGCAGAAGGTGATGAAGCTGTCTCTTCCAGGGATAATGTAGGAATTTAGAAGCCTTCAGCTTGTTTCTCCCAGAAAAAAACTTTGGACCAGAAGCAAGCAAATGATTTACAATGGAACACAGTAGAAAACAGCTACAAAGATGAAACTATAGAAAATGAATGCAGCATTAAACAAGACAGTAACCAGAGTTTAGAGATTTATGGTTACTGGCTGGTATATAAAGATAAGAAAGAGATTCTGATAGTCTGGGTGATTCCTGTATCTCCGAAAGCATGGTTTAAAAGTAAAACTGAATACACAACTCTAAGCTAAAATTCAGGAAAAAAGTATTAATTAGGGGGGGTTTTAACCATACCTTACCTTTCAAAATATGCTTCTACACAGCATCAGCCACACCAGTGCTGCCTACAGGCTGTACAACCAGGCAAAGGCCTGCCTCTTCCTCCTCCAGAAGGCATGACAGCTGTTCCCACCACATCTACACCAGGCTGCAGAGAGGCACCTTCCTCCTGCCCTCTCCCCTCAGGGCCATGCAGCTGAACACAGTTTTCAAGGTCCAGCACATGTGAGAGATCCAGGACGAGTCCAGCAGCCATCCACTCCCCAGCTTACATGGGACCGGCTGGGTGCTGTCTGATGGACAGGAGAGCCGGTCATCCCATGGCTACGAGAGGGCTACATACCCCACCACCACACACACACACCAGCCTACAGCTCAGCCTGGGAGCAGGACCAAACCACAACACCCACAGCTGGGCCAGACACCTCCAAAGCCACCAAACCTGGTCCCAGACAGCAGGCATGTCTGCAAACAACCTGCCATCCCCCAGAAAGGGAAGGCTTGAACTAAGTTTGTGTCAAAAAGAACCCATGACAGAAATCCCTCAGTAGTTTTGCACCTTCACAGTGCTCCTGTATATCACATCTGGCATGAAGTGATGAAAGGAGATCTCAGCTGAGCAGAGCCAGGCGTGTCCTCCTTACCTTGCTGCTCCACCGAGGTAGAAAATATGTATTACTGAAGCCATAAAGTGCTTACAATTACGGCTGCAAACCCAGTAATCTCCACTGATGTAGGTAAATTGCTGACCTCTCTATCACTGTTACTTACAATGCAAAAAAACCTTGGGTTTTCTCCGCAGCTTAATAAAACCTGTGGGGAATTGGCACAAGGCTTTCATTCCTTATAGCCAGCCTTTAATGTAGAAGTCTAGATTTCCTGGAGGGGAACTGAATAGTTTAGAATAATTAGTGATTTACATATAGAGCTGTCAACAAAGATACATGGTATTAAGTTACCATGATGAAGGGTTCCACCTTCTCCGTTGCTACACTGGATTTGATTTTATTTAAAAATTCTGTGTTTTAATTCCGCTCACATTCTGCAATCGCTAGTAAAGTGGCCTGAAGCGGACAGCAAGAAGAGAGCACTAAATCGAAGGCTTAAATCACTTCTTCCTCAGTTCCCCCTGGCAGATTTAAAGAGCAACCTGGCACTAATGCTTTCAAATAATATACTGTTGGACCTGACACAGCAGAGAAACTCTGCTTCAAATCACACAATGGTCCAGATGACCATGCAATTACAATTAACCTCCTGCCCGCTGTGCATAATGACAAATGATCATTTGAATGATAGACTCAGGAAAGGACCCAGGTATCAAAAAAATTATTTCTGATTCTCACATATTTAAAAAGCCATTTTCAGTTAAGAAAGAGCCAAGGGACACTAATTTTAGTTTTGCATCCAAAAGAAATGAATAACCCTTGATAATACACATGCAGACATAAGCACAGGCTGTCACCCCTCTAGCAGCAAGAGGGATGCATGGAAGTGTCCTTCCGCCAGAGCGTTGTAATCGGAAAAGTACTAATATCCTCCATGGCTATAAATCTCAGCCCAGACCAGAGAGCATGAATTTTGTCCATGCTGGATAAAAAAAGGTAATATAACCTCAAAATAGCACGCAATATTTTTTGGCACACTTACCGAGCCCATGGGGTTCGCATTACAAGGTCAATAAGTAGGGAGTTAATCCTATGTTGTTCCGTCAGGTTTTGTGCTTCTCCTGCTTTATGTCCCTCATCACCTACTTACCTTGAGACCTCCCCGTACCAGGGAGCAGCCTCCTCTCTCTGCTCACACAGCATCTTCAGAAGAAAGCAGAGCTATTTTCCAGTCTGCTCCCTCTGCAGAACAGGGAAGTGAAAAGAGCATCCTGGGAAGTGCTGAGGGCACCTCTTTCCTTTCCTGCACTCAGCTCTAATGGGCCAAGAGATTATTTGTTCCAGTTGTGCTCCTGGTCAGAAGGTCTGTCAGCAGAGCACTTGGAGTGATCACTCCCTCACTTGTTCCAGTGAAGTAAGCTCATTAATTTAAATAATTTTTTAAGGTTTTTGAGAAGTCACTCATTATATTTAGTGTCCAGACCTGATGGGGCAGAAACCCCCAGCTCAAGATCAGCAGGGCTCTTGTATGTGTGTACACATATTTTTACGTTTATATGTATAGGACATGCTTATGCAAATTCTGTCTCGCATTCTTCCTAAATCTGGCATTTTCATCTCCAAAGAATAGCAGAAGCAATATGGATATGGACACTCACCATTTGAAAGCATCAAATCACTTGCAGGCACTGCCATGACCTCTTCTGAAGAAAAAGCTAGTCTTTAGGCCCTCTTTGCTCCAGAGTCAAAGGATTCAGAACCACAAAACACCCATGGACCATATCCCCAGCCAAGATAAATGGGCAGCACCATGCCTGGGTAGGCCCCTCCTGCAGAGCCTGTTGTGGCAAGTATTTATGAAGTTGTATGCTGAGCTATTTTATAGCAAACTAATCACAGGCATAACACAATTACGAGATAAGCCTTGTAATGCAGAATATTATGTATAAGGGTTTCTACATATATTTATAGCACCTGTTTCAGCATGCCTTCAGACAGAGTCTTCTCATGTAAAAGAAATATACTGTACTCTAGCAATTTATTCTGATACTTGATTAGGGAAATATTGCTTCATGAATTCTAAGCCATGACATTTCCACTAATCTTTCCATTTCAACAGCACAGAAAGGAATGTCTTTCATATCTCCATGCTTATCATTTTCAAGCTGAGTATATTATCTGCTCGTCTCTGGATTTACTCGATAGCTCTTAAAAAAACTAAAACAGACCACCACAGTTTGTGAAACTTATGTGTGGCTTACTCAGAGAGCTGTATGTCATTCCAAAGATGAACAAATGTAGAAACCAGCTCTCATCTTTATTCTAAAGTATGTCATAAATAAAAAAATCAGATTGCTATCTGTTATTTCCCTTCAATGAGACTGCTGCTTGAAAGGTTACAAACGATGACGGTTTTGCTTTTGTGGAAGGCCATGCATTAAACTTCTCATATTGCCTTGCAGGGTTCAAATAGAGTCTGTTTGTTGTCAGATTTCTTAAGCTTGCTCTTCTGCCACGCCCCTCAATGCAGCAGCTACCACTGCCCTGCACACCATTCTGCCCCTGAGAGACCTGACCTTGCCATCCCTGCAGCACCTCTCCTTCTGATCCCCAACCCCACAGGTGTTTTAACACCTAAACGAACAGTCAGGAGCTCCCCAGCTGAAGTTTCCAAGTTACATGTTTAATTTTGTTTTGCTTGTCAGGCTCCCCAGCAGCGTGAGCTGTTCCTGTGTGCCACGAGACCTTGTCCCCTCATGGTTTTACCTGAGCATCACATGGACCTGTAGCCTAGAACACAACCCATCGATTCCTGAGGGGATAAAACTCCAAGACCCAAAGATGTGTTCTGGGAGTGCACTGTTGCTCACAGTGCCTGCTCTAGGTTTTTTACAGCCAGGGGCCTTGAAAGACTCACAGCACTCTGCTTCAGCCTATGAATCCATTCCCAAGACACCATCCCACCTGCTAATGTAGAAAGAGGCTCTGCTATCATTAACTAAAACAATCTTGCCTTTTGTTCTGCCATAATACACACCTATAGCAGCTTTTACTCTATTATATATTCAGACTCAACCTGTCTCTGGAATTTGCTTTCCCAATAGCTGTCATGCTCCAACACTTGTCAGTTGACTCAGATAACAAAATATTACTCTGATATTCACAGCACAACTTAGAAATTCCCTACACAAACTACAGGGAATTCTGCCAGTTCTGAGATAAATTAACTGCTTATCAAAGGCAAAACTGACAAGGGTTGCTGGTTTTGGTTTTTTTTTTTTTTTGCATGAATCCATGGTTTATTACTTCCCAGCCCCGTAACGCTACTTAGCTTTTTCATGATCCATGCATGAGGACATTCAGATATATCACCTCAGATTAATAACAACACAATTACAACCACTTAATGTGTTTAAGGCAACAGACCCAGCTTAATTTCCGGTAGGAGCATGCTTTGCTAGCAAGGCAAAAACCAACAGCCTCTGCTCAAACCTTCCTTTAGCTGCTTTGCCAGAAACTTCCCTGCCCACCAGCACTGGGATGAGTTTAGTCCCTGATCCCAGCTCCTCAGGGCAAAGCCTACACAGTTTCTTGCAGGGTTCGACTGCAGCTCTTCCTTTTCTCACACCCAAATCAATACCACCACAGCTGCTCCTCCTGACATTATGCTAAACTCTGGCAGAACATCCTTATTTTTCCTCATGAAATCAGCCTTCTGGGTCACATTTTGGAGGTTATCTTCTAAAAAGCCCCAAACTGAGCCTGACAGCAACGGAGTCCCAAGCCCCAGAGTTTTCTCAGGACTTAAATACCGAAGCATTTTGGCTTCCCATGCCCCAGGAAAAGAAATTTACTCTAGAGACCTTGTGGGTACAAGGATGCCAAGTCCTCTTGGCCTGAAGGATGTATGGAAGCTACCAGAATGTTACCAAAATCAGCCCTACACATTGAGCAGCCCAGGCTCGTGCTCAGCAGCCTGCCTACGGAGAAGCTGGCACCCCACCACTAAATAACCCATTCCTCTATGCCACACATAGTCCATTATCCTTCCAACCAATTTCCAAACGTCTCTCTCTGGGGTGTGTGTGGGGAAAAGTATAATGTTTCCAACATGGAACAAAAGGGCGGGCATATTTCAGTGCCAGAGCAGAACTGATACTGCCCACACAACCTGGGGTTTGGAAATAATGTATTTATAGAAGTACATTAAGACCAATTTAGAAAAGGTTGATTAGATAAAGTAATGCTCATTCAGGCAAGCCTAAACAATTTTCTTATTTCATTGAATCAGCAATAATGTACTCCTACAAATGCAATAAATATATATCTAATCACCTCCTCCTTCAGTGACTTCTCCCCTTGCTCCTTTCGGTTGGCAGCATTTGGTTTGGGTTGTTTTCAGAAAGGGAAAAAACCCCAGTAACTCATTTATATAACCTTCCCTTCCTGGTAATTTTATTTTATCTCTGTAGCATAAGGCAATCTAGCAGAAGCAAACATTGTTTACTTGTTAATACCAAGCCAGAACTCTTAAAGAGAGTCGATGAGACCACAGAGGAAAACTACTGTTTTCTTTGTTATTCTGCTGGAAGACCTGCGGTAACATGTCAGACATTGGTAGAGTCTTTTGGGGAAAATACAAATAGTTCCTCTGTTTTCATCCATATGCATGGGAAATCGTGCTGGTCTACAAGCACAGGAAGATTCTGTGCTGCTGCTTCAGCTACATCTTCTCACACTGTAAGAACACCTGCTTTAAAGAAAAATTCACTGCAATTTCTAATTCAGAAGTCAAGGTATTTTTTAAATCCTGACTGCTTGATTGTGTTACTGGATCTACTGATTATCCCAAGGTACATCTCAAGAGACACACAGTGCTAACTGCAGACCAGGCTTCTGTGCCTGAGTCCTGGCACCCCATAACCCCTGGGAGAGCCCCAAAACCAGGATCCAACCCACTGGCACTCAGATGAACTGAGAAGTTGAGGGGCTGCAGGCAAATGAGGGTCCCAGCCAGACACACACATATAAAATCCTTTTGTTTTTGTTGAGTGGTGACAGCACCTATTATTTGGACGCTGGCTATTTACCTGTGGGCTTCATGGCTCTCTGTCTTAAGGGTGCCGTCAGCTCAACACCACATTTGGACCTCAGACTCCCTCCTACGCTCTCTCCCTTCCCTTTTTACCCTCTCCATTACTTGCCTCTAGCTTTAGGAGGGATTAATATTTCTTTAAAGCAACCTGTGAGGAAGACTTGTCTTTGTCGCCTCCTTTCCATGCAAGCATTTGCTGTTGAGATATGAGGGCACATATGTATGTTCCTGCAACTATTTCATGGAAGATAGACAAGGGGAAATTCCTGCTGCTGGGTAGAATTTTTGCAGCTGTGTTTGTGCTCAAACTAAATTCCCAAGCATACACTGTATAAAGCCTCTATCAACCACTAGCACAGAGAATTGATTCATCAAGTATACCCCTTATGAAGAGAGACACCTTTTTATCCCATGCTACAAATTAAAATTTAATCAAGGATACTGCTTAAGCAGGCTTTTATTTTCCATAACCAAGTTCAGCAAATTTCCCTGGATCACTTTTGATTCAGTGGGGGGATGTTACTGGGCCGCTACCACAGCCCACTCCCTCCTAGCCAGAAAATGGCAACATTTGACCTCTAAAAACAATAAAAAAAGGTTACAATTTAGCAAATATTTAGCTTCCTTTGCAAACATTAACCTACTCCAGCAAGATGCTAGGTAAAAGACTTCCGAAGCCAGAACTGGGATTTCAAAAGTTCTGTGTGTACACTCGTAAAAGCCCAACCTTTAACAATTTGGGGAGCAACCTCCAAATCACTCCCAGTACCACCAGCTAGTGCTAAAAGGTCAGTTTAAAAAAGTCCTACATGAAATGCATGCAGGGTTTTGTCTTGTGCTGTAAGTGCCTACTCGCTCCTTGGCACTTAAATGCTCTTGGAAAAACAGGAATGATTAAAGCCTCACCATTAGCTTCAATGGGACAGAGGTTTTATTCCACATCTTTCACTTATGTGCCTGGATATAAGTTTAGAAACCTAACTTGAATTTGCTTCTCTAGGAAATCTAACTCCAAAAATTCAGAACAACCAATAAGGGCTTAATGAGGAAAACAAAATTAGTGAGACTTGCATAGCTATACAGCAACACAGACAGCTGAGCAGCCACTTCTAAGGAGTCAGCATGAAAGCCTGGAAGATGATTTGCTGGTTTAAGGTTTGCACTATAATTTTGATTGACTCAGGATTAATTCTGCTCAAAACTGAATTGAAAACAAATGAATATTTACATTCTTTGTGCTAGAGCCAACACCCAAAGCAGGGAGTACATTTGCTCAGCTCATCCTGACTGTGGTATGGATGAAGCTCACAGACCTCACTTGTATCTCAGCAACATGGGAAATAACCTGTTCTTTAATTTGTCCAGCAATGAAAAGCAGGGAAGTAAAAATCCTACTGATAAGAGAGATTCAGTCAGGAAAAGTTTAGCTGATCCTCCAACTCCAGCCCCAAGAATAATTCCTGTTGAAAAGGCCTGCATGTATTTTCTTTACACAGTTGCATGATTTTTCTGAACCATCCCTGATAAGCTTTTCTCCACTATGTGCACTTTACATCCTTAGGGGAATACCCTTTCCTTGATGTTTTCCCCTGGAGCATCACCCCATCCTGAGCAACAATGCTCAGCGTGCTCACCCTCGATGTGACCAGGACAAAAGTCAGCCATGGTACTTACAGGCAAAGGGCCACTGCAGAGAGCAAAAAAATTCCACAGTGAAAGAGAATGAAAGCCACGATGAAAAGGTGTGAAGCTTTTGCTGGAGAGAGACAAAAGAACTTTCCACAGAGAAAACCAGGGAAAGAAAATTAAGCAGAGAAGAAAAAGAAAGTAGGGCCAGGAACTTGCTGGCAGTGCTATTCTCTAGAACTCTACTGGCCTTGTCAGACAAATTAAGATATTTCTGCTTACTACCTAGCTTTTTCCCCCCTGCTTTTTAAGGATTCTATTACAATAATAACCCTGCAATACCTTGCAGCACTCGCTCTCACATGCATGCACAGATTAGGTCTAATATAATGCACTTCCCATTACTGAGCGAAGGTGTGAGCGCACCTGCTCCACATTGCTTCAGGCAGACAATTGCCCTGTCCTAACCCCTTCTGCAGCCAACATGGCAAGCAATTTATCACCATCATCTAACTTCATTCACTTCCCTGCTGAGTGACAGCCATCAAAAGTCTCATTATTGGCGTGCTACTAGGTGGCAAGGCAATCACATCACCTAACAAGGTCTTAAAAAGGACAGAAACTTCCCAAATCCCATTACCTAAAGGCCCTCCCTCCCCCAAGATGAAGATTTGAGCGTGTTTGTGCCACAGATGTCAAATACATTTCTGACCCTTTTTAATCTTTCAACCTTGCTTCCAGGTGAATGAAGGAGGAGAGTCCTCCAGTAGATGCAAGGATTTGCTTCGTTGAGTTTAAAACCACCAACAGTTGAATTTGCTGGATGTTTTCAAGTCAAATCCCCTTACCTGACTAATAAGTAAGCCTTCTGGGAAAAGTCAGGCAGAGTTTCATCCTTGGCAACTCCAGCATAGTGCTAGGAGTGTATTACTCTACAGTGCAGGAGGACTATTTTCATGTATTTGAGCCTATTACTGGAAGCAAAGACAAAACCCTTCCAAAACTACCTTTTCCATTAATTTCTGTGAGTGGAACAGTGCAAGGGTTACTTGTGCCAATGGAAATCACAAAATCTGAAAAAAGATTAATAACGACAGCAATGACAATGAGCAGTCTGTAACTTGGTGGCTCACATCATCGGGCAATGTTACCAAGTCTGGTGAGACAGCAGCTGCTGCCAGCCACAGCTGAGCACGAGTTATTCTTGGTTCATTGCATGGTTCTGCTGCAGCCATGTCAGCCTGAAACACCACCTGCAGATTCCTCCTGACTTCTCCACGGTAGGACCTGGAAAGGCTGTGCTTTTTAACAGCTGCACATCAGGGAGAGACAAGACAGACAACAAACCAAAGCAAACAAATTCAAGACATCAGTTTTTGGCCAGCTCCCATGAGTGCAATGCAGTGAGAAAGGCTGGCTTAGTCCCTTGAGCCTGCATAGCTCTACCCCCAGTCTGAAAGCCAACATATGGGCCACCTCTGTGTCACACTTGCATTGAACAGGGTCCTGCTGAGCAGGTCAGACCTCCTGGCACTTAGTGCACACTGCTTTACAGAACAACCCTACCTTTGACACAAATTCATTTTCCTTTCAGGAGCAAGCAGACATGCCTGCATCTGAAGACAAGCTGCAGTCTGCATGCATCCTGCACATCTCCAAGCATCAGGATTCAAGCATTCCACTAACATCACAAACCAGAGGCTCTTTTGATGCTGTTCACATGTGGGAAGATGTGAGCAACTGTCCCCACAAACATGAGAGCAGCAATTGCTCTCTGCCCCCTCTGATCTCTGGAAAATCTGCCCCCTTTAGTACCAGGAACTTGCACCCTGCTATCTTTGATATCCAAGGGAGAGCTGCTATGCAGGGACTATTTGAAACTACTTTTAATTTCGATTTTTTTTGTTTGTTTGCTTTTTCAGTTTTAATATGGGATAGTCTGGTCCACAAAGCAAAAGCATCACTTTCAAACTTGAGGCCTCATAACACAGATTTATGTTAAGACAGACTCAGCTACTCCAATGGAAGAGAGAAAAAGCCAAAAAAAACCCTGTTCTATATTTTTTTCCCAGTGTTCATTTTATCTTCAGGATTCCTTTACAGCAAAGCAGTCTGATGCACCTATAATTATGGTTGCTAAAAACTTTTCACTGGAAACTGTTTTTGTTTTTTTTCTAAATGATCTTTCCTTTAAGAATTGCTAGATAATTAACATGTTTAAATAATTTCCACTTCTTGTTCAAAGCTCAGGTATTTTCGTTCGGCAAAAGGTTATCTTAGTCAAAGTTATGAGAAGAATTTTAAAAGGTTCTAATTCCATTCAGAAACATTTATGGAAATCACTTAGTAGTTGCTGTAATAACTACGTCCACAGCATTAAACCTTGCTGATGATGCATGTACTTCATTTATCCTCAAAACATTTAGTTACATTCTTCCCATACAGCACCACGGCTGCTGCTTTAGGCTAATTTATAGCAGCCTTTGGGACTTCTGGTCAAAATTCTTCTCGGGTACAGATCAGAAGGAAGAATGGGACAAGGGCTGAAACAAAGACATCATAAGGACAACTTACAAGGCATAAATTTACCTTTTTTCTTCACAAAAAACCACAACATCCTCCAATTGGCTCTGCCACAAGTGGCCATCAAACTGCACCAGGTACCACAGCAAGCCAATGATTCTTTATTTTTGTGCAAGCCTGCTAATGAAGTTCACTCCCTTTGCTAGCCAAGGTGATCTAAATTGAGACTGGTAGATTTTTCTCCCTTAGTCCAGAGAAGTTTCCTGCCAGCTGGACCTGCAGAAATGGCCAAGAGAACAGAATGTACGCCAGTACAGGAATCCACCAGGATGTGACCTCAGGTCTGAAATCCCTTTCTTCTATCCACAGAATTAAATCCTCAGCACACCTGCAGAGCACTGCTACACAATACCTGTTTATTTAGATCTTCATCTCCTTGCCTAGCTATGTAACATTATTCAGAGGTTATATCTTAAATCTAGATAGCTTCACAGACACACACATACCTAAACACAAATCCATCCACAGCCCAAATGTGCTGGGATATTTTTGGAGGGTATTTTTTTGTATGCTGTTTTGGTGGGGTTTTTTCAAGGATATTCAAAGTTCAGCTTCTGCCAGTTCCATTTTTTATCTCCTCTTTTTTTAAAATCAAACTGCATTTCAACTACAGATCATCTCTACAGGAGTCAGTTCTTATTATCAGTGGACTTCTTAATTAATGTTCACCCTGTCTTTTTCTGTTGCTACATTGAATTTGAGTGCATATGGCTTAATAGACATACCAGATGCTGCTTCCCTAGGTTGTTTAGGAGCTAATGCTTCATCATTTGAAGGTTTCTAAAAAAAAAAAAAGAGAGGCTCATTATTTAGTAGATTAGCCATCAGTTCAGAGGAGACAACCTGGAAGAACTACCTTGCCTGGCTGGAAACCCAAATCCAAACCTTAGGAGGGGCTGTGCTGCTGCTTCACTGGAGAAGGAAGTGGGCAGCCTGGGAGCCCTCATTTTTTTCAAAGCCTACTGACAGTGAAATAATATCTTCCAGAAATAGCTTAATTTCTTCCCCCCTTCTTCCAACCAGGTGAGGGCTGAACTCATTGGTCTCTTGACTTCTTCCAAGGCTGGAGACCTTTTCTGCTCCAGTCATTTATTTCCCATTTCATCCTTCCTTATGGTTTAGAAGGTGAATAGAGATATAAAACCACCGCCTTTAACAGCTGCCTTGCCACCCACAGAGATACCAGCAGTCAGCCAGCAGTGACATCTCAGACTCAGGCATGTGACAGATTGAATCACTGAGTATGGTGATACCTATCCCCAACTCTCCTCCCCCCGACCCAAACAGGTCAGGCAGAAATGTAAGCAATTCTTGCACTCTATTACTGATAATCCCAGAAATATCTCCCATGTGTCACTTTAAATGTATGAGGTCACGTGTATTCCTTCAGGAAGTAGAGAGGCAGGTGTCCAAATACTTCTGGCTGCAAGAAACATGGGTGATGCAGTAAACCATGTGAATGAAGGGTTAAAGTTTATAAAATGTTTTTTAAACCAGAGTTAAGTTGGTAAATACATATAGTGCAATCTAGGCACCAGAAAAAAGCTTGCAGTACATGCTGGAGGGTATGGTTTAAAGTATGCAGTCAGAGAAGTTTGTGAAATGCACTGAAACAACAACAACCTCTGCAGCATCTTTATGCTGAGCCAACTCTAAACTATTTTTATGTTTAAGATAAATATGGAGGATCTGACAAATCTATATCCAATGTTGTCATAGATTACAGCTACAACACAGCCTCATTGAAAATACCATCAATAGTCTTGTGTTGGGTTAAAAAAGAAAAAAAAAAACAAAAAAAGAAAAGGAACAAAAGAACCAAAAAGCCAGGCCCCCCTCACCCCATACTGAACCCCAAAAATCCCAGCCAGGGCCCAATGCCTTGCCACATCATGGTTGGTTGCTGGCAGCAGGATGCTGACACTCCTAATACCAGAAGCTGCTCAGGCTGCCCCCTAAAAGGAGAGAAATTGTCTCTCCCAGTCTCTTTAGAAAGCCTCAGCATGCCTGGAGGAGCTGGTAGGGATGGGCTGCAGAGACACATTGTGAGGCTGCTTTATTTTTCCCATTACAAGCAGGTGACATGGCCTCCAAGAGCAGAGGCCTAAGTTCTGCACATGCACAATTTCTCTGTAAGAATCTTCTCCTTTTGGCATGCTGGCAGCAGTTCATAATTATGAATTCATGGTTCACAATTATGGTTCATAATTCTTTTAAAATGGAGAGGCTGGTGATACAGGGATCTACAGAAAGAGCTGAATCAGCATTTCCCTAGGTTTTCCTTCATTTCACAAGGAGTCTCCATATGGAGAAAGTCTAAACTTCAGCTTTTTGTTTCCAAATGAGTTTAAAAACCATACCTCCAGTTTATTTGGAGCAGGTGGCGCAATAAAAATGCTAAAATGAGTTTACAGACAGGATTATATGAGTTAGTGCTTTTGGCAGACAAGCACTAAGCATGAGAACAGTGGAAGTCCTCGCTGCTCTTCAGTCCTCTGCTTTCTAAGCTTTCTTGCTCAAACCAGAAGAGAAATACTAACTCATAGCCTTTAGGCCAAGCCAGCCATCTCCTGGCCCTTGATGCCAGGCTCTGCAGCCAAGGCAGAAGCCTGAGCTGGAGCAGTTGTTCCCTCCCACCCAGCAAGCGAGGGTTTCACACACACAAATGCTCACTGCTTGCATCAGGCAGCCCATGGCACAAATGGGCTGTCCTTGAAAGACCAGAGCTCATTACTCCACATGAGCATGCCAGGTTCCAGTCTCTCTCTGGAGAGTGTTAAATATAAGCTGCTTTAGACTTCAGCTTCTGGAAACATGACATGCTGACAACAACATGAAGAGAGACAAGAAATTTGTGCAAAAATAGCTTACTGCAGCCCAGCCAACCCCCAACACATTTTGCCTCTCCAGTGCTATCACATAGGAATCTTCACTTCTAAAAGGCAAGAGTTAAAACCAGCTAAGAGAAAAATGACACACAGAACCTTGAGGCTTACAATGCTAGAAATACAGAGGGGAGAAAACAATGACAAAGCCTTCACAAAAGATACACTGGTCCTGAAGAGGTCCCTAGGTGTGCTTCACACAGGCCAGGACAAACCCTTCAACGGCAGGTTATAAATACACTTTCAAATAGATAAGGCTTAACATTCCCGCCCCCAACTCAAGAGCAACTGGGGTAATTTCCCAAGCCTCACTAATGCCAGCTGTTCAAGAGCCACAGCCTTAACTAACAGCTACCTAGAGCTTGATCTCTGCAGCCTCATTTCAGTGCTCAAATGACCTCAGCCCCAAAGCTGCTGGTACTGCATCAGCCAGGAGAAGGCATCATCTCAGGCCTCCCGAGCTCTCAGACAGGACTACTGTAATCAGAACTTCTTGGGACCTGCCTAACATTGATGGCAATTTCTGCCCAGAACCTTTTAAAGACAGCCCATCAACTAACGGCACCGCTGCTGCTCATCCCAGACTGCCTTCATCCAAGCTCAGGCACACCCTGGAGCCACGGGAGGTGAGAACATCTCTTTGCTGTAGACAACTCTCCTTCCAGGCTCTGAAGGGCTGTCATGAGCTCTGCAAAGCTCCTGCAGTCCCAGCAAAGCCCCTGCCTGCTGCTGCAGCACCTTGGCTGCCCGGCCGTCTCTGGTGGGGTGGGTCTGTCACTGCACAGTTGCCTGGGATGGTCCCCCCCTGTGTATTTGCTGTGTGAGATGCCAAGTGCCACCTCTGCTGCCAGAGGAGGGAGGTCTGACAACACAGCTTTACAGGGGGGATTGGAGCCCTCACTACATCCATGGTATGAGTGCTTCACTGTGCTGGGATTGGAAGGCTGGCTGATGATTTACAGAAGGCAAGCAGTGGCCTTTGGCTCATTTAATATCTGGCTAGATAATAGTCAGCCTTTGATGTGCAAACTCATTCAACAGCCTATTCCTCCAAGGTGTCTTTCTACCTCTAGTGCAAATCAGCCCAGAGATAATGTCAGGAACATGAACATACGTTTCCTTTCAATCTGCTCCTTCAACATTTCCTGATACACATCACCTCACAGCTCCCATCCCAGGGACATGGATGGATAATGCCTCACGTATTGCACCAGTGAGGTATTTTCAGAGAATAAAGCTGTGCACAGGCATAGCTCAGGGGAGGGGGACATGCACCTGTGCACATGCATGAGGAGCATCTGTGTCCGAGAAACAAAAGCAGAACAGCACTTAGAACAAGAAAAAAATACATCATCTTTAAAGTGCAACCACCTAATCTTTTTTTCTTTCAGGTCTGCAAGGCACGAGATCACATTGATAACACCATCTTATCGAGTCACCAACCAACACTATGTGTTGCTAGTTTTTTTTTTATTTTCAGAGAAAAAAAAAAAGTCTCTTTAATGAAGCTGTTCAGCCTTATGTTTGAACAGCAAAAGCAGGAGCCAACCTCATCAGTGTTGAAGAGTTACAGGGGCTGAGAGCGTTTTCTCACTGAGCATCAATTCCAGCTCTTTGAACCAATTGCCACAGATTCCAGGAGCTTGCCCACACTACAATTTTCACACTTAGCAACTGTAAAATTGTTAAAGCGATATCTTTCCACACGGTTGCTCTGTTATTAGTGCTTAGTTTGGCATGCCACCTTAGTTACGGGCTTTAAATGCCACTTTCCGGGGTAACCTTGGCCATGAAATCAGAAAATCAGATCATTTTCTGGTCTGTTTTTTTCTTTTTCTCTGGATGAGATTAGATTTTGCTACGCCTGACTGACAAATCTCATTTGGGATTCCAGAGGAGGTTGAAGCCCTGACCTCCTTAAGAAGTAGGAGGCAAAGATGTCTCAAGCTATGATAAGAAACAGCTAATTTCAACACATCACATAACAGGCAATTAGTAATTAATTTGCACTGAGAGACAAACATGCTTGCAAAATATGTTCAGAGTGCTTCCCTGTCAAGTCAGGGTGCTTAGTTTCATTTCTCTAAAACCATGCTAAAACATAGGTTTTCCTCCCTGTGTTATCTATGTTTGTTATATTTATCTCAGGAAAACAGAACCACGTGAGTTAGGGGCTTTCTTTAAATATTTTAACTAAATGCAATGAAAAACAGCCCAACAGTGTTTTTAAGAATTATTTTTTAACCATGTTTAAGTGATTATTTGACCTTTCTGAAGCTATAATCTTCTGACAGCTCATTATGCTCCAAGCATGTTATCTGTGCTAGACGCAGTGTTACTTAAAAAGGATGACAAACTGCACATCAACCATAATGAACAACAGACAAATGTCAAAAAATTTCATTTCTAGTGTTTAGTCATGCTTCCCGTTGAAAGTTAACATCACATTAAATACTATTACGGAATATCATTCAAAATGACAGGGCAAAAGCTCAGCTGCTCCATCAAGTAATATACTTTAAACTGCAGGACTTCAATGGTTGATCCACAGAGCTGTAATAACTGATGATTATTGATGATGCAGGACCACCCACTGACACCCTGAGACTTACTGCTGATTAACTAGGAATAAAAAACCATATCAATTCAGCAGAGATGCCCTGTACTAAAATTTTCATTCTGGTTATTATTCTTAGCATCCCCAAAGAAAAAAAGAAATCAGTCAATATGCAGAGGCTGAAAATGTTATAGATTAGAAGGATTAAAATACAAGGCACTCTAGAGAGATTGAAATCTTTGCCAGGAGTTATTCTGAAAGCCATGTCTTCAACTAGAAAGGTGCAGTAAAATTCAAGTACCCCAGGAAGCAGAGTCCTACAGGGTTTACCTCCCCTCAGGAAAACCTCCTTGGACTCCATTCAAACTTTAGCACAAGTGCAAGCTGAGGAATCAACTGAGAAACATCTGGACTTATTTCAGAGCTCTAAGCCCCAAGAAGGCTTCTTCCCTATGCAGCACTTCCAGCTCTTTGCACTGACTTTCACAGAAAGCTGTTTAGGACAGGTTTGCAGAGCTGGGAAAAAGGGATGGTCTGTCCCAGAGAGCACTTCAGAGAGGGGAGGCTTTTCCGAGCAAGAATTAGCTTGCAATGGGAACCACCTCTCCAGACCCACCTTCAAAACCCCCACAAAACTGACATGACAATGTCATGATAGGAATGCTTGTTTTGTGCCTTTGCAACCTTGCTGACAGTTGGAGGCTGCTAAACTTTTCCACTGGTGCCAATTATCCCCAGGCACTTGAGGCAGGGTAAATGAGGCACACTGACAAGTGACAGTAATCGATTTTCCAGCATGCATTTTTTATATTTAGACAGGGAGTGCCAAGCTAATGAAATGAACTACTAAAGTACAAAAGTGGATTACAGCATGTCAAATAGTTTGTGAAAAGCACCCATCTCAATGTCCTTCAGTCTTTCACTGCCACCCTGCCTTGCAACTACTGCTTGACTTTGACTTCAGTGGTCTTACCAAAGCAGGCACACAGGCAAGAGTTCCTTCAAACACAGCCAAGAGTTCCTTCAAACCCAGTCAATCAGGCCAGGACCACCCACTGCTGACAAAGTGACTGTAAGGAGCCCCTAGGAACAGGAAGCATCAGTTCTGGAGAGACCCTGATGAGGCAAAACCTCACAAATGCATTACAGGCAGACAACAATAAAGACTTCCTCAGCCATGACCTGCCAATATTAAATGCCAGAAACGGCAACAGCCATCAGTAACCCCCTCCGACATCTTGAGCAACAGTTCTGAATTCAATAAATAAGCCAATGCTACTTAAAAAACCTGAAATCCCTTTTTTAGTAGTTACCACACAAAATGTAGACTTGGGGATTAAGGCTTAAGGGCCTCTTGTCAAAAGTCTCTGAAAGCATCACTGAATGCAGATATGTGAGTAATAATACGGTTTAGTCTTTCTTGTCACTACCAAATCTCCATGAATTTTGTGCTCAAGGATCACATTACAACTCAGACAGAAGCAGGAATTTGGAGACTTATTTCACCTCATCACCGTCTAGCTCCCAAATGCTCTATGTAATGCAAAACCTTAACAATTTACCTTCTCATCAGACATTCACAGCTTCCCCTCAGACAAAAACCAGCCACCATGCTCCAAGTCCATCCCAGTGTTGATGTTCAAGCTGGGATACAGCTTGGCTTCCCCACCTAAAGCACAGACTGGCACCTGTTTGGACAAAATATGAGCTGGCAGTTTCATATGGATATCTTGCACAGAGGACATTTCTTATCAAATATTATTTTTGGGCGAGGAATGAGGGCACTTTGTGACCCTTGTCCAGCCAACACCCTCCTAGATCTGCAGTAGGAAGCCAGGAGACCAAATTTCTCAGGCATTTGTTTCTTATAAAGTAAAAGGCTTATTTGACTGTTATCCCAGTTAAGAAACAGGATAAAGTATTTCCATAGTGAAGATAAATGTCAGTAAATTTCATCATTCCCAGCTATTTTGTTGCTTAATTCAGACTATTTTTCCAGGAAGAAGAATCCTTTCTGAGCCTGGTGCTCATCCCACATCTTTCTGATTTGTCTCCCCTGACCAACTCACCCTACCTGCTTCCTGTGTGATTGAATATTAATAGCATGAAATTTCCTATTTAATGTGACAAAGTTCTTTATCTGCTGGCAGTCTTGTATTTGACTGCTTATCCTATGTTTTTGTTATGAATAAAATAAAAATTAAACTGAGTAAGGTAATAAAATGAAATGAGATCATATAATGAATATCTTGGGCATTGCACATCGAAGGAAATTAGAAGGAGTTCTATAGAGCTGCATTTTTATTCAACAGGATATTAACACACATGTGTGTCTTCAAGACCTAAATCAGAGGATCTTTTTATCACTTGCAGTGACACAGGGGACTTGCAGGAGAAAGAGGATGTGGATAGTGTTGTAAATAAACTGTTCAGATCCTTCAGCAATGGAAAATACAAACAGGTAATAAATACCAATTTGATAAAGCCCAAGTTTCTGCCTGTTCTCAGATCAGACGTGGAAATCAAAGAAATCTTTTTCTGGTATGGTGTGATGTTCATTCCTATTGCAATGCAGAAAGAAAATTGTTGGGAGCAACTCTTACAGCATGGAAAGATGAAGTGATTTTGTCACCATGGGGTTTGCTTTTATTCAAGATCTTTGCTCTGGTTTTTTTTATGACAGAATTTCTGCTAAAAAAAAAGATTCAGGGATTCATGAGAAGGATGAAGTGCAAATCTCTATCTGCACAAAGCACTGCTATGTACAAAATTAATTGGTTTGAGCTCATCTTTCCCTGTTAGATCTGGAAAATGCTACAGTTGAGGGGAAAATTGATTTAAAGTTGAGATGACTCCTCTTTGCTCATAGCTTAACCCTATCTCGGAGAGCAGAGACACAAGGAAGACCCTGTCCTTCAGGTCCTCCTCCACAACACAGGCACTCTTCCTCCTGGGATCTACTATGTCCTTTTGCTCACTTCTGGCATCTCAAGGGATTCATCACAAGCAGAGCTGTATTCCTTCTCCTTTGCTTAATTTTCTTTCTACAGAAACATCCCAGATATTTTTCTTCAACTCTCCCTGCTTCTGTGAGAAATGCCACAACTCAGTTAAGGCTTTCTGCTTTCAAAACCAACCCTCACAGTTATTAGTCTTGCAGCAAAGAGGGGAGTTAGTGTTATTAGTCATATTGCTCCCCACCATTCATGTAAATGAATCCAATCGATAATAAAGGGTATTTTATTATACTAAAGATGTTTGTAAAAATTTTGGAATATGTAAGGCTCAGAAGTGCCTGAATTGCTGCAATCCATCATGCCTGGGGCTTTCAGGGCAAGAGGTGATCCTCCTCTCAGTTGCAACCTAATAAGGACTTCAGGTTTTGGAAATTAATTACAATACTACTCACCATGGACCCAGTATCTTTACCTTCAAAGGGACTCCATAAAAAATGAACCAAGTAACTAGTACTTAACCTTTTTATCTACTGAACTTTTTACTTTAAAAGCTAATAAAACTAAAACTATGTGCTGCCTGTAGTATAGCACTGTATTTTCTGAGCATAATAAACAGCCTATTTTACAAGCTACATAATTTATGTATATGGTAAACCCAGCAGAGAAAACTTACCATGATTAATAAGTTTAACATTTTTACTTAGGTCACGTAGTCACTTTCCAAAGACATCAATAAAATGTTTTAGAGTTAAATAACAAATCAGTCACTGACAAGATAAATCACTATAATGGGCAACTACTTTCCAATTACACTTTATTTCTGCAGAAGTCATTTTGGGGAAACAGCATTAATTGCCATTTGGAATTGATAGGGCATTACCACCAGGCAGGGAGAGAGGCATCTCAGTTCAAAACTGTAAATGTCCTGTGTGATGCCAGCATGATACTTAAGTTGAAAATAAATCACAAGCAGCATGAAGTTAGCAGGAGTAATAGTTCCCCCACTCCCCATAACAGATGACCTAAATAAATGAGAAACACAGCTCTGTAAAAGGTAAAATGCTTCATCTTATTTTTCTTTTTTTTTTCTATTTTTTTTAAATAAGCTATTCTTTCATCCAGTAGCTCAGCTGCAGACTTTCTATGGCAGTCATTGACTGCAAACATGCAAAGGTATTAGTTACCTGCAATGTGCTTTCTTACTGACGCAGACTTTTTCCAAGGACAGGCAAAAATGCGGGAAATATCAATGCCTCCTGTGCAGTTACAATTAATTACAAGATGGCCAAAAGGAGCCAAACATTTCCAGAAAAAAACTTGTTGTACCAAAATAACCAAAAGAGGAAAAAAGCCAGAATTGGTAAAGCAGATCTTTAAAAGTTATCACAGCTACCCACAGTTCTAGAAATTCCCACAGTCCTACAATTTGAAGTGACTTGCTATTTAGACAGTACAAGAGAGGGAGCTATTTTTGAGACAATTTTATCACAGGATTGAAGAATACAAATTTCAGAATATATAAATTTTAACCATATAAGAAATCCCAACATATTAAGGAGAGAAATACAATTAGAGAACTCAAGTTCCTTCGACTGTGCCTCCAAAACAGCACTTCCATTCTCCCATCAGTTTAAGTCAGAGGTACCTAACAAGGTCTGATACTTCCAGAGTACAGCAGTGCCACATGGGAAAGTGTAGGGAATAGTGGATAGTCTACTAGGGCTGAAATCCAAGTCCCTTTGTAGATGGTGACATCCATTCTTTGGTTTGACCCCATCTGCCAACAGACTCCAGAATGCACCACAGGCTGGCAGTCAGGCTGGTCACCATAGCTCAGGTCAGCACAGCTACCTGCTGTAGCTTATAAACTCCCAAACTCAAGTATCTCAAGAAGATTAGGAAAAAGTTGTTTGATTTCCAGTTCAGCTAAGGATTTATTAACAAGTCGTAAAATGCCCAGTTGAAAAGTATTGCTTTTTTGTCTGTCTTTTGTCTTTTAAATTATTGAAGCAAAGCAAATTTTTGGACTGCACTAAAACCTGAGGAAGTTTGAATCATTCCTTTTCCCTGAATTTTGATCTATAAACATTGCAAAATTCAGCATTAAGGGCAGGTAAGAAGCAATTAAAATCAGGTCGTTGTGGTTTTCCATAAAGCAGTTAAACAGAACTATCAATTCACCAATTCAGCATTGGGCAGCACCTGGAGCTCCTGTTGGAGGAACTCCAAGGGGAAGCATGAACTTGTTAGCATCGTCCTGCTACAACAGGAGCAGCCAGCACAGTGGATTGTCCTGCCTGGGCAGCACTGAGGCCACGCTCCACAAACAATCCAGGCAGCTCTTCAGCAGCAAATCACCCATTTCCAAAGGAGCATCTGTGATGTATCGTCCCAACAGCTGCCCTCGGGTCTCTCCACAGTCTTTCCACAATGCAGTGTTTTGAGAGCGATTTCACAGGCTGTTCATTTTCAGTAAATATTATCAGCCCAGGCTGCCCATGCTGCACATGTTTGTGTGCTGCTGCATGGGGAGCACGTGCCTGAGTGCAGGTCAGACCACCTCCTAGGAGCTGCAGCAAATTCCAGGTTTACCAACTAATTGCAAACCTTGCTTTCCAACAGTTCATCTCCTTTCCCTTCTCATCACTAACTCTTTCATGGATAGAAACAACCAGGATGCAGCAGAAATGCTTTTGGACTCCCAGCTGATAGCTAGCATTAGTAAGGGCAAACAGATGGGTATGCAAAAACCAAGTGCCAAGCATACTATTATGTGTAATATAGTAGTGCTGATATGTCCCAGATAAATCTCTGTGCCATGTAGTATACTTTACCCCAAAAGACTGTAAAATCTGGCTGAACTGTCAAGACGGTGGGAGACAAGAAGAAAAGAAAGACTTGCCCAAGATCAGAAGCACGGCTTTAAATATCCCAGCTTCTATTCTTTGTGCAGAGATTGATATGTTCACAGGACACTGCAATGCCTTCTCCAGATTTACATCAATCCCATGCACTTCCTATTTAGTCCTCAGAAATCAGGCTGTGCATCTTCCTAAAAATGCACTTTCAACAACACATTCAAGCCGTAAGTCTCCAGAACAAGCCTGAACTTTCAGAGGGAGATGCAATTTTGTTCCCAGTGCTGCCTTTGCAAGACTCACTTGAAATTAGTCTTCTCAACACTTATTTGGGCACCTCCGTAAGTCATCCAAGTAGAAAAGGCCCTTGTGCTCTCTCAACTTCTACTCACTTCAATACCAAGTCTGACCATCAGGGCAATTGTACAGGAACTGAAACAAGGATATAGGTTTCTCAGAGGAACTACTATTTCGTATTTTGCCCTGATGGTGATCAGTGTTTTTTCTCAATACTTCAGCTATTTCTTCAGTTATTTGTCACAAAGGTGAGAAAAGATCAGAAGTTTTTCTTTGTCCAGAACAGCACTACTTAAATTTTCTTTGGTAACTAACTGCATTTCAGCATATGGAAACAATGTGTAAGTAACCACAGAAATACATCATGATCTGCCTCCTTCCTCTCCCCTTACTCACATAATCATTCCCCCTTCCCTAACCAGCCTGGCAGGGAACAAAGTGCCTTAGGTTCCCTTTGGTGAAAAGGGAGAACACTTCCACTTTTACCAAATTTAATGGACAACATGAGGCTCCCTGAGTATCCAGTACAGGCTTTATCTGTTCAGACAAAGCATGCGAGTACAGCCAGAGGAGCCATGCCCCTGCCCAGCCCCTGCTTCTGAAGCACACAGATAGCACAGACAATATAAAACTCTACCCAGGTATTCAAAGACCTCCCTGCAGCACAGTGGAGTTATCTCCAAGGGCCTAATGCACATCCTGAAACGAGCTCTTCATCTCCATGAGCATTACAAAATACTGAAAAGTTTGTAACCTCGGGTTTGTGATTTCTGAATTATGCTGAGTTAGCTTCCTTTGGGTGCAGAAAGAGGGAATGACCTGGTATAGGCAATTTTTAGCCAGAAACAAAGGAAAAAATGTCAAGGTTTTGTGGACTGAATTGGAAGAGAGGCAAGATTTGCAGGAACTGGTAACTGTGTCTTTTAGAGGCCAACATAAGGACCTGAGAACAGTTCCAATTTTCTGATTATGGGGATTCTGCTTGCATTAGGAGACTGGTCACATGGAAGAACCCTCCAGCTGGGATCCTGAAGAGCTCTCAAAGGTTGGGGTCCACAGTGATTTCTCTCAAAACACAGAGCATGAAGTTCAAATATATGAACATACATAAGGCTAAAAGGATATCATATAAGGATATAAGGCAATTCCTTCTCAAAACATTACAAATTGTTGCATTGTACTTTCAGAACAAAGACAGAGGACTATTACATCTAAGAACAAAAAAAACCCCAACCCACATCCATCCAGGAAGAAACTAATTACAATATGAAAAATAATATAATAACCCAACACGCTTTGGGCATTGCAATAGAAAATAAGCGCACAGGGAAAAGAAGAACATGGTGATATCTGTGCTCTTGAGCCTTATACATAATTTCCCTAAAGCAGGCTATTGGGAAAAGAAGGAGTAGTAGAGCACACTAAGCATGAAAAAAAGAGGTAGAACAAAGGGTATTTCAAGGACATATTTTTTGAACACAATTCATAGTTGTATTGCTAGCACTGAAGCAATGGAAACAATTTCCACACTAACCTAGAAAAATAGTGGGGTTTACACATCATGAAAACACTGTTTCTATTACTATCAGCAACACTGCAAGAAAGTAGATGTCCTATCTGAACTCAGTGATAGCCGTAACATTCCTATAAGGCTGTAGTCTTATATGCTTAAAAACACCACTGGAGTGAACTAAATCCAGCCATGGGTACTCAAAATGAAATGTTTTAACAGGTAAAATGGTGTTCTAGCTTTATTCTTAGGTAGTGAGTTTATTTTGTCTTATAAAACTCCTTTACAAAACTTTCTTAACTCCCACAATACCAGTCACTATTTCTCAAGCTTTTTCCCTAACAGTCCTGAAATTTCAACCAAAAATACCTAAAAGGTAGCTTTCTACTGGTTTCTTAAGGTCACTTGAGTCTGTCCCACCTCTTGTCCTTAAATTTCCTCCTCAAAATGTACTTCCATTTGGCTTGCAATCATGGTTTGCCTCCCACTCTCCCCTTCTCCTCTTTTTGCCCTTCTGCATAGAAAGACTTAAAAACCCCAAGAGAAAAAGCAAAAGCATGTTGCTGGAATTACACTAATAGCGTTTTATAAGCAAGACTGAGTCAGACAGCTGAAGCAGAGGACTCAAGAGATGAGCTTTTGCATTCACACACAGTAAGGTAAGTTCAGAACAAACGGGTAAGGTGATTGCTAATGTCCAGCAACACAACCACCATGCACTTCCAACACACCGACTCCCAGGTCCTCTCACCATAAAAACATCAAGTGTCGACTTGAAGGAAGAGGCTGGGGACGGTCTCAGGTGGTCCTTCCCTTCCAAAGTTGGTGTCTGTCCTGCAAGCCCGCAGAAAACAAAATCCCCCAGGAGTGTATCACTTCCTTGGACAGCTTCATCGCCAGAACATGGGGCTGACTGCTGACAGAGCATCCAATGGCAGAGCCATCAGGATGAAAACCCTTCAACAGCATTAAGGGAGCAGGCAAAACTGTTAAAACTGTAATTCACTGAGCTTGGGTAACAGCTCTCAGGGCTTCAGGAAGTCCTCACAGAAACACCGGTCTTGGGACAGTGACGGTGGGCAGATGAAAAACAGAAGCCATCATTCTGTTTCTGCTTGCAAGATCAATTTAACACAATTACCAGTTTGCTCTTTTGAGCAAAATCAGACAGACAGCACAATGCTGCTCCAAATTAATTCACAGCAGTGCAGGAGCAACTAGGAAAGACCATGGCACAGAAATGGTCAGAAGCATCTGCTGGCTAGTCATGCCCGCTCCCGCGAGCACCATATTGCCCTGCACTGCTCATGCCACAAGCATGGCTCCTCAGCACTTTATGGTCCTTCTGCGCATCACTGAGCACTGCATGCTTCTCATTCTCCTTCATCCCAGCAGGGTGCTTCAGCAGAACCTGCTGGGTTCCTCTTAGAAAGATAATCTACTGCAGAGGATCTCTCTAGGTCACGTCACAACCAGCCTCAGAAGGGCGTAAGACTGATCTGGGTAGCCTCACTGAGGCATCCAGCATCCTTTGTTGTGAAAGACATGAAGATTTTAGGCATTTGAAACACTCTATACAGTAAACTGAATCTAGAGATTAATGTCATTAAAGTCACAAATGCCTTTAATTGGTATTCTTGCTTAAAGAAAAGTGTTTCTTTATCATAAGAAATTCCCATTTTGAAGTGTTCTTAACACATACATTTGCTGGCCATGCCCTGCTGCCTAAAGGGCTTTTGGAGAACAAATCAGGATGCAACAGTGACAAAACCTTTGCTCATATTTATTCTGTGATTTCCTGAACCCATGCTAGTTCAGTACCAGATCCAGCCTCCAATAGTTCCTTCAGGATTTCAAGTAAGTTCTGAATCTATTTAAAGCAAGGAACATAATTCTCTCAATATCCACTGGATGCAACCACCTTAACTACTATCTTCAGGAAAACACAAAAAGCAGAAACAACCTTAGGTACATTTTTTGGAGAAAACTGTGCAAAAAACTCCCACCAAATAACAGACTGATGAGAGACAGGGTTTCAGGCTGATGAAGTGCCTGCAGCTCCCCATCAGCTGCAGTGCACCATCATGCAGATGGTGTGGGAGAGACTGTGCTGCAGACCTCTGGAACAGTTGGCTTCTCCAGGGTCTGGCATAGGTGAGCCTTGAGAACAGGGGTCAGAGACCACCTCTGCCCCAGTATAAAGTCTTAAAGCTGGAATTTTCAATAACGGAGGAAAGTGGTTGAACATTTATATATCAGAGCTCAAGGAAGAGCTACAGCTATAAAGAAACACTACCAGTTGTGTCAGGACTTGCATCTGCTCCAAAGAAAGGCCATACAGGATTGTTATAATTCACACATGCTCATCACTCCCTAAAATAATGAGATGTTTCATACTATTATTCAAAGGAAACAGACAAATACTTCTAAGCCAAGGCTAAACCAGTTAAGGCATATATGGTACATGCCATATAAGATACAAATAGGTGTACTGACTGCTTGCAGGGTAAAACCAACACTGAAATACATGAAATGTACCTCAGCACATAAATAATGTGCCTCAGCTAGGAAGTAGCTTTCAACTTCTCATGAGCAGGTTCTAACCTGGACAGAGTGTGGAGTTTCATGTAGATAGCTTTAGTAACTAACATAATAGATATCAAAACCTCTAAAAGTTTCCTTTTAGGCATATCATTATACAGGTATTAAGGCCTGTGCTCAGGTCAGAGGTGCATGTCCCCATTTAGAAAATTTCAGCTGCTCCCCATTGTTTTTAAAGCTGACCATTTGCTTCTGCACTTTGGTCATTTGATACTCTGAGTAAGGTAAAGAGAACAAAAATGCATCAGCCTCAAGGTTTTCTACAACTTCTAAGTATTCCCTTCGCCTACACTGGCCTTGCAATGCCACATTTTCCACTACCACATCTGCTTTAGTTACTCCTTCATGGCTAGCTGCTTGGCCCTGGTAAAAAAATCTGCTATTTTCATGAGGCAGCACTAGCTGACAAAATAATTGACTCCTGGGAGCTGCGTAGATACAAAGACCCCTAATGTATTATTAGGTATGATGTCATCTGTGAGGCACAATTTAATGGCTATTTATCATGTATGAAACACTTTGTTTGGAAACATGCAGCATAATTTTTCATCTTCAGCCTACTGGACAAGATAAGAACTCGCCGAGTGTATTGATCTTAAATAATTTACTACACCATGGGTAATATCTTAATTTGCTGGGAAAGAGAAGTGACAGAATGGCAGCGCTGGGGACTAACGTTTGTTTTTTTCCAATAGAGAATTCATTTAGTCTAGATAAAAGCAGTATGTATTCCCAAAACTCACCTCTATTATTTCAAGTCCTCTCAGAGACTATTTACATGATAGTTTCTGATACAGACAGCAAGACTGATCTTCAGATGGGTACGGCTGTTTGCCCCGCTGATGAAAAAGACATTAGATGCAAAGCACTGAGACATTAAAGCCAAATGGGTTTCATCATACTAATCTCACCTCACCTACTAGTGAATTCAAGTCTCCTTTCAAGTCTCCAGTTATTCCTGGAGCCACCCCCTCAGTTAGAGCACTGAGCAGTTGGTATCAGCTGCAAAAGGTTTGTTTATATTTTACTGCCACTCTTGACAGGACTCTCATCTTCATCCTATTTTGTATTTTACATTAAATGACCCATCCGAATCACAATCTGCATCCTTCGTTTTCTAATTAGGTTTGCAAGCTTCACATTTGCCAAGCAAAGCTTTAAAATGAAAACTCAAGGCTCAAAATCTGTGAGGCAAATCAAAGAATTCAGCAAGTAAGTAGGATTTAAAATACATGATTTTCAAGCAAACCGCACAACTTCACAATACTGTGATGCTGATAACTGCAAGAACCAACAACACACAGTCAATACTCTACACATTTCCTCATCTCTCCCTTTTTTCCCACACTCCCACATCAATATATGGCCATCATAGGGTAATTACATCTGGTCACTCTTGGCTTGAGACAAACTGGGACCTATCAACTGGAAATGAATACCAACCCCCTAAAACCATACCATTTCATAGACTGCATTCTGTGAAACCACTAACATGAAAAGGTTAGACAAGGAAAAGCCTCCCGAGTTGCTAAATCCCAAGGATTTTTCCCACATTTTTTTTCCACTAACTGAAGGAATATGTAGTCTGAAACCTACTCTTTTCCAAGATGAACCTATATTTAACATGTCTAAGCCCATGTCTGGAGTAATATTTCTCACCAAGCATGGATGCTGCTGTCTCCCTTTTGGCTGCCTGACCCACACACCAACCCTTCCCCAGCCACTACACCCACTATCCTCCAGGGAGACTGGGAAAACCCACTGAACTATGTGTTTACTGACCACTTTTAACAAATACCTCTTGTTAATAATTCATCAGGTTTGTTCTACTAAGCACCACCCTATTTTTAGGGATGTGAACATCTTCCCCAACTGCCAACATCCCTTCGACCAGAAGAAAGATACAGCCAGAGCACGGGTTAACACAAAAACTGCAAGCTATATGCAACTCAGGCTTATAACATTTTCAGCATGAATTCTTTATGTCCCTAGTTAATAAGGTAGGTTTTCTTGAAACAAATCAGCCTATATTCAGTTCATTATTTTCCATGAAAACAAAGAAAAAAGAAAATTACTGCTTTTAAAAACAGACCAGAAAATTCTGATCAATCAAAGCCTGCAGAGAGGATAAACTAAAAGATATTTTTAAGTAATTATACACTGCACCTAGCAACCTCCTGGTTTTCAACACTCAGTCTTGATTCTGCCATGTTATATCTTATTTCACCTCCAGCAAGATCCTGCAGTAGTGTATTATTCAAAGCAGTATCATGACTGTTGTTTTCAATGGACTAGGTGCATCTGGTTATTTTTGCAGACTCCTCTTTTTGCACAGACTCACAGTCATAATGGATAGCAACATCTCCCAAGGGAGGTTTCCAAGCCCTGTTAACAAATCAGATAACCTTCCCTTTACTTTCCACAAACTTACCAACAAATTAGGAAAACAGTTTCTACTTCAAGACTGTTCTATCAATTTTATCACTGTGAAGAGTGAAAAGAAGGTTTGTGTATTTCTTTCTAGGCAAATGTCTATTGCTGATGACATGAAAGAACTGATTAAAAATAAATTAATGCATGGCTGTGTTTGATTTCTTTCTAAAAGGGTTGGCCTCAGACTGACCAGTAACCACTGGAAGGAGAACACCCAGTAAGTGAAAAGCCTCTTATGATCTTGCAAGCAACATGGTAATATTTCCTGAAGCCCAGGCACCAGAAAAAATAACTTCCTCCAAAAAGACTGACTTTTCCAAAGGTACAAATGGGTACTTTCTCAACTCCAGGAAAAATTACAAGCAACATCTTCTGTAGAAAAGCAGAGGACAGGGCATCCTCAAAGGCCCAGACCACATCCACACTCCTCACTCTCATATGTACCTGTAAAAAAGTTCTGAAGAAACAAACTCACATGCTTTACAATACAATTCATCCCTCATCCAGCTCAAGCTTTCCCTTCCTTCCATCAGCCTCTGAGGCTCATACCATTATGCACCTCCTCCTCAGCGGCTGGAAGACTGGAGTTTTCTCCAGACCCACTCACTCAGCAGCTCATGGGAGGGAGCCCAGATGCTGGGTCCTGCCACTCCACCCATCCGAGCTCCCTGGGATGCTGCTGGGAGCAGGAAGGGTGTTACATCTCCTTTCTTCCTGCACACACAGAACAAAACTGCCTGTTGAAAAAAAAAACAAACCCAAAAAACAAAACAACAATGACAAAAAAAAACCAGGCATTGATTCCACTTGCAAGGAATCCTGGTGACACTGTAAACCTGATCCCAAGGCAAAAGGCAATCTGCATCCAAGCACATTAGCTCTTCCTAATGTGGACACCACAGAAAAATTTCACCACTGGTGGGGGCTCGGAAGTGCATAGGAAGGGCTGTGGTGTGCAGAACGGGGTTTACTCCACACCCTGGTGCAGCAGGGAGGAGGAAGAGGGGCAGTGGAAATGCTAGGAATGAGGGGGGATGGGGGGGCTTAAGGAAAAAGCAGAACCCGGCACAAGGTACCAGAGGGTGAGTGGGAGGGAATGAGAGCAGACATGTACTCGACAATTATAGCTGCATTTTGAGCAGCTCCAGCAAAATGTGGTGGTGTGAGCGACAGCAGAGAGCAGAGCCAGAGGCGCTGAGGAAGCCGGGCTTCGTTCTGCCTCGGATCTCAAGGGGGACAGGGGCAGGAGGCGGACAGAGGAAGCCAAGGGAGGTGGTGAAAACGAAGAATCCTATTTTTGTACCTTAAGAGGAGCTACGAGTAATTCACTTCAACGTGCACTTGGTGCAGAGCTCTTCACACACCATCTGGGGGAGGAGCTGCATGGTCTCCACTCCTCTGTCACCATCCCCGAAGCAGAAAACCTCCCTGAAGCACCATCCCTCCTCTCTCTTATGCCTCAGCATTGCTCTGTTCCAGCAGCACCACAGCAATTTGTAACCACTCTCCCCTCAGTTTTTTCCTTCCCAGACCAGGATTTTTATAGAGGAGGTCACCAGAACCAGCAGCAAACGTGCTGGCTGACAGAGGCCAAGCACCACAAAGCAACAGAACATTTGCCACAGATGATTTATCACAGCTACACAGTGGCACTGCTGAGAGAACGCACACACCGACTTTTGCAGTCGCTGTCTTTTGATTATTAAAAGGGCCAATTAGCACATAAATTGAGCTGTGAATACTGAAAGGGATTTGAAAACAGTAATAATTAAAGAGCAGGACAGTAACTGGGCTCATGAGCTGCCCCTCATCTTCCCTGGCCTGCTTGCCAAGCTGCTCACATATCGATGGAAGAAAAGCAGCAGTGCTCATTAACTGCACCGTGGTACTCGGGAGCATCCGTGCCCTGCCAGCCCCGTGCCTGCAAGTACACGAGTTCCCTGCCCCTTGCTGAGAGACACAGTCTTTATTTGCACTTCTCTAACTTCCCACAGCGCTGAGTCCCCAAGGAAACTTCTCACCTCCACCCCCGCGAACACCTAGGATCCACAGGTATTCCCTCGTCTCAGCTAGACGATGGGACCAAGCCCTGAAAAAGAAGGGGTGATAACGCCGGGGAGACTAAAAATGCCAAAGCTCAGCACCCCACCCGGCTTTCCCTATGTCAGCCACTGACTAATGAGGAGTATCTAATGGCAAACGATGTTCTCAGTCCTTAAGCTGCTCCCCAAGGAAACTGTCAGCATCTTTTATTTACAGACTGACGACAATCCCTAGGGAAAACAATGCCGACTCCTACGTGGAGCATGGGAAACGTATATCTTTTTAATCACCGCAGCACTGATTCATCTTCAAGGCTGGTGCAGTTTCCGCTCTTTGTTGCTCTGAAGCGACTGCAGTGATACAGCTCCCCTGTGAATACCACTGCCTCTCAACTACAATATTTACTATTAGGATGGCTAAATACACTCACTGACATGCAGGCAGCTCCATCCTGACTCCAGGGGCAAGGTCCCCTCAGCTCTCCCATACAAGGAAGCTTAGCAAGGAAGGGAAAAGGAGGATGGACCCACTGTGCACTGAGTATAAATGATGACAGGTCCACAAAGTTTAATAAAGAAGTCACCAAGATTTCCACGCATTTTTCATATATAAAATTTAGAACACCAAACAAGCAACGTTCTCCCTTCTTTATTTGAAACCTTGATTACTTGCTATAAAAACTACCTTTGGCTAAAAAGAGGGAAAACTAAAATACCACCGGGAAAAAAAGGGGAAAAAAGAAAGACTGGAACTTATTTAGGAATAAACATTTATAATCATGAAAATGATGGCATATTTCTAGTCCTCTTAGCACAGTGTGATACCTCTATGTGCCAGGCTGATGCAGCTACAAAGCTCCATCTCCCAATGTCTTGCAACCAGCAATATCAAGTAGTGGCACTGCTAACACCCCTGTTGACAAGATCAAAAAGCAAGGCTCAGCCTGCTACATAGCCAAGTCCATCAAAACAGGAGCCAAAAACTCACAGGTGAGGCTTAAAAGAGAGTAAGACTCAAACCTATGAACTCTTTCAGCCAGGCTGTAGACATCTAGAGCACAGCAGAAAGGCTGGGGTTTTTCTGTGGTCCTACAGAAAACACAGGGCAATTAAAACCGTGTATAGGCTCTGCCTGGCCACCTCTGATGTTAACAACCTTTAACAATAAAAGTGAGAGTCCATCAAATTCATGCAGGCAGTAAACAGCTTTGAAATTAGTTTGAGGCAAGTTCCCTTGAAGAGAGGTAGGTACATGCTTGAGAGAGACAATTACAGAGGAGCCAAGCAGATTTATATCAGCTGTTATAGCACTAAATCTCTTCAGAGCTTTTAAAAACATTTAATTGAGACCTTATTAAAAACTCAGTATTTTTATTTCACCAGATTAATGACACTTACAGTACTAAATTCAATCTGTAGTTTCAAACACCACCAACAAACACAGCACTAAGTGTAATTAAAGAACTAGTCATCATTTTGGAGAAAATTTCTGGAGGCTCACCAGAAAGCTTGATAAATGAAAGGAACACACACGGGAATTTCAGAACACATATTTTATGATTTTTTTTTTCTTTTCTGTGTACAATGAAATATCTTGATAGCATTACATTATAAAACAGTTTAACTGAAGGGACCGAAGGCTCACAGCAGGATTCACTTCTACACGCTAATTAATTATCACTTATTGGAGACTTTGCGCTTGTATGTTTTGGCTGCAGGAGCTGCAAGTCTGAGAGGTTTTGTCTAAACAGTAGATTGCCAGTTTTGCACTAAGTCAAAAAGAGCCTTTGGTTTCATTTTTACTTGAAGGGAAGAGATCTTGTCCTGTTGTCACAAAGGCATGTTGCTTTGTAAGGCATGGATCCACTTTCACTCTCTTTCCAAGAGATAATTAAATATGTAGAAACACCATGCACAGTGGCATGCTATTTTAAAGCAAACACTGGAACATGTATTCAGATCTGGTGCTTCAGCAGAAAAGGCTGCAAATTACCCTTTTTACTAAGTCAGCAAAGAGCAAGATATTTAATCCAGCCTTGTCCAGAAGAGAAGATACAGATATAGTTCAATAATACTATGTACTCTGTAGTGGAATTTCTACATTTTAAAGATCTCTTATTTCTCCAATAGCTTAAGACATAACAAATTCAATTCTCATATACTGATGATGTTGTCCTGCCTCTAGCTTTCCTACTCTAGTTCAGAATATCCTGTAGACTGCAAGAACATCTGATATAAAACGTAATCAAGTGTTTGAGCTACAGCTGAAATCCTGCCCTACGTATATGGAAAAAAAACCCTCAACTGTAAATGACAAATCACATCACTGAAGCTATTGCCAGGAAAGCGAGTCACTTAAGATCAGCTAAAATACAGAAGACACATGCCTACACTCACTAATGAGGAGGAATAGCAGTCATGCATCCGCACAGGCATGCAGTTTAGAAAGTAGGGAGATTGGGAAGCCTTATTTTCCACTGAATGAAACATGATTTTGGCAATTCCTTTCTTTGTTTTGCTCCCCATTACAGAATGAAGATAATGACATCCCCAAGGTACAAGAGATATCTGATCTGGTGACAAAAGCCCTGGAAATTCCATCCCAGAAAGGCAAATATAAAAGAAGGATAGCTGAGACTGACTGCTCAGTCCTTTTTTCTTCATCATCACCTGCAAAACTCCCTTGTGTTTGAAAAAGCCACATGTTAATGCTACTAACATTTATGTTGTTGCTGTTTTATAGCCCAGGAAATCCCACATTTCTTCATTGCCTTTTATAAAACACAAACAAGCTATTTACAGCAGGACCTGATATTTTTCCTTAAGAAATGAAGATTCAAAATATTTTCAAACATGGTCATTTTAAAAGCATCTGGGAGACTTTAATTTCTTGCTGCCATTTGAAAATAAACTATCAAAGCAGAGTCCAAAACAAACAAACAAACAAACAAACAAACAAACATAAACCCAAAAAAATAAAAAAAGGAAAGATAAACCTGAGTTTATGGGGTCATTTTCAGGAAATTGCAGGTCAGTCCCACCAAGCACCTACACCACACCCTTTAACAAGAAGATGTAAAACATTTATCAGATCTAATTACAGGTACAGGTACAACAGATTATCCACAACACCTGCCAAATGCCCCATCAGTGGGACAGACCTCCCCTCCTTTGGGCACAGCCTCAGGTGTACCTGTTGTTTGTGTGCTTAAGGACATCTGAAACAGAGGCAGATTCTCAAGTGGCTGATCATATCTGTGTGGCTGAAGCAAAAATGATGGGCTTTTTCCCCTCCCATGCATACTCTCTGATTCCATGGGTCTTTCACTACTCACAGGGTCAGACAGTTGTGGCAATAAATAGCTTTTCCTTGCCTTCAGACTCACACACATATAGACCACCTGCTCCAAAACAGAAATGCAACTTTTCTCTGGAAAAACTATGGCTTTTGTTACATTCTGGTACAGACTCAACACCATTCTACTTTTTCCAAGCATTGGCCATGTCATGTAAACCTAAGAAAAGGGAGAGGAGGAGAGGGAGTGAAGCTCTTCTATTATTTATCAGCCACATAATGTAGTGTTTGCCCCCACAAGCTATTTCAGAGATCTATGGATGCAGCATCTGCAGAAGATTTTCTCTCGTTAATACCTTCAACCACGATGATTTACAACACGACACTAAATTTATACACCACTGAATGCTGTGAATTGTTGAGTTTGTCCTCAGATATTATTCAAAAAATTAGATTCCTTCGCCTTTGTGTCGTAACAGTGTGCTACAAAGTAGGATATATACACTGCACATTTATCAAAGCTCATAAGTTATTGATGTGACTCAAAGACCAAGCTGATAAAGCCATTCCACTCTTGGTGATTTACATAATTATACTTTAGGTACATTTTACTTATTATTCTGTTGCCTACAACTAACTTTTAAGGAAACATTGTGTCTATTCCTTTTTAACTGGTAGCAATCAGAATTACTCTATAAATGCAGTTTTACACAAGAGCAAAGGTCTCTTGACAAGAATCTCAACTACTTGTTTCAAAGCAGTGGGTAATAATCAGGAGAAAAAAATAATACTCATCATCACCTCTTTACAGCCCTGTGACTGCTCATTTGTTTATGTCACAACAGCATCTAAATCAAAGGCCACAGACATATGCTAGCTGTCTGACAGATAAGTGTAATTTGGGCATTTATCCACCTGCCTGTTCTTGCTAAAAAGCTGTTTCCAAAGTGCCCCAGAAAGCCCTGGACACACCAGGGGTACTCGCTTTCAGAGCATGTGTTCCTCTTCTGTTATCTGACACAAACCAAACCTTGTGTTCTGCATTCCACTGTGAAAACCGTGCCCCTGGGATTCCCCTCCATGCCAGCCGGGAGGAGGCAAGCAGAAAAGCAGCCACCTAAGAGGGCTCCTCCTAAAGGGAAAGTCAGGAGGGGAGAACAATGCACATACAAAACAAGGGGGGCAGAAGGGAAGTGACTCAGGGTTGCCGGAAAATATTTACATGCAGATTTGAACACAAAGGAATCTCGAGCATTCCTTGCCTGTGCAGTGGATTTGTTGCCACAGGCTATTTAAGGTAGAAACCTGCCATATTTATCCTCCAGCCACGTCAGTTCAAGTTACTCCCCTGGGGCCCTGAGAGCACAACATCACTTTGCAGGACATGCCCAGCTGTGCAAGGAGGCTACCCCATCTTATGTTAGAAAGGAAGTTCATGCTCAAATCCTTTCAGGACAGCAAGAGAAATGAGAGAAATTGCCAATGATCCTGAAGCAAGGGTGGCAGAAGCAGGAAGCCTGAGCCTCCTAGCTGCATTAAAATTGGTTTGTGGGACCTTTGGCAAGTCACTCAGTTTCATGTCCCAGTTCTCCCTCCCAATACCTATCCATACACTTTCATACATATGTGTACAGCTGACAGAAGGCTGGAACACTCTTCCAGAAGGGAGCCAGGGTGAAACATCAGAGCCTGAAAGCAGCAGTGAAACACGTCCCAGAGATCTTTCAGACTAATATTATTCTTTCAGTAGGTGTGGGGGCAGAGAGGGATCACCATGTTTTCCAAGTGCTGCTCTGGAAGCTATGCCAGGCATCTTCAACACAGTAATATCAGGAAGTGGGATTGACTCAGACTCCTGAATGCTGGACAAAGAAGGCAGCAGGACCCCAGGGGTGAAAAAGAGCAAGGATCAGATGAGTCACTTCACTGTGTAACACCTTCTCCTCCTGCTTCACTCTTCTCTAGTGGACACACCACCAGCTGAGGATGAGGTCGTGCTGCTTTCTCCAACTAAGAAAGGCAAATGCCTCTGCACCACAAACACTCCTTGCAAGTGAAAACCACAGACTGCTAGACCTGTAAACCCGTCAGCCAGTGCTGACAGCCCACATGGTACCCTAGAGCTGGGCAGGGACCCTGGCACTGCAAGTAGCCAAGAGCACCTCACATTTAGCCCTTCTGTCTGAAGAAACCGTGCTACAAAGAGCCTTCCCCTGCCACAAACATCCATGGAGATGCTTGAGATCTGTGCTGAGGTATTGCAAGCAGCTACAGTACCACAGCAGCAACACAGCTTCAGCATTTCATGCCTGCAATGAAAGTGCTGACAATTAGCACTGAAAACACTAATGCTATAAACAAGTGCAATACTCAGTCTGGGGCAGGTTGAAGATGGGCATTAATAAAATCATCTTGTATCTCCCACGGTCCTTCATGTCTATGCCCAAGCAAGCCAGGAGTTAAACATTAAAACTATAGTACTTTTGACACCTGAAATATTTTCCATCAGTATCAGAGTGCCCAGATAATTTATATATCACAAATATGATCTGGCAGGATTAAATTTGAAAATGATATATCAAAGATTTGTTATTGGAAGGGAAGACATTTGCAGCATACAACAGACCAACAGAAAAAAAGCCTGATTGCTGGGATGAATAATGCATATTGCCTATGGTACTAATTAACCTTGCACTCCAGTAAGATATTACGGAACAAAAAGGCTAATCTGAATGTGGCCTGACACTCTTCCCAATGGCATCTGGAAATCAGTCTTTGAAACATGTAAAACTTGAATTTGTTAAACCAGAAGCTTTTGCTCAATAAACTTTCAAGAGTATTTTTGTTTCTCTGCATTCACAGCCCACACTGTTGTCATACACATACGTAGGACAAAACACTGAAGGTGACTCCATGACCAGAAATGTTTTGGCTCAGCTTTCCATGGGCCCTCACCTACCTGCCAGCAGCACACAAGCAATAGCATGGTGCCCCCCACTAAATCCCACAATGCACACCCAGTCCTACAGACAGAACTGCAGTGTGACTGTTGTGCTGCCTCTGCTTCTTCCCATACAGAGTGGCAAAATACTTAGAGTAAGCTCACTGAAAATGAACACCACAACTTTAAGCTGCTGCTTTTGTGCCTCCAACCTAAGAGCAAATGCCTCTCCATCTGAAAACATTCAGTCTAGTTTGGGCTGGTTTTGCTGCTCTTGTAAAATACTCATTTTCTTCTTAGCCCAGAGCTATGGATGGTATTAAACACAGATGCCACATTAGAGGCATTGTGTTTTTAGCTGTGTGCACAGTGCCCACAATGCACAGTGAAATACCTCGCACATACCTGAATGACTGAAGACACAGAAGGAGTCATGCACAGGCATCTTGATAAAAATGCTAAGTGATAAAAAACAAGCACTTTTTGTGTCAGTTTACAGAGTCATGGAATCAAGTCCCTGGACAAAACTGGCCAGTGTTTTACACACCAAGGTCTGATCTAGCATAGTCTTTTATTGGGGAAAAAAGCCAACAACAAACTAAACCTACAGCAAAAAATGCCCCAAACAAACAAACAAAGCAGAATAAAAGAAGAAGCCACCAAATCAAACAGTCTCACAATATTTTGGAAGGGCAGGATTTGGCAGGGGCACTTCCCCCCCATCTACCAGTGCACTAAACATACTACATTTCAGAGCCAGTGCATGACCCAATGCCTTCACCATCAGGATGACACAACTTGTCAATGCCATTAGCCACGCTCAGAGCTCAGTCAATAACAGACTCACACAACCATTTCACTAGTCCCCGAGCACCAGATTTCCAGCTGGCAGCCATCCCACACACCCCAGCAGAAACACACCAGGAGATGTCTGACCTGACTGCTGAGCACTGACTGTGTTACTGATGCATCCAGGAGACAAGAGCCTGAACACATCAATGATGAGGATGCCAAGTGCAGAGCTTTTGCTCAGTTGAGCACACAGCAGCACCTTAGGGAAGACTTCCTATGATGGACCATGTCCTGCAGCCAGGCTCAAGGGTTGCTATGCCATTTTAAACTAATTACAGTGAGAAGTGACTCAAAATTTCTTCCTTATTCTCTTCAATAGACAAGCGTGCAGAAGCAGGTAGATGAACTTTAGCCTGTGTCCCCCTGCATTAGATGAGAAAAAGACAACCACAAAATGCCAGAAATAGACATTTGGGAAGTTTGGAAGAGATCAGGATCAGACCACTTGCTGACAAATAGGTCTGAATTACGCCAATATCATGAACTGAATTTCTTTCCTATAGGCTGTGTTCTTCTGGCAGTCAGTGCAACACTTAATAAAGCTCTAGGCCAGGAAATAATTTAGTTAACACATCATAAAGGATTATCATCTCCCTCCCACCAAAATCAATGACAAAATCCCCACTGACTATGCAAAAGATCACACTGCAACTCATTTCTGCCAGGAAACCTGCACCCAGATATATCAGTCTGGCAGCACTACCCTGCAGCAAGGTCTCTCAGTGTTATTTCTGCCAGGCTCACTAGTGCAGGCACCAACAGGATGGTTTCTTTCTCTCTCCAGTACTAGCTAGACTCTCAATCTGGACCAAGATGCCTTTACACATGAATGATCGATTAAGTCTCTCGAGCATAAGCCTGTCTCCACATCTGCCTGTGTGGGCCCATGCTGCCCTGACCCAAACCATATCTGTAGGCATTACCCCCATCTAAATTCCCTGCTGACGGCTGTGTTGAAGGATGCTACTGCTGTCACAACACATGAGCAGGTCCTAGCTGCCGTGACACTTCATTTGTCTGGGCAGCAGCAATGCCTCGAAGGATGACTGCCCTGTTTTAGTGGAAGTATGCAAGACAATCAAGGACAGCTAAGCAAACTAGTTTTGACACATTAAATCATGCTTGAACTGTGAAAGCAAAGGGAAATAACATAAAAGCTCTTCTAAAAAAATTTTTTTAATAAAAAAAATGCTTTACAAATAAATAAATAATATAGGCCAGTCTTGTGCCCAGGGAGGGGAGAAAAGCTTTCATCTGAGCCTGACTGAGGACTTTGGTTAGGCAGAGAGGGACAGATTATTTTATGAGGCAGACACCTGCCTTTTTATTCAAAGTTTTGTAGCCATTTCCACACATTTCACCTCTAGAAAAAGTCTCTTGCTGATCATCTGCTCTGGCAGTGAAAGAGCATCAAGTGCTCAAGCAAAAAAGCAGACCCAAAATCAGGTAGCACAGGAAGAGTAAAATCCCACCACCTGTCTGCTCACCAGCACACTCACATGCCTACAAATGCCCTGACCAATATCTGACTTGGTATTGGATGGTCCCATGATTGTTTCTGCCACAGTACCCTGGGAGCCTTAAGCTATTTTTGCCTGAACTTCCCTCTGCAGGCACTTTGCTCTAGACACTGCAGCCTGCAGTGACAACACTCAGTCTGCTGCAAGTCAACCATTGCAATGCAGGAAATCCCAGCAGCACAGGGTCACAGGGCATCTGTGAACCTTGGCAACTATCCATGGCATCTCCCCATCATCCTGGACCTCTTCCTCCCTGCTGTGAATTTTTTCCAGTAATTAACATGCCCATTTGACTTGGATTTATACTAATAAAACACTGGCTCCTGTCCCAAGATTCCAACACTGCTGTCACTTCTTGAACCTGCGCAGAGCCCCAGCAGTAATGAAGTCCACAGTCCTAGCTGTATTACTGCCTGGGCTGTGAGTTATCTGAGAAGTTTGGAGCTGGGAAGCTGCAGCCCCCAGGTTGCTTCCGCCAAATTACAAATTAGCGCGTTCCCCATGCTCTGCAGTGATTAAAAAGCTTCATTTCCAGGCAGCTTTCGAAGGCAACACTGTGACCTCTGTCACCATTGCAACAGGATGACAGAGTGTCCAACTGGGTGTAAGCCCTCTAAAGCCTTATTTGTGGGATTGGTGCTGTACCAGAGAGACTCTCCAGCCCACACTGGAGACAAGTCATTTCACTCGGGTGGAAACCGTCACCTGGAGCTCAACAAAGATCATGCTGGCTCCCCAGACAGGCTCACATTATTCAATACCAGTCACACCCAGGAAGAGGGACTGGACAGTCTGCTGGGGCAGGGGATGCTTCTTTACATATATGCAGAGGGTCTGGCACTCAATAATGCTGAGGTTTTGGCAGTGAAATGGACCCTTGGGCAGAGATGGATTCCCTGGCACAGCTGCCATACTAGGCAGAGCCTCTAGTTGATGTGAGAGTCCTGTTCAGAAAATGCACCTCCAGGCCAAGTTGTTTTTTTGAAAGAAAGCATCTAACAGGTACAAAAGCAAGCCTTTTGAAATGACAATTTCTGTTCAAATTCCATCTCTAGAGGAATGTTAATTTCATTGTTATTTCCCAATGAATCCACCTGGGGATGAATGATCTTAAAAGGGTTTTAGGTTAGTCTAAGAGCATAAAAAGAGTACACGAGATCAAGTACAGCACTGATGCCCAAAATCCTGGTTCAGGTTCTAGTCTCTGAATGGCACTGAATAACTCAGCCTCCAGCCCAAGGCTGCTGTCATTTGTAAAACCAGGAATAGTGACTCTGACCTACTTCACGAAGTGGGTAGTTCAAGATCCAACAGAGGAAAGCCCTTCACATGACCTGGAAGCAATTTTAATAGTCTGCATTAACTATTTCTTTCCTCACACTGAAACTCTCACTCCTCAAGTGGCAGCAAAACTACCATAAGCTGGTCAAAGTCCACCATGAGGACCTGGCTCAGGATACCCCTCCAAGTGTCACTGCAGGAATGGCTCACACCTCAAGTCAGCTCTACCTCCAGTGTCACACTGGTCAGGTAAAGCCATCAGGGAAGCTGAGCCCACCACCATCACTACCACAGCGGGCTCTACCAGGACCATGAAGATGCAGGTGAAGATACTGTGCTGATGTGTATCCTCTCCCACCCATCCTGCTTCCAGGAATATAACTGTGGGTGGCACGAGGAGGCACACAGGCAGGGATAGTCTTGTTTCACCCCCCCAGCCAGGGGGTTTGTACTGATAATGTCATTTATCTGCAGCTCTTAAAGCTTGAATTTTCAGGAAAAAGGGAGTAAAATTTTTCTTGGCATTAAATTGATTGACTGTCATTTTCAGTGAGAAGAAAGTTGTCATCTTAAATCCTAGTTCTTCAAACTTCAGCTGTTTTTTGGTTTTTTTAAGGACATCAATTTATAAATACCAGATGTATGAAAGTAGTAAGGGACATCCACAAGCCTGGAATTGCCTCTTTTGTCTTAGGGTTTTGGTTTTTTTTTTCCTCTAATCTGCTTTACATGTACGTTTTGGGGTTTATGTAACACCTACCCCTATGAGTTTGCTCTAGTATTATAAACCTCTTAACCACCCTAAGGGAAATAAAGAATGGAAGATCATCAGAAACATGTTCAGTACAATCTTAACCCTGTGTTGTTCATACATACAATTCTGTCTATATTATATTATTATTATTATATTATTAACTTCTTCAGTGACAGAAAATGAGCAATCTTTCAGCAAAATATATGGGTATTTATCACGAAGAGCAGATTCAACTCTTTCTACACACCTATGTATCACAGTCTCTTTGCTTTTACTTCATTCTACTGAACACTTACGTTGTAAAGGATAAAAGTTTATTCAGCTAAAGAAATAACATAAAATGTAAGCTGTGAATCTGTCCATATAAGGCACAATCGTAGCCTGCTTTTGTGAAGCCTGGATTTCAACCTCCATTTTAAACCAGAGTAAGTGAAAATGGTCAAGATGTAAAGCATGCGGAGAGGAAAGCTTATTATTGAAATGTCAACACATCATTAACTACTGCTAAGTGTTTCTAAATGAGAAATACAAAACTGAAAACCCAAATTATGAGCAAAACAATAGTACCACTTCATTTTAATATGCCATATAAATTAGGTGGAATGAAGGTTCTGACAAACGAGCTCTAGCAGACCCTTGGCAGTTCAAGTGGTTGCAGCCACCCTTCTGCTAGAGATCACCATCTAGGGAGAGTGCTCCCAGGCCAGGACATCCGAGACAAGCCCTGATCACATCAGTCATGGGCAAACTATCCAGTTTTGCAGAGCCAGCAGCAGCTTCCAGCACTGGGGCAGAGTGGGCAGCTGGGGACAGCCGGATCTTAAATCAAGGCAATTAAATTCACTGCACTGCCAACAAGCATTCATGCACTTTATCCTCAGTGTTTCTCCAGAGTCCTTAATTGTTTCTAAAAACCACAATTAATAAGTGAGCTGTTTCCAAGCCATTCAAAGTCGAAGGTGGCAAGCAAAGGAATCTAACCACACCATGGCCAACACTCCTTTTGTCCTGCAACACCTCTGCCATCCCATAATTTAATAAATTCCCTAATCTACCCATGGATACAATATCTTCAACAATGATAAAACCAAACAAAGGCACCATTCAAGTAAATATCATTTAGTTATCTAGGACCAGACTAAAAAGCATACCCTCCCAAAATATCTTATGGCTAAGAAGCAAACATGACCTTCACAGTTCACACTTCTGAAGCCATTTCCAAACCTTATTTTATTTACACTACTCAATCTATACTTTGTGAAGGGAATAAAGTACTTCTTAACTGTCCTTCTGAAAGGTGACTGCACAGCAGCCAGGCTGCAAAGAACAGGAAGGTTAAGTTGGTCAAAGCAGCAGCCTAAAAGCATTGCTGCAGAACAAGGAAAGGAGCTTCAGTCACTGGGGTTATGGGCATACAAGGCAGTGCAGAAAGTTACAGCTCATTAGTAAAGAATAAAGTATTGCACAAAGATGGACACTGTGCCTCCTATAATAAGGAGGTCAAATATGCACACACAAAACAAAACAAAAAGTAATATCTAATCAGTCCTGTTGCAATACAGTTTTGATCTGTGCAAAACATTTCCCTGCTCTCGTTAATTATTTCAGCTGCAGAACAAAACACCTAAATATATACATGCATACACCTCTCTACAGAATAAAACCCATTCTCCCTCCAGTGACAAATGCATTTTGCATTCAAGCGACTTTCTTCACATTTGAAAAGAGAATACACACTGTGTGGCCAAGAACTCAGCTATTCTGACATTGGCTGGGTTTGTGACTAATTAAAATTAACTAGGTACTTCAGCTCATAATTATATAAACACCTAGCCTGCTATACTCCCAGCCAATTTGGTTTTAATCAGGAAAACGCACAAGAAGTATGAATGATGGGCAAAGAACTCCCTGGAGGAGCAACTCTATTTCCAAATTCAGTATTCTCCATATACCAAATATTTCCATCAATGTTTTTCTTGCCATGTAATCACCTCCCAGTAGAACAATTAAAAAGAGTTTTTAGTTGTTTATTTTTTTTATCCCTGGACTTTGCTTCCTTTCCACTCCACTGCAAGGGTAAAAGCACACTTGCCTTATCCAGCTGAGTCCCAGCTGGGAAGTCTCCCACAAGACAGGCAGGATTTAGCAGTACATTGCCTTTCTAGCACAGGTAACAAGGAGTAGAGAGAGAGAATTCAGCTAACATGAGGCACAGAGCCAGGCAAGTTGTGGAATGGACTGAAGAAAAGTTGCTCCTCTACTGCAGCTATATCAGGTGTAAAACAGAAACACTGTTTGCACTGGAGTAAAAGACCAAGTTTCAAAATAAGGTTACCTGTGCGGCAGCATCTTTCCATTTCTAGAAATAAGGGGATAGGGAAGGCAGTGGTTGGGATGCTGCACTGTGTCACCTGAGAAAACCACACATAACATGCAAATACACAGGGTTTTCTTTACTGTGGTATCAGCTATCTGTTTTATTCCCAAGTCTCTGGAATAAATAATAATAATATCCTCTGGGATAGCTGCTGTGCAGACTCAGAAACACAAGAGTCGTAAAGCATGGCTCTGCCATCCCTACATTGTCCTCAGTTGTCTCCCATCTCTCCACAGATGGTGCCGTCTGCTCCTCACCAGCCAAGGGTCACTGCCTCTGCCTGCTTGCTCCTGCACAGCTGTAGATAAACAATTGCCTCTGAATATCCTTCTAGTGGCTGATCAACGAGATGGCAATCACTGCTCTGGGAAAGTGCCTTCCAACCGTCTGCACTGATTGCTCCGCTTCAGGAGGAAGATGAGTAGCTCTGCTTCACCCCAATCAGCCAGCAACAAAATCATCCAAGAACTGATTCAGCAGGTAAACTTCTAAACTACATAAGCTAGATGTCAATTAGTTTTAATTAAGTCCGAAATAAAAGACCTGTGAACAAGGTTTTTCTGCAGCCCTTGTTTTCTGTAAGAAAATCATTTCTCTTGGCAAGAGTTCAGCTGAATCACAACACAAGTAATGAACAATCAGCAAAAATAAATATGGTTTTGTAAATGCATTGAGGTATGTTCAGCAAAGTTGATTAAAGGAAAAATAATCAAACAAACATCAATATTTAAGACAGCAGAAGGGCTTGAACATTCTGGAGGTGTTTTACAAAAAAAAATAAAAATCCAGGATTTTTTTTCTGGCAGCAGCTCCTTTCTAATGCCACAAACAATACCCCAACTCATCTTTCCTTCAGCCCTCCATTTCAGTGTTCTTCCTCAGAAAACAGCAAGGGTGAAGAAAGATATCACTGAGTTTTCCTCCATTATTTTGTCCACATCTAACATCTGTAACCTTGTCTGTACCTTCTAGCTAGCTAAAACCAATTGTACTCCTTTTGATGTCTCTTCAAGTGGCAGCTCTCAGGAAAGGAGAGCGTCATGACCTCCTGAACTCATTACTCACCTTTTCACTTTGGCTCTCCTTCTGTGCAGTTTTTCTTTTCTTCCATTTTTTCTTTACTCAAATATTTAATTAATTTGTGCTTCAGATCTGAAGTCATCTGAAAAAAGATCAGGCTCTGCAAAATCTATTGCATTTGCAGCTGCTGGTCTGCAGCCCACTGGACATTAGCAGGACCTCACCACTGCAAGTATGTTTGGCTCTCATTAGCTTAACCTGTCAACATCCCCTCTCTTCCAGTTGCACAGGCTGAACTGTCTTTAAAGGCATTAAAGTAAACACTTCTTGCTGCTCACTGAAAACATATTGGGCTGAAGGTGAGGATGAATACAAAGACAAGTGCAGGAAGGTGCCCTTGTCATGGTATTAATTTCCTACACAAACCCCAGTGGGGAGCACTGCTATTTACAGTAAACAACTAAAACTGAAGTTACAATGAAACTCACCCATGCCAGTGCAGGAAAATGGAAAGCAGAGACTGGGCAGACTTTTTTTTTTTTTTTATGTCAAGCCCACAAATGGGTAAAGGCAGAAATGTCAGTGGCACCACACCAATTTTTACAGCATTTTGGGATCTGGCCCTCAGCTTTGGTTGAGTACTGACATTACGAGACTTGAAACAGGCGAAGCAGACATGAAAATGTGCATTTTCCTCAAGGATCCATCCAGAAAGCATCAGCTGAACTGAGGCAAAGTCCATAACCATCAGTCCTTTAGTGGTACCAAACCACCACTCTGGAAACCAGCATAGAAACTCACAGAGCAACTGCTTTCTTTTCTCTTATTAACTAGTCCAGAAATATATTCTTGTGAATAATGAACATTAACACTGGTCCTTTACAAACATGTCCAAACACAGTCACAATTTACCTCTAGCTGTCCCTAGCATTTGCAGATAACTGTAACATGTTGCCAAAGGAGGTGTAAAAATCCAAGTAGTTTGGGTTTTTTACAGTAACTACTACATAGTTGCCTATATTAATTGAGAGAGTGAGCACATTATATAAGGAGATTAGACCATGTCATATTTACAACCTCAGAGTCCCCAGTGAGGGAAATTGCTCAGCTGTTACTGTCAGTGCCTTCTTCAAACAGGAACCCTGCTGACAAGATGATGAATTCAGAACATCGTTGCCAATTAATGATTTGTAGGCAGAAGGGATTTCAATAGTTCCCATATGTTTGTGAGGATGACTGAGATTTACATCACCTCTAATAAAAGAGTGTAGTCTGCTCTGTCCAGATGTGACACTAGAGATTGGAAAATGTCATCTTTGCAGTAGAAATTTTAATAAACAAAGGCAGGCTCTTCTGGGTTGAAAACATTTTCCCAAAGCATGGTCAGGAAAAACCTGCTTACTAAGTGAAAGCAAACTGGGGAGACCACTTTCAAGATGCACCCAAGTGATTTACAAAGCAAAGGTCAGAAGTGATTTAGGTGTTTGGGAAAGCCACACAGCAGAGTGCCAAGGCCATCATTATGTCTGCCAGGAGCATGAAGGGCATTTCCTTAGCATCAATCAGACTGTGAAAGAAAAACCCATTTAGCATTTACAAATACATAGGACCTTTCTTGGTGTTACTCTGCTTAGGGATGTGAAGTTTAACTTCGCTGTTCTAGAATCTCATCTTTGTGAAGGTAACAACAACCAAACCAGAAAGCATTTTGTTCACCCTGGATATTGACATGAATTCCCATACATGCTGAACACAGACCTCCTGAACTGCCTAAGGCTGAATGCTTCCTATCAACAGAGTATCCTGGAGCGAGCCAGCAGGGAACGCTTGGCACAATGACCTGGGTTAAACACAGAACATCCAAATGGGGCCCTCAAACAGAATTTGCCATAGGCACTCAAGTCCCATTGATCTGGTGGTGGAATTTAGGGCTATCCCACAAAAAGGAATTACTGGTTTTAACACCTCTAAAGCAACAAAGTGATAAAAATTCTGTCGAGGGTGCAGGCTGTAGGTGAGGTAAAGAGCAGTTTATGTGGATATTCCTTAGGAACAGGGCAGGGATACGCCACCACAAAGCATCTTTACACTTTCTAATTATGATCACAGGCCTACCCAACACAGTCATAAATTGAGAGGCCAAATAATGTCCTCTTGATTAAGAAAAACAAATTTAAAAAAAACCCCAACCTACACCCAACACCAGAAAGCACCTTTACTCTCTAAGGTCTTCTGAGAGCATACCCCGGATTGCTACCTGAACACTGCCAGAGATGCAACCCCTCTACAGGCAGCACATCTTCCTCAATGACAGTCTCAGGTTTCTGGCTTAAACCTGTAGTTTTTGGGGTTTGGTGGTTTGGTTCATAGTTGGTTTTTTAATAGTTGCTTTTTTTTGTTTGTTTTGTTTTTTTGTGATACCTCTAAGAGTACTTTGAGAAATGCAGCCTCAGAGGACAGGACTTGAAAGGCCACCAATAAAGGACTCCTTTCCTCCAAAAATTCTTACAGGTGGACTGACCTCAGTGTCTAGACTTAGCACCAAACCAGTGTCTTGTCACTTTGTAACATGCTATTTTCTGCCATAATTAAGCAAAACTTTGCAGATCTATCGACCAACATCCCTTGTCTCTGGCAGTCTATATTTCCTCAACTTGGGACAATGTAGATCTTAGCTGCCCCATTGTACAGCATCAAACATCGAGTCAGTCTCTTCTTTCCTGCTAAAAGGAGAAATATCTTTCTTAGCACAGGAAAAGCAAAACCAAGACAGATTTTGCTGTATTGACTACATCTGTAGAAAAAGGAGACTATTCTGGTCAAAAATTCCACTCCAAATGCTGTTTAGTAGAGGTTTCTCCAACACAAACATTTATCTCAAGCACTACATTTTCTCTCCATGTCAACCTTTGAAGAAATTTGAACTATCTTGAGGGTCAGAAGCATGTGACCGAGAACTAAAAGATCAAGGCCACAGTTTGCTGTGGATATGTACTGATCTATTCATTGTACCACACTACAAACACCAATAATGAGTGTCTGGAGTGAGGTGAAGAGAAAATGCAACAAAGACTTCAGCTGAAGTGGAATTCCTCTGCCTTCCCCACAGTATCTGTTACTATCCATTACTAGTGGCTGCAAAGACAAACCAATTAAGATGTGACTGATAACCAATATATATTAATTTTGCAAAAAGCAAACTGTATTAAAATCTTTATTTGTTTACTCTTCTCTTTTACAAGCAATTTAGTTTTAGGCTACCTGTTATGTATTTGCAATGGAAGGGCAAATTTTATAAACAAATATGTAATATGGCAAACCATAAAATGAGATTTTACACTCAGAGTATACTGTTCTTCTTTGTAAGTATTCTTTTTAAGGTCTTGAGCTTTAGATACCCTAGATCTCTTGCACAAGGCCTCTGATGATTCAGGAGACCTATGCTGACCAGCAATTTTGGAACCTCTACTTGGAAGCCAGCTACTTGTGGGAAAACTTCAGCACATATGGAAGCATTTTTATCAGTGGGGCTTTAAGTTTAACTCTGAACAGCTGAGTAGCTTTGTATTAAATTATTTACCAGAGAGGAAAATCAATCAACTCACACCACATCAAATACCCAGCCCCCCATAGAGTGATAAAGACAGAAAAACACACTCCTTCAAATACAAAAAACAAAATGCATCTTCTATAGAGAGATTAACTTCAAACATTCCCTGGTACAGTCTAGAATAAAAAAAAAGAAACCAGTCTTGTAAGACTCATAAGGAAACCCTGATAGTGAGGAAAAATAACATAAAGCTAGCTAACAGACAAGACTACAATTGCCTCATGGACCCAATAGTAAGTGCTCCAAAGGTAACAGCAGAATGCCAGATTCTCCTTGTCGACAGCTCTGTAAGCACCAGAAGCACCTGCCCAGGTGTCAAGTGCCACGACATCCAGCCCAGGCCTCTGTCTTCCTGCTGTAACACTTACTCAAAGAACCCCAGTGGAAGTGAGAACCTGACCCACCACTGTCAACTCAACCAGGCACAAAGAACACGAGAGAGAAGAAAGCCCAGACTGCACATCAGCTCGGAGGCTCAGCACGGCGCCCTCCCTGCAAACCCTTACCTTGGCAGGTGTTGTTCTTCTCCTCATACCCTGCCTTGCACAAGCACTTCCCGATGGGCACCAGCCACTCCCCCTCTGCACTGCAGTGCATCTTCGGTGCCTCCTCAGTCACAGAGTGGTTGATGCAGACACCTGACACCTCCAGGAGCTGCGAGGAATCCGCACCCGTGATGGTGTCGGGGAAGCGGGCCAGGTTGCGGATTACTGACGGGCATTTCTTGTAGTACACGCGCACGGAGACCAGGGCAATGCAGGCACCCACATCCTGGAAAGCGAGGTAAAATCCCTTTTTTGTTAGGGGGCCAACATCTCTCACCTCCGTGTTGAGCTTCATTACTCTGTCGCCAAGGTCCAACTCTGTGAAGCTCTCGTCGGCAGCAATGGTATCAATCTTGATGTACTGGTTTTCTTTGATGTTCCTCCCATCTTCGTCATCTGATTCGAAGTAATACATGTTAAAAGTCTCCTTGCAGGTCCCAAGTCCTCCTGGAAGGCTGTTACAGTCCCTCAGGGTGAATTTGAGCTCGATGAAGATGCGGGATGCCCCTTCATTAGAGATCCAGCTGGTCAGAAGCCAGTTGTTCTGATTCTGTTCCATTACCTTGCATACCTGGTACGTGTGTATCGGAGCGTAGTTTTCATCCACCTCACCAATTTCTTCCCACTGTATAAAAAGGAAGAGCATTTTTTTAAAACAGCCACAACTCACGTAAACTCTAAGCTTTCCCATCTAAAAGCATTTTGGGCTTCAGAACTCAGGAATTTCAGGGGGAAGAAATGTTTTGATTGCCAAGCTCTTTGTACTAGAGGTTCAATATATTCCTGATAAAGTCAGATAAATGTTCCTTTATAAATAAAAAAAGATGCCAGTTAAAACCCTTTGTTTTAGACAGTTCAAAAGTGGGAAAACATATTGCTGGGTTTGTCCACTAGTATTCAGTCAGGAAACAAAACAAAAGCAGATGGGCCCGTTTCTGTGGGCTTTTCCAATGCATCCACATAGGAGAAAAATAAAGCTATTTACAGTGTGTCTGTCCCCGTACCCCCAGGCTCCTTTCTACCACATCCTCAAATCACTGCCCCACATAACCAAAACCACACTCCTACAAGCTATTCTCCCCCAACAAACAGCATGCCAGAAAATCAGTGGAGTGATACACGAAATAAACGGGCCTTTGCTCTCCCCAGGTGTGCTAGTCAGGGTACTTATTGATCATGCAAAGAGAAGATTCTTTCCAATACGGGTTACAAGATCTGCAAATCTTGAGCTGTTTATGTGCTACAGAGGTTTTTATGCAGAGCTCCAGGCAACTTTTTGAAGTGCTTTGTGGGAACTGTAACAACTTTTTGTTCATTTTATTTTAGCCATGCTCTGAAGGGCATCACTTGGAAGAAATGCTTTTTCCTGATGCAGCACAGAATCAGCAGCACCGCAACTGTGCCTACAATAGATACACATTAGCATTTCCTCTCTGCTTCTGACAACCCTAGTGTTGCATTAAGATATTAGATTAACCATCTAAGTGCAGCAAAGAGCCCAGGAGAGCCAGTGCTGGTTTCAGTTTTGTTCCCTTCTGCTTTTGACACACTTGCCCACAAGGGCTTAACTCGCAATGCCTCCTCCATCCTCTGCTCAGCATTGCTGCCCACACCTGGGTCACAGCTGCAGATGCAGCACAGAGGAAACCCACAGAGCATAATTCAAAGGTACTCCTGTTTCAAACACCTATCTTCTAAGGGCCAAAGGCCAAATTTTTTCCTTGGAAATACAGCCTGAGATAAAGTTGAGACTGTTCTCAGCCCAGATGCCATTACTGCACAGCTGAGATAGAACACCCTCAGAGTCAATGTAACAATGAAGATTTTTTTAAACTAAATGTTGCTCTTACATTTTAAATTATAACAGCAGCAAGAAGTGACATGAGACCATAACCCGATGGTACAGTCCAAAATGAATAATGAATACAAACACCAGAAAAACATTTCTTCTCCTCCCCAAGCTGGGATGCAAAAGTGGGGACTTGTGCAGAAAGACATACCCACTGTGATGTGCAGAGTTCATATGTATCACCAATCTCCCAAGGAAGGAACTTAACCCAAAGACATTTTTGCCATGGCAAGCAGTACTTTAATTTCTAACCCTTTTTTGTGTTTCTGGGTTTAAACAGGCCACAACTCTACCGTGACTATGATGTATTTGTCACTGGGTAGCACCACAGAATTGGGCAAGGATATATCTGCAGCGAAAGCCAGGCAGATCTGTGCAGGATTCATGCCTAACTTTAGGAGAGGCAATTAACAATTACCAGGAGAGTCACTGAGAAAAGATACAAGAAAAGTATGCAACATGGAATAATTCAGCAGCTAGATTTTCTATGTTCCAGTAAACAGGGAGGTTTTGATATATGAAATTAAAATCAGAAAAACACCATTCTTCAACTAGCATGGTTAATTTAAATGATAAATATACTGTACATATATACTTCCAAGTGAATTCGTCTAACATTGTACTAGTTTCAACTAGGATGGAGTTAACCCTGTTCATAGCAGCTCATAGGGGCTACCTTTGGGATTGTGCTAGAAACACTGTTGATGATACAGAGAAGTTTCAGTGACTGCTGAGCAGCACTTACACCAGCCCAGGCCTCTTCTGCCTCTCAGCCTGTCCCACCAGCAAGAAGGCTGGGGGTGGCAAGAAGCTGGGAGAGGACACAGCTGGGACACCTGATCCCACCTGGCCCAAGGGATATTCCAGACCATATGGTGTCATGCTCCGGACATAAAACTGGGGCAACAAAGAGCAGGGGACAGGAAGAATCATTGCATTTGCTTTCGCAAGTCACCATTTCAGTCCTTACTTTCATGGGGATAGCCTGACACCCGACTGCCTGCGCATGGGAAGTGGTGTTCCCAAGGAATTTCTTAGTTTAGTTTGCTTGTGTGTGTGTGTGTGGCTTTTGCTTTACCTATTTTAGTGTCTTTATCTCAGCCCACATGTTTTCTCACTTCTACCCTGCTGATTTCTCACTCATCCACTGCAGGGGAAGCGAAGGAGTGGCTGTGTGGTGCTTAGCTGCCAGCTGGAGTTAAATCACAACAGGCCCTTTTGATGGCCAGTGTGGGGCTGGAAGGGCTTGAGATAACGACAGGTTTGATTCGAATGTGCTAGATCGAATTTATTGTTGTTTAGCTATTCATTGCCTGGCTCCTGGGCTTGCCATGGGGCTTGATTGCCTCACTGCACACTGAAGCCTGGTGCTTGTTAGTGGCTGCTCCTTGGTTCTGCTGCTTGCTGAACTGCTGATCATGGGAACATTTTGATGTCAGCAGTGGCATGCTGGCGAATGCTCAGGCCACCTCTGACATTTCTGTGATGCTACACTGGACATGCAGCATTGAACTCAAGTTGACAGGAATGCAACCTGGGGATTAGTCCACATGGGAGCACAGCCCTAAGCAGCTGTGGATACATTCATGCTGGAGCAGGTGCATCTCAAAGCACCTGTGGCTGTGGTTATGTCAGTGTTGCAGCAGGTACACCCCTGAAAAGACTGTGGCACATAGGTAAGGCTTCACTTTGAGCCCAAAATCCTAAAGGACTGAAGTCTCTGGCTGAGTACAAAAGGGAACAGGGGTAGGAAGAGGAGTTCATTGCAACATTAAACCAAATGGCCCATGGATAGAGACTAATGAAAATAGCACCCTGCTTACTTGGAAATGGCTGAATAACAGCCAAGCCCATGGCAGTGGTAAATTAATTCCTTGGTTCGCTCTGCTTGTGCATGTAGCTTTTGCCTGACCTGTTTTAGTATCTTAATCTCAAGTCCTGAGTTCTCACTTTTACCCTTTTGATTTGGTCACTTGCTGGTGGGGAGTGAGAGAGGGGCTGTGTGGTGCTTAGCTGCTGGCTGGGCATAAAACATGACACTATATAAAGTCTTATATTTATAAAGGTGGTGGTGATTCTCCATCTGATGAAAAGGGAGAGTAACTCTCCACTTCCCCCAACCCACAAGATCCCTGCCAAATCAGCCCAGGGGAGAGATAAGCACATCCCAATATAGTCCAGGAAACACATAATGACTTTTAACTTTGCTTTTTTCTGGCTGAACGTCAGAGGATCACTTGAACAACTGCTCACATCAACGAGCATATATGAAGAAGTGATAACTTCCATCAGGAAGTGGTGCAGAGCATTTCAGGGCTGGGAATTGCTCAGACCAGTTTTATCACATGGAGATGTGTATGGATGGCCACAAGGTACACAGTATAACATTGCACAGCATCTAAAGAGCATTAATGTGTATTTCTTTCAGAGAACTGACATTTACAATGACTGTGATGTTGCAGTAATATCATTAGTGACCTAACTTGAATGCATGCTGAAAAACACCACTTGACTTTTTTCATACTTGCCAGGTCAGTTTTCAAGGACCCAACCATGATGCTCCCCAGAATTATGCAGTTAAGCTCATTTCCACTGCTGCTTCAGGAGTTGTGCTTTTGGGAGTGAGCACAAAGTTCATTTGTTGAAAAACTAAGTGCAGTGATTCTAATGGTTGCTTTCACTCACTAAGAGCACTAAACACAACGAGTAGAAACATCTAAGCACAAATACATCAATGACCTGAGCTAGAGTCTAATCTCAGCTGCAAGAAATGGCACATGGCCTAACATCTCAGGCTTCAGGATGTGCTGCACTTCCAGTACTGCTGCCCAGATCAGAGCAAATCCTGTCATCACCACCTGCCATCGAAGCTAAAGCACTCATCAGAGCATGAGAAAGGGCAGGTGCTAATGAGCTAATGCTGCTTATCTCTGTATAATCCTCAAGGGAAAGCCAACCAGATTTTATCAGAGCAGCCAGAATTGTGCAAAATCTCTGCTCTGTCATTTAATCTTCTTCTCTCCTATCTGAATGTAGGACTACACAATTTCTTTTTCTTCAGATAGATCTGCCTCCCCAAGAGACTGCAGGCAAGCTGCCACCCTTTTGCTTTTACATCCCTCCACGAGATGGAGATGGCAGAAAGAGCCCCAGCACCTTCTGCCTGCTCCCAGCTTCCTAGTCACTGCAGACAAGTATTTCAGCCAACAAAGAAACACAAACCAGAGGATGAAATGCAGTGCCTTACAGTTAATGAGAAAGAAAACCCACCACATTAAAGAGACAGAATCTAGATGAAAATTATTGGCATGAAAAAAAAATTAAGTACAACTGGAAAATTGTGTAATGTTATAATTCCTCTTTGCAGCACATATTTTTTGAGATATAAATCAACCCCATCTGCAGGATTAAAACAAAAATGCAACCATTAATTTGGTGGTAAATGTTTTCTCTACATCTTTAATAGCCCTAAGAAGGAAAACACAAATGCATTTCAATGGCCTGGTGTTAAATCATTTATAGAAGACCTATTTCTGAATCAGAAATTTCCAGCATACTACTGCTGGTGAGTAAAAATGCAGCTCCATCAAAAGGCAGCACACAGTTCATACTGTCTGTCTATAGAAAGGCCAAAGATATCACACATCTAACTAAAGATATAAGAGTTAAAAAAAACATTCAGTGGAGCAGCCTTGGGTTAAATGGACAATTTTAAAACACATTCACCAGCTGTCTGCTACTCAGGCTTGTTTCTAATCTCGGAGGTTCCAGGAGTGCAATTTGCTACCACAGCACAGCTACCACAAAGGCTGCTGCCCCAAAACCAAATACTGACAGCAGGGATGAAAATTTCAGACCTTTTGTTTATTTGGTTTTGAGGGGACGGGGGTGTTGCAGTACAAGTTTTTGTTACTGGTCTTCATTAACTCGTTCACTTTCTTCAGCATTCACTAAAGGCAGTACAGACATTTCAAGCCTTGTTCCTAATTCCCCACATCCTTGCACTGCTGAAAAAGAAATTAGGCATTTAGCAAAATCCTAGATATCTTAAGAGGAAAAGGAAGCTTAAGAACATTAAACAAAGGTGTTCTTAAGGCTTACCTGAAACCTTCCCAGCATGACTCCCTCACTCTAAGGGCTGTGAATCTGCCTCTCTTCCCACTACATATTTCACAAGCTCGATGGTACAAGAAGCCTCATCCTCTCCTATGTAATTTTTCCACCCCACCACACAGAGCTCTGCAACATATGCACATTAACTCAGGTATCTGCTGGCACAAAGATGGAAAATTAGAAAAGGATTTACATATTCTACCTTTTTTTCTTTTGGAAAAAAAGCAAGCCTGGCACAGATCTCTGATCTCAGGCTTTGAATGTGAGAAAACGTTGGAGATACTCTATGTTCTTTGCCCATGGAAAGGCAATTTTACCCCAAAATACTGCTGTCAAGGCCACCACGAGCAGAGGTGCAGAGGATAGCATGGCATGGTGCTATGCAATCCCCATGCCAAGTGAAAAGGGGATACCTGATGCCCTTCCAGAAGGGCAAACCAGCCTGGTGTTTGGCTCAGTACTATATATCCTGCCTTTCATCCTGGTACTATTTGGGTAGACTCTTCGATTTCCTTTTATGCAGCTGATGTTAAGACCTGGCTGCCAATCAATAGCCTCCAGCTTAGCTCCCTCAGAAATGTTCCCTCCCGCTACTCAACTTTATCTTGCAACCTGCATCTTCCCTCCCACCACAAAACCCAAAAACTTGTGGGTTTGTTGGTTTGGGTTTTTTTTAGCTGCCTGCTGGTTTCCACTTGCTCTGGTATTACATGGTTAAAGCAAACAAGCAGCAGGCTCTCCTCTGCACAGTTTCAGTGGCTTCAGTGAGGTCACGTAAGGCTAAATCACTAGTGAAAGCCAGGCAGAGCACCACACATCTTTTCTTCTGCACTGCAGAAGGCTCTGCAGGGCTGTGCTAGCTGTAAAATAAGGCTGACTTTGTCACTATCTTGCCTACTGCAAAACAGCACCTGCAAACAGGCCACAGTCCCAAGATTCAGGTACTTCAATCCTGCCACCAAATCCTGCCAGTGTTATCAACAAAAGCTGCAATATGTGGCATTGCTCAGATTTTCAGCTCGGGAACCATATGATTGAGCAGGAGCCTGATTTTGCTGGAGGTGTTTCAGCCTTCGTTAAATGGATTCTCCTTCCTCAAAGAACAAGAACACAAAAGACATGAAGCCCAAAAAGTCATGTTACATTTAGCTCCCTCCACAGCAATGCTAACTTCAGGACTGGCAGGAGCAAAAGACCTTTGTCCTGAACACTGCCATGGCAAGAGGTGTATGTATGACCTCTTTGACCTGCTGATCTCATGGCAGAGTCCACCAGCACCTGGCTGGGGTGCTTGAGAAGCCTGGTTCCTGCTCCCAGCAAGGGACAGTGATCCACACCATTCTCAAGCAGCAGAAAAATGCTTGGATATCTGGAACAATGCCGCACGTTTGTCTGCAGCCCCGCTCTTCCCAATGGATGAGGACTGTGAGGAGCAGAGACATCAAAACAGCTTTGGCCAGCATTTTCCATCAGTACCAGCTCACTGCACCCTGCTTAAAACAGCATTCCTGGGCAACAATTTTTAAGCATTTGTGCCAGGGTAACTACACAGGTTTAAAATTCAAATTCTGCACTGGGACAAGGTGCCTGCTCACTGGGACAGCTCAGCTGCTTCTCCCCTCCTGCCCTGCACCAAGCAGTAGAAGGACATCAACAAGAGCCACATGACTTTTTCCAGTAAATCACAAATTTGAAATATAAATAATCAGGAAACCAAAGCAATTCATGTACTTGGATCAAGTTAGGAAAGATGGGGAGGGAACAAAAAAACATTAGTAAAAGAGAAACCAGTTATTTTGAGAGCCTTACAAACCATGTCTTTACCATGTTCTCTTCTTGAGTTAAACCAAAATAGAGGGCAGATAAAAAAATGATAAAAAAACAGTTCTGGAGTAATACAAACTACTTCTTTCAGCCTCAAATGCACTGTTTTAAATTTCAGCTACCAAGCAACAAAAAAATTATTACTTGTGCAAACTTTTCCAATAACCCACTTCCATAATGCAAAAGGTGAAGCCATTTTTACACATTCTCAGCCTGGTTTTAGGGGCTTTGGAGCTCATTTTCAAGGAAGGAGACAGTGTCAAAAAGAAACTGCAGAGAGTTCAATGCAAACATTTGGCAAGAGTTTACTAAAACCTTTAAATACCAGAAGCAGTTGCAACTGCCTGGGATCTTACTATTTCTATACATCTGACAGTGCCCCCACCCGAGGCTCAAGCCTCATTTGGATGGCAATTTTACAACTGAGACATTTAGACATACAGATATATATTCCTACTGACAGCAGCTACTAGTCAAGCAAAAAACATAATGGATAACAGAGGATAGAAAGCATCTGATTAATCTCCCTACTCAGGCAGAAATCTAGCCTAATAAAAGCTGAGTTTTTAAAGAAGGAACTTAAGGTTTTCTGGTGGCTTGGAACATTCCCAATTTCTCCAACCAGGAAAATAAAACAAAAGTTTAAAAGGAAAAAAAAAGTTTTTTAAAGTTTAAAAGGAAAAAAAAAAAACAAATAAAAAAACCCAAAAGAATGCTATAAACTTTTGGGCTGCTCTTTTTATTTTACTACTGGATTGCAGTTTCCTGCTGTTTCCTATAATGCCACTCTGGTCACTAAGCTGCATAGTCCAGTTAAAGCACAGCTTCAGAATATCCTGAGGTTAATTAGCTGAAGTAAATATGAGTTTCCTCATTCATTACTGGAGATTTCCCAGCAAGAAACTACAGATCATTTTCATACACTAAAGCATAAGTGGGGGAAGCAAATAGCAAAAAGGTATGAACTGGAAATTTAAAGTATGATTTTAAGACGTGCCACATCAGACTAGTGAACATTTTTTCTCCATTTCTGCATTAGCCAAACACATATCCCCGAGCCCACCTGTGATACTTGTCTAGCAGAAAGCAAACTTAGAAAGTCACTTCCATTACCACCGCCTCCAACCACCTCCCACTAAAAGGGCAAATTCTCACCTCAGCAGAGTTACAGGAACTGCCAGATGTGTTTCTGAATGACCTCTTGCAATGTGTGGGCAGCAAAAATGCTAAGAGGAGAAAAGGGGCCTTGCTTCATGTTAAAGGCTACTCCAGACTTCATCAAGAGTTAACAAGACTCAATTTCACTTGGTGCCAAGGTTTCACATTTGGCTTTGCACTCTGAAAAAGGGCAGGAGAGGGAATAGCAAAGATGGGGAGATAACTGATGTTTCATCTCCAGTACAAAAAAAACTACACTGAAAATGAGCTGGGTGAATGTTCACAGCACCATCATGCTCCATCCTAACTCCACTGCTGCCAGCTGCACGTTCCGATACTCAGAACGGCTTGACAGCAGACATCAGCTTTAAAAAAAATGCAATTTATAGAACTGAGAGCTTAAGCATCTGGGTGGATAATACTTCTGTATCTTACAGTGTTTTGGATATTTTTAATTCCACCCAGGTCAACCTTTCATCATCCTGTGTGCAATCACGATTGCTAGAAATCCTCCTCCTTCATGAAGTAATGGCAAGAAAGGTTCTCTCACAATCACACTGCTCAGAGCTGAGGGAAAACATCAAACAGGAGAACCCCATGCTGAAACTGTGAGACAAAGCATGACTGCTCCTCTCAAGAAGAGCTACACGTGAAGACATTATCAGTCACCTAGAGTTACAAGGAGAACTTCATAATCATCAACTCCTGTTGTGTAAACATTTGAATTTGCTACTTTAACCATTTTTCAATATTCTTTTTTATTTGTAATATGCACGTAAGGTTTGCTGCCACACCTTTGATTCCTGCAGCAGGCTGTGCAGGAGACTTCTCAGTGAAACTCCCTGTAAGGCAAAAGTGTTGACAATTCCTGGATTGCTCTGCACCACTGAAAAACTGAGAAAAGAAATAGCCGAGAAACTGCACATTTCTGAAAAGCTGCAATAGCATCTCAAAACACAAGCAGCAATTTGCCATGTAAAGTACCACAAGAACAATTAAAACCTTAAAAATTATTTTCAGTACATAATTATGATGAAATATGTTATCTGTAGAGACCTGCACAATTCAAGCTGTTGAAAAATGGAGAAACATCAGGACAAAGTCACCTAGACTTTTCAGTCTGCACACCAAGATGCATGGGGGGAAAAAATTAAAATGAGACTGAAGTTTAGCTCAGACTTTGATAATTTGCATGATCAATGGAAGATGTCAGCACTAGAATCCAAATGGAATGAGCACCCAGCTGGAGGCTAGTGGAACTGAAATGGAGCACCAGCCCCTCTCCAGCATGCCTAATCAGGGACTGTGCCAACCCCCTTCCCAGAACAAAGCAATGTGCTATCTGCAAACCCCACCTCCCCTCCCACAGGTTTATTTTTTTAAAGGTTGGAAATTCTCTGTACATCTGGACTAAAACATCCATTTCAAATCACAGTCCAGCAATTGAGGGAAAGACAATGGAGACGTGCATGAAAGAAGCAATGAAGAAACACAATACCATTAAATCATTTTTCACTGCTTAATGTTACACTCATTGCAGAGCAATTTAACAAAGGCCAGAAAAAACAGTATTGACACCACATGGTTTAACACTGGAAGGCTGACAGAGCCAGATTTTCAGGACGCAGAGCAGGACGTGTATTTTAAGTTTATAACCAAATGCTTGGATTTTCAAAGCTTTTGGTATATTATTCATATTACTCATCACCTGATGATACCAAGAGGTTCGTAGAACAACTTTGAGAAGCAGGAAGAAAGGAAGTTGTCCTTGTTACTTTAATGTTATCCTAACATTTAAATAAATAAAACTCTATGTGGGGATTCTAACTGTTTACTACAATTGAAATAACAAAAAGTATCAGTATTATTTTTAATACACAGAGACCAAAAATTTGCAAAAACTGAATTCTTAATCTTTATCATTGTAATTTGCTTTACAAAAAATCTTGCAAGTGAGTTCACCTTTAAGAGTTTCCGGTAAAAGAGAAAAAATACTTGATCTAAAAGCGTGTTTAATGAAAATAAAACATATTAAACTTCTTGGTTTTCTAGTGTTTCAGGCAAAGTGATACAATTATCCACGTGCTGCACTGGCAAAGCCTAACCTCTCAGGCGTATACCAAATCTGACTAGATTACAGACGGCCCACACTCCGTATCAGACCCTCCAGCAAAGTCATTATTTTGCCACTGCTCCCTGGTCTCTAATCTACCCAAAGCTTTTCATAGAGATAATATTACATTCATGGCTTAGGCCTTGACAACTGCACCCATAAATCAATTTTAAACCTCACATTAATCATCTTTCTGTAATCAGTGGCTATTCAGCACAAATTTACATCTCATTTCTGTTGGCCAAACAGCCACATTAGAGCTTTGAAGCTTATTCAGGCTTAAATGATTATATTCCCCTAATAAACACTGAAGTCCTCTCAGTCCAGCTGCTGTGAGCTGCATTAATGACATGCCGTGGCAGCAGGGGCCATCTGAAGCCAGCCTTGTGTGGTGCTACAAGCAGCAGCCCCCATGCCAAACAGATTTTCTGCATTTCCAATGCTCTCAGAAGAAAAGAGAGAAGGCTGCTCTGCCTGTGCAGACCCTCCTACGGGAACCAGCGCGCGCAGCACACACAACGTGAAATTTACTGCACTTCCCCTTTACAGCTCCATTTGCCACCTCTTGAATTCAGGGGGCTACGAGTAAAATATCCAAAACCAGGTTTCCTGATGAGCACATTACCTTACTTTGGATTTGGTGACAGTTCTGTTGAATCAGAACCATCAAAAAAACCCCACTTTTCCCACTTGTCAAACAGCTCTAACTTTGTTCACAGTATCACCAAACTGTACCTTAGCATGCTTTTCTTTGATCACTGCAGAATTAGGCATGGCATTTTTAATATCTGACTGCAACTTTTTTCCCTGTTTTTTTTGTGTGACAAAGATTATCACTCAGGATTACAGTAAGCAGCTAAAACACGATCAGTTCAGGCTGGATTTTGCATGTACTTGCCTGCAATCCCTATAGTGAAACAATCTATTCTGATGGAACAATGAATAATTATTTAATTAAAGAACCTTGGCAGGCCTACATTATTAAACCTGCATAAAAAGCCTGACATTGATTGTATATTCACTTTCAGTTAAGGTCTGAATCAGTATGCTAAGAACTAAAAATGAATGAACAGAATGGGTTTATTATAACTGTTAAACACTTACCCCACTATAGGTAATAAATTATACATGTGGATGCTGGGTGTGCTTATTCCACAACACAATGAAACTTTTAGTTACTTTTTATTCCCTGGGATTTAATTCCCTTTGTGCCAGGTTTATGTTACTATTTAAATAAGGCACCAGAATTACATGGATGTAAATCTGCTGGACAAAGATGCAACCCGGATCTCAATGTTTCTCTTAATCTGGAACTGAAGAAACACAGATGTGCTCAATTGTTTGTCCTGTATCCTAACCATTTCACAAAGAATACATTTCCTACCCGCAACCTCCTCCTGGTATCTGACAACCACTGAAGAACCACTTGAACATCAACATGGCATGGCTAGGAAAGCAAACACAATCGTGTGATAAATACTCAGCTGAGATGTCTGCAGTGCAAAAATAAATGCTGCTTTGGTAAACAGCTGTGATAATGCAAAGTCTAGGAAAGCTGCTGAAGTTTTCAGAAGAAACTGAAGAACTCAAATTGTTTTCTTAATCAAGAAGCAATCCATGGTTTAACTTAATGGTAATACTGCAACACATACACAGAGAAAAAAACTATTCTATTATTAACTTGCATTTGCCTAACCAACAAAAGATCCTGGAATTTAAACTGAATGCTTTTGAAGAGAAGGGAAGATAACTTTGTTATGGGGGGGGGCAGGGCATAATCAACCACAGTGAGAACTTGCCACAGGAGTTAAACCATCATTCAGAACTTCTATAGGGGATCCAAGAAAGTTTCAGAAGTTTCAGGTAGCCAAGCCCATGATGAGCCACACGTATTCATCATGTAAGTAAGGCGGGTTAAAGCTAGCACCAACATGCCTACGCCATGTGGGAGTAGAGAGTGGGTACATAAATAATTTAAGGTTCATGTATATTGCTCTCACCACTGAGAGTCTCTTCCAGACCCAAGGTACAGAGGTGAAGAACTCATAAATGCTGAAGACATGAAGTTCCTCAAAGAACAAGCTATTAAAAATAGTTTAAGTCAAAAATGAATGAATTGGTCTATTGCTACATTTCTGGCTGCTAGTTAAGCTGCAAGCTCTTACTACTGCTATTTTCTATCCAGGGTGTACTGGGATGAATGGTGGGTTAGAAGCTGGAGGGGCAGAGCAGAAAGAGGACATAAATATAAGAACATGGGAAGGGGCTGCACTCCCTTATGAGGAAAGAGATTGCCATCAACCAACCTTTCCTCCAGCAGATTTGGGTTAAGGTGGGAGACCGCAGTTTGTTGACACGTGGTGGCAATGGACCTGCTGGATTTTGGCCACCTTGAACATTCTGATCTGCAATCCTGCACAGCTCCAAGCTTCGGTGTTTTCTTTCAGTGCTTCTTCTCCCCCACCAGCCCAGCAGACCAGTCAGAAACCCACAGGCAAGGGCCTGTGACTCGGACTTGATTGTCAAAGAGACATTCTCACAGTAGGGTCATCCTTGAATGAAATCTTCTCTCAGTTTTGTGCAGCTTATGGACAGAACTCAGTTAAGTTGCAGCAACAGCATTTTACTTCTAGGCAAGATAATTCTTGTCTGGAGTCTGAATTTCTGGTAAAAAAAGTTTTACATAATCTTCAGGAGTCCCTGAAAAGCACCACTTGGCACAGAGGCTACAGATGAATATTTATCCAGCCCTATCCTAGGCCTTGCTCTCACTCTACAAAATGGACTGATTGGCCATTTCACACTGACATGAAATTTCAACCACAGTTTCATCATTATCTAGCAATTAAACCATTAAATCAATCCCCTTTCAGTTTTTGTCCTGTCAGCTTCAGAGCCTTTCAGCAAACCTGGATGCATATTTCACAAACTGTTGAAGTTTGAAAGGAAAAGGATGAGTGAATGCACTTTGAAAAATAAATTAAAAGTACAGTTCTCAGAGAAAGAGCTAATTAGCATAGGAAACAGCACTTCTACAGGTTATGTGGTTAATTGACATAATTCTTCTTACCAAAACACATACTCACTGAAAAGAAGACAGCTGAAGAAATGGCACTCTGATGCTGAAATGTTGCCCCCATAGTGCACAACACATAAAGCTTGCTAATAATGTTTGCTCTCATCCATAAATTATTGTGCACAAAGAAACTTAGAACAGTAAGCAGTGATAGAAATTTTGAATCGAGTGAAGGGATTAGCCATTTAGGGGAAGAACACAAAATCCTGCTGCTGCTTCTCAATAGCTTCCTCTTGTCTTGTGAGCAAGTGACACTGGACCAGGCCCAGAACTCCACCACTCTTCACACAAAAGAGAAATTTTCATATTTGTGTCAACTGAAGCAATCAGACAGGCCGTCCAAGCACACAGGTGATTTTGGTTCTCTCTACTCAAGGATGCAGAGTCCTGAGATGCTGCAAAGTATTTGTCTTTGCAAGGCATACCACCTTTACCTAACAGAAGTAAGGTGCTGAGTCAGGAGAGAATCCTTCCTTTCCTAAAGCTTTAAGAGGCTCCAAGGTTATATCTTCCACTGTAACAGGAACCTGTCTTCCTACCAAAACCTGCGTACGTGGTGCACTTATGTATCAGCACATCCACCTCCTGTGGACTCCCCTTACCACAAAACCATCCCACAGGTTATGATGAGAGTCTTCAGCACAGCTCTAGCCTGCATTTTCATGTCATAGAGCATCTTGCACTGTTCTGCAACTCCTACCTGCCACAGCAACCAGCTGAGCAGCCACTAAGACTCCCTCTTCACTTTTACCTGGCTTCCATCACAAGGATGATTTTCTTCTCATTGTGATCCATTTGCCTCACAGAGCAAAGGAGGTAATGCAACAATTTACTAATATTGCTTTCAGAAAGCCATTTTCTTTTCAAATGGTGTCACTTCAGCTAGGATAAACTGCAAAGAACCCACAAGAGAGTCCACAGCTACTCAAGAGATCAAAGCCCTACTTATAGCACAAGAAAACATTAAAAAATTAGAGAAGGCTGGGAGGTAGCTAACTTGCCTGAAAAGGGTTGTTGGGAGAAGAGAGAGATGAATAGTATGTACTTGCCAAGTTAGCAAGAGAAGCATTGAAAGACCCATTGACTGAGAACTGAAATTTGACTAATTCGAGCTAGAAAGATTAATTTGTTTTACAGTGAGGACAGATAGGTGTTAGCACAAACTACAAAGGGATATAGGCTTAGCACAAGAGCATGACTCAAAGAAATCTCTCTCCAGAAGATGTGGGCCAAATGAAAGTTAAAGACCTACTGCAAGGACCCCTGAACCAGTTTTGACACCATACCTGCCACAAGAGATTAAACTGCATAATGTTAACAGACCCAGTGGCCTGAAATCCTGTGAAAGTACACCACCATTACCTCCAGCTCACACACTCATGGATCTGCTCTTCTTTTTAAATAATAAATAAATACTATAACCTTGTGCTTCTTCCCAACCAATTGTTTTACCTCACTAGCATTGCAACTATAACTCACTAACAAAGAGAACAGCATCTCTAGAATGTCAATGACTTGCAATCAACATATTTGAACAGCAGGGTGTTGCCCAACTTTCTTCCTTAATATAATTATGATTCCTTATGTATTTACTGTAATAGAGGAAAAAAACAGTTCTCAGTTTTAAAACTCTGCAGAGCAAAGAAGGAAGGAAATTTGCCAGGTAATATCTTTAGTCACATCATAGTGTGTGAAAAAAAACTTGGTTTTGTCTCTATTTTGTCAAAACTCTATTTTGTCTCTTTGCTGCTTTATCTTTGAACAAACAAAACAAAGATTGACAAAAAGGAAAGGGACAATCTGTTTTTTTAAAGGCATTAATCAACACTTTTCTAACTTAGGTCATTCCAAGTTCAAGAAAACACAGGACACCTATAGCATTACCCCCATTTTGGATTTTAGTTGCTCGCTTTACCCTTGATCAATGGGAACACCACGGAGTCTTCCAGCAGGGTCAGAAGCACCAGGGAACTCTTTGGGAAAAGCTCCCCTAGTACAAAAAAACTCAACATAGATTCTGTCTTCTGACAAAAGACCCTCTGCAACACCTGGAGAGATGCACAGGGACTTTTGTACATCCAGCTTCAGCAAGGTCAGCCTCTGCAAACCACAATGCTGAGAAGCACCCCAAGTTAGCACTGGAGGAGACATCCCTGCAAGCAAAAAATCCCTCAGTAGTGCTGTGCTCAAAAGGGGCAGAGAACAGGGAAATCCAAAAAGTTTACCTGGGCTATTGGCATAAAATAAAACAGCTTTACAAACACTGAGCAAGGTCTGCTTAAGACTCCCTGCTTTCTCTTCAACACCTTTACAGCAAAAGCCTTTTACAAATATTCAAAATATACGCAGGCAGCATCATAACCAAATCCCTTTGGGGCTGAAGACATTTTCCAGGTCAATACACTTATACAGCTCTGAGAAACAGGCTCTGCCAGACTGACTTACTGTGACTCCAAAGGACACAGTGGCTCCTGCCTGACCACCCCTCTGACTTAAATATACCAGACTCTGAAGAAGCAGTGTTTTGAAATTTAATACACAGGGCTCGGGAAGCTGAACTTAGAGCCTGAGTAATCGGCATGGATATTCAATTATCATTAAAATTAATAAGTAGGACAACAACCAAATCCCTGGATGGGTTTTGATTATCTCAGTCTGGGTATTTATCAGAATTACTCTGACACACTGAGTCATTGAGCTCTGGCTGACAGGCACAAGTCGCTCCTCAGCACACTGGAGCTTCCTTCCCATCAGGACATCCAATGGCAGGAAGAGACAAGTACCACACAAGAAATTAGATGGGTATCTGAATCTGTACAAAAGAATTTGGTTTGGTCTAAAATCCATTCCCAAGTGAACTACTCATTTTGTTCCTGTTCAGCAGCTGTCTTCTGCCTCACTGTAATTCTGCAGACTAACAGCAGTCACTGCTTCAGCAGGAAAGCACCAACCTCCTTCCAGTCACCTACACAACAATGTACCACTGATCACAACTAATTTATTTCCTGATCATGTGACAAGACAGCTCTAGTGATGGACATTAACCAACAATTCCTTTCTAAAACTTCATCATTTTAAAGTTGATTTTCCCATCACTACAGTGAAAATCAAGGCTTTGCCCAGTTACTATATTAATCAACATCAGTAACTTTAAGAATGCAAAATTAACTCCAGAATTGGCAGAGATATTAAAAGTACGTATGTTCCCACTTTAACTACACAGAAAAATTCAGTTATTGAATCTGTCATCAAAATAAAAAGCAAAAGTAAACCAGAGGGAGATTGTGTAATGAAGTAACTTTATCTTACAGGATTATACTTCTGGTTATGACTTTAATTGTGTAGTCTAGAAGGATTTGTGACAAACTGAATAATCTAGCATTATTGTAATGATTTGTAATCACAACACTGGCTACGATTTATGAGCTGACTTTACATTTGCACTGCAATCAACTAAGGAAGTCAGTACATGCCCTCCCATTCTAACCACTTAAAATTATGTCTTGCAAGGAGCTCCAGCAGCCCCCCAGTTTGGAGGTTTGAAACCAAGGCAAAGCTCTCAAGTGTATGTTTCAATTTCCGAAGCAAATAAAGCTAAAATAAAACAAACCTCAACATCCCCAAGGCTTCTGAACAGAAGACCAAAGGTCACATTTTTGCTATCCATTACTGTTGACTGAACAGGGAGCAAACCATGCTGAGCAGACATCATACAGAGCACAAGTTACTTTGATGACCCCCAGCTATAAGTGACAAATTTTAAGAAGGACCTCCAGGCTCCAGCAGGAAACCAGGAGAATCACATCAGTGCTGCACCTGGAGTCTGCAGGCTGAATATGCTAAAATCCCTGTGCCCCTGTCCAACCCCCACTCCCCCAAATTAAAATATGAGGTCCCAATGAAAAAGGCAGCCAACACAGACAGAAGTTTTTCTGAACAGCTGGAGGAAAAAAGCCCCCAAATTCTTAAATCCTCCTTCTCAAAAACAGACAATTTCTCCCCCACACTTGGTATAGCTGCTGAGTACAATTAGGTCTTGGGGTTATTATCCCAGAAAGAGTGGCACCTGTGCACCACAGAAAAACTCAAACACCTCAAAAAAAAAAATTCCAAAGAGCACTTTCAATAAATAAATATTTTAAGAAGTCCTGTCATCACCTCCTCTCCCATCCTGCCCTCACTCACCAGTTCTTGGTCTATCTCACAGCCTGAGTGAGGCAGGGGAGGGGATGACGTGCACTAGAGGAACACCAAGCAGCTCTTTCTCACAGCTGAGACAAAACTGAAAACGGATTAATGATAAGAATATCTCAAATCATAGTAAGAAATATCCAGTGCCATCTTCTCCTGATAACAGCATCTTGTGTACCACAGTCAACACTGTCAGTATCATGGGAAGAATCACTGAGGTCATTATAGGACAATCTCTGAAGACAAGGATCAATCACTTGTCCCAAAATACTTTTGCTGAAGTCAAATGCGAGTTTCTGCAGCATGAAAATCCAGTCCTCCCCCCACTTCAGAGCCAGAAGTTCTGATATTTGCAAGAAAGCATCCCAAGGAGAGCAATTAGCCACAGAAAATACACATCTTTACATGATTCTGGTTTTCTTATTGCAGCGATGGTAACAGATCTACGTAACACTTCCATATATTGTTAGCTCAAATAAATGGCAAACAGTAAGTTCCAGGCTTTAGTAGTGGGGAACTTCTCTAACAATTTAAATACATCCACTTTTTTTAACATGGTTTTTTGAATTGATTTTTTTGACTCCTCATTTTGTAAAGTCAATAATTAAATATAATCAAAGGAGTTGCCTGGCACTTGCTTGAATAATTATGACAAAGAGAAACAAATAACAATACATAAGCTAAATGCTTATTAAAGATTTTTGGTAAGAACCAAGTATCTAATGATACTTTCCTTCTTGGAAAGCAGCAAAAGGAAGCAAATAAAGGACTGTGTGGAGGTTCCAGCCTGATCTGACAGATCCAGGCTTTAGAAAGCCACCAGCAATCTCTACTCCTTGCCATCATCATCCTTCTGTGAGCTGTGCCAGGGATGCCCAGCTCAGCAGGCAATTTCTTCTCTTCCATCACACCATACTGATCCACAGTCCCCACTCTTCTCAGGGAAGCCTGCATCCTTACCAACCCCAGGGCCCAATCCTGCCTCCTCCCTGCAGCTCTTCCATGGATTATTCCTTACTAAGACCACTAACACCACACAGGGGTAGGTAAGGATCAAACTAACATGCAAGTTGTCATTTAGTCCTAACTATAAATCACAACTACATCACATATGTGTCTTCAGTAAATCATCTTGAAATAGAATTAAGAATCAGTGATGTCCCATTACACATGGAAGCAATAATTGCTCTCTACCCTAAACACTCACAACTCCCCTCAGGATGGCAGAGTCTTTATTTTTTGAGACAATTCTGGTAGTTTTTTTGTTTGTCTCCCCAAATTCTCTGTCTTGGCAAGGAAAGCAGCAGCCCAACCATGTTCTGCAATTCCTTTCTACTCACTGTTCATCCCATGGGGTGCAGACAATCAGTCACAGTGGCCTGACAGCAGACAATATCACAGTGGTATCACAGAGATGACTGATAGCCAGGTGTCACCCACATTCTCCTCAACAGAGCTTCATCGCTCATGTTGTGGAGCCTAAAGGCTGGTGAGAAGAGCTACCACTTTTCTTTGGAGCAGAGTTATACAAAAGCCTCCAAAGCATGATTTGCATCCTTGTATACTGCTCACACTTAATATCCGATCTGTTTTGCTACAGTATTTTCAGTACTAAAACAACCTCATGGGTACTGTTGTAGTCACACACACTAAATGATATAGCTCAGTATGCTTTTTCCCTCAAAATGAAGGTATCTAAAGATAAATTAAGGCTAGCAACCCAAAATATATTGGGGCAAGAAGGGCTTTGAAATAAAACACTGGCTTTTTCTTTCAGTAGCCAAGAACCCAGTCCCACCTTCCCCTTTCACATGTGCATGTAGCTTTCAGCAATTGAAAAACATCCTGTTTTTCTGATCAGGACAAGCAAACAGAAAATCCTGAATGATTCCCATTAATAACCTGAAAGTTTGTTCCAACAAACCTAGATGTTCAGCTGTTGAAGTGTTTCTTAGCACTTATCAGGACTTGGCAGTAAAACAGCAGTCAAACAGAAAGCTCCCCTTTCAGGTTTCAAGCTAGGTGAAGGGTCTTCAAAAAAGCCATCTAATTTTTATTGTCTTCATTCACTGTGTATACACAAGGCAATGACTTGCCATGAGGACAAAATAGCAGCTTCCATCTTAACACTATTTTCAGGGATTTTGCATTTAAAATGTTCTCTTTCTGAACACGCCTACTATGTGTTTACTTTTCTGAAGCTAGCATTCATTTTTCTTCATGAATTTTTGGGCTGGCTTTCCTGAATGAGTAACATTAAAAAAAAAATTCAAATAGGTCTGCATTCTTGAATTTAGTTACCAAAAAAAAAAATTAAATAAAAAAGCCATTAACCTGAGGAAAAATATATTCTGTCAAATGGGGCCAGTGCATTTGAAGTCTCATAAAAGGATTATGCAATTAAGTGATAAGTAACCCACTGATACATATATTTGGCACATGAACCAGTAAGAAATATACTTCAACAATTCATAAACATAAGAGCTGTAAAATCCTACTGCTTGTTTTAAAAACCCTGGGTTGTTGCATATGCATTCTGTAATGGTAATATTTTATTCCGTATAGTTTCAGATTTTCCATGACAGAACTACATTAATACACTTTAATTGTATGGTTACTAACTGTTGGATACCAACACTTCTGAAATTGGCACAAAAGTAACAAGGAAAACAATGGTTTTAGAAGATAAAGCTCTTCAAAGCTCTTTTATCCCCCAATGTAATTCCTAGACACTAGAGAAAAAAAAGACATTTTAGCATAAAAGGAGATTATTGTTTGCCCAATGATCCTATGTGGAGGAACCTAATGCTGACAACAGTATTTACAAAATGATATACTGAAGGATCGACCTTTATTTTTTCCTGTGTAGAATATATTATTCCAGTAATACAGTTCTAGCCAAGATAAAGATTTGCTTTATTCTTAATCTCACTAGTATTAATTTATTTTATAGTACCTTAGAGTACTCTAGGCATTTTAGATCTGCTTTAATAAGACCTACACCTCGCCAGATGCTGCTCCCAAATAAATGCTGTTTTATGTCAACAGCACACAAACAAAAGGGCAGCCAGATGAGAGGACAGGACAACAAGAGCAGTCTCAAATGGAACAAAAAGATTAAACTTCAGATATGAAAGGAGATATGAGAGAGGACATGAATAAAATGGTAAGGCTATACAATGAGTACTCTTGTCCAGCACGGGGGCTTCTGCTTTAAAAGCAGATACATACTGCACCTAATACATTGCAGGTATCAAGAGTGGATCTTAATGCAGGCTGCTGAATGAGTAACAGTAACCTGATTTTAGTCAGGCCAAGATTAAAAAACAAGACAAAAAACAAACAAAAAATTACCAAAAAAAAAAAAAAAAAAAAAAAGAAGAAGAAAAAAACGCACACCAGACTTCAGAGGGAAACAGAAACAGATCTCATCCTAGACAGTCAGGAGAAGCTTTCAGACAGAAGGGCTTCAGACCTGGGCCTGTAATAGGTCAGAACAGACCACCTGGTTTGTTCCCACAGAAAAGAAGAACTCTGCTTGACCAGAGTAGCACAGACAGTCCGACCTGCTGTCAGAGACCTCCTGTGACAGAAATCCCACATCTGCCCCACAGACCAGCCATTAGAAGCCACGTTCCATCAAATTTAACCTGATCCAGTTTAGATGAAACAAATTCTGTTTCTCTTGTCCTACCCACTGGAAACCTGGATGAAAGCTTTCTCCCTTCCTCTCTAGTGGCTGTGGGCCAGTCCAAGACTCTGTGCTACAGCCAACTCCATCAGCCTTCTCACACAAGATGCATTTCCCCATTGCAAAGCTCATCTCTTCAGATTCAGATTGGAATAACAAAGCTTTGTGAAACAAATGCAGCTCTACCAGCACCACCAACTCAGCAGGGAAATCCACCAATTGGGACAGTGGTCTGCTGGCCAAATTCACCTTTCATGGCAGTGCTCTACTCCCAATGAACTCCAGCATCTTCATTCTCACTGTGGGGCTTTCAGAGTTGGGAACATGAAGTCAGCTCTGTTTTAAAACACAGGTTAGTTAAACACCACAAGGGTCTCATAAAACTGCATTACTGACTTCTGGAGTTTATTCCAACACAGAGCTCAAGCTCTTTTGTTGGAGTTAGGCTATACAAAACAAGCACACGTGACTCTGGAACACTAAGCAGGCAGCATAACCAAAAGAAAACACATCATCATGGCCCCATGGGATGTGTAAAAATGACCATGAAGAACCAGAGAGTCAGAGGACAGAAGTTTATATATATATATATATAAAATGATATATATAAACATATATATAAATTATATATAATATGCAATATCTATATATATTTACATATATATAGATACGGCATATTACCTTAATAAATCCTAGTGGGGAAAAAACATCCCATATGTTTCAACTCTTGAGCTCAACATCATCTCACACATGGTTCATGTAAAATTCCTTTATTCTGTATATAACAGAAAACATTAAGTACTACTGCTTGGGTTTGGGTTACGCCATTTACTTCAAACCCTTAAATGTGCAGTATTGTTTCTTACTAAACCATGCATGTACAAAAATATGAACATACAAAGCAGCCAAATTGCAGGCTTTTAGGGTGCCATTAACATTGTTTCAGCTATCCAGTATTACTTATTTCCATCATGCTTCCTGCTAATGTATAAATTGGTTTCTTGCATGTTAGTGTATGTGCTGGTTTTGGCTGGGACAGAGTTAATTTTCTTCATGGTAGCTGGTGTGGGCTATGTTTTGGATTTGTGCTGGAAACAGCATTGATAGTTCAGGGATGTTTTCCTTACTGAGGTTCCACAGAGTCAAGGCCTTTGTGGCTCTCACCCCATCCCACCAGCAAGAAGGCTGAGGGTGCACAAGGAGTTAGGAGGGGACACAGTGGGGACAGCTGATCCCAGCTGACCCAAGGGATATTCCACACCATTTGGCATATGGAGCATAAGACAGCACGGGAGAAGAAGGAAGGGAGGGACATTTGGAGTGATGGTGTTTGAGTTCCCAAGTAGCACTTACACGTGATGGAGCCCTGCTTTCCTGGAGGTGACTGAACAGCTGCTGGCCCTTGGGAAGTGGGGAAGGAATTCCTTGTTTTGCTTTGCTTGCAAGCGTGGCTTTTGCTTTACTGATTAAACTGCCTTTATTTCAGCCCATGAGTTCTCCCACTTTCACCCTTCTGATTCTCTCCCCCATTCCACTGGGGAGAGGGGCATGAGCAAGCAGCTGTGTGGGACTTAGCTGCTGGCTGGGGTTAAACCACAGAGCACATCCCTCTGAATTCCTTTTCTACACTGGTCACAGATGAGCAGCAGCATTTGCAGGGAAAAAAAACACAGGCTGCCAAAAGTACTGCCCTGAAAATGCCAATTATAATCATAACTACATGACACAGCTCAATGGTGCCAAGAATCCTCCTCCTTTCACTACCCCCACCCCTCCCCCATTATTTTATTTCTATCCCTGAGGGCAATCACTGCCTCCAATCCAGGATTCCTGTGTTAAATCTCTATCTGAACTAGGATTGACGGAGAGCAACAAGAATATCTTCCCAAATCATGCTGAGTAATCTAAAACTGCTGTTATTTTTAACTTTGAAGAGGCAGCCTAGGGTACCTGTACTCAAATAAAATAAGCCAGAAATGCTGCTTGGAAAAAAAACCAACAACCCCCACCCCGCCAAAACAAACCAAACAAAAAATCAAGACCACCAATATCCTACATAAATGAGAAGCAATGTATAATCAATCTAGCTGAATTTATAGCCCAGCTTTCAGTATTTGGCCTTATTAACTACCCAAAGGAGGGGCAACGGCTTTCCTTGCTGTTCACATGCAAGAAATCATCCAGCTCCCTCACAATTCACTTCAGAAAATGAACATCTCCACAGGACCAGGTTCTTCAGCACATATTTATTTTCCAGCCTGAGCCTAAAGAAAAAAAAAAGGCCATCACATGGAGCTGTGCAATGAGCCACAGCACAGAACCAATACCCCAAGGACCAGAGAGACTTTCCTGTTCTGTGCTACAGGAAGTTCAGGAAAATCAGTGTGAGGTGGAAGAGATGGAAGAGAACCCTTTGGGCAAAAAACAAAGCAGGTGTGCAGCACTGATTTAGACAGAAACAGAGTACTTCTAATCTGTAAAGAAAGAGGTTTTAAAGTAACAGTGAAAGAAGGGAGGGTGCGAAACAAGTAAATCAGCCCTATAATAGACACTGGAACAAAAATCAGACATAATTGCTGAATAAATTAGACCAGTTAAAGAAAGATTTTATTTTAATCAGCAACTTCATTTTCACTTGGCCTGACCAGGTAAAACTGCACATCATGGGTTTGCAGGGTGCTCTGTAGCTTCTGCCCCTGCTGTAGCTTTGCAGCAAGTCGAAATGCATGACACAGCCTCCTGCCAAATCAAGGGAGGGAGAGGATGCAATACAGCCTGCAAACACGGCCTGACCTCACCTGACTATTTCTGTCACAAATATTCCTGGTTTTGTTTTTCACACATTTTTCTGTATTTCACAAATACTTCTGTTTCTGCTACCTCTGCGAGCTTCCATATGATAGAAATGTATGTTTAGCACAGAGAAGCACAGGCAGTTTGTGCAGGTCAGAGCTGTCCAGTGTCACAGCCATGTACAGTGCACACACAAACCTCTGATGTGCCCACTCTGGGCAATCCGAAGCAGTGCCTCAGGAGTCAGACCACAGGTAAAAGATTTTGCAGGCCTGCTGTACAAGCCTTTAATAGAAAACCTGACTGGTTTTGTTCATGTGCTTGGAGGGCTTCCTACTACACAAGAGGGACCAGACTTTCCTGATATAGCCTCTGGTAATTACAGTAACCTCCTTCAAGTTAAAACAAACTTACAAGAGCTGCACAAAAGAAGTAAAAATTGTCCCTTTGGCATGTAATAACAGGATCAATTCCTAACTTGACTATAAAAAGGACAGCATTTTCCATGCTGACCATGCTCTTTTGTCAGGGAATGAGTCCCTCTTCTGAGCTCCATGGCCACGAGGACCTCACAGGAACTTTGCTCACGCTTTAACAGATAAAATCAGGTTTAAGAGGTGACTGCACAACTGCTGCAAGCTGCTGAACCCACACGGGGCAGCCAGGAAGCCACACTACTGCTATTTACTTATCCTTCAGGGAAAAGCAGCAGAAGAAATAAGAATGTCCTTCTCCTGCTCAACAGCTGGTTCTTCACACCAGGAGGCATTGTTTCAAAATCCAACTTGGCCATAGCATATTTCAGTCATCTCATTCCTATGCATCCCTCAGTATTCCTTCTGAAGGAAGAGGGGGATTTTTCTTACCTTCTATGTGCATGGGGAATGTGAAGGCCAACGAGGCTGCATGGATAATGGCCACCACCCAAACCAGTACCAAATAAGTGCCTCACCAGATAAAGCACTTCAGAGGACACCCTTGACTGAAGGGATTGTCTCCCTTCCCATAATACCCACTTCTCATAAGAGGAGCCAGCACACACAGTTTAGCAGTGGATCAAGGTCTGATCTTGGGGGGACTTAAGCAGCTGCAGTGCTTCTTCATTTGAGATGACAAGCACAAAACAGGTCTACCTTTAAGCCTGATCTGTCTCCAGGCTGGAGAGTCAGTCTCCTTCCCATACAATGCTGCTTTCATTTCCCATGTTAGATCACATTTTCCCATTGTGTTCAGCAAAAACGAGGTGAGAATGAGACTAAACAAGGGCAGCTGGACCTTTCTGAAGCATGCAATGTTTTAAAGATTCAATACACAAAATTAACATGGCACACAGCTATAATAGAAGTTTAGACTATGATATCTACAAAGGATCTGCCAAAAGCAAATTCATTTGGCTTGCCTGGACTTCTTATCCCAATTGTCTTGGTAGGGGCTTTTTGTGGGGTTTTGTTTGTTTGTTTTACATGTGGAAATCTGTTTTCAAAACCTAGCAGCTTGAGCCTTTGTGATATGAAGATAATTTCTCCCAAGCACTCACACACAATGCCGAAGACTAAACACTTGCTTTTTTTAACAGCAACTGTGCCCCATACAGTCTCCTACTTCTAGCAGCTATGGTTCTAAGAAAAGCATTTAAGTTCAATTAAGATTGTAATAATAAAAAAAAAAAAAAAAAAAAAAAAAAAAAAAATCAAGTGGAGTACCAGCAACACTGGAAGAGTACCAAAGTATCTTCAGTTGGAACTGCACCACTGCTGAAAAGTGATTGCACTCCACAGGATCCTGTTCACAGCAATAATAAAACACCATGCATCAAAAAGTTTACCTCAGAACATGGTTTGTATCTACACACTCTGGTGTTGCAAAGCATGACACAACCTGACATTTTTGCTCCTTTCCTTCATGGGGGGCTGTGCAGACAGATACAGGGACCTTGAAAATTTTCTCTAGGAGAACATCCTGAGATAACAAATCCATATGAGAATGCCTCGAAACACATGAGAATGCCTGTCTCTGATGTCAATTAAAGCTCCCTCCTTTTCCAAATTCAAATCCTGAAGTGAGAGTGAGTTTAAATACTTAAATTAGGTAAATCCTGTAAAAAAAAATAAGCAAAGAGTGCGTAACTGCAGCGTAGCTGATTGCAGAGCAGATACAGCAGCTAGAGAAGTAACTCTGGGAAGACCTTTCTTAGTGCTCATAAAATACTGCAAATATATTAATCAAAAGAAAAAAACAGATAGACTAACCTCTTGGATTATTATGATGTCCCATGAAAACAAAGAAGATTAAGACAAGATTTCTGGAAATTTGAAAACCAACTGCCTAATTCACTTTTAAATACAAAGCAGAAGTCAATTAAAGAAAAAAAACTTCTCCCTATTGAGTCAGTAACCTTTAATTTGGCATTCCTGAGTGTACTTCTATGTGCTCTTTGGAAATTGAGCTTGTAAATATAGAAAGGTTTCCCTAAATAATGAAAAGATACAAGTGCAGCTTATGTGTAGGATAGTTAGCTTTTGATTTACTCATCTATACATGCAGATCCAGAAGTATTCTGAACTTCTCAGTCCTGTTTTCCTACTGATATTCATTTAAGGACATTGGGATGTACCAGAGGATGTTCAAAAAGTTAAAAAAAAATAAAATCATCCTTTAAGAAATGGATATTGGGATCTTTATGGTGCACCATGGCACCAAAATATTGCTCTGCCAGCACTGGTTATTCTGGTTATTCTGATGCCCACACAAGCAAGCAGAGTAAGTTTTATTCTCAGCTTTAAATCAATAGATTTTTTAAAAAAAGGTTATAGACTAACTGTAACAGGATTGGATCTTGGAATGAATTGAAAATAAAATCAGATCCCTGTGTAGTTTTCACATCCCTGCTGTAGCCAGTGCCTGTAAACATGCAGCTTGTGAGTCTCACACACATGAAGTAAGGCTGCCGTTTCTATAACCTTTCACCCATACAAAATATATGGAAAGACAGACTTTAATTTACTGTCTAATACATATATATACACATGCATATATATATAATTTTTTTTTCAAGGTTGGCTGAATTTTATATAAACTCCATCTATATAACAATCCAACTGGAGTCTGAGACAATTATGCAGTCTGTTTCATCTGGTGACTAAAATTCTGGAATAACACATTCCTGAGACTTGCTCTGTTGGAGGGCTCAGTCATGCAGCATTTCTAACTTAGGATGCTTTCTCACCTCACACAGTGCTCATGGCTTTCAGGAACTGACAGGAATACCCAGCATGGTGCAGAGATCAACCTTTCAAGACTGCACCAAATCTCTGTCACAGTACAGCTTTGCGGGTGCCCCAAACCAAAGACCAAAAATCACAGCCAAGACTGCTCACCATCAGGTCAAGCAGATACACTGGAGGGTATTAATGCATCTAAACTCCACCATTTATTTCAACTATAAAATTAGGAGGCCAGGTTCTTTCAGCTACAGCATCACAAGAATGGGTCAGGTTGAAAGGGAACACAGGGGGCTCATCTGGTCCAACCTCTCTACTCAATCAGGGCCATCCCAGAGCACACAGCACAGGATCATGTTCAGAGGGTTCTTGAACTCATCTTCAGTGACGGAGACTCCACAACCTCTCTGAGCAACCTGTTACCCACACAATAACCAAGTTCTTCCTCATGTTCAGGTGAAACTTCCTGTGTATCAGTTTCTGCCCACTGCCTCTTGTTCTATTGCTCAGCTCCACGGAGCAGAGCCTGGCTCCATCCTCTTGGAACCCACCCTTGTTGTCTCAGTTGTCTCTTTAGAGGATGAACAGCTCTTAATATAAGTAATGGTAAGAGACAGAGGCTCCTCAAAGTGCTTAGAACCCAGCTCCTGTATCAGCGTGATCAGGTTCAAGAACTTTACCATGAATCTGAGATGTATTTGTGAACTGCCTTGTTCATTTAAAGCTAACAGTCATCTTCCAGATCTTGCTTTTCAGAAGATAACTTCCAAAAAATTGTGTTCCACATTTACCGCAAAGGCTCAAGAAAAAATCCAAGAATTTATAATTTAAGAGAAATTTAAATAACCACATGGAATTTCTTGGTGGGGGGGAGGAGGCTGACTCATGATTTTTTTTTAATACTTGTGGCTGGCTCTGCTGCAAAAATAAATCAATCCCCTAGCCATATAGCTCAATTTCTTTAGTCACAGCTTGTTGTTTTATTTATTTTTTTCCCTCCACTGCCGACAAATCACTCTAGAGAGTTTTTAAACCCAGTAGTCTACTTTCCAGATGGAAGCAATTAGTAAATTCTGAGAGAGAGAAGCAAACAAGAGTAGAGACTTACCCCATTTTTTGGGTAGGCTATCCATCCCAGATCTCCCATTACTGTACGTGAGTCCAGTAAATTCACTGAAAATAAAAGAAAAAACCTGTTAAAGACGGACAGATCACAAACTTCAGCAGATATTTCAAGGTGTGGATGGCTCTGGTAAACAGATTGTTTATAATTAACCAAGGAAGCTGGATTTCTGTAAAGCAGAATAACAATGCAAGAACTCCTCTAACAATGAGGTCATACAATGAAAATAATTCTATGTATGCATTAGCTTATTCCTTTGAGACCTGCCACAGAAACCAAGTTGCAAGTGCACTGAACATCTGTAAAGTCCAGATCCTTCACATTCTTAGGACCTTGATCTTCTGGGGGGGAATAAGTACATCATGCACACTGTGTGTTTGTGAGTATACACAAGACATACAGTATATAGTTATAAAAATACAGTCACAAAAATCTATGCATGCTAATAAACACATTTCTTCTAATGTGGCAGGTATTCTTTGGCATTATCAGGCCCTTAGGACAAAAATGAAACAAGAATTTAATTTTTGAAGTATTATATGTGCAAGTATTAATCTCATCAGGAATCTGTTATTTTCTTCCTCTTCCACATTTTTCTCCAAGTCTTTGACATCTTCATTATAAGCTATGCAAGGGATTTTTTTTTTCATTCTACACACAAAAATTCATGAGTAGCTTTAAGTCACACAAGCAACAAACAATTTACACTAAACAGCCAAAAAGTATTCCCAAGTTTATAACATTTTTTTCCTCTCCTATTACCTGAAAAGTCAGAGGTGACTAAACATACACAAATTTAACTCAGCTAAGAAAAACTGTAGCGGCTTCTGGGGTTGAGCTTTCACCTCCTGCACCCAGGGTTCTAAATCTCCTAGGCAGAAGATTGCCTCTGAATCATCAATTGCCATCCAAAATCTCAATTTAGGAGCAACTTTCGTCTACCTTAACAGCACACTTCATCAGATTACAACAATCACTCAGCATATTTGTCTGCATAAGACCTCACTTTTTGTATTCATGTCCTTCCTGAAAAGGCAGTGAGACTTCCCTGGGTCTTCAACTCCTGACCTCCACCCTGTGTGCTCTTTAAAAATCTCACTGCAAGTTTTGGTAATTGGACTTTCAAGACTATCTAGCACATGATTATCTAGACCAAGAGCAAGCCTGAAATGGGTACTGAGGCTCTGCGCTCTTTCCTTTAGAACTGCAACAATGTAGGTACTTAAAGATCGCAACAGAAGAAAAACAAGCAGGTTGCATGCACAAATTTGAAGAAGGCATGTATCGTAACTAACCCTCAGGGCTAGAGCATTTACGGAAGCACAGTAAGAAAATCCAGAAGTACACTAAACAGCAAAGCTTGCTCCTTTAAAATAATAAGGAATATTTAAAACCACATGAAGACTAAGCAATTTATTTAGTTTGAAAGAAACCAAAGTTCTCTAAATCAATTTTGTCTTTATCATTGTACTGCACTGAAGGCTGACTGCTGTAGTCCCTCGTATACCAGGCCAAAACACAAAAAAATACAACACAGAGTTCCCAGATCTGGCAAACACTTATCTTAAAAGTGATTTGTCTATCCAGATATTTTCACAATGTATGTAAGTATTAATGCAGGACATTATCACAAGGCATACATGTCCTGCCTGGTCAATTAAATTTTTGTGATGTTGAGCAAAACACATTTGGTGGCTCAGGGTTTTCATTTCTGGATTGCTTTCTCATGCCAGGAGAGGGAAGAGTTGGAAGCTGTCAATGCTACCAAACTACAGGACATGTGGTAGAAGCAATACTCAGAGACTACACTGGACTATATTCACAGTAAGTAAACATACAATCAGGTGGCTTTCCACCCCAGAGCCCATGCAAAATAAAAGTACTGCTATCACCTACCACTAGGTGTGTCACCCAGTGTCACCATAACCCATATGTAATGCCCAGTCTTTCCCCTTATGAAGTCTTCAGGTAAAATGGTCATTAATTTCTCCTGCTTCAGCTGAAGCCAAGCACTGCCATCCAAGTGCTCCTGAATTACACTGCATTTTCTTGGGATAAAAAGAATGACCCTAGAATACTCTTCAAAATAAGACAGACCTAAAAAACACATCCCGTATTATAACTGTATACTATTTTAAAAAGCAAGAGACAGCAGTGAAGTTGCTAAAATGGCAGGTTTACTCAAATTCCTTCTATTACAATCACTGTAATTAAACTCTGCAGAACAGTATATTCCTGTCATTAAGTTGCAATGGATGCAAAACAAGTATTGATCTACATTGTACAACTTAATTAAAAGTTGTCCTGGAGATGCTACTAATGAATGTAATTAGATGCTGTGTTTGATGTCACAAGCTTCTTCATGACATCCTAATTAAGGAAAAAGCAGAAAAAGTGCTTTATTTGAACATCAGATCATATAAAGAACATGATACAACTAAATATTGTATTATCTTTCTATCAATGACAATTTTTAAATTGCTGTTATTAACTTCAAATTCAAAATAATTTTCTGCATATGAAAAGATAATACAGCCCATTCAACTCTAAGTCAAGTCAGTGGGAATCTTCCGACTAGTGAGTCAGCTAGCAGAGATGAATACTAAATCCCCAGCTAGAAAAGACTCAATTCTTCTCGTATCCTCTCACATCTGCATAGAGTAAATTAACAGGATGGAACACACCTTTTGACAGGCCCCATGCAGTAACTCAAAACTCAAGGAAGGCAAAAGTGACAAGTGACTTGGAGCTGTCCCTGGGCTGCTGTGGAGAGCAGAGGGGCTCCCAGCACAGCTCTGTAAGGCACAGCAGACACAGACTGCCCCACAGGCATCTGCTCAGGGCTGCTTCCACACTGTAGCATCAGAATCACTGCACTGCATCGATCTGCTCTGATGAATATATTTGGCCAGCAACCTAAACCACCTCCAAGGACAGAGATGTTTTGCTTTGAGAAGCCCCAAAATTCTCGTATAGGAACACAAATTATCGCTCGTTCTTTCGAGATAGAAGGTGTCTGCATATTCCCCACCAGCACCCTCCCCAGTCACTTCCATAGGACTGTCCTTTATTTGCATCATTTCCAGGCCACTAGCCCACCTCAAAACAGGGCCTCTGCATCCCCCACTCCAAGGGGGGTGTCTCCTCCAAGAGCCCAGGTGAGGAGCTCCCCATGGCAGCAGTGCATACTTTGGGGATGCTCTCTCAGGGAGCCTTCCTGTCCTGCACTGCCAGAGAGGTCACTGGAATGGACACTGCTCCCACTACACGAGCCCAGACAGGCTCAGCACCACCTCTCTTCCCACCACCTTCCAGCCTGGCAGGAACATTATTTTTGCTGAAATGGTTTTTATCAAAAAAAAATGCTGATTGGCCAGGCTGGAGAAGAATCAGTGAGCAAGCAGCAGGTGAAATAGACACCTGGACCAGAGGAAAACAGGAACAGAACCAGTTCCTCCCTATTCAACCTGTAATGACTGTCAGCATGTGTTTGGCTGTGGCTGCTTAATAACCAAGTAATCCAAACACTCAGCACACCAAAGGAGGTAATTCAGGAACACCTCCAGCTACGTGTGCAAGGCTTCCATACTTCAAAAGGTCTAGTGCCAGCTCTTGTGTAGCTGGTGACTCCTGGACTCACCCCAGCACTGCCTACTCCATGGGCATAACCCAGAGCTGTACTCAGGAGCACCTGGGATACTGCAGAGCTAACCCTGCCAAAAAGAAATCTCTTCAGAAATTACCAGCAACTCTGCTTGGCCCATAATCTTAAAAGGCTTCAAAATAACAGAACTCATTTATTCCCACTTCCTTTCGCCTCAGCACAAGCTAGTTTTATCTCAACAAAAAAGCAAGAAACCTCAGACCCCATAAGCACACACTTAGCACCTGTATCTTTGCCAGCAAACTTGGAAGACAATATATAATATTTTTTGCTCATCTCCACCATCAGTGCATCCATCCCACAAGCCCTAATTATTTCTAATGCTCAGTCAAGGGGAACACAAAACCACACAGATCTATATCATCATTAACTTCCATGCCTTCAGGGTAGGATAAATGATGATTAAGTCTAAAGTCATACCACAGCCCCCTTTTTTTTCTTTTTTTTCTAATACAGAATAATAGCCTGGGGAGTTTGCATACACTCTTGTTCTCAGACAGGCTGGTTGCTACAGGTGAGCAATCAAGTTAGAGTAAAAACAGACGTGATCTAAACCTTTGCCCTGAACTCTAGCCCGTGAATTAACAGTGGTTTTTCACATGAAAATTTCTGTCAGGGAGCCTGGATACTGCTTTACACTCAAATGTCCTTGTCATGGTCATACAACTGGCATTTAGCAGCTTAACCACGGCTGCACAGGGACCGTGGCTGGGAGGAAGCACATGAAATGCCAGGGCTGATGACATTCAACATTGACCTAAACCAACACTCCACAGCACAGCAGAGCTCCCCACCTGGCACAGCCACCTAAAACATGTGGCAGCAGTAGCTTGCCCCGGAGAAAGCAGGACAGGCCTGTTATGATGTAGCAGAAGCCACCAATTCATGGATCGTTTTGATCACACCACTGAAGTGAGATGGCTCCTCTGGCTCTGGGCTGGAGCAGGACCATCTGGAGCATCTTTTTTTCTACACTCCAATTGCAAGTGGGGAAAAAACTAACATGCTAAAAATCAAAAATGTCCCACTAACAGTCTAGAACACTGAGTATTTCCAATCCTACCAGCTACACATCCTCCTGCCATTTCAGTATCTAAATATCTTCCAGGAAATCCTTCATTGCTTACTCCAGGGCAAAGTCTCTGTAGGCATACAAAAAATGAACTCTTCAGAGTTGCTGTGGTCTTTGAGCTGATTTCCCATAAATCATACACTGGAATAATCCTGCTTTAAAGTAGCACCATTTGCAAGCTAAGGTTTACCATAAGGCATCCAGTATGTATAACCTAAGAATAGGCAGGATAGCAAAAGCTGATGGAATTTCTATCATGATAAAGCCATACAAATATCTTTTTTATTTTATTTTATTTCATTTCACTGAAACCTACCTGAAACAGGAGAGAAAGAAAATCCTCTTTGACCCTAAAAACCACTTTCCATCAGAAAACAAACAGGAGTAAAGAAGCCTTCCTTAAAGCCTGCATAAATATTTCAAAACATCACATGATTTCTAAAGTAGCACATTTCTAAACAACACAAATAAAAATGTTTTGTTTTTAACAACTGAAGGAAAATTCTTCTTTAATGAACTTGTTACAAATTGAACAGGTGATCTGAACATTATTTTTGGTGGGCTGAAGCTGAAGTCCATTATGAAAGAAGGTGCAGTCATGATCCTACATCCTCCTCCTGCAGCTCCTGGCCCTCTTTGCGCACACACTGCAGGGCGCGATGTAGCTCCAACCTTTTTGTGGGTGGTCAAGATATTCCCAGCTCTGCCCCAACACTCACAGCTCATGAGAACAGCTACATTTGAAGAACTTGTGAGAAACCTCTCACAGGAAGACTCTCTGACCATTAAGCATGAGGTGAAAGGCTCTGCTGGATGGGGTCAAGGGGCAAGACAAGATGTGACAGCAGCGCTTTGTGCTTCATCAGAGTGTCTCCTGAATAGCATCACGGACTTTCCACCACTTTTTCACACCTGTACTCCCCTCTACCCAAAGGAGGGGGAATAGCTGCCAACACATCATCATTAAGAGAGCTGGTTTCTCTCTACAATGCATACATCCCCATCCTTCCTCCAGTACTTGAAGGTGTCACAGCACTACCAAGACACACAGATAATAGAGGAATCTTCATCATCATCATCACCACAGTGAGTCAAAGCTTTCCTGCTTCATAAATCTTCACTGATTTTATTGCAGTTCATTCATTTTCCAACAGTTTTCCCTGCTGTGCCAAGTGTTTCTCTAGAAAGTATACATCCAAGGTACTCCAACAAGCGACAGTCAAAAATAACCCAAGAAAGCAACAACAAATGAAAAAAAATCAAACTCTCAAAATAAATCAAGATCATCAGGGAGTAGATGCCTTGAATTAATTAGCTACAGTGAGTAGGGACAAAACACAGAGGCAAAGAACCTCTGAAATATTTCCATCAGTGGAAACAAGCTACATCCGAGTGCAAGCTGTGGCAGAACCTATTATTTATAGCCCACTGGAGGAGGAAAGTATACACTACTTAATGAACTTGCAAACTAATATTAACTGCAGATTTATATTTTATTATGTTGGCTTCATTCTGATCCAAGTTATCATGATTCCCTTTTACAGCAAGAGCCAAAATGCTTGAATCTGCATCACAGATTCATAGGTTTTTAACACCAGATGGACAATTGCAATCACAATATCAACCAGAGAATTTAATCCAGTAATTTCTGCATTACATCTGTAATTTGCTTGAACACACTGTTTACAAGGGAATGATATTGCCCTTTGACAAAGTTCTTCAGGTTGGCTGCATTTTTTCCTCACAGGCACAGAACCAGCTGTAGCACCAGAGAGAGAGACTCAAAACTCACTTTGATAACCAGACCCACTAAAACAACCAGAAAACTGACGATTTTTTCCTTACAAAGATTTCCAGTCAAAACAAGAGGCCATCTTTGCTCTTCCTGCCACACATCACTTAAAGGAAGAAAGTGGCTGGAATAGCCTGACACCAGAGTGCCTGGAAACTTAAAAACTCCAGTAATGGTTTGCTTTTCTTTAATGGTCAACACTCCTATTCCCACCAAAATCACCATTAAACCGAAAAGGGTTTATTCACTGCGAAGAAAAGCCAGGACGCTTCCATCCTCACTCATAAAATTCACTGGAAACAACACTGTACCAACACAACAGCAGATTTCTATGCTGGCTGCAGCACCACTTTTTGGGTAACCATCTGGGCAAGTATCACTTTACGACTAAGAAAGAAAAAGCAGCTTCCACGGAATGCAACATGCAGCCAGCACCTGCAACCTGACAACCAGCCTGCATAGAGAAACAAAATACCAGTGCTGTCCTGCAGGCCAGCGTTTCCAACCACTGTCAAGGCATCTGCAAGCTATTGAAGTAGCTTCTTCAAGACCCTGCTTAAAGCTAGCACCTTATCAAGCACACACACAGTCAAACCCAATGTTAGCACCCCAACAGTTTCTCAGCACAACCAGAACACCTGCTAGAAGAGCTGAGGTAAAATCTCACCTTCTTCCCTAAATTAACAACCAAAAGCAATATGGTCTCTATGGTCTCTGTTCCTAAAAGGTGTCTGAAAAGACACGGAGATCAAATTCTATTATGTATATAACTAAACTGAAAAAAATTGGCACAGATACATCCAGGTGTGGCAAGGCTGTCAGCTTTCACCACCAGTGGACTTGCAAGACCTCACTGTCCACCACCAATAAAGCCTTCCTGTTGACAATAATGACTACTCTGCTGCCACTGAATTCATTCAAGTAGAAAATAAAAGGTGCTGACATAATGCTTAGCAAGCATTTGGGAGAAAAAAAAAATGTTTAAAATGATCTATTGGCTTTGCAAGTGGGTTGACAGTTTATCCCTTCTATTTCTGTTAAGGAAGAGGGTGGAGGTTGCTAGTGGGAACAGCACATTGTCAACACATTTTAGTAAGAAATTGCTTATGAGTATTAGTAAAGCAAGAGGCATAAGCCAAAATGACTGGCTTTTTTTTTTTTTTGAAATTATCTTACAAAAGCAAGTATGCAGATAATTTCCCTACATAGTTTCACTGTTTTGGGACACACAAAACAGCTTTAAGCGATACGAGTCCACTCAGAAGCACCAAGAAACGCTCTTTACTGATGCTGAATAAATAATTTTCTCTCAGGTGTTCCTCTATTCCCTCCAGGAATTACAAATTTCAGACTGGTTATTCTGATCTCTTTCTAAGGTGAAGTGATCCAGGTTAGAGAACCCAGTAGTTAACAACTTGGCAAAACACTTCACTACTGCCCCCTGCACCAAAATGACATGAAAGCCTGCAAGCCCACAGTTCTATTCTCTCTCCCACAGGTTCAATACCTGCCACACAATCACCTAAACCCAAGAGCTCTCAGCTCCTGAGGGTACTGTTTGTTCTCCATGCACATTCCCAAGGCACAGTTTGCTGAACTGATGCTCAGAAGCTTGCTAGCTGGAAGACAGGGAGCAGGAATCCCCTTCACCCTCAGGGATGCCAAATCAACTCACAGGGGTGTTCCCAGATCTGCTGTCACTGTGTATACTGTATCACCTTCTCCAGGAGGCATCACTCATCCCTCCAGCCAGTGAAAGGAACCTGAGCAGCTCTACTTGGTCAGAGTCCTCCTAACATACCTGCAGCACAACTCAAACAGCAGGGAAGAGGGAGAGATCAGGAGCGTGTTTTCCCACCAACACCACCCCCGGTGAAACAGCATGCACTGAAATGTTCCCATGGCAATTATTCTGGCCCAAAGCATCTTCAGCCCTCTCTGCAAGGCAGAAGCAGGAAGGCTGTGCTCATACACACAGCCCAGGGCAGGCTGCAGCTCCCAGCACCCCTGTGTGCAGCAGGCAATATGCTCTGCATCTCTGCAAACAGCCACCCACCCATCACCTACCACACCCAGCAGCAGTCAGGTGCTGTGAATCACAGTGCTCACATCTCCTCCCCACTGTCTGCTCTGGACCAGCTTCCTTGCAGGAGACAGGGATAATTGCTTTCCACCTCCAAGAGGATAAGCGCATTAAACCTTCGGAGAGGTTCAGATAACGCACTGACCAAAGCCACGGCAAATACCAAAACTGAGACTCTAAGAGATATAATAGGTCAAAGAGACAACTCAAAGGGTAACAAATCCCTAGAGAGAACTAAGCTACTGAAGGCCAGCGCTCAGGTTTGCCAATACAGCTGGCTGTGAAAGCAACTGGGGCAGCAAATGCTTTCACCTGTCACCTCAATGTCCAGCTAGTCACAGAGCAGAGTGAGGGACAGGCACAACGTGAACACAAACGACAATCCAGCTCTCCGTTCTGCCTGTGCCAAAAAACAGGCACATCTTAAGAATAAAATGTATTTTCAAAGGGGGAAAAAAAGAATTCTCCATAAGCTTTTTAAATACACAGCAATTTTTCTAGCAGAGATCAAAGCAAACCAGTTTAGTGAAGTTAAAAAAAAAAAAAAATTTGCTCATTCCAATGCAATAATTAACACGGTATTTCTGCAACATTCTCTGAGTACAGAAAAAGACCTTGTTCAAGTCTGTCCTGGTTGAAATGAGGCCTCATCTCCCAATAGCACTTATGCTCACTGAGAAAGATACACTTGTGACAGATTTCAATTCTGTGTTTACATGTTTTACTATAAGAACAACATTCTGTTTTAAACCTTTTTAATGGACAGTAATAGGTTGAATATCAACTGAAGAGCTGAGTGAATACTCTTTCCTCCATAGCAGCAAGCACTTAACTAAGAAATTCAGTGCTTCTACAAAGTGACCAATCTCTGTGCATTTGGGGTTTCTCTCATTTCACTCTTATTCCATATACAGATTTCAATTTATTCATAAAGAAGTGAGAATATTTTTTTAAATTGCAAAAATAGTTTGTTTTCTTTATTTTGGGGCAGAGCTTAATTTCCCTGACATCCCTGAGCAATATTTAAAGCTCATCTCTACTCAAGTATATGCATACTTTCACACTTAGAGGAATGGACCACTAGAAATGTAGCTCCAAGTTAGAAAGTCTGGGGGAATCTAACAGACAGATGTCTTCTCAAGGCCCTAAAGCCAACAGGGTGCAACTCTACCACTAAGCTGAGCTAATTCAGCTGGACTTTCCCAAGTCAAGGGTTCTGAGCTGGCTCAGCACATGCTGGACACCAGGATTCCTGCAGAAGTAGCATGGAAATCCTTGGAACAATAAAGCAGAAAACCAGCAAGAACAGAGTGCAGGGTATCACATCATAAGCTGTCCCACCTTTCCAACTTCTGACAGATTTTATGAAATCCTGCTCTTACCTCACCACTCATGCCTCCCTAAAGCCTGTTGCAAAAAGCTTTTTCTAGTGCAAAGAATAGACATTTCACCATGGGCAAGATTTTGTTTTCTTATTTAGCAGAAAGAGAACAGCAGACATGGAACTGAACTGTATACTGGAGCTAAGAAGTGAGGCAATGGTGGGAGAGTTAACAGTGCAGAGGGAAGAACCTGTCACACAAGGCCACTAACTTCCCTTCCTTCCATGGTAGCTGCCAGTTAAGCCCTCTGTATACTGATGTGCAAACAGCTGCTTTATACATCAAATTATAGAATCAACATTTACCACGTTATAAGCAGTCAGTTACTGTTTGAGACAGTTTGCCTGCTTTCTACTATTTATCACAATTTTTAAGATAAGCTTCTAAAGGAAACAGGTACTATCTTGGAGTCAATCTTTGCTATTGTTTATTTCCCTTTTTTAAGACGTGTCATTAGGCAGCAATGCTTTTAGTCATGTACTTAAAAGTGCTGAGTTTCAAATGTTGTTTTACTGTCAAAAGGATAGTAGTTCCATTTTAAAGCCATGACTGAGTCATTCTAAACCTCTTGAAAAGCCATAAATCACACATCAGACAGATCCCAAAAAGACCATTAGACATGAGCTCTCCTTCCTCATACCAGTAATTCCACTGCAGTAAATTTAAAAGTTAATGGGACTACTCCAGTGAGTAAAATAAACTTGAGCTCAGAGTAAAATAAACTCAGAGCCTCATGGCACTGAGGCTATGCTCTGCTCTCATGGAAAGCACACAGGGAACCATTCCAACACACCAAATACAGAACTGATAACGCCTTAAAGCCTCCTTAAGGCACTGTGAGCACACTGAAATGTGTCCAGACTTACCTGTTCTGCATTCACAAGGCGTATGCATGCTACCAGCACTCAACACCTACAGAATTACACAAAACACTACAGTTGTGTGAATGCATGACATACTAAGCCAAGCTACTAAGTGTAACCTAATAAGCAGAATGTTCTGAGAGTGTGTATTTTTATCTGAAGCATTAGACTAATTTGAATTCATTGAAATGAAAATTAAAACTATTTTCCCACCTGCTTTTACTACGCACAAAAAAAAAAACTTCCTGAAAAACACTCAATTCACTAATTAAAGATAAACATTGTGATATTATAGATAAATATGCATTTATCCACTGTGCCATGACACAGAAATTATATACCACTACGAGACAACACATACACACACAAGTCAACACACTGAGAACAGGTAGGCTCATTTCAGGCTCTGGCATGAATAATTTTCAAATTACATCCTTCTTTTATTTTTGCCAGCACCAGACCCACCCCTTTAATTGTACTCATTTATTCATTCACTCAAATAAAAAACGATACATTGAGATAAAGCAAGCTTCAAAAAACCCTGAAAGAATTAAGAGGGAAAGGACTAAAGCAGGAGTTCATAAAAGATAATAATATCCTTCTAGTCTTAAAACAGATACAACACACTCCAAAGATCCATTTTGTCTTTCTCACCTTTATCTATTTAAGCCAATGTCATTCTTTCAAACTGCATTTCTTTTGATTTGCTTAACAGTACACTTCACTGTTAAGCACTGCCTCATCAGCACTTCTGCTGAAAAGCCCTAAAATGAAATATACTTTGTATTTAATTACAATTATGCAAATATCTTGTGGAATTACTTTGTTACAAGCAATCAGATATAACGCATTCCATTATTTTAATAATTTGCCCACATGACACTTTTTAAGGTCATGTAAGTGATGATCAAATGTGATCTGCAACCCTCTTCAAATCCACAGGCGATGTGTAACAAATCATATAGTTTAGGGTGAAGGGGAGAGTCTTCAACCAAATCAGTCATTCATTGTGTTTCACATAAATAATTTACACAAGCCACTTCCCAAACCCTAGTACTTACAACAGAAAGATTTAAAACACATGCATTTTTAAACCAAACGCAGTGCAGGAAGCCCAGTCACATATTGCAGGGCTGCCTCTTGGACCTTATTATCATAGGGAATGCATTTTAAAGCAATAATGCACTTCTGGAATACCAGCACTTCACAGAATTGTGTGATACTTTCAGGGTGCTCCTTGGAATATCTTCATCAGGACTAATTTCTGGATTTTTTTAACATTTCTCAAAGCAAAAAGCAAGTATTTGGTTTTTACAATGAACTCTGCTAAAGAGTTAAAAATAATGACTAAACACCACTTGAAAATGTATGAAATAGTATTGAGTCTTCATCTTTCACTACATGTTTTGCTTTTAACATATAAACTGAGGAGAGGTGATTAAAATAAAAATCTGGTTTATTTCGCTATTATAGGAAAGGCTGGAGAAAAACTAATTCACTTTTCCCAATGTATATCCTTCAATCCATTTTTTGAGATATCTCTGAAGGTGACCAGATTTGTGACAGAGGTTGGGCACTCAATACTTCTCCATAAAATTGGCAGGAGCTTCTGAAACTCAGCTGCCCATGCAAAAAGCTACTTCTATTATAAGGATCTAAACCAAGGAATTTACTTTCCCCCCTCCCTAAATCATAACCTAAATTTTTAAAGCATTTCCCCCTGAGTTCCCTCCACTAAAGGGTAAAATAGAACATCACATACTGTGAATTGTTAACTGCATGTATTTTATCTCATTAAGTCCTTGGGAGTTACAGTAAGATTTAGAAAAACGTGATGCAGGGGTAAAGAAAAAAAAAAAAAATATTCAGAGAATTTGTCATCATCTATGCAACTACTTATGTGCCTACACAGCACAGGGCACTGGCTAGTTGTTTAACCATGCCGAGTAGGATGAGTGATAATAAATGGAAAATAAACCCAGAAAGCCCAATACCACCAACTTTTGAAAACATTATTCACCGGTCTAAGATGGCTACCTCCATCTCAGCAAAAGTAAAGTTCCCAAGCAGCCAAAGAACTAACCCCAGGGGAGAAGCTCTCTCATCAGAGCCCAGAAGCAGCCAAACGGACTTTTCAGACTCAAAGTGGTGACCAGTGTCACCTCGCACGCAGCCAGGCAGGTGGGCTGCAGCGCCCCAGGTTCCTCAGGCTCCTCGCACTGCAGGGTGAGCCATCCCCAGGCACGGAGCTGCTCCGTAGCTATTGCCAAAGGAGACACGCTGCGAGAAGCACTTGTCAAGTAAAGCTTGTTTACAAATAAATCTCGTCGCTGCGAAGGACAGCACTTATTGAATAAAGTTCAGGTCCACAATCAGACCCCTCCTAGCAGCAGCCTTTTAGCTTTGCATTTACTGAAGAGATGGAAATTAGATGAGCAGCAGTCAGAAAAGTAGCAGCAGAGACACCGTGAAGCAAGCGCTCACGCTGCTCATCATTACTGTAATATTCCCCTGCAACCTCCCTGTAAAGATGCCACTAAACCCATTTGCTAGGCAGCTTCATTAATCCTTTCTAGTAGTTTCCTATCATGCAAAAGTCCTATTCGGCAGCTGCCTGTTCACGCAGAGCCACCACTGTGCTCGGAAAACGGTCCCATTGACTCAGTCGGTAATATCCAGCTTTTCCGAGAACTGGCAAGGATGACTGAGACGGGGCTCGGAGCATCTGTTGGTCTCTCAGCACGGTATCATGGCAGACTGGCTCACACAGGACAGCACGCTTCCTACAAGGAGGGTGAGTAAACAGGGAAAGCCCTTCTAAATCAGCAATGCCATCTCAACAGCATTGCTCCCAGGGGTGAAATCATCCGAAATTGCATGGGGGCAGAAGGATTGGGCCCACTGTTATCTAACCAAGGCAAAGCCAAACCATTTCAATCATCTCCCAAACCAATGCACTTCCTGAACATTTGATATCTTTGCACACAGAGGAACAGTATCTCCCCCTTCCTCTGCACTTTTTTTTTTTTTTAAGAAAACTGCGATTCACATTATTCTCGCTCCCAAAAATAAATTACAGCTAGCTGGTTACCTCAGGCCACATCTTTGAAATTCTGGTACGGTTTTCCTTTACCAACCCCTGCATACCTCCTCCTCCTCCTTCTAAAGGAGTTTCACAAATAATTACGGTGCATCACGCCAGCCTGCTTCGAGCCGCTGGCATCCCCTGCAGATGCTGAACTTCTCCACCCATTGCTTTCACATTACAGCCTGCCCGCGGATCCAAAAATATTAGGAAGCCCCAAGCAGTGCCCACACCACGCACGGAGAAAAAAAAAAATCCCAGTCCGATTTTAAAGACTGGAAGCATCCTTCTAGACAAGAAGCCCGGACGCGTTTTTGGCCATTGGCCTCACAGAGATCAGAGGTACAGAAAAATCCGTCCCCAGCGGCCGCGCTCCGCTGCGGGTTACGCACCGCCACCGCCGCGGCTCCCTCTCCTTTTATACGTGTATTTTAAGCCACGAAGTGAGCGCACTGCGGCCAGCGCTTGCAGGGCTCCCCGCCGGGAGCCTGCCCTGCCCCGCCGAGCGCGGGCCCCGCCGGAGCCCCTGCCCCGTGCGAACTCGCCCGTCCCGCTCCGGCCGCCGCCCCGCACCGCGCACCTGTGCGGCCCGGGGCAAGCGGCGAGCGGCAGCGCCGCGCACACATCCATCCCCCGCAGAAAGGGAACACACCCGCCGCCAAACGCGCCCGTGCCCAGGCATCTGTGCACACCCACCCGTGCCAGCCTGCCCGCGCCCACCGCCGCCTCTCTTCGCCGGGAGCCCCCTGCCCCATCGGCGGTGCCACCCGCATCCCCGCCGCGGCATCCGCCTTTCCCGCGGGCAGAGCCCGTCTCCGCTTCCCCCGCGATGTCCCGAAATCGAATCCGCCGAGCCTGAAGCCGCGCACCGCCGGGCAGCCGCCCTCCCGGGTGGGCGCTGCCCCGACGGTCCGGCCGCCCCGTCCCCGCTCACCCTCGCTGCCGGGGCTGGCCCGCAGGCTCCGGAGCGCGGCGCACAGCAGCAGCGGCAGGAGGCACGTCCGAGCGGGAGCCGGCGCCCCGGCGCGGCCGGCCCAGCCGCCGCTGCCCCGCGGCCCCATCCCGCCGCCGCTCAGCGCATGGGGCGGCGGCTCCCCCCCAGCGCTGCCCGCTCGGGTCGGCTCAGGACGGGACGGGGCGGGCTGGCAGCGCGGAGGGACTCGCTCCCCTCCGCTCCCGTCCAGCCGCCGCCGCGACTGGGGAGGCAGGGGGCGGGGATGGGGAGGTGGCCCCGCGCCGCCGCGGAGACGCCCCCGACGGGGCGGGCCCGCCGCCGCTGCCGGCACCGTGTGCGGGGGACGGCGCCCCGCGCCTCCCGGAGCCCCGGGGAGCGGCGAGCACCGCACCGGGAGTGCCCGCCCGGAGGGGAGCCCCTCGCAGCCCCGCGGTGCCCGTGCGAGGGAGCGGGCGGCAGCGCCGTCCCTGCCAGGCGCCCCTCCAGCCCGCTCCGGGGGCACGGGGAGCGCCAGATCTCCCCGCTGCAGCCGCGGGTCACGGTGCCAAAACCTACACACGCACACCCCGGCCCAGAGCAGGGGAAGCGGAGATGTCACAAGGCTGGCAAGCCTGAGAGGAAGGCTCACCCTTGGCCAGGTAAGCAAAAATGCCACAAACTCCGTAATGGAGCCGATAGAAAGGCGAGTTTCAGGTGTATTTTACCTCAAGCCACCACCAGAGCACAGCTCTGAATCCATCACAGCTAGTCTTAGAGAATCACAGAATATGCTGAATTGGAAAAGACCCGCAAGGATAATCAAGTCCAACTCCTAGCCCTGCACAGGACCGTTCCCAAGAATCACACTATGTGCCCGCGAGTATTGTTCAAACATTTCTACACTGAGATGTTTTTACCTCTCAGAACCCTGGTTATCACCCAGGCCATCTCCCTAAAAAATATAATCCCCGAAAGAATCCTAGGAGGTTTATTCTCTCACACTGGTTCCTCGCTTGAGGGAACCTCTTCCAGATGAGCCAATAAAGACCAAAGCCAGCCTTGCGGGTGCATAAGCAGCAAGTGAAGGTTAACCAGAGCCCTGCTCATCTCGTGCTGCCTCCTCCATTTCACCCCTGTTGATTTATATTATAAAAAGGTTAACCAAAGGTTGAGTACCTGCAAAAGGCTCGCCCTCTGTCTCCCCAAGATGCAGCGTTCAGGGTTCCAAGGAAGTCGCAAATAAAAATATACAATCCTCACAGCCAGCTTAAAGAGGACAAATAGTTTTCAAGTGGGGAACTTCAGATAACCTAGCTCTCTACACTGACATTACTCATCTTTTATTCCTTGTTAGCCGGACAGTGTATTTCTCTGGGTCTTCACATCATATGTACACCTCTGCTATTTCCATAAACATTGTCCTAAGCTGTTCACACGTATGATTTTCAAAAGTGTTGGCTCCTGTTGCAAGACGATTTTCCTCCTCAAGCTATTTAACATTTTTACTGCCACCAGGAGGACAAGGCAAGGACTGTTACTTTACATGAGGTACAACAGTAGAGTTGCCAGCCAGATGTAAAGTGTGGCATGCATCTCTTCACAGCACTGCCTCAGATCTTCGCTATTTGAATACCCTCCTAGTCCGAAGTTCGAAAGGAGGTTTGCTATCACACTGCCCCTGGCGCATGGCTGGATCCTCAGCTAGAATAAATCACAGCTGAGAATGTCTGACCCCAGCCCTGCATCAGATTAAGGAGGGGAATAGCACCACGGGGTATAGTAATTTCTAGGGATTTGCCATCTGTAAAAGCAGTGCTAAGTTTTGCCATCCAGAAATCAGGGCAATGCAGGAAAAAAAAAAAAAAAAAGTGACACCATGCTAGCACAGTAAAAAGGATCAGATGGCAAAGAACAAATAAAATGGCAAGCTGGATGGGCACCTCTGCTGGACGAGGGGCAAGGCTGCTGTAGCTAGTCAAGTCTCTTAACAGAATCTCATGTCAAATTGCTGTGTGCTCCTGATTTTCAATGCTGTTTGACAGTCACTAACTGCTGTTTGGACTGCCAGACTTATAATTTAGAGGCATTTCAGATGATATGTTAGTGACATCTTAATTTTCTAGGAAACACTGAGATGAGCTTCGTATGATTCATAAGCTATTTAAGAATAGCCAGCCACCATGCTCTAGGCTTCAATCTAGCTGCTCTTTTTATCTTACAGGAAACAAGCTCCTAGTCCATGACATTTGTTTTGTTCCCCACCCTGGCTGGATGGTACAGCAAGAGTATTCCACCTCATCTCACTGGACATCATTGAGTACTGATAAAAAAAGGAAATGCTGCCTTATAAAGAAAGTATTGCCTTGTTCCCAAATGCAGTGTTTTGCAATTTTATGCACCTTATAATGAATCCTATCTGCTGGGGTCTCAGTCTTCTAAAATTCTCCTCCTGGTTTTGACACCAATCTTATTAGTAATCTGTAGCAGGCAACCCCCCCCTCCCCTCCCCAGATTTTGCCTCATCAGTGCGCCCAGCAGGCTCTTAAAGAGAGGACAGAAATCCTAGCAAAGTGCTGCAGCATCCCAGCTAGCCTTGATGGGTAATCAGAGAGAAGCTGGACAATCTGATGGGATTCCTTCCAATTTCCCATCAAAGAGTGTATCTTCTATTGCTTTGAGCAAATTCACTGTAGAAATCACAAGGGGTTGGTTACCTGGAAAACTACTCAGGGACCTAAACCATCTCAGAATCATGCCATTTCTCCCCATATCCAGCCTATATTTTGTCTTAATTTCAGATTTTTTTTCTGTATCTCATTAACTTTTTCCTGCCCCTTACATTTGTCTTTTCACCTATGCAAACAGCATTTCCTCTTAATCATCACTCAGTTAAGATCTATATCCTTTATATCTTTTTCTCATTAGTCATTCCCATTGAGCGATAGTAATGCTGTTATTCTACAAAGTCCCTCCAGTTTTCCCAACGTCCCTATCATAACATTTTGCTCAGAAGTGTAATCATACTAGTGCCATAATAAACAACTGTCTCTAAAATGCTTTTGAATATAGTGTCTGAAACTGAAATGACAGCTTTGCCCTGTGTAACTTGCCACTTCATATTTAATTTGCTGTCAGCTATTACATGTGTTTTAAACTATTTATTAAACCTGACATCTTTGGAGTTAGTGCATTTCTGATTATTCCACTTAGATATGCAAAAGCTCATTTTTCCAAGTTTAATTTCTCTCCTGTGTAGGTAGTTCCCTTCATATAACTTCTGTGTTCTGACTGGCTTCTAATTCTGCATTGCCAATTCATTTCATTAGCGTGCTGTTTATCCTATCATCAACAGAATACACTTGAAAAATAAATGAGTCTATCCTTCAGATTATTTCAGCAACCAAAAACTGCCAGCCAAATCTATTCCCTGTATCATTATCCTTTACTGAAGTGTAAGGGCAAAATACTTATTGCATCTCCATATTCAACAGGGCCTTCGTCTGAGAAAAGATTCAATTTCATACTTTAAGTATAAACAATCACACTAAAGCCACATCTTCATTGTAAAAATGGAATAGACCCACTGTAATGTGGCAAACTGTTTAATTAGTTAGGCGTATAAACATTTCCATTTTCCTCTGAAAAGTCCTTTTCTTTCAAGAGTCACAGAAGATGACACCTTTAAGGAATACCTTAATGAAATCTAGTAATTTTGTTGTTGTTGTTGTTTTTTGTTTTTCTCCCACAAGCTCTTTGAAACAGAAGAATTACCTTCTGTTCAAAAACTAGATGCATATTAAAAGAAAAAGCAATCCAGGAGCAGCTAAGCAGCTTTGCATAGTAGATATATTTGGATTAGTACCATGACTGCAACTACAATTTGAACACAAAATGGCTGTTGTTCAACACACACCAGAGCAGCCTTTTCAGGCTGCAGAAAGCAATAGTCAGGGCCCCAGTGGACAAGAGGCAAATCGGTGCCAGGAGCCAGCGGGGACAGGCATGTTACAGAGCCAGTGCAGGTGGGCCACCCTTGGCCAGAGGAAGATTGTCTGTGACTGTGCCCCTTGGGCTGCTGAAATCTTCACACTGCAGTGCAGAGAAAGATGTTCACCACCAAACTGGTAATTTGCATGAAGAAAAATCAGCAAGTGGTAAATAAAGCATTGCCTGTGCAAGTTCACAACCCAGCCACTTGTTTGGTCTCAGCACCAATTTATCTTTTGCCACCCCCACAAGACACAGGAGCTGTTGGCAACTGTGCACTGAGGAAAATCTGCTCACTTCATTTACAGCCTGAAATTAGATCCAAACCCGTGAAAATACATGGGAGAAACATGTGAATATTTGTTTCAGTCAGAAAAGTCTTGGAGAAAGCATGACATTTCAGCCTGGCATTTTCTTGTGGAGTGCTTCATCATCAGCCCTCGGTCCTGATAAGAGTCCTTCCAAAAGCCCATGACCTGGCAGCACACTCTCCCCTTTGCAAATGCCGTGTCACTGCTTCCCACTGACTGCCTTACAGTGATCCCGTGGAGCCAGATCCCAGGCCTTAGCAGACCACTGCAGGCATGTTCCCTGTCCTGAAGGGGACAGTGTACATCTCTTCACATGCCAAGGTGGATTAGATTGATCAGCAAAACAATCCAGGTCAGACATGGAAGTACACACTTGTGAGCACCAAGGGGAGCGGACACAGCTGGCACCGCTTGCAGCCCACTCGCTACTTAGTGAGTATTGAGGTGTTTCTTTGCATCACACCAGAGGAGAGCATTAAAGGGAACAAATGAAATGGCTTTGCAGAGATTTATGGAGATTTTCTAATGCAGAAAGTGGAGCACAGGAGAAAGTGCAAAGGCTAATTTGATTACACTGTTAGCCCTGTATAAATTTAATAATGGACTTGTTTCCACATTTCTCATCATAACCTATTTACATGCATCCATTAACTGCAGTAGCTCTGCACCTCACACTCCTGAGCCAGTCCTCTCAACCCACCCCTGTGAGGAAGAGGAGCATTACTAATCCTGCACAGATAGACTGAAACAAAGGAGACGTTAAAGATTCAGATAAACATTACTGAATTGATTATGGCTTCTCTAGATCTGCAACAATGTTCTCTAAATACTAATGAAATTATCTTATTTTTCTATCAGAATAAGAATCAGCATATATTAAAAGGAACTGGCTTATCTCCTCAGGACACTCAGTCATGAGCTATAGCAGACACTGCACAAGTTTTGCCAGTGACTTGGGTGCATTTGCAAGTACCAAAGTGCTCTGTGAAAGTCTAGCCCTTGAGTAACTTGCTCAAGGTCACACAGAAGGTGTGTGGCAGACCTGAATCAAGTTGAAAAGCTATTAGAGCATCCATTTGCTTTTCATTCTCACTTTTCCTTTTCCAGCATGTCATTTTTGATCAGGATCTATGCTATCAAATGTAGACATTACTGCAGGGTTCACATTCAGCACTTCACTCATTAAATGCACATTCTTTCAAGGTACAAATACAATAATGGATATAATGATGAAATGCAGTATATCATTTAATAGTGAACTATAGTAATCTCCTGCATACAGTACTGTCCAGAACTCAGTTCCTTTCTGAACTATGTTTCATAAGGTCAATAATGCCTTCCTTAATTTCTAAGGGCAGGCTGGATGGCTACCCTGAATTTCTTTGATTATAGGCAGACTAGTTTCATTAGCTTGAGCTACTGCCATGCATTCCACACTGAGGCCAACAATGTCTATTTTCCTCTTGTTTGAGGAAGGTATATCCTTTTCATCTCACCTCTCTCCTCCAAGCAGAACTGTTTGATATTGACTTCTTTATTTCAATCTAACCCTAATGATTTCCTAAATAAATCACATCATTGTCAATCACATCATATCTCAAATTCTTGCAAATGCTTAGCAATTTCAGCTGCCAACACACTAATTTGTGTTCTTCGGAGATGCCATCTGAATCACAGCTATCGTCTTTGAGTCCTTTCCATCAGTTAATTGCAACTGTTTGTGAAATGCAGGAGCATATTTATTTCTCTGCTTCCTTTGCAGAGCTCAAGTTGTGCCTGTAGGTAAGTCTTCCATGGAACAAACTCAGAAATATTTCACTTGCAAAACTCCTGTGTCTACTCAGAGAACTACTTCAGTAAGTATAAAAAATTTTCTGGCATGTGCTCTGTTAAGTAATTTTTAAACAACAGAATGATAAAGTAGGATCAATGCCACCTTTCTGGGACAGACTTGTTTCATGTGACAAATTCTGACACAAATATTGCACAGTGACATACCACGTGTTTCCTACTGTCACTCTTAGCTTTCAGTGTTTCTTTCCTTATCCCACCCAAGAATCATGAACAAAATACGACTGAAAAGAACTTACCTGTGCTAGATTTTTAAAAATTGAAAGAAAAGGAAGAAATCTAGCCATCAACTTTCAGACATGACCTTCCCAAATTGAGGGTTTACCTACCATAAAGGACCAAGTCTTCCAGACAGACTTCTGCTCGTTACAAGATAAAGTGTCCACACCAGAAGAACTGGAGAAATTACTTGGTATTGCAATCAAGCTATAAGACTCAGGTGTATTGCCGTAAGTTTTGCTTTCAACACAGACACCCTGAATGATCCCAAGGAAGGTGTTTCTCAGCTGAGAATAACCCCTTTTTCAACACTCAGTGACATGGTCTCAAGATGCAAATAATACCCTGTTAAAGATGTGCTTTAAAGGGTCAGTGTCAGACCTGAGGTGAGGCTGAAAGGGATCATCAGCTGGCCTGACTCTTGCACTGTGACTATTCCAGTAGCATTTTTTCATTAATGTTTGTTGTCAGTGTGGTTTAACAAGCCAGGCACTGATCTCTTCTCTCTGGTGACCAGTGACAAGACATGAGGGAATAACCTGAAGTTGTGTCAGGGAGATTAAGGTTAGATGTTAAGCAAACATTCTTCACCCAGAGGGTGGTTGGGCACTGGAACATCTCCCCAGAGTGGTTGGGCACTGGAACATCTCCCCAGACATATGGTCACAGCACCAAACCTAGACAACTCTGTCAGGCACATTCTTGGGATTGTCCTGTGCAGGGTGTTAAGGAAACTTTCCTGTCTGACTATTCATGGGACTCTGGTGATCACACTCTCACTACCAGACATTCTAAGTGCTGGGATGGAAGCCTCTTGGCTCCAGTGACCCAAGAGGTGCCCCACTTGACTCCCTGCACACCCCACTCACACTGTCAGACCAGGTTTCCTTACTGGCTTGACCTTGGGTTTCCCATCCCAGTCTCAGATGTCTCGTTACATAAAGCCATTTACTCATGGCACAGTTTACTGTTGTTAGATGTTTGCTATAGTTAGTTATTTACTATTGTTAGATACTTACCTGTTATTAAATACCTATTATTAGTATATATTTAGAATAGAGGCTCAACAATGGAAAGGCCTTGTCAAGCCTCTTAAGGAGGGAAATGATGCCTTAAGTTTTAGCTTTCATATTTTTCAGATTCTGTGCTGCCTAGGGGTGTAGCTCTGAGCTTCATATTAAGTGTTAGTAGGTTCTCTTCACAGGGTAGGTAGACAAAACAGTCCTTTTCCAGCTTGAGACCAAGGACAACCTTTACAAACTTCAGGCCAAAAGGTATAAACATCAGGGTATAAATAAATAAACGATGTATAAATAAAGGTATAAACAACAGGGAACTGAAGAAGAGTAAACAAGAAGCATGGGACTCCATAACCTAAAGCTATTATTGGACAATTAACCCCAATATGCAGATGGACCAAAACTTATAAAAGTGTGAGACCTCATGACCGGTTGTCCATCTTTGTGACCATTTTGGGTCCATCTTGGGTGTAGTAGAGCCTGGCCAGGCTCTTGTACTGCCCAAGGTGTGTCCTTTAAGGCCTTTTAATAAATACCTGCTTTATTCTCTTAGCTCTGTCTAGTCTCTGTTCCAGGTCAGCCTTCTCAAGGCATCAGTGTAACACAGAAACACCTGGAGCTGGTGCCTCCAAGAAGGACCCCCAACAACACAACCCTTGGCCTTTTATACCCTCACGGTCTCAGCTCCTCCTCCTCAGACACCAGCTCCTGCTGTGTCTCTGAGCGTCTGGTCACCTGGCTGAGCCACAGGTCCCCATGCCCTTTGCTGTGCAAAGGGCTGGCACCAGCTCAGGACCTCTTGCCTGGGGCTCCTGCCCACCCTGAGCTCAATCTGCAGCTGACACTACAGCTTACAAACCAAGCCTCCTGGACCAAAAGTATTCTTCAATAAAGGAAGAAAAGGGCCAGGAGTTGGACTTGGATGATCCTTGTGGCCCCTTCCAACTCAGAATAGTCTAAGATTCTAAGCAATATCCTGACAAGCCAAGTCCAATACTTGCAATCACTGGTGTGCCTCAATTCACCTCCCTATTCTGCTGAGTACACCCTTCCCTTGCAACACATCCTTTGCCTCCTCTTTCAGGCATGACTGCCTTTCAAGATAGCCATTGTCCATCTCTACTTGTCACCCAGCTCCTCATAAAAGCCAGCCCTTTTTATGGCCTCTGATATCCCTCGCTAGATCCAATTCCAGTAGGACATTGGCTTTTGTCACATCATCTCTGTGTCTGTTGCAGACAATGTTTGTATTCCTCACAGATTTCACTGAGGTATTACTGGACAGTACTGAGGTGTAAATACACCATACATCATGACATGCCTATAAATGAGAACTGGCAGCTTATTTCCTGTTATTTCTCTTTTATAGCCACTTCTTCTCCTTGCTCTCTAAACATTACTCCCCTTTCTGTCTCTTGTGAGATCTGGGCTGTGCCACCTTTGCTCAATCTCCACTCAGTTCACCCTGCAGGTGCTGTCCCAGACACTTCTGGCTGCCTCCATTTTCTGCCTCTAATTCTGCCCCCAGCTAAACAGAAGAGTAGGTGATTACAATTTCATTCAATCAGGAGGTGAAGGAGATGGGACACATGCACAGCAAGCCGAGAAAGGAGTGGCAATCAGATTACAGCTATAGCCTAAAGCGCAATACTTTGTAATGTGAATTTATAATGGGTCTCCGGTCTAAGGCACATAATAGACATTTTACCCAGAGTGCCATAGTCACCCAAAGATATTTACTTCAGGAAATACTGAACCTGGTGTAAACTTTAAAGTTTTATTTAAACTTTAATAAAACAATTAGAGATGCACTGATTGCATAGCTTCCTTAGACAGTGAAGTCTTTAGACATAGGGAAGTGAGCAGAAGACAGTATTCAGGCCATGCACATAAAGATTTACTGAGAACTCATCCTTAATGAGAACAATGCCTTATCCATACCCAAGAACTACTCACTGAGCAAAAGCCATCTCAAAACATATCCCATCTCAGACACACATTGTCCTGATTCCAGGATCAGTGTATTTAAAGAAGGTGCATCAAGAACCTCACTTCCATTTTGTATTCACAGTATCCAGACCTCTTACAAATCTCAATGAAACAATAAATTAAAAAAATAACATCATATCCTTGGGGGCTTCTTGCTGATTCTGCTCAGAAACACTTTGACACTAACAAGCAAGTTGTGTTTAAGTATGACAAGTTAGCTTGTCATATTTCAAGTGACAAACATGACTGTCCACAGAATAGAAAGATAAATAAACATTTACAGGAAAGAGAAGAGTCTAGTCCGGAGGAGATGCAAATCTACCCCTCTATCTTGTTAACCTAAATAGTTGACCATTTATGTTTCAACATTTCTGAACCAATTCAAATAGAATTATTCCAAACAAACATTTCAATACTAAATAAGCTTTTTCTGTGTTTTGAGGGAAGCATTAAATCCACAGCCCCTCCTTTCTGGTCAAGTCCCTCTAACCAAATGACAACTATACAGAAAATAAGAGCATCTCAGAACTACAGGGATTTGCACCAGTCATTATGCCCTGGCCAGCACAAGCATCTGCACAAAAGCTGAGTATATACTAAAATTCTGTGCACGGTGTAGCAGCTAAACCTCTGTTCTCTTCTGCTTTGTTGCTTGTGGGTGTTGCATATTAATTTCCTCCATACCAGGCTCTCCCCATTTTGTTTACAGCACACTCCATCCCATTAACTCTTTTCACAACCTCCACCCCAGGAACTGGGTGACTCTGTGTTGGGTACCTACTCTGTGTCTGAGCTAGCCCCCAGTTCAGAAGGTGGGAGCACATTCACATTGTGTCACATACACAGAGAAGAGGCTGCTGCAGGTATGCCCACACCTCCAGGAAAATGGAACAGGCTTGGTTTATTTTTAGATTAGTTGCTACTTTTTCAGTATTTGGATTTTACCACTCCACAAACCCTGGAAGTAGAAAAACACACTGAGTGGAAGAGGAGAGCTATACCAGCCGTGAGATCTCACCTGGGCACTGCTGAACATGGGAGAAAAGACTCCTATACTTCCTAGACATTTATGCATCAATACAGCTCTCTCCATTCTGCAACTGACCTTTTCCTTAAGACTGATTCGAGACCTTACATGAACTTCTAAACCCAAAAGCCCTCAACACCTCAAAAAAAAAAAAAAATTCAATGCTGATTCCTTAATTTATTTCTCTAGCACCTCTATCTGAATCCTCTCTTAGTGCTATGCTGGAAAAAAAGCTAACAGTGACAAGCACAAAAAAAAAATAAAAATAAATTCAAGACACTCAAAGGAACTGTGTTTACACAGTTTTTAGAAAAACAGTAAAAGATGCCTGAGGTCACTTGACATGGTACTACATCATAACATACTGTATTGCATACAACCATTCAGCTTTTACCTAGGTCTCTCCTTTGTCCTGAGACCAAAGCAAGTTGGACTTTCTGTGGTGCTGCTACTGATTTGTCTTGGTCTCAGACAATGTGTATATATCGCTATAACTAGATAGCTTGAGAATCTATTGACAAACTGCAGGTCATAGTTATCTTTATTGTCTCCACTGAGAGCAAAGGTTGGTCTCTATGTATATATTCAGCTCCTTGCACAAGAGTCTCTGCTTTCACTGGGATCTGTTCTCTCCTCATACTCGTACCCGACTAGGTTATAGCTGGGTTCCACGAGATCAATCTTAGTTTAATTGCATTCACTAGCAATTCAGTCATGTCATTTCAGTCAAGTTTTATTCACAAAAAGCTTTGTCTTCCATTCAGTACAGAAATCTTCTGTTCTGATAGCTGTCATATTTCCTGGCCTAAGATTAGGAAAGCGTGTGCTTGCTCACATGCTGAGCAGGGCTGGACTCTAAGCAGAGGTTTCAAAGCCATTTAAAAAATAGTGTCCTTGAATTGACTCAAATAGTCTGTTTCTAGAAACTCTGTCCCAGGAGAAAGTCTTATTCAGCTCCTGTTTCCCACCACATCCCTACTTTCAGAAGGGAGCTTTATGACTCCCTCCCCAGCTCCAGCAAGCGCTAAGGTAAGGGCAATATGCAGCAGAACAGATGCTGTGGCAGGAGTGTGTTTACATGAAGCTGCTGACAGCAGATGCCAGCTTGTAAAATTAGCCAATAAAAATACCAGCATCACTGTTTACAACTACTCTGAGTAAGACAGGCTGCCAGCAAACTGGAAAGCACATTGCACAGGCATAGTAGGTTAAAGTTACAGAATGTGGAAAAGCATCATCATTTTTAGGCTAGCAAAAGTGTGATTCTCATTCAAGTACAAGGGAGTCAACCACAAACTGCCAAACAAGTTTCAGATCTACTCCCTTTTGCATTCAAAAAAAGCCCTATTTAGTTTTAAAACCTAAACATCAAAGAACCAGAAATACTGTAAATACAAAAGCACGTGTATCGCGAACTATTGAAAGCTTTTTGTGTTCTATTGATGCCTTTTCCTGGTCCTAAAAACTGAGAGCCACACACGGTTAAGGGGATAAAGGGTTTTTACCTTGGTATTTTGGTAAGGATCCTTGTGGTGCACTGTTTCACCAAGGTGGGATGCGCCGCAATAACACACGCGATAAATCACGTATACAATTTCCAGACCGTATGAATTAGCACATCTAACAAGCATGCCCCAAGGAGAAGCTTGAACAAATAGCGTGAAATCCTCCCATGCCGAGGAGTTCCCCCCTGGATGGGCCAAATCTCTAGTTCACAGGATCTGTTCTAGAGGGGGCCTTGGTTTCTCAAGATAGTGTAGGGATTTCTGGCCCCTACCTACGAGGCCTTTAGGGCGCTTGGCCTCCTGGCCTAACAGAATGCTAGGACTATGCTAAATTATCAGACTTAAGGAATTACAAGTGTGCATGCTAGGAGTACTGAGGCTACATAAAAGGTGTATAAATGAAAAGGTAAAAAATCATCTTGGCATCCCTATGACTCTGGTCAAACCTGGAATTTAGTGACATGTGCACTGCAAATGTGTTATAGACCAGGAAGCTGTAACTTGAACTTAGACCTCCTCTAGTATTTTTTCAATCACAAATGTAATAAAAAAAAGTCCTCATTTTTATACAAAATTGTTGTCTGCATCTTACCCATGTAGATCTGAGGATACTCAGATGAATCCTTTTAGAATGTTAAAGTAGTACTAAAATTTTTCACCCATTAATTATCATTAATTCTTCTGAGTAATTTAAAATACCATTAAGACTAGAATCTAGACTAAAATAAAATTAAGACCCTCAAGAAAATTATTAAAATTATGTTTTTAAAAATAACAGTCTTCCAGATAAAGCCAAGTTTTAGGACATTTTTTTTTCTGTCCATTGATTTCCCTACATTGGAAAATATCAACCTTCATTAAAATTTCAATTAATACATTCTGTAATACTCTTAATTAGAAAACTAGAATTATAAAAGGAAGCGTTAAAGTAACTGAGATATTTCAGAGATTAAGTTTGAGAACAAGTTTTGACAGCTTCTACTTTCATTTTGAGCAAAGACTCAGTTCTCTGAAAAAAATTCACTTTATTAATGTTTAATAAGCTATTAATGACTTCTGTAAGCCTCTTGGAGGTATAAGTAAAAAGTAGTAGTAAAGTAGAAGTAAAAAAAAAAAAGGTAAGTAAAACCACTAGAAGAATTAAACATATTATACAAAACTCATAATTAAAAGTAGCTTCTTTTCCTCTACAATCAAAAGCTGATATCAGTTAATAACATAACATACCTTTGGGATGCATCCATGAAACTACAGTACTAGATGAACCACATGCCTGCAATGCCTTTTCCACAAGAAACAGAGAACAGCTTCAATCTCCTGCCTTAAGGACTACTACAAGATAAATGAAAAGAAAGGAATAAAATCAAAGTGCTGAAATCCTGTTGTCAACAGAATTCAAAGGATTGAATTTAAACCAGCAGTTTCCTTCCATATGCTGAAAATGCTAACAAATACAATCTACCCCAACATTAAATAAAAAAATAGCAACAAATCACCTTCTGGTCTACTTCTCTCTTGCAAGGAATAAGCAAAAGCCTCCAACGTGCATCCAAGCAATAAATAGTAGATGGTATCTTATCCATTTTATAGTTTTAGGCAGTAGGGAGACCTTTACAAGAGGGCTGTGGTTGGTGGCAGTGGTGTTAATAAGCCCTTTGGTTTCTTTTTTGTCAACAAAATAATTGGGCTTTCTCCATAAGCAGCTGTTGTTCATGAGTAGCTTGGGGCTTGTCACATGTGTAGGTGAGCTCTGATACTAGAGCATATTTAAAACATAAAGTGGAGAATAAGGATTCTCAGTTTTGGGACCTGAAGGAACCCCTTCTTTCATATTTTAGTAAGTAGAGATGCTTTTTTTCCTCTGTTCATGTTCTCAAGTTTATTCTTGAGAAGTAGCACAGCACCTTTTTCTTCTTAAGGCCCTCTTTATCCTATATATGTGTTTTTCTAATAAGTAACAGGCTTTTGTGTTTTGTTTTTTTTTTCCCTGGGATGGTAGAGGGGGAGAGGGTGGCTGCTGGGACCCCCTGCAAGAATTGCTGTTTCAGAAAATTATTTAAAACTTTGTGTCTTCCTTGGGCAGGAAGATGTCTGATTGGCACTCTAATTGTTAGTTAAGCTTTGCCTGCTAGGTACAGGTGAAACTTATGTGCCTGCTCAATGCAGGAAGCTTCTATCTAGAGCTGCTAATATATTGATCAAGGTTTGCTTCTCTACTTAAGCATATGCAGAACTTCATGCTGAGTATTTTATAGGTGTATTGGTGCTGGTTCAGGTACATAAAATGAAGCATATGCAAGAAGTCACAGGAAAGAGACTTGGTTCTTGGTGAATGCAAAAGAAATGTGGGTCTGTTGGTAATGCTTGATGGGATTAATTTAATTGATGTATATTTTTGCCCCTGTAAAGTTCTGGAGATGTGATTCAGACTGTATGTTGTACTATGACATGACCTAGGGACTTCATTCACACTCTGCTTGTGAGCTGGTATTTTATGGCAGAGCTAAGGAGTCTTAAGATGCATGTGGTTATACCTATGAGCCTGAAAGGACTGTTTAAATCTTTGATGGTCTGTATATCAACTTTCACTTTCCTGGGTTTATTACATGTAAAGCAGGGGTTGCTGCCGAGACTTCACGCCAATATACGCGCTTTCCCAAACAAAACTGTGGAAATGGTTTCTCACAGATACGGTTGCACAGAACTGAATGGCTTTCCTTTTGCTACTGGTGTGCTATTCTTGTAAGCCTGTTCAATAACACTTAACCCTTTCACTTAATTTCATTCTGGTTTTGATCTGTTTGTATCAAGTTCTCCATCTAGATGTATATAGAGGCATTTGAGGGAGTCTCCAGTGATTGATTCCTTGCTCCCTTTATGCGGCGTGTGTGGTAAGGTGCTTTCTTGACAGGATCCCTAAGGACTTGTGCTGTGCTAACAATAATTGGTGAGTGCTTTAAACTGCTCCATGAGTTATATGCTCTTGGATGAGGAGGGTGAATGGTATGTATGTTGGAAGCATAGGGCTCATAATTCCCCAGCAGGCAAAACTTTTCCTTAGCCAAATGCGGGGTTTATGAATCTATTTGTCTCACCAGTGGTAAACAGGATATGTGAGGCTTGTAGGATAATAAGGATGGACTCTTTCCCCTTAACTATACATATTCATGTTAAATGAGACTGAAGGGCAGAGAAAGCAACTGTCATACACTTCTGAAGAGTTATTGTCTCTTTAGCTGTTGAGTCTAGAATTGAAATTAAGGCCTCTCAAATGGGAAACTTCTCTGAAACTTGCAAAAAACAAGCATGGATCTACCTGAAGGATTTAAAAAGGTAACATATCGAAGCTGCATTGGACATCTTAAAAGTGATTTTTGGTGCCTTTGTCTGTGTAATGTGTATCATTTGAGGAAAGTTTCACTTCACTGGAAGTGCTTGTTCATGCTGTAAAACTCAACCCCTTCACAGGTTTAACTTCAAGAAAGTGAACTCATGCCTGTGTTTTCTTTGACAATTTTATTTTCCTTGTTGGTAATGTTTCCATAGTATTTCTTAAATTAGTGATTGATATCTGAAAAAATTCTCTTGTATACAAGCTACTCTAATGAAAAAAATAATTCACTGAATAATGTTTGTTTAGTATATAGCTGTAATGGCCTGTTGATTTTTATGGTCTCACCATTTTGTACTGTATAAGATTTTTTTTCTTCCTCATACTAATGCTGTATCTGCTAGTATAAATGTAATATGTCAACAAGCAAATAATTAGAAAATAAGCATTTAATTCCTGTAGTGAGCTGCTAAGGTCTACCTTCTGTCTTATTAATCAAAGTAAGAAATACTGATTTTGGAATTAGCTCATCACATCAGGCATAGCACAGACCATGGAAATGCCACAAAGCCTATGAACATCAAGTCTGAATTCTGATGTAAATGACCACCTAAATCACTATCTTCTATTTAGAACTGGGCATATAAAAGGACAAAGGAGCAGGATTTCCATCTCAGATGTCTAGTAAATAAAAAAAGAAAATCATGAGATGATATTTATCAAGCAAACTTAGTGCATCCACTGGGCATATGTGCATGGGAAGTTGTATCATTCAGTTCAAGTTCTGCTTTTCAGTTTATTATGACTGTTTAGCTCTACTTCATCTGCTTTTATGTTATATTTAACTGTCCTTTGAGGGACCAAAGTGGCATGACTGCATTTAGCGAGGGAGCAGGTAGTTAAGCAGAAGTGTGATTGAGGTTGGTGTATATGTCTAGGTATGATAGGTGTTTTCAACTGCTTTGTGGAAGTGGGATGAATATTTAGGTAGTATTGGCTTCACTGTTTAATGACTAAGAAGAACAGAAGTTGCTATCATGGTATCTGTGATGTACAGGGTTCTTCTTAAAAGAACAAGCTGCAAGTATTTTCTTCTGTCAAGTTTCTGATTTTTCTCTTGCTTCTATAGAATTTTGCAGTCTGCCTTCAGGGCAAAATATTCAGCAACTTTCATCTCAGACGGTGAGAATGCTCATGGGTTTTGCCCAAACCATATACTCCAACTTGAGAGAAATTGCAGTGCTAGTGGTTAAATGTACGATATACTTCTTGGTGAAGTGAAGAGGTTGGCCTTGGCTTAGGAGGTTTGCCTGATGTAAACAAAAGATTGGCAAGTCGTTGGACTGACACTCTTACTCTAATTGGTCAATGGTTGACCCAGACACCCATGGGGTTTTCCGAAACGGAGACTGACTGAAACTGCTTGTAGTGAAATAAAAACCAAAGCCAGAATACCTTCTTCCTGGTTTAATTAAATGGGCATCTTTTTTGTCTATTTGGAGTTCTAGATATGGTGAGCTAAAAGTTATTTTGAGCTTTACTCACAACAGTAAGCCTGGATCATGTGTGCTGTGGTAGGCAGTTCAGGGACATCCAGAGTGCAGGACCTGGGTTTATAATTACAGCAAGTAACTGGCCTTTGGTTTAGCTAGCAGGCTGTTTCAGAGGTGGGAGGTGGCTTGGGCTGCGTATTCGAGGGGGCTACAGGGGTGGTTTCTGTGGTAAGGGGGTATCAGCTTCCCCCTGTTTGATGGAGCCAATGCCAGACGGCTCCAAGGTGGAGCCAGTGCTTGCCAAGGCTGAGCCCATCAGTGCTGGTGATAGCACCTCTGGGATAACAGAGTTAAGGATGGGGGGAAATAGCTGTGCAACAGCAAATGCAGCCAGAGAACAGTGAGACCATGTGAGAGGAACAGCCTTGCAGACACACAGGTTGATGAAGAAGGAGGAGCAGGAGGTGCTCTGGGCACCTGAGCTGTGATTCCCCTGCAGCCCATGGGGAAGACAATGGTGAGGCAGCTGTGCCCCTGGAGCTCCGCAGTGGAGTAGGTGGATGCCCAAAGGAGATTGTTACCCCATTGGAAGGCCATGATGGAGCAGCCTCCTTGGCAGGACCTGTGGCTCTGTGGAGAGAGGATCCCACACTGGAGCAGGTTTGCTGCCAGGACTGGTGACCCTGCAGAAAAGTCATGCCAGAGCAGCCTGTTCTTGAAGAATTGCATCCCATGGAAGCAACCCATACTGGAGCAATGGCCTTCTTTGAATGTCATTGTATGAATGAAGGGCCAGACATGAAGTCCTCTCCTATGGTAGTTTGCAAGTAGTTTTTTCTACAAAAGCAGTATCCAGAGTATCCAGAAACTTCAAAAAATGCCTTCTTAAGTGTAATTCTGGCTTGCTGTGCAGTTCATTCAGACCTTGGTCATAGAAGGGGAGTTAAGGTGAGTGCAAGAGTCTAGCACTTAGCTGGGAACTGTAGAAGGCATTCAAATTTTGTATGCAAAAAACTCCCTAGCAGGAGTACAAGATAAATGTGGTTAGAGTGCAGGCAAGCAGCCAGCAGCCTGCCACAGACTGTTGTGTAACTGCAGGACAGTTATAAATCAAATAAAATCCTCTGGATGCTTTTTCTCATTCAAGGTAGTTGTTAATCCCTTAATATCTTATGGCAATGACTCATCAGATGTTATGTGCTGTATGTGGGTTAAGAAAAAGCATCTTGAGCAACCTTTTTGTTAACTATTCTCACCAAACCAGCAATCTTTCTAGACTTTGATTTTACTCCAAGATATCCAGCTTCTGTAGCTCATGAAAAAGCTTGTGTTGTATTAGTAGTGATCCTGTTCTTCATCTTAAACATATTGGAAGCGTCTATAACATATGATATAATCAGAACAGATTGTGCCCTCATACCCCCGATTTGAATTGGATTCTTGCAAAGTCCGGTTCTATCCAGGGACTTATAATTGTGTTCTTAGCAATCGTGTGTGCTAATTATCTATAACCATGCTGTGTAGATGAAAAAATCTACAGAAAAAAATTGTGTGCAATATGTAACTTCCCTCGAATGTATGGCTCTCCTTACCACTTGGTAATGTTCCCTTTTGATGGTGGCTGGAGAGAAATCTTGCTGACTTTTCTCCTACTAGTTTATTTCTCTTCTGAAAACTAATTGTAAGATATCTGTTTCAGTGGAAAGCCACTGAGCTGACAGCTGAAGAAATACCGGGATGTGAAACCTATGTGCATTGGGCATTTGATAGCTTAATCTGTTCGTCCATGAGTGAATAGGTCTGTTTTGTAGGAATTTATCTGTTCAGGCCTGTGGCTTTAGTAATATATGGAGACAGGATAATTCACCTTTGTTCATTAAATCAGTGTGAGAATGTATTCAAAATAGGTTGGCATGGCATATGCTGTGATCTGGGTGGTTTGATTCAGTAGTGGAATAATCACGGAATTGTTAAGGCTGGAAAAGACCTCTAAAAGAGAGTCCAACCATTAACACTAGCATGGCTGAACCCACCACTAAACCTTGTCCCTAAGTGCCAAATCCACACTTTTCTGACCAGAGATTGTGATTTCACTGCTTCCCATGGCAGCCTGTTCCAATGCCTGATCACCCTTTCCTTGAAGAAATTTTCCCTAATGTCCCGTCTAGACCTTCACTGGTGCAACTTGAGACCATTTTCTCTTGTCCTACCTTTTCCTACTGGTGAGAAGAGGCTGACCACACCTTGCTAAAAGCTGCTTTCAGATAGTTGCAGAGAATGAGAAAGTCCTCCCTGAGCCTTCTTTTCTCCAGGCTAAACAACTCCAGGTCTCTCAGCTGCTTTTCCTCAGACTTATGATCCAGATCCTTCCTGGGCTCTGTTGCCCCTCTCTGGTTAAGTTCCAGCACCTCAATGTCCTTCTTGTTGTGAGAGACCCAGAGCTGAACGAAAGAATCAAGGTGTGACCTCATCAGTGCTGAGCAACAATGGGACAATCCCTGCCCTGCTCCTGCTGGCCACACCATTGCTGACACAGGCCAGGATGCCATTGGCCTTCTTGGCCACCTGAGCACTGCTGGCTTCTGTTCATCTGCTGTTGACCAGCACCCCCAGCTCCTTTTCTGCTGGGCAGCTTTCCAGCCACTCTGCCCAAGCCTGTAGCAGTGCCTGGGGTAGTTGTGGCCTAAGGGCAAGACCCCACACTTGGGCTTGTTGAAACTCCCTGCAATTGCAGGACCAAGTTTAAATGTTGTGTCTGGTTTTGTGTTTTGCTGGGAATGCTCTGTGAGCTTCTTGGCATTAAAAGTCACATGGAAGTCATTGTGGGACAGATAGAGATTGATCATGGCTTGATGTTTATTTCTGCGGAATATTCAGGCACTACCACAATTCCTTCTCTGACAACATAACTTTTATTTTAGACCTTTGTCCCCATGAATAAATATAACTTATCAGTCTCTCAAAATGACTTATTCTGTATTTCATCTGCTTGGCAACATTAGAAGCTGAAAGTAAACTGTGATAGCTTTCCTTTCTCATTCTTTCAAGCTATTCAAGAAAACCTAAACACTTCAACAAAACTCTGAAAAAAAACCCTTTTTAGTTAAAATTTTGAGAGTTGAAGAAAGAAACAAGCCAAATATCTGGGAAAGCATGCTCTACTTTTTCAAGAAGATAGTAGTTAATGTTTCCCAGCCCCTTTCCTTTGGCTAATTTTTGCAAATGAAGTTTGCCCAATTATCTAAATACAGGCTGTTTTTTGCTATGAGGTCTGAAGGATATGAAGTGGACTCTCTGGGGCTTGATCAAGAGAAGATAGCTGGGAGTACTTTACTGGCCTGGATACATGTTCCTCATTTTCTGTATTCCTACTGGAGATCTGTGTGTCTGATTCTCGTGTTGAGGTTGCAGTCGATGGGAGTTATCTTTGTTAGACTGTATCATAATATATGCACAGGCTAAATGCTCACTTTTGTGCCTTTAGTCAGCCTAGTCTAAAGCAAACCAGACTGAGTCAATGGCATTTGGATGTGTGGTTTTGATGAGTCTGGAATTCGAGTGCACCAGTCCATTGTCCAGTTCATGGCAGTGCTGTTACTGCCTGTGGTATATCTTGGCCCTGAAGAGTGATGGGCCTTTGGCATGGCTGAAGGTTTCACGGGAGGTTACTGAGAGTAGGGGAAGGGTGACCTGTTCTTTTCTTTCCATTCCAGGCCCAGAAACAAAAGATTTTTTCCATGGTCAGACATTTGACTGTAAACTTGGCCACACTAGTTTGAGTGGTCAAGCTCTGCTGTGTCGTGGCCAGCCCCTTTTCAGAATGATTGGTCCTGTTCTTGCTGGCAGGCAACTATTTTAACATCACTTGCTTCTACAGAGTCAGGTCCAGCCTATTTGACAATTTTGAACTAGTATCTGATTTAAAACTATTTTCAGCCTGTAATTACTACAATGAAAATACCAAAGAAATTGATTTCTTATATTCCTCACATTATATTACTCTGGATTCCTGTCTAAGTGCTGAGGGGTTAAATATGATTCATGTAATCTACTTTCCCACTAATCATTTATTCAATTACCTATTAGAGCTCAGGCAAGAAAGACCAAAAAAGGAAAGGGGAGAGACCAACCTGGAGTATATATTCAATAAAATGCTACGAAAAACAACCAATCATTAATTATCTAATCAGCATTCTGCGAGTCTTTTAGCCATGATCTCATTACTGTAATTAATTGCAAGAATCATTTTGTAAACAGAGCACAATAAAAATATATGCAACGTAACAGCATCCAAATTAAATCTAAATCCCAGAATGAATAACAGAGAAAGCTGGAAGATATTACTAAGAGAGGGCATCATTAAAGGAGATCATATTTCAATGTCAAAATCTGGTGGGCTACTTGTGCTGCAGGAGTAAATCAATACTGTTGCATTGAAAGGACTGGGCCAGATCCACTTTGGTGCAATTAATCACTACTCCATTAAAGCTTGGAGAGGTAAGGGTGGCTTCCTAGCTAGTAAAATTGGATTTTCTTTTTGTAGCTTCTGGGACTGGCATGTTGGCAAAGCTTCTGTGCTTGGCTAGTTTTTTTGCACTGAATAGGTAAGATTGTTCATGTACTTGAAGGATTTAGGAAATCTGGTCCCTTTCCTTTTAGTAGTGGAGAGTCTCTTGAAGGATTTCACATGTCGGATGTCTTCCCTTTGGCTAGATTTCTGTAGCCCTTCACTTCTGGTAGTGGTAGCCCTACTCTATTTTTTTAAAGACTATTTCTACAATAAATAACTAAAGTATGCGGCCAGATCCCGCAAACACCTGCTGGGCTTCCAGCAAAGTTATTTTATGATACTTTCATGATTCTGCATTTAATATTCCAGCAGCACAATACGTTACTGTCTTTGGACTTACCAGCCTTTTGACTGCAGTATTTTGTCATCTTTTTCTCCTTTTCATTTAATTTTTCATTATTTTTTTTTTCTGAGGATCAATGTCAGAATTCATTTAAAAGCTATAAAGCAATATCTATAAAGCAGTCCCAACAACCGTAGGCTTGGTTATGCCATTGATTTATTATCTGAGCAGAATTCCCTGCTGTCTGCAATGGTGAGGTGCTCAAAGATATGGATAGTGTGTATCCCTCTACAGGGAATTTAGACTTAAAACACGGTATCTTCTAGTCAAAAAGGCCTGTGTGGAGCATGTTCACTCGGGGAAAAAGCTGTATTGTACAAAAAACCCCACCAATCCCCCCACCTCCACCCCAGCAGACTCTAAACTTTCCCTGATAGTAGAAATGAGTGTTCCAGCTGTATGTCAGGGAAACCCCTCATTAATGCTTCCACCTCTCCCCGCTGAGACCTGACAAAGTATTGGGCTGTGGTCCAAATTGAGCTTCTTGGGACAGGGTAGGAGGCAAATATGCCTGATGGTTTTCTGTGTGGAGGATCCCCCTTGTCTGTTGCTCAAAGCTGTGTTTGTTTTATCCAGACAGATTGGCCAGGGTCCAGGTTTTGAGGAACTTTGTCTTGCACTGTGCTGTTCCTTGCTAGCAAGTGCTACATGCCTGCCTTGGTGTGGTACCGTGCCAATGTGTGGGTCAGGATGTGCTTTGTAAGGTTTGCCGTGACACTGCAATGTATTTATTGAGCCACTGCGTTCAGAGTACCCCTTAAATCCTCCCTCAAAGAAAATTCTACAGAGGAAATGCAGAATGGCTTGTTAATTCAGTTTTTAATGGTGAATGCCCCACGGATATCCCTTTGATAATCACAGTTTGCTTCCATGAGCAGGCGAGCAGGTCATACCTTCTTAAGTCTGCAAATTCCTTCAGGTAAAACTGCATGTTAGCCAGTTCTGTAGATGAGGGGAATAATAAAAAATAGAACTTTGGCCTCTGCCTGTTTTGCAGGTATATAAATAGTGGAAATACAACTGAGCAGGAGAACTGCATTTTTTTGTGACAAAGAGAGGATGTTTTAAGTCACTGACTAATTTAGTTTTTAAAGACTTGAATGTCCTTTAAAGCATTTTTTGCTTTGGAAGGGTGATTCTGATGTTTTATAGAGTCAGCCTCATGTTTTAATTCATTTGTCCTCAACAATGCACTGCTGCTGCATTTAACAAGTATATTTTAATGGTAGGGTTAAAATAAATGCCTTTTTTTCCCAGTAAAAATAAAAGTGCACCATCTATATGAATTAATAATTTCCAAAGTAATAAATATTATTAACTTATTCTAAGACACACTAGGATAATATTTTTCTGGTTTTGGAGCATTAGCCAATTTTTACATATGCTCTAGCATGCTGGAGAGATGCCATAGAGGGGTCTGCATTTTTATCTGGTGCAGCTGTTAGATCAGTTACATTGCTTGATTGATTCATCATGAGCCCTGGGGAATATGTCCACCTCTCTGGCTAGAGTAAGGATGCCAGGACCCTTCCACAGGATATAGGCATGACTCCAGCTGTGCTGAGTCCTTGTGAAGGCTGGGCGAGGAAGGTGTTTGGTATCTTGTGCTGGGAAAGCTTTGGCAAGTGCAGAAGTTCTTCATCCACTTTTGAGTTTTGGCAGACCTGGGCCTCCAAGTCCTGCTTTGGCTACCAAGGCACTTGGGATTTGAAAGAGAGGTAATGCCCTTTCTGTAAGGGCATCTGTTTATTTGGATTATACAGCATGGAAAGCATTTGTGGTTATATTGACCTTTACTTGTTTGCTGCTTCTGTGCAGTGTCTGAAATTAGATTATTTTTTAAAGTTTAGCTGCTTAGGAAGGTTTGGGAAAATGTTAGCTGTCATAAAATGTAGGGTGTTTTGTATTGGAAATAGATATTACCTTCCAGGTAGCAGTAGTAGCTATTTTTCCTCAAAGAATTACATGGTATTTTCCATTGGCTTTAATCCTGACCCTCAAAGAATAGATTTTACCATCTGCATGATAACTGAGTTTGGAAAATAAGCTTCTCAAGGAATACTAGATGCATTGTCTGTCCATGTGGGATTATTAAACTGGAACAGCTACATGGTATTTTGTCAGTTGTCTCCCATCTTCAATTTGAAACACAGACAGCTCCTTTTCTCCATTTACAGCTTTGAATATACTAGAGAAACTAATAAACTCAAATGACAGAGAGGGATTACAGGATATCAAGCAGTATTTTCCAAATGGGGTAACAACTGCTATGAAAAAACATTCTATTGTAATAATGAAAGTTATCTTCTTACATCTTCTGCTTGCTGGTCTGGAATCACCAAAGAGATGAAAATTTCTCTGGCAGCAAAATACTCGGCAAACCTGCTGTGGGATGTTTGCCAGTGGTTACCGCTCTGAATAACTAATGTAAATAAGCCCCTCACCCTTACACTGGGAAATATCAGATGAAGCACTCTCTTCTGCTTAGGCTGACGTGAAAATTTACTCCTCTGAAACTTCTCTTTTGCTGCATCTCTGAAAATAGTGAGATGTTAGTGATTCTGGGGGTATCTGACCAGGCTCTGGAATAGTGATGAAAATCATTGGAATCACTGTCTGTATTCTTTCAAACCATGGGTCCCTTTGAGGTGTGTGCAAAAACTAGAGAATAGATCTGATGGCTGTGCAGAACAGTGCCTTCCAAAGCTTCCATGGAATCTGGGAATACTGCCTTGCTGACTGATGAAACCTGACTGAAAATAAGTGATTACTGAGGCCTGGGCTACCTGAACTGAGTGGCTGTGAGTCCAAGGATCTCGGTGCAAAAGGTGCTAGCAATAGCCCTGTGTCATGTGTGCAAAAAAGAACATCTTTTAGTGAATTGTATTTGGAAGAAGTACTCTAAATTTACACCAGAAAGTTTTCCCTTGTAGGACACTTGAATCTTTGCTGGGTCTAGCTATGCTTAGAATCTCAGGACAAGAATACTGTTTTTTCTTGTTTTATATGATTTCAATCCAGAAAATCATTATTTGAAGGATATCTTCAGGCATAACAGTAAGTACTTGCTTACTGCTATGTAAGCACTAGCAACCTTGTATTAATGACCTTTCTGAACAAAGATGACCCTGAGTACATGAGTATTTATCTTCCTCCATTGTCTCTGGTTTTATGACTCAGCTAGGGATGAAATTTAACACAGTTTGCATAGAATTGTATGAGTGCATTACAGGGACATTCCACAATCCGTAAGAATAAAATAAATTCAACAAGGGCAAGTGTTGGATTCTGTGCTGGGATGGGGCAGCTCTGGATGTATGTACAGACTGGGGGACAAAATGATGGAGAGCAGTACTGTGGAAAGGGACCTGGGGGTCCTGGTCAACAACAAGTTTAAAATGAGAATTTTCAGGGAAATCATGTTCCTTTATATTTCTCCATTGCCCATGCCACCTGCTCTATAGCCTCCCTTCCGCCTGAGGAAGCAGACATAAGCAAGAAGGAGATACCACAACTTGCCAGAGCAAATGGGTTTTGCAGTTTCCTGGGGTTCTAAATTTTTGGTGGAGTTATTGAGGAACTGGGTATGGGGGAGAGATATGTGCCCTGGAAGTGGAGAAGGCCACTGGCATCTTGAGCTGTTGTGACTGCAGGCAATGAAACATGGTCAGGTCTTCTCTTGTATCCTGCCCCAAATATCCCCCCTCCCTTTCCTGTCCCTGATGGGCAGTGTGAATTGTCCCAGGATAAGAATACCAGGTGGTAATTGTCCTAAGAACCAGGTGGGAATTGCAGGAGGAGCTGTTTGGATGTTCAGATAATAAATGTGTTGCAGTGATGGGGAAGCTGTGCAATTGCAATTGACTTTGGTACACATCAGCCTTCCAGAGGGTATGAAGTGCTGCTGGAGACTGGGCTAACTGTACAAACTGGCCTTCCAAGGTTGCAGGCAGCTTCCAGGTGTATTCCTCACCCTGACAGTGATGCCTGCAGGGCACATCCAGACGGAAGATGGGTAACACGAAGATGAGGAACTTGCACTTTTGGATGAGTGAGTAAAAGCAAAATTTAAGACTGATCACACAGAGAGATCAAATTCTAAAGTAGCTCCATAGGTGCTTGGTTACTGTGACTTCTGCAGGGCCAAAGACTACAAATCTGTACATTGTAGCCAAACCTACTTATAATGTAATCCTTTAGAATATTACCTACTGCGCTGGCAATATTTAGGTACAGTATTAGCCGTAAGTCTTATAATCCTCCTCACAATCAGTATCATATTTCTTGCACCCTGACAGATTTTTCTTTCTATTTCTCTGCTGGCACTGTGTAAGAGCAGGTGAAGTGAGGTGATATCCCCCTCTCCTATCTGATGGGACCATGATAAGGTTATCAGGAGCTTTCCTGTTTAGGTAAAACTTCTTCACATCATGTCTTCAGAAGCAGCTATCCTGGAGGAGAAAATTCTCTTCCAGATAAATTTGCTGTGACTTGTTTCTATTGCTGCCCTTAAATTAATCTTTTCAGGGCTACATGTAACAAACTGGAGAATTGCTAATATTATACTTGTGGCCAAAGTATTAATTTCTATTTGTGATTTCAGCGTCTCCCTTCCCCCTCAAACAGGGGAAAAAATTGAAGCTGTCTCTGTCATTCAGCTTTGTTTAATACACTCCTGCAATAAAGCTTTTAGAGTATAGTATCAATGCAGTTATGGTGGCTCCTCAGAAGCTCTTATCCATTAGTTTCAGCAGTATGTGTTAGAAAGCACATGTAATAAACACGTAAAAACATGTTTACATTTACATGTAAAACATGTAAATTTCAGCTCTGCTACAAAAATATTTTTTCTTAAGCAATATCCATAGGTTTTTAATGCATTACAGACCTGAAAATGTAAAATTCAAATATAAAGAAAGGATCTGCCTTTTTTTTTTTTTTTTTTTTTGAGGGAAAATTATTCATTACTTGGCTCTGAATATCAGATAAGACTAATTTCTGGCGCATGACTTTTTGAAGGTTTTGTATTGCGGAAAAGCTTGCAATCCTGAACACCCTCTCCATTCTCTGCAAACATTTAGAACAGCTATTTTCTCCTTCAGATGACAATTTTCATTTCAAGCAGGCTACAAGAGGTCATTTAGCTAATTTATGTGGAGATGAGGGAGGGTTGGTGGCACAGGCTTGAGAAATCGGGGAGATATGCAGCAAATAAGACTGCAAAAATAGTTGATGAAGTGCCATTGCTGTCAGCATTTGCAACTGTAGATTAAGGTGTTCACATCCTAATTTAGCCTTGTGCTTGAGGCACACCATTAACCTCCTGACAGCTAGCAAAGTGCATGCACTATGGATCACCTGATCCATTTTTTTCTTCCAAATGTTGACTGTTTAAGTGCTGCAGAAGTGTTAAAACTCTCTGGCCACAGGCTCCTGTTCTAATTTTAAACTAGACTGATTATATGGAGATATGGAGCTGATGCTATTGAAAGGGACAGCATGTTGTCTCTGAAATACAGACAATGTTCTCAACTATTGTCACACACATCAACAGCCTGGCTTTTCCTCTCCAAGCTGTGTGTTTCAGCAAATTCCAGAATAATAAAAATTCAGACCATGTTATCTTCTATGAGTAATTCTCCCGCTTATGCAATGTTATTCCAGGAACTGTACTCTGCCAATGCCAACAATTGGCACAGATTTTGTTCCAACTCTTGCCCTGCTCTTAAACAGATTTTAGCTATTGCAGTAGATTATGCTGTGTGGGCTATTTGTTTTTCTGTGACAGTTATGTGTTAAATTTGATATTTGAAAGATAGCTCCTCTTACAAACATTACATGCATTCATCTTGTTATGGGGTGAATAAGAATAGAATAATTTTCTCATGCTGGGCATCAGTCACACAGATTCCCTGAAATGTTTTATGTATGTCCAAATCCAACCCATAAATTGCTTTCATAAAAGTTAGCCTAAATCCTTGGATTTGATTGGCAGTCAATGTGAGATCCCAAAATTTGGTTCAATAAGGCACAATGGAGAAATAGCAGCTCTGGGCTGTTCTGCACCCAGGTGCCTATAACAGTACCTTCCCTCCTCTTCAGCTTGTTGCAAGTTGATCCCAGAGCAGGTGTATAGTTTAAAATGGCCAGAAAAACAGTTCCAGTGGGATTTGCTATATGAACAGGTTAGCTTCAAACTGTTCCTAGATTTTCTTATTTTCCCCTCTAAGATGCTGTGGTTTTCATAATACTTTGATCCCATCAGATCTTGGTTGTAAGAAAATATCATCTTGTTTTCATTGCTCTGGCTTGAACTTGCTGAAGTTTTTTTAGCAGCCTCCTGCTGTGGAAGAGGTTTTTTGCTGAGGTGCAAACCAGTACAGATCTGTTAAGTGTAACATTGCTTCCTGCTTTTCTGCCAGCACCTTTCCCTGTGCTACAGCATAATAAATATTTGCAAGTGCATAAAAGTTTTCACTTCCATGGAGCTTCTGGTTTTTATTTGGGAACTTTCTGTCTCTAACAGAAAACAAGCTAACTGGTGCATGTCTTGGATTTCTTGATCCTTAGTGTTTGAGTAGTGACTAGTGAGTTCCAGGAGGGTGAATGAAAATCAAAGTGCCCATGCAGCTCAATTTTTTTTCAGCTTGTAAGTTGTGTTCAGGATGGATGTGGCTGCTAAAAAGGCTTGCTTTAGATCTTGGGGTCCATGAAGGAGTTAAATTACTCCCCTCATGGAATGAGTCACCTCCTGACTGTGTGAGTCACCCAAAACCAGTGAGTGTTTGAGTCATCCCTCAACCGGGTACTGACTACTGTACCATGAGGAGATGGTCCCTGACAGAGTACCAATGCTACAGTTCAACAGCTGAACCTCTTAAAACCTCTTTGTTAGCAAAGGACACTGAAAGCCTGGATATTTCTCCAAGTGAAAGAAGTATGGTTGCATGTCAATTGTTGGAACTATGTGTGTAAATACATGGAAAAAGAAGAAAAACCTTTCACAGGTTCCGCTCTTGGAGAATGACTCAGGAGCTGCTAGCATAATGGAATGACTCTTCCATGACAGGGAATAGTGGGAAATGGTGTTATCGCTGGCTTTCCAATACATTTTCTTTACCATGATCTTCTCCTTCAGACATCTGGGCTGTTAAGGATGCTTGAGAAAAGACTGGCAGTCTCTGAGTATGCTTTGGCTCATTCTCAAGCTGTGCTATTCACAGTGCAGTTATCCTGAGCCGGGTTATGCTTTACTTCACAATAAAATATTATTTCTGGTGATCTCTGCACGGAGGTGGCAGCAGGGCAAGATTTTTCTTCTAGTCCTTTACAAGACTATAGTGGCCTGATGAAGGACAAAGTCAGTATTCTAATAGCCTATGTTTGAGTCTCTACTTTCTGCAGTGGAAAGGTTTTGAAGGGCTTTGTGCTCTTACAAAACGTGAAGATAAAGAGGGAGAATACATCTATTTGAGTGTTCCTTGATATTGAACCATCATTGAAAGCTGCTTTGAATAAAAATACAAATAAATGGCATTATTAGTGCATGATCCAGACTCTGAAAGATTGCTAGTCTTTTACCATTACAGTGACTTTTGCTTTAAGATGGGAATGAGAAAGCTCCACGTTCCTGTACTAACTTTAGTGATTGTAACAGATGGCTTATAATGATTGGGCACAAAGTGTTAGAGTGAATGGGGTAACACCAGGCTGGTGACCCGTCATTAATTGAGTTCTGCAGGACTCCATCCTCATCCCAGTCTGCTTCCACACCTTCATTAATAACTTGGATGCAGTCCCACAGAGAGGGACCTGGGGCTCCTGGCTGATGGCAAGCTGAATATGGATCATTGTGCCCTGGCAGCCAGGAGGGCTCCCCATCTCCTGGGGGGCATCAGGCACAGCCAGGGAAGGGAGGGGATTGTCCCATTCTGCTCTGCACTGGGGCAGCCTCTCCTCCAGTGCTGGGGGCAGTTCTGGGTGCCACAATGGAAAAAAGGCATTGAGCTGTTGGAGAGCATCCAAAGGAAGGCCTTGAGGATGGTGAAGGGTCTGGAGAAGAAGACATAAGGGTACTAAAATGTATTATTTAAGCAACTGTCTCTGCATAGACAACTCATTCTCAGTTCTACCTGTGGGCCAGCATTTCTTATTAAAACTTCATGCACAGTGCCTTTCAGGATGTCATCCTCTGCAAAGAAGTAACAGATACTACTGTGAGTTTCTGCAAGCACTTGTTCAGGAAAGTTCCACCTTGCATGTTCCACCTTGGAAAACAAAACTGTACAAGAACAGTTCCAATGAAGCATGGCCACAGCTGTGATTGCAGACTAGAAGGAAGATTTCTGTCAGTATTTCCCAATGGATCCTTTCTGAGAAAAAAATACAAATTCCTAATTTTTGTAGAATGCTATGTTTCTATTTTATTTTTTTTTTTTTCATATTCAGGGACTTTATTATGCTTCTAGCTGCTCTGTCACATGGATTTTTGTTCTGCTTTTGTGGCACACCATTAGAGGTGTTTACTGAGGAGGTGATGTTAGGAATTCTTCAGGCTGTGGTGTGTCAGGTACAGGTTCTACAGTGGTTTTGAACCACAGTCCAGAAGGTTTTTTCTGATCACGTGGGCAAACAGAATCTTAGATTACAATGAGTTAAGTAGAAAGATAATATTGGTAAGCTTTTGTATGGCAGGATTTGTTAGTTTTCACTTTAGTGATCCTCTTATAAATCCATAAGGCTAATGTGGATGTTCTTGGTCCCCATTAATTTGTCAGTTCGGTGTCAAGCTAAGAAAAGCCTCTCCAGCCTGTTTCTGAAGCTCCTGTATACTGCTGCCTCTCTCAAGCCTTTATGGTCTCACAATAAAAGGCAGCACAGAAAGATGGGATTTTTTTTACAAGGATTTTGTCCAACCTACATGGTACAAAATACTGCTGTCTGTACATAAGCCAGTTACATGTATATATGTATTTATGTGCAGATGACCTGAAACATCTCAATGACAAAACCCATTTCCATGCCACTTTCCAAAATATGCTTGTGTCCTTTTCTTCACTTATCACCACCTTAATGTTTGTTTCAGCGTACCTGAAAGCTCACAACTACAAGTGTTTATTCTCCTTAAATGCCTATCTAGCACCGTTTTACCTATTTGAGGTATATATTAATTATTTGTTTGAAAAACACCCCTGAGTCCTAGATAAGGCAAGGTCCCGCTGAGACAAGTACTATGTAAATACACAGTAAAAATCCCTGCTTTGAAGAGTTCCAATATAAACTGTATTCCTTTGATCAACAATACATGATGGACTGCTGTGCCAATCTTGGTCCCCTCCAAAACTCTTAGGCTTCTAAATTATCCTCTGTTTGATCCTGTAAATTGCAGAATGGAGGCCAAGATTGACAAGATGGCTGAGGTGGGAAAAAATAGAGAAGTACAGTGGAAATAAGAGAAACAAAAAAGATGGAGTAGTTTTTGTAACTGAGCAAAGGCTAAATATTTGAAAAATTACTGGAGATGTGACAGGTACATAGTAATGAATTATATGGTGAATGAAAATAAGGGTGGGATGTTGCCTCTTCTAGCATCAAAGCTTCAAGGCATTGTGGTTACCTAGTAGGTGACAAGTAGGCAAAAGTCAAGGGAGAATTAAAGGAGATAATAATCTGTCATGCAACAGGTAATTAAGTTGTTGATGTACTCGCCACAGTATACTGAACATGCTGAGAGCTTCTATGGGCTCAAAGTGTCACTGGACAAATTAATGCAATAAAAAAACATTGCAGGAGATTAAACAGAAATGTTTTCTCTGGCATTGGGAAGGATTGAGAAACTAATTTTGCCAGTGGGCCAGGAAGTAACAACTTTTCTCTCCAGTTTTAACCCCTTATGTTTCCAGATAACCATGTCTAGCCACTGTCTGTAATGGAACATTAGTCCTTGCTGTGAGACGGCACATCTTAGTATTATTCTTCTGTGCTTTTTTGTCATCATCTTCTTGGGGAAGTCTGGTATGCTAATGTAATGGTAGCCACTAGACTTTATGACTGATAAGTTTGCCAAAAGTTTTTGCTTTGTGAACAAACATTGGCCTTTATTGCCCTTTCCTCAACATGCAGTTGGTCATTTCTGTAAATGAGCCATTGCTCTTGGGCAGCTTGTCATGGCCAAACTCTTAAAGTAAATGGGCATGTCCCTGCTGTGCCAGCCAGTTGGACCTGATCCCTCAGCTGTTTCCAAATGCTATCTCCTGTTGACATTCCTAATGTTTGCTGGTCCAGGGAGGTGTTGTTTCTCCTGCACTGAATTCAATGTAACTACTTCAAAGGTCTAGAAAGTACAATAATGAGGCTGGAAGCAAACTAATAAAGCTAAAAAAGGCTAAAAGCAAATATAGATATAAATTCTAATTGTGCATAAATGGGAAGATAAATTTGGCAATGGATGGTTTACAGTGGGAGATGCATCACAGGCATGGAAGGCCAGAATAAAGGAAGTTTGCATGGATCAAGATGGATTCATGGTCTGTCTCTTTTGGACCCACTGAGATAAAATAAGGGAGCACATGCATATTTCATTCCCAGGCCAAAAAGCTAGATATTTGGATGCCTCTGCTAAAGGAGAGGCTATCTCAGTTGACACAGCAGCCTATGAATTCTTACTGATGGGCTCCTCTCTTATGGACCTGGCATGCTTGCTGCTTGTTTCTAATTTCCATGTATTTTTGACAAGTTATCACTATTTTTGCACAAGGTAACAATTAGGAGGAGTACAAAGAAAACAAATAATAATCTAAAGAAAGATTCAGGAATGTAAGTAATACTAACACTTTTCATGAAAGCAATATCGGTACTGTGCATGAAGAATGTTCTGCATACTGAATCCTTTTCTTCTTTGAGACCCTGTGGGTAACTTTGATGAGAACAGTACCTGTAGAGACACTAAAATCATCACAGCTGTCAGTTAGGCCTACGTTAATGTGTCTTGAAAGAGTGATTAATGGGTTTTGACAATATCATTGCATTTCATATTTAATCAGATTATGCATCTGTTAGGAATGGTGCACTCCTAACATCTGCAGTCAGAGCTCCTGATCTGCATCCAGATCATCGTTTTGGCAGGAGCATGAAGCACGGTCTGTGGTGGACTTTTGACAAGCAAAAGCTATGTGCTTTCTAGTGTGCTTTTAAAATTGTCTGTGTTCACCTGCACAGCTCCTGTAGGTGTGTATGTATGCTCATAGGCTCCTTTCCTGCTGAAAATCCCCATATGCCAAAGCATAGAGCCTGAAGACAAAGTAAATGAATATTTCACTAGAGGGAAGGGGTGGTGCAATGTAGTGTTAGCACACATGTATGAATATATGTGTGCCTAATGCTTGCTGCCCAGCTCGGTGCTTCCTGTGTGACTTCTCTCAAGCTGGCTGCAGCCCAGCCATAAGGGGTTGTCCTGATTTCCTCTGGGAAATCTTATATTCATCTTTAATTTGGTTGGTAGTGCTTTTTGATATTGTGGGGCTGTGGACGGATGGGGGCAGCATCAGGTACTACAGCAGTGGGGGTTTATCTGGCCTACAGAAATTTAAAGGCTCATGATTTGAAGATGATCATATACCTATTCGAGAAGCTCTTAAAATGCATGGGAGTCTCTGCCTGGAAATACATGGAGCAAACTGATGTATTTTGGCTGAAGGCTGTCCCAACACTTATCTTTATAATAATCTTTTAAATAATTATATTTAAAAATAATAAATTATGCATAAACATATAAATAAAATAAATATTAATTATAATATTTTAAAATATTGAACTATTAACTATTAATTTATTAATATATTGTATTAAAATATGTTTATTTCATAAACAAAGCAAACTGCCTTGGCTGTCAAAGCACTCCTGAAGTAGAGAACCTGAGCATAGTATCACAAATGCATATGGTCCAAGAATGAAAAAAAAAGTCCATATAGATCATCTTTCTTTGGTACATACAGCATGAATGACCTCCCAAAATGCTGTCAGAAGTTTAGATCTGGGGTGTCCTGCTATGCTGTGCATAACTGACTGTGGATAAGGTAGTCTTTGTTGGCCAGGAGCAGGCAGGAAAGGTAGTGGGACTGAACATGAAGAGTGCACACAATGGTTTTGGTTTCCCTGGGCACCCAGCAGGAGCACCCTGTGACTGAGCAGCTCCCCTAACAGCTTGCTGGGGGATGTAGCAGGGGATTAGCAGTGCTCTGGAGTGAAATAACTTACTGGTATTCATGCAGTGGGGAGCAATTGTGGTTCTGACCAGCCTCATTCTCTCATCTTTGCAGATGTGTCTCAGGGCTTAAAAGCAGGCTGTGAAAGCACACTCCAGGGTGAGTGTGAGCAGGACCCAAGTGTGAGCCCTCATTATCAGACTCTGCCTAGGATTTGTTGGACTGTCACCATTGTTGCATGAGTGATGCTCCTCTGCTAGCCTGCAGAGCGTACAGCCACCACCCCGGAGCATGTGGGAGCAGGGCTTGCAAGGGAGCTGCAGCTTTCAGAGGGAAAGATCATTTCTGGTCTCACCTCACTCATTTCTTCCTCCCGTCAGGAACTTCATGGTGTGCAGGGTCTTAAGCAACCTCGCACTTCCTTTGGAAGATGAGGTCCTTGCTTTGACAGACTGAGAAGAATTAATTTTCCATTTAAATGCCAGCTGTCACCCCAGACTGGTTGCATGACCATCTACATCTGCAGGGCAATTTTCTTTTAAGAAAAACAAGTCATCTTATTTGCTATGTGAATCTCTAAAATTGAGGATTATTGTTTTCAAAATAAACAATAAGTAGTTAAAAGACATTCTGTTCAACAAATACAAAATAACAGTCTATAATTCTCTTGTTGTTACTATTGTAAAAAGCAGTATTTTATTAGACAGGCTTGTGTCATCTCTTGGTATATATTTGCCTTCAAATGTGTCAAAAGGTGTATAAATATCTGTGATCAGATGCAGGAAGATGCTTTGAGGAATAATTATACACTGGTACAACAAAAAGATATCAATGATTCATAATTTTGTTACATAAGTCATCATTCTCGTTACTGGGGGAGGGGATTAGAATTGCTTGTTCCACAATGTTGTCTCAAAAATGGTCTTAAGGTTTTATTCTGTATCTCAGTACTTTCTGTTGTATTGTGGTTATGCAGCAAGTTTGGAACCCAGATGTGGGAGATCCTGTTTTCACCTGATGTGGAAAATATGCTGTTTGAGTGAATCATTAGTCCAAACTGGAAAGACACAAAACTAAGGCACTGCTGGAGAAAGAAGCAGGATGAGGCACCTGGTTGAAAGAAACCATCCCTGTTCAGGAAAGCGTATAAATGCCCGTGTCCATACTCCCGAGCAAGGAGCAAGGCAAGCACTAACAGGAATGGTTTCCTAATTCAAGGCACTTCTCTGATGGTTTCCCTTGAGGGGAGAGGTGGGGGAGGTGTAAGTTTTGGGAAAGATGGACTGTTTCCATTTTTGTGGAGTATGTTGTCTTGGGTATACTGAACAAACAAGGGGAAAATCTTGAGAACAGAGCTCGACTGCATTTGTTTATGATTATGGCATTGTCCTAAAGACACGAGGTAAACATTAGCTTAGTGAATACTGTTGGCTAGGAAACCATTCCCGTTTCCTCAGCATCCTGTTTGCCAACAGGGAAGCCTGTCTGTGTGAGCTACCCTGGATTTTGACAGTTGAGTTCTGGGATGTAGTGTGGAAACTGTGCCTGGAGCTTTCAGTATGTCCCTTACAGGCTGTTAGAACGAGGACTGCAGTTGGATTTCTTCCTTTAGTCCACATTTTACTGTTGAAGAAGTTTGAAGTGCTCCCAACTTTTAAAAAGGGTGGGAAAAGCCTAACCACAAAGGGTTGTTGAATTTAAAAGCCTGAAAGCTAGTATAAAAACTGGTGCAGGGCTTCATTAGTTGTTCTTCATCCATTAACCTTTGGACTGAGTTTGCCATGGGGCACCGCTAAAAGCAAGTTTTGTGCCTTAGACACTAAGACCTTTCTGCTTGCCTGCCCTGTAGTCATCCAACACCTCAGAGAATAAATCAGCCCCAGGTTTTTCAATGCCTCTAGAAATGGAAGTTTCCACATCAGTTGTTAGTCTACCAAACTGGGACTTGGTGGGTAGATATTTGACTGAAACTCAGTGTACAGTGTATGAATATGTGCCTATGGGAGCTGGGTGGTCACAATCTGTTTCTTAAGCCTGGTGCAAAAGATCATAGCTACAGGGGTATGCTTATGCCTACTGTGAAACTAGCATTTGTCAAGCACCAGGCTCTGGCAGTGCTGGTGCTATTTGGAATACAGCTGAGACCAATGGACAATGCTGTGGGCTGCATTGTTGAGCAGTTTCATGTTTAAGCATGTTGCCTGTGTTTTCCTTGTTGGCCTGCCTCCCTCAGGACTCAGTCTAACATTGCAAGCAGCTTTAAACACCGCAAGATGGAAGCTGTTTGAAGAGTAGCACCTTGCCTGGCAAAGAAAAGTTTTGCTGTGGTACTTAGATCCAGTCACCAAGCTTGAATCTAACTTTATTTCAAAATAGCTCTAGTCTAAGACCTTGAGCGGATAATGTACAGTGCTGACATGAAGATGGGTGTAATAACATCCCATATGCTTAGACAGAGCAGTAGACTCCCTCTGCCACTGGGAAGTCACTACCGTCATGCCTGGTAGAACAAAGCGCTGCCTTTTCTCTTGCAACATCCTGCAGTGCTGTTACAGTGATCTACCCGAAATAAATTTATCTTATTTTTCCCCTTTTTGAGTTCTGTAAGTCCCCAGAGTTCCCTATTATGTCAAAAGTTTAAAAATGGACCAGTGAAATAAATAGGAGTAACTCCCCAGTGAAACCAAGTGTTTACTGTGGAGCAATATGGTATCAAGGTTTTAGCATGACTGACTTGACTTTGTGGAGTGGCACAAGCACTGGTTTTAAGAAGATATAATTCTCAAGTTTGCTGCAGTTTGGCATCTTTTGAAGTGACTCATCTTCTCTGGGCATTACATAGATACATGTGTGTTTATGTGTTCATATATATATAATGGAATGTCTGCCAGTTGCAAGGAGTACAAGGCTCTTGTGAAAACTGATGAACACACCAATGTGCATTATAAAAGCTGAAATTCTTAATAACTACAGTAATGCAGAGCTGGTTTTTTTTTTTCAAGGCAATTTTCCATAAAGTAAGTATTGTGTTCCTTTTATAATGCAGCTACAGTACTTACCATGCTGGAAAACTTTGAAAAAGAATACAGAATAGATTTGACCTCAGAGAGGATTGTGATAAATTAGAGTTGCTTTCAAGAATTCAAATTAGATTTGCAAACTGGTTTGTTTGATTGAGACAAGATCATCTTGTAGAGAAAGGGGAAAATAATGGTAGCAAGATAGACATTTGGCCATTAAATCCTACAGAATGTTTTTTCCTTTCTCCTGCTTTTCCCCTTGGTTTTGTTTACTCATTAGCAACATTTGCTAGTAAAGTCTTCCTACTGTTTAAACTAGAGAGGGGGATTTTTTTTTTAATTTTTTTTTTCCTTTTTTTTTTTTAAGAGGACTTACTCTTTAGGGGTTTTGTCTTTGCTCTCTGAAGCTCTTCAGGACACTGAACAGGGGATCTGTGAAGTTTTTGTTTTCTAAAGGCTACAGAAGCTGAAAGCTACTTTTCTGGCAAACTAGCAAGGGAGAGCAAAGGAGACAGCTAACTTGTAGGGATGACACAGAGGGACTGAGGGGAAAAGCTTGGCATATTCATTGTGAGCATCTGGTGTGAGACACCAAGGACAGGAACGTCTCTCAGACAGTGGGCACTGTTGTGGCCTGAACACTTCCTGTGAAAAGGTATCCTCCAGAGGCCAGCCCATCCCAAATCCTTCCCAGATGGACAAGAAAAACTGGCTGAGCTGGGTTCCTTCAGTCCAATCTTTACCTAGGATAAGGGGAAAAAGTTGTCACTGCTCAAAAAGCAAATTACAAATGCAAGCTGTTGCTTAAACTGCCCATTTTGCTCACAATGATCTGAATCTGTCTCCTGATTCTGTCTAGTGGATTAGGTTTTCATTCACAGACATTTAACAAAGCAGAAGTATTGTAATAGGGTGAAAAGAAGGAACAGGAGGAAGGATGAGGGGTGCTAATTGGCCTGAAAATGAATAAAATATAGCACAAAGAACGACAATTGCAGCAGTTCCTCCTTCAGCAAGAGTTTTCCATCTGTAATTCAACTTGATATTTTGAGAACCTATTTGGCAGCTGCAAGAGACTTCACCTGGAAACTTTTTATTTTAGAGAGGTTGAAGTGTGATGGAAGGAGCAGCTTCTTCTAAATCACAAATACAAATCAGTTGACATGATTTTGTCAGGTGGACAAAATGGTTTCTCTTCTTATAAATGGCTCATTTTCAAGGGTAGCTCCTAATTCCTTTCACTGATTGAGGAGGGGGGCATTAAAGAATGAAGAGTAGATTAGGTCAGGAGCGCTGGTGCTGTCCTGGGAACAAGGAGCAATCGGATTTCACTCTTTCAAGATTGATCCTGTGGGCTACCCTAAGAAATGTATTCTTCTTAGGGCCTGTGTGATACCCTAAGAAGGCAGGGTTTGCCCCCAATGTCTCGTTCCATGTCCCATTCTTCCATTCCCCTCAGTTTTGTGTGGCTCTTTGCTGCTGGGTTGAGGACAGGGCCATCTGCTTGCACATGTTTTGTGTCCACCCTGTTTAATGTGTTCAGCACCCCCAGCCAAGCTGGTCGAGGCTCAGCTCTAGCTGTATGTCCCTGCCAGGACTTTGCAGCTGGAAATAAAGCCTGAATTGAAGTTGTCTAGATTTCAAGTGTAATCTGTTTTCAGCAATTGCTCAGCACTGAAGTCTGCTTCTCAGTCAATACTTAGTTGGATTCTTGGTGTCATCTTGAGCATCAGCTAAGTGAAAAGTAAGTGCTTGGGGGAGCCCTTCACTTGATCTGTAACGTGGAAACTGTTATGGTCCCTGCTTTCCCAGGCATTTGGCTCTTGACTTAGTAGAAATATTTGTGCAAAGCTCAGTGCATCCACAATATGCTTTTACAATGGGGAGGAGCAAGCATACACCTCTACACTTTCACAGCTGTAAACCAAAATGCAAAGCATTGTCACAGCTGTAACTGGCTGGGGTGTGCCTTGTTCTTTTCCTGTTCTCAGCTCTCAGCAGCTATGGGCTTGCTACCTAGCCTAGCACCTGATTTTTCAGGCAACTTCTCTTTTGCAAGGAAAGATTTTAAAGCTATGTTGATGTGTTTTCAGTATGTGACCAGGTCAGTTACTACTTTCTGTTTTCATGGAGGAGGGCATAAAGAAATAAGATCTCTGATCTTGAGTGGCCCGTATGAATAGGAGTAAATCAAGGGCAAACATAGGAGCAACACGAAGGTGAGTTTTTAAAAAACAAACTTCTACCAGTTTATTCTAAATTATCAAAGACAGATTCTTAGATTTTCTGTTACAAACAAATGTTTAATGAAGTCTGATGCTTCTGTTGAGTGCAGCAGCTGCATGTGACTTCAGGAGTGTCAGCTTTGGACCAGATAAAGCCAAGATCCCAGCTAAGTTCAGTATCTGCAGTGGTAGTCAGCACTGCATGCTTCAGGGGGATATGTAAGCATCATGCAAGCAAGTTGTCTATAAAGAAAGTTTTTCTTCTATGTCTTAATAGTTGTTGACTTATCTTCTAAAGTAACTTCATTTACCTAACCTATTCCCTAAACACTGATAATGTTTTCTATCAAAACAAACACTGCTATTTTTAATGTTTCTGTGGTATCTTCCACAGACATCTTATGGTAGAGCTCTGCAGATTAGTAATGGGGAAAGTGTTTTATCAGCTCTCCATCTAGCATTTTTCCTTTTCACATGGGCCCCTAGTCTTATTCACAATTTGAACAATAAATCTCAGAGGAGGTGGTGTAGAGTTCTCCTCTCTGTAGCTCTTTCTAAAATATCACATTTTTTTTATATAGCTGAAATGCTCATAACAAACATTTCTTCTTTGGCGCATTTTCTTAAACTTGTGTTTATCAGATCTCTGGAGTTTTGTTGATGGGGTTTTATATGAACACTTACTTTAGAATCACATATTTGTATTTAAAAACTGTGTAATACAGTCAGAACTTTGGAAACTGTACTCAGTTTAGACTTCAATTTCCAAAGACAGTAGGTAATCTTTTATTTCAGAAGCCACACACTGCAGTAACTACACTGTACTGGTGCTGCTATTTTTAATTTATTCCAAATGGAAAGTGCCTATGGTCCTAGTTTAGCACCTGCCATAGATGAAATTATGGGTATTATAGATCATGATTCAGACTGCCAAAACTGAAGGGGCTAAAAAAGCAGGGATAAGTATTTTAAGCACTTCGTTCTTAAGTAAAATATGTTTCTATATTTCAGGGACGTAAAGAAAACCTGAGTACTACAGGTGGAAATGACACACAATCCAGACCTGTAATTAAGTTGTGGGATTTCAGATGCAGTTGCAAAGAGTTCTGAACTTACATTTATTGTCAAATTATTCTACCAGCATTGTGCTGGTAGTAACCCTTTGAAAGCTCCAGTGTAGATCCAACGCTGAAACACTTGAAGCAGGAGTGCTCACTAGCAGTGCTCTTTATCAGCTAACCTTGGCAGTGCAGTAGTGTTTCCTCTGCTCACTTGGTGTTCATCTATTCATCAGAATCTGCTTCTTAGGTGTCTGAAAGCCAAGAATACTCTTTGGAAGCTGCATTGCTGATAAGTGAAATGGGTCAAATGGGTTATGTGTTAGTTTTAATTCTATGCTCCCCATACTTCAGTGTGTGATGTCTACTCACCAGATGATCTTATTTAATACTGTGCTTTCACTGAATTAATTCTTATTTCTGCTTTAGTGAACACTGATGTGTCTAGAAGAGAAAAAAAAGGAAACATGATCATTTTGGCCACTAGGCAGTGTGGATAAACAAACAAAACTGGCTTGTTTAGAGTTGTGTTACAAGACACTAATGCTAATGAGAATACTCTGAGGTAAGGTGCTGTGCTAAGGAGCTGTACAAAAGAAGCTTCTGTCAAGACTTCTGGGTGATGCTGTCCATACTTGAGTCCCATTTCCAGACTACAGATTTCTATGTATGTAGCCAAGGGATTTTCTTGTAACAGCTGCCTGTCAGTTAATAGACATGTTTAGGAGGATGGATAGATGCACATGGCAACCCAGGGAAGAAATGCATGTAAAGGCCAAAAAGCATTCCTCAACAAGAAGTCTTTGGGGCTTAGAGTGGAGAGGTGAGTAGGAAACCCACGATGAGATTCCTGCATTTGAAAATAGCCGTTAACAGGATAAAAAAGGTCAGAGAATGAGTGTCTGTATTCCCAGAAGCTGAGAAAATAAACCCACAGCCTTAACATACCCAAATTAGGGAGATTGAAAGTGGGTTACAGTAGGGAGAGAAATACTCAGATTTTACCACCAGAACCAGAAGGTATATGGGGTGGAGGGTCCTGGGCTTTTGAAAGATCTGACCCAAATAAAGTCTGAGATCTGGGAATATGGAGAGAGACATGCTCAGAGGTAGCCCTGTCCTCACTGGATCTGTGCTTTTCTCTTGCTGTCCAAAGCGCTGAGCAGTTGTTAGGAGCGTGGCAGTCAGTTTGGTGAGGTGCTGGCAGTGTGTCCCCAGGAGGCTGAGGAGCAAGCTGAAGCAGTCACAAAGCTGACTTTGGGAAAGACTTCTTTAGCTCACTGAGCTTGTGTTAACAGCCACAAGTCATGGGGAAAGGGGCTTTGCTTTCAAAAGAAGCACTAAAAGACCACTCCTCTAAGGGAGTCTTGGAAAATACTCTGGTGCTCAAGTTTTGTTTAATCTCTGGAAACCTAAAACCCAACTATTATGCCATATCAATATCTATAGCAGAGTTATTGCAGACTGGTGCTAACTGCTTCAGGACAGGTCCCCATAGACACTATTCAATAAAAAATGCTTCTGAGAACTTACATATTTCATTGAAAAGGATTGCAGTGAGTCTAGTCAGCCCTGTCCAAGACACAGCACATGTAACTAAATAATAATAATTATTATTATTTGAACTAATAAACTAGTTCAAAAAATGCACAGCTCTTCCGAACTCCTTTATTTCTGTAATGAGTTAATATTTCTGGTTGCTAGCACAAGTGACATGCAGCTAATAGTTAATCTGCTGAGGGCATTGCAGGTGCTCTAACAATCATACCCTTCCTATCTGGAGGAAAAATGCCTAACTGTGCTTGGAGCACTTTCCATTGAAAAAAAAACACTTTAAGAGGAGTGCTGATTACACCCTTCCATGAAAAATTAAATCTACAGATAATGTGCTGTTTGTAACTTGCCAAGAACATTGCTCATAAGCAGTGCAGGAGAATCAATTCCCTCATTAGTAGAAATGAGTATACATCTTTTTATGAATGCTGAGGAATATTATGTTATATGAGTTTTTGAGAAAATGTCTTTTGATTGAGGAAGTGATTTGTATGTCTTGTCTGAAAATGTCTTTTCAGTTCTAAGACACACTTTGCGATACATAAGGTTCCAAACACGCTGAAAAAATGAAGTTGCCAATGTAGATGAAGTTACAGAATAATATTTTACCTGTAAAACCTGCAATAATTTACCTGTAAAATACAGTATATAATATATAATAGTATACTTCCACTGGGGAACCTGCATTTGTAATCCAAAGGTTGTGAAGTCTTATTTTTTTAAGTGCTTCTGAACTTATTGTGTGTATTTTCTCAATGCCATTCGCATTGCTGCAGAGCTGAGGGTCAAAAGATCAAATTGTAACATCTTTTAGTGGCTTGAATAGTAATTCAATCCTCCTTATTGTGCCTATTATAAAATGTTAGAGGGGAGTGACTGTAATTAGTATTTTAAAATACCAATACTTATCATGCCATCTTGAAAATGAGATGGCAACTTTGTCCAAATCTGGTAGTTATTATGTACTTAATGGCCAAGGAATGTTAAAATTGGCCCAAACCTGTTCTTTCTGAAGCAAGTGGTAAAACTCCAGTTTAGTCAAATAGAAGGAGGATTAGATGATAACTGCATGTAAAGTTCCATCCATTAACATTCAACTTCAGTAGAAATTTTCCATATGTCCTATTTGCAAGACTAGATGACTGTGTTAGCTAATTAGAAGCACTATTCAAATATTTACTGTCTGAACTTTCAAATAAATGAAAAGATTAATGAGATTCTACTGATTTTTCAGAGTCATTTTTATAGAAATAAAATCTATATTTTGTTAGAAAAATAAACCTATCAGACCAATCATGATCAAAATATCAATACCTGTCCTTAAAAATTCTGAGTAGCTATGAAGAACCTCTCCTCATGACTGAATATCTGGATACTTGTAGAAGGAATCTCAGGGAGTTACGTGTTAAGAGATCCTGTGTTTTTACACTAAATCTTCAGCAATGCAAGCTAGCTCGGGAATCTAAGGTTAGCTGCCCTGGTGTTGATTGATATAAATCTTTCTGGTCCTTACCCTTGTCCGTGCTCCGAGTAGGAAACAGGCTCTCAGTCCCAGGCTGTGGCCAGTGCTCTAGACTTGATGGTTGTGAGGTGGTCTCACAAGTCCTGGCAAGGACTCCTCAGCCTCTCTGCATCTCTCACCCTAAGCAGCTGAGCAGTTACCCACGGGTATGGCCTCAAGTGACTGGGCTGCAGACAGTCTCAGAGAAAAACAAACCAAAGAAAGCAGGACACCACAGACTGAGCAACTTGAAAAGTCTGCTGAACTTGAAGCTCTTCTACAATGTGTAATATTGAAATATCATTTGTTCTCCGACCTTAATGCATATGGTATTTGTTGAAATTGATTGTAAATGACATTTTCCCTGAGTGGCAAAAGCACTGAAGGCAGCCAGATGGTTAGCAGAAATATACAGTGTATTCACAGACCATGACAATTTGGTCCCAGAGCTTTTCTTGTTGGCAACTGCATCAACTTTTTCAAACTGAGCATCTTGATCTTAAGGGTCGCTTCCAGCCTAAATGATTCTATGATCTAACTGCATGGGAAAATAAAGGCAAGTTCTTTAGAAGTAATAGTGCAATTATTGTTTTTAGATGTCTTTTCCCTTCCACCTCTCCTGAGTACTACTACTTCTAATAGAATAAGTGGAAAAATATGTAACAATTTAAGTTAGTAAATTATAATATATTAGACTAAAGTTCCTTCTTTCCATTTGAGAGAGCTGGCTTGTGTCTGCATACTAAACCATACCTTTTATAATCTCAAAGTGAGATCATATGTACCAGGAATTTTTTTAAATTAACTGAGGCCAGAAGGCACAATAATTGTACTTCAGTCTTACATCAAATTTTTCTCTGGGCTAAGTAATCCACACTCTCTCCAGGATGAGGCATGCTGGCCATTAGCATAATAAAAAGGTCTTCTTGCAAAATGCCTGATTTGACTCCACTGAAAACTATTCTTGAGGTGGAGATTTCTCCTGCATGTCTGAGTGGCTCTATCATGATATAAAACAGGTGAATATCTGGCCTAAGTTGCTAGAAAATACCAATTTGCAGGCTTTGGATCTGGCTTGAAGCTTTAAACATTTTTATGACACCCTGGGAAGGAGAAAAGATAGTGTAAGCATTAGTTGTAGAGCTCACTGCCATGCCAAATCAACAGGGGTTTTTCTAAATAACTCAGTAAATCATTAACGTGCTGCTGTTAAAAAAATCCTCAATAGAAAGATGAGTCCCATTGTGAGTTGATGCTTCAAAGAAATAATTTGAAGTGGTTCATTTCAGAGACTTAAATTGATGCCTTTCAACTTTGCAATGCAGGCAAAAAGAAATTAAGGTTTAGAAAAATAATAACCAGAACCTTTAAATGATTCAGTCAAGTCAGGCACCTGCTACGAGTCTTACAAAAAGAGTGAGTAATGAGTGAACTGTTGTGAAAATCTTGGTATTTTATTGATGAAAATAGTTAAATTCCACGGGAGATGACATTATTGATTAGGCGGACACTAAGCTTCAGGAAATCGGGTTTCAGTTCCAGTGTCTGCTGCAGACTCCGTGTGATGCCGCTATCACTTCACTCCTGTGCTAAGTTTATCGTTCAATCTACAAACCCTGACTGAAACTGGAGCCACATCATGCTACACACAACATAAATACCCTGGAAAGGAGCCTCTTCCTCCAAGACCTTCCTGTGCTATCAAGCCACAAAAAGGACGAAAGAAGATAGGGTTGCACAAAGCTGCACAGAAGCAATATTGAATCCTGAAGCAGCAGTCTCCTGGTGCTCAGCTCAAGGCTGTTCTGCTAGATCCTAGCAAAACTCAGATTTGACCTAGGTTTGCTCAGACAAACAGACCACACATCTTTCTTTGCTACTGCAATGAAATCTTATTTACAGGCAAATCATAAGAAGTAAATGGTCTCTTCAAAAACCTTCCAAACAGAATTTTCCTATGATCATAGGATAAGGTTTATCTTGGTTTATTTGTTGCAAGCCTTTAGGGAAAAAATGGAACAGAGGACATTTGCTACATTTTCTGTAGCAGGGAGCACTGAAGGGCAGGATAATATCTTTAAAATGATGTGGCTGTGGAATGGCTGTTTAACGCTTGCTTGACATATGTAATAGAGTCAAACTTCAGCCACATCTGCATATACCATTACTTGGACTGATGTGCAAATATTTGTCCTATACTGCTCATTACTTGGAAGTGTCTTGGATAACCATCAGAATGCTGCAATCAGCCTCCAGATTTATTTTTTTTTAATGGTTGGGTGCCAAACTTCTTTCAAGTACTTCAGTTTGTGGTGAAACTCTACTCAATAGCTTCTATCATACTAAAATCAGCCAACAGGACTTACCCTCCTTGATATTGTCTTATACAGGCAGTGGAAAAGAGATCTAGCACTTGAATACAGCAGTTACAGACTGGGAGCAGATTGCTGATGTGCCAAGGGTGTAGCAATCTGAAAGTCACATACATTGGAGATCTGACTTATGCATCAATCTTTATCTAGCAAAGTATTTAAACTTTGCTGAAGTTGTAAGTACATGCAGATGATTTCATGTTACTCCAAAAGATGAACCTAATTATGCTTTCTGCTGAAATCATTTAGAGATCATCTTTAGGGAACTCTTCCTATTTGTCCAAATTCAATATTCAAATAGGTACAGGGGAAAATATTGCAAAAGGTTTGTTTTGCTGATAGTGAATTAGACTGTGTGGTATGTGATAAAAATGTGGTGTGATGCATAAAGCATGCACATCCGACATTGCATGTATATGCACTGCTTAAGTTAATATGATGAATTCATAATGCAATGCAATAGCTGCTGAATAGCACATGAATCTTTTGCTTATGTTCATCTCACACTGGGGTCATGACATGTTGGAATTTAGACAGAGAAGAGTAAGGGTTACCTGCCAAAATTAACTATCTCTGTGCACTGAAAGGAAACAGATCCCCTGCTATGCAACAGAAGTTGTGGCCACTACAGAATGATGTGTGAGGAGTGACCTGCCAGACAAGGAGCCCAGTTTCAGGGTTTGCTGTGGGAATTGCCTGGTCAATGGACTTCCACCACTCAGGCTCCAAAACCTGCAACTCCAAACTGAAGAAATGTTTTATTTGTGATATGTGATGGCTTTAGCAAAATCACGATTTAAGGTATTGTCCCAAGAAAAAAATGAAGCAATTATTTCAGCTGAAACCCAGCTTTCTATGTGACTCTATCATGGCTGCTGACAGGTTTTGGTTTTTTTCTCTGCTGAAAACTGCCCCTTTGTTGAGGACCCCTCTCTACATGGTAGCTATGTGATGGAGACTAGATGTCAGGCAACTGAAGGACAGGATACTTAAGGACTTAAACATTCTAGGAGGATTTAGGTCATGGGATCTGGGGGTCTTGTGGAATCCAGCAAGGATCTTCAGTGCAAGATTTTGATTTCAGAACATATTCATAGGTTATTTGGTCTGCACCCCAGTACATCATAGGACCTTAAAACAATATGTAGTCCTCCTGTACTGCAAACAGAAATCCCTGGGAAATACAAACAATTCGTCAGAAAGAGATGTGAGTTGGATCTGAGCTCATCTAATGATCTGACACTACCTTGCCCTGATATTTTGTTACAGTAATTAAGCTGCTTCACTGTTTAAAGTGGCACCTTCTTTCATTTAAATGTCTCCGTTCTTCTCTCAGCTACTCTTGTTACATCTTTTCTCCAGTAGTTAAATGTATCTTCAATACACAGAACCTTATCAACATCAAAATATTCCATTCTTAAGTCAACTTTTGAGCTTTATTTTGGTAAATTTAAGCAGAGTACACTAATTAAGCCTATCGATGCAAGATTGTTTTTTCTCCCTCGAACTGCAAAATTCTGCTTCCTCTCCAACTTTTCAGTATCTTTTCTGAAATGTAAAAATGGCCGCATGTGGTATTTCTGTGGTAGTGTCAGACATGTCCTAGCAAACACTGCTCTTCATTTGCAAGGTGCAGAGTTATGCAGAGGCTTTGTGGCAAATAGTTTAAGGCGAAGCATATGTAGAACACATTTTGAGAATCCTTTAAGGACCCAAAATTGGATCCTTCTACTGGTGACAACTCCTAAGTGCTCCCACATAACATCCCTTAAGTAGAAGTACTTGCTTGGAACAGTACTTAGCCATATGCAAGCTCACTTGGTGGGGTGCTGTTGTTGTGACTGAGTTACTACAAGGAAAAGCCTTACCCTCTCTAGAAATCCCAATGCATAAATGTGCTACATAGGCTCCAATTCTTTTGCTGAAGCTAAGACAGGAAAAGACTTTTTTTTTTTTTTTTTCCACAGGTTAAGTTTTCCCTGTTCCCCTTTCCTCAGTGAGGTGGGCTGTGTTATCATTTTGGCTGGTATTTTATACAATGGAGATGCACCAGCATGACATCCTAGTGCAGACATCCTTCTTCCAGTGACAAAGTCCTTTGAGCATTCAGGGTCTGCATTGATGCTGGGCAGTTTTCCCAGTGGCTGCCAAAGGATTTAGGAGTGCCAAGCTCACTATTTCTCAGTGGTATTTCTGCTTCTAACTTCCTTCGGTGCTTTTTTCAAAGCTCTGCAGCAACACACTCCCATCATGGCAAAGGAGCAAAGCGCTGAAAGCAAGACAGAATTTGCCGTCTTGCCTTTGTACAAAACAAAACAAGCACAGAAATTAGGGGAGATTTTTCAGAACAAGAATCTCAAGTAAAGGAAAATACTGTCATATTGGGCAATGTGCCTGCTCCTGGAGATACTGTGGGTTTTGAAAAGCTTCTGATTTATCCAGTCTGTTTTGTAAGCCACAGGGGACTACATGACATGCTGCAGTTCTGCTTGCTGAGATGGAGGCTTTACCACTCTCTGCTGCTCCTGTCTGCCTGACAGTATCTCTGGGAACCCAGTTGAGGTTGTGCACTGGGACTACAGAATGGGGTCCCTGGGAAGAACCTTTCCAGGGAGAAATTTTCAGTCCAGGCCTGCATCCTTGCAGCAGCATTTCTTAGCTAAACAATAAGGTCTACATGTGGTTTTTCACACTTATATCTCTACCTACACCCTCACACACAGGTAAACTGAATATTTATCACCACTCCTTTTGCATACACCTGCAAACCCGGAGCTAACATGCACAGAAAATCAGTCTTATGTTGGGTGGGGAGGTTGGAAATGCAAATTATGGAAGCAGCTCTTAGCTATTAAAGTGCACAACCCATCACGAGAACTCACTGGGAGATCAGGGAATGTAATTTGTATGAACTAATGGTGTAGCAAAAACTTTTGCTGCAGAAGGAAACTTTGAGGTTTGAGGTGGTTCAAAGCCAGAGGACATAAAGATACCTCCTGCAAAGTAGAGACCTGCTGGAGGTTTTGAAAGATCTTCCATGTAGGGGAAAAACAGGATTAAACAAATCCATTTATACATATATGAATATCCAAATGTTTCAAGATGACATGGAGATTGCAGCATACTGCCTGGAACTAGTAGTGGTGGATTCAGTGAGGAACTGGCAAGACCAAAGTAACCACATAGCTTCTGAGTGTCTTGGAACATGGATCTCCTCCATAACAGAATAAATAGTATTTCTTTCTGCAAGCCCATGAACCTACTGGATTACCAGTTTTGCACTAACAAAAACCTGTTGGGAGGGGAGTGCTTTGAAGGCAGTACCACTTATTCACAGCAAAGACATCCCTTTGCCTACCTTGCCCTGAGTGTGGTGTGCGGGGTGAAGCTCGCAGTTTCTGTGCATCATCATTTAGCCTGGAAAAGACCTTTAAAATCACCGTGTCCAACCAAATCCAGTGGCACTTCTGTAATTTTTCATTTTTTCCAGGACAAGAGAAAAACTTGCTTCTCTTGATACCTTCTGATCCACTTGTACAGCTATGAGGAATGCAGGATTTTGTCCTCTCCTACATGAAGAGCTCTGAAACCCAGATTTACTTCACTAGAAAGCATTTAATCATGGGACTGTGATCTCATTTGGAGTGGATATAGCAATCCCTCTCCTTCTGCATAAGCATTGCACAGAGTAGCTAAGAATCAATGGATATCATAGAGGGAGAGAAAGCTTGCATGCCTCTTTACTCTAGGGAGTGGGCCTGTCTGGGAGGAGTAGGAACTGGGATTAGCTGTAGGATTTAAATGCAGTCATGTGCTCTTAACCTAAGGACTGTATCACCCTTCCCCTTAAGCAGATGCTTCTCCTACAGTTACAACCAGCCTGGACTTTTTAGTCATGGTACAATTCACTGCCACTGAGCTGATCAAATTATCACAGTGTCTGGTTTACAATATCACTGATTAAGTCACAGAGGAGGAAGCTAATTATAGAGGAGCATGCTATTTGCACACAGGGATGCTGTAGCAAGCTCTGCAGGAGGCAGATGGAAGTATTTTGAAAGAAAAAAAAGGGCAGAAAGGCATATGCAGCAAAAAAAAAAAAAAAATTGTAGGAAATCCTACAGCTCTTCCTCTTTCTCTTGAGGCATTTCTTTTGTACAGCAGAGATGGTCTGAGAAACACTCTCAGAATTTGAGGGAACAATTCCAAGAAGCTGCTTTAATTTTATTACTGGACATGTGATCATTATGCTACAGACTAGAATAGCTCAAGCTTGGTTTTAATGTCAACCTGTCAGTGTATTCATCACTGAACAAGCATTACATAATTACACTGAATCACAAGATTAGAATATAGGAGGTTTTTTTGGGCAGGCAAGGGTATTTTAATACAGACTGATCTAATTTGTATTGATCCTTCTTTCTTTAACATGTTTAAGAGTAAACGTACTTGGGAGCCAACCACATCATAAAAATGAGGTCTGGGTCAAATGGAGGAGAGCTGTGGCACAAGCACACTGTGGGTACATGCTCACAAGATTCATTGAAGCAAATGGAACCATTAACTGTGTACAGTGCCTTTGAAGTGAAACATTTTAAATGCCAAACAATCTAATATTGTATTTACAGCTGACATTTTCTACATTGACCAAGGGTGCTTTTGCATTACAACTTCCCAATGGGAAGTAAAAGTTTCCAGAATGTGAATCTGCCATTGCTTTATTTGTCTCTTGTGTGATGGCTTATAAGGGAGTTTAATAAAGAACTGTTGGTACAGCAGCTTTTAACCCCATTTGTATGTATGTTAAGGCCAGAGAAAGATACAGGGCCAGCGAAGGTTAACCTGCTTTATAAATCCTGTGGAATAAAGCTTTCTGACTTGTTACCATGAGATTAAAAAAAATAATAAAAAGTCTGTTGACCAGGATTTCATGGAAATGCTGCTTTGACAGCTTTTTTTGCAAAAGCTGGCACAGTTTAGCTCACAAACCATAACAGGCTACTTTTCTTAGAGAAGATTAGCAGAGAAGGGGGGATGAAGTGACTTTCCTATAGGACATATATGAATCCCCAGCAGTCACATCATTAAACCCCCAATAGGTCAGCAGAAGTGTAGATAGCAGAAGTAGAAGGAGGAATTGGATTGCTCCACTTTGGCTAGTTCTGGAAGGGCATTTAGCAGACCGTTTTCAGTTTGACAGGATCAGTTAGCACAGTAGGACAGGAGGAAGGACCGTAATTTCATCTCTGTGGGAATGACCATTGAGAAATCAGGTGGTAGGAAAGGTACAAGCATTTTACTTCATGAGGGTGAGCTTTGAAACAGGAGTCATTTATTTTGTCTCTGCTTATAGAGGACTTAAGTAGCAGTCAGCTGGGTGCTGAGTTTTTGTTTTTTTTTATCTGCAGACTGGTAGGTAATTTTTTGAAGGAAGAATGGGACTAAGGAATAGGAGGTGCTGTGTGAACTACCTCTGTCTGGGGTATCAGTAATACCACAGCTTGCACATCACCAGTGAAAGCCTGAGCTATCAGCAGACTGTTGCTGCTTGCAGTACAACACCTTTGCCTTCAATGCTGAAGATGAGACAGAGAGACAGGCTGTCAGCACATGTTCACACAGAGGAAGGAACAAACTGCTTGAAAAAAATATATCTGAGGTGTGACTTTCCTTCTGCTGGCATAACCTTACCTTTGTTCAGACCCCGTGCAATTTGGAAATGCCTGGCCTGAGCATCCTGGAGCCAGGGTAGTCTGTAGTCTCCAGTTCTCAGAGAGGAACTGTCCTGGAGTTGACATGCTTTAACCCCAGCCAGGAACGAAGTACCATGCAGACACTCATCCTCTCCTCCACCCCCCTCAGGGGAGAAGAATCAGAAACAAAAAAAGTAAACTTTGTGGCTTGAGATAAGAACTGTTTATTGATTGAAGGAAAGAAAAATATAATAATAATGATGATGATGATAATGGTAGTAATAACAGTTTTAAAAGGTTCCCTCCAACTCAGACTATTTTATGATTCTCTGAATTGTAATGCAAAAGAGACAGAGATAAAATCTGGGAAAAAACAAGTGATGCTCAATAGAGCTGCTCACCACTCACTGACCAATGCCTAGTCAGTCCCCAAGCATCGATTGGCACATCCCAACCAATTCACTCAATTTTACAGACTGAGTTGATGTTCTGTGGTGTGCAATATCCCTTTGGCCAGTTTGGGTCAGCTGTCCTGACCATGCTCTCATTCCCAGCTTCATGAGCAATTCCTTACCAGCAAAACATGGGAAACTGAGTAAGTAACTTATGGGAACCAATACTGAACAGCAGCCAAAACATCAGTGTGTTATCAACATTATTCTCATCCTGAATCTCAAAACACAGCACTACACTGGCTACTAGGGAGAAAATTCTATCTATCCCAGCTTAAACCATGACGGCAGGGAACATCAGTAGCTGGCATCTAATTTGGTACATTGCAGCACAAAGTTTGAAGTGAACAGAGAATGAGCCCAACATATTTTTTCTAGCTGAAGGTAATTAATTATGTGGGAAAACCCTGGCATGGAAAGTGTCAACACCCTAATGGATTACTCCTGTGTCTGTGCCAGAGAGGCATCCACTGGTGCCAGTTTGTGGAATACTCAGAGGTTTGCCTCTGTGAGTTATTGTTCCTTGGGTAGTATTTCTTCTGCTACTGAAGTTCTCACTTGTCTATTAGAGATGCTTGCAAGTCCCAATAACAGCCATATCAGCTGTCTAGTCTCTGGATTGATGTGCCCAGCAGTGCTTCCCTTTGAAGTGACCTGTTGGGCACTATTAAACTGTTAACTGGAGTCAGTTTTCTTTCATAATAACTCGTATGTGGTCGTGTTTGGGATTTGTGCTGGAAACAGTGTTGATAGCACAGGGATATTTTCAATAGTGCTGACTACTATTGAAAGGCTTTTTCTGCCTCTCACCACCCCCCACCAGCGAGGGGGCTGGGGGTGACAAGAAGCTGGGAGGGGACACTGCTGGGACAGCTGATCCTAGCTGACCCAAAGGATATACCATACCATACCATACCATACCATACCATACCATACCATATACCATACCATATACCATACCATATACCATACCATATACCATACCATACACCATACCACACCATACCCAGCACATAAAGCTGGGGAAAGAAGAAGAAACAGCGTACCTTGAGAATGATGGCATTTGTTTTCCCAAGTAAACTCTACATGTGGAGGAGCTCTGCTTTCCTGGGGATGGCTGAGCCTGCCCGTGGAAAATGGTGAATGAATTCCTTGTGCTTGTTTTGCTTGTGTTCACAACTTTTGCTTTACCTATTTAAGTGTCTTTATCTCAACTCATGAATTTTCTCACTTTTGACATTCTGATTCTTTCCCCCACCCCCACTGGTAAGGGAATGAGTGCACTGCTGTTTGGAGCTAAGTTGTTGCCTGGGATTGACTATTCACTGAATAAGTGTGTGACACTGCCACAGGGGTAAGAAAAACATGTCATGTCCAGTTGTGGCAAATTCAGCATTCTAAATAGGTGATAACATATATAATGATTTTCAGCTTTATTCATTCAGTACAGTAAGTTGCAAGTCACCTGTAACATAAGCTTGAAAATAAGGAATGCTAGATAATTATGTCCTAGTATTTACTTTCTGAACTGGTCTAAGGAGGATGTTTAAATGTGGAGAACAGGCCTGCTTAAATGTTCATAAGAGTCTCAGTATAAAATCCTAATGAGCAATAATCTGTCTCTAATTCCTCTAATGTAGTCTCTGGTCTGAATGATAGCACTTGTATTACTTTCTATGAAACCCATTTACCTCCTGCAATTCATTTGACTGTAATTCTTTTGCAGTTTATATTTGGCTGGTTTTGTTTTATTCTTAATAGTAATTCTATCTAAGCACAGATGCATTTCTTTAAAAAAAAACCCTAAACATATTTAAATAGTACTGAAATAAGATTCTTCTAGCTGCAGCTATAATAACACCTCTAATGTTTAACAAGCCACAAGAACTGGAAGAATAGAATAATTTACTTGACTCATAAAAGAGCAGAAGTAGTTACATAAAATGAACATATCGGTCTGCTGTTATTCCTATTCCGCACAGCTCCCTGTGGCTTATTTCATTTTAAGCTTATTTTTCTTTTTTTGAGGAAAATTAATTCGATGATGATACAGTTTCTTCTGGGTCAGAGAGACCAGGTTAGCCAGAAAGAAATGACTTCTCAGAAACAGAAATATGATATGCTTCCTGGCTTTCAACCCTGTTACTAGGACAATAGATGGATATAAATTTCAACAAATACAAAATAAGCCCAATTGGAGAGCTACTCCAAGAGGGATTCTGAAATGAGACAAAAACAAATGGGTTTATAGAACTGTAAAACAAAATACTACATTACTTATACACTTTTCCTGAAGGCATAAAATGATATTAAAAAATCATTTGCCATGCTAACTTAGTCACCTGAGAATCTTTGGGAATGACACTTCAATTCCACTTTCTTAATGACCATGTGGGTTTGTGAAAGTGGAAAGACAACAGAATTAATTTTTCTGGAGTGGTTCATTGCTGGAAAGACAGCAAAGTGTCCCTAGCAGCTCTGAGACAGGCGCCTGCTCCGAACACACATTTAAAGGTCAGGCCCCGTGTCAGATCTAGTCATTGTGGCTGATACTCCAGCCTGCACTAGGACTGCAGAGGTACTGCTGGCAGCTTCAGCAGGAGTCTTGTTATGTATCGAGCAGCCTTTCCAGTCCTCCTATAATTCTATGTCTTCTAGTTTTACAAGGCTGTGCATTGTACCTCCCTAATTTAATGCTCCTTTGGGGAAAGTGTAACATTTGGGGCAGGCTGAAAACTACTACTAGCTGTCTGATGATGTCCCTTGGCAGTCAGAGGTCTGTCTTCCCAGGAGGGGACACTTGCAGTGTTTTCAGGACCGGATCTGCCTCATTGAGTGGTCTAGTGGCTTACAGCTCGTATATTGGTATTGAGTAGATACGCAACTCAGCTGCTATTGACTTGTCTCCACTGAAGTGCACAGGGCTCTGATCGCTTTCCTTTGTGTTAAACAGTTCTGCTACTTGTCTAGGACGATGTAGGGGGAAAAGGAATTGGGTTTTGTATATTCTACATTTTAGCCCAAACCTTTGTCCTGTTTTGGTGAGGGGAAATAGCGAACTTGTGTACAAGGTAATTGCATTCTCTGACTTGTTGACAGGAAGCAAGAGCAATTTTCATAGTTTATTTGCTAGAGTGATTTCCAACTCTTTGAATGAAAGATGAGCTTGTTGAATCGAAGCCTACGTTTAAGGCCTATAAAACATGACATGATGAGAGAAGGCTGTGTATGTATGACTAAATTTCCTCCAAGGGATTACACAGAGCCCCAGGCTGGAGCTATCAATACCGTAGGGAAGTGTTTCTTTAGCCAGCGACCAGATGAAAGGTGATCTTCCTACTGGGAGTTAGCACTGCTGGTGCTTTCAGTTCTGGAAATCCTTATGGTAAAGGGGATTGCTGAGAGCAGCCCCTGCTCTGTTTTGTGAGGCCAAAGGTTTGGCCTTTTATCATGTGTCTTGCTCTCCCTCTGTACAGCTGTGCTGAGACTACAATTTTGCTGTGGCTTCAGCCATTGCCATGGTACTAGAGTATCTGTGATATCATGGACAGCAGGAAGCCAAGGTAACGATAGGACTAAGAAAATAGCTATTAATTCTGAATATAGTCCATCCTCTGCTTAGATCTTATTTGTATTGCTTTTCTCAGTCAGTTTTAAGCCCTCAATAGCCTGTCATTGTTGATAATTATCACAGCTGAGAAATCATTGCTGAATAATAAAATGTCTCTGAAGGAGATTGAGGGGCAACAAATAAGGAGATCTGGTGTTCTGCACGTTATGGTTGTCTCTGTACAGCTTTGCTCTACTGGGAAAATATAAAAAAATATGCTTGCCTTTTGGCTTTTCCTCCCAGTCCTCCAGGATGAGGGTGAGGGGACATGCTGGGCCTGGGCATCGTGCAGGGCTATTCCACAGGTGAGGGGTACAGATATCTCACAGCAGGATACAGATATCTCCCTGAAGTACAGAGGATGCTTCCCCTGGCATCAGGGCTCACCTGCTCCTGGTTTAGCCAGGCACAGAGCAAACTCCCCCTGGCTATGCCAGCCACGCAGAACCAAGTGCAGGGGCAGAGTGAGAAGCAGAAAAAGCATTGAGGATGTGCAAGCAGGGCTTGTACAGGGGCTTTTGTGCAAGAAATAAGGAAAATATCCCCTGTTACCACCACTGTTTCCAACAAAAATCCCAAATGCAGGCCAATGCCACCTGCTGTGAAGAAAATTATCTCTACACCGGCCCAAAGCATCACACTGGGCTGGTGCAGAGATTCACCTTTCCACTCCCTCTCCTGTGTGGGGCAGCAGGACTGAGTCAAATGGCTTTCTTCTGGGCAGAGCCAAGGTGTGGGACCTGGCTGACTGGAGCTCTCCTTGCAAAATGAGGGCTTCTTTTTTCCTCCTGTCATTTATTAATGGATTTTGGGATGTGTATGACAATGGGGAACTGTTTCTTCATGCTTAAGTTTTCTTGGCATCTCACTTTGGACTTTAAACATGCCAGCAGTACAACTGGGTATGCTTTTAACTTGGGGTGCAGGTGCAGTGAGGGTTTCTGTGGGGAATGTAGTTGGCTATTTTGTGGGGTTCTGTTTGACTTCGGGTTTGTTTTTTCAGTGAAGCCAAATCAAAAAGGGTTTATATTGTTATTAAATGATGGCCACACTTAGGCATTTAGAAGCTCTAGTTCTCTTAGGACTATGGTCTGGCAGCAGTGGGTTGACCTGGGAATGTGCCAAGATTCCTTGCTCTCTCCAGGTTTCCTAGAATATATGATTTAAGTGCCTGAAACTTGTTGGGATGAAACTGGCCCTCAGGACCTGATTCAGAGTCAGGTGTTATTTCACAAGAGTGGCATCAGGCTTGTATTTATTTTGGAGTGATTTCAGGATGTCTTTTGATATGGCACCAAGCGATACTTGGTGTCTCCTGCAGGGCTGTGTGAGCTGAGTCTGTCCATTTGATGAGTAGCTAAAGGGAGACAAACTACAAGGAATTGCAATAATCAGGTTGCTGGGGATGGGGCAAAATCAATATCTGAGGCAGAATTTCAGTATTGGGAAACAAATGTCAGCAAAGTCAGGTATTATTTAAGAAATGGAGAATGTACTGGGGGTAGGGAGAGGGGAAATAGTGAGCGGCTTTTTCCCTTTTTAATTTATTTTTTGGTGTATGTTTATTGTGGGCTTGTTGGTTTTGTATGTTGGTCAGGTTTTTTTAAATAGCCTTTAAGTTCTGCAGGTAACCCATATTGTGGGTTACAGTCCAAATTGATTCTGAAGGCAAGGTTTTATCCAAAAGGTGAATCTGTTGAAAACAAATGGAAATGGACTATAAACTATAAGGACAATGGGGTGACAAGGTATCATAACTTCAGATTTGAATGCATTTATGTGTAAGAAAACTTTATTACGTTTGGGTTTTCACTGTTGTATGGAGCTGGGGAACAGACAGCCCAGCATAACAGCATCAAATGAGGAAAAAGTGAAATAAATCTATAGAGTAATAGAAAGCTGTTGAGAAATGCAGAGTTTCAGCAAAGGGCAATATCATAAAGGCCAGCATGGCCTATGGATTCTGAGTAAACTTAAATTTCAAGCAACTTTTTATGCAGTAACAAGCTGAGCTGAAAAGGCAGAGGAGGAGGATACCAGACAATAAGGACTTGTCTCTCGAGTGCAGCTAAGTTCTAAATCAATCGCATGGAGCTTTTGAAATGCCAGTGAATGCTTCCAAGCATTATATTAAAATTTCATGATCAATAATGCTGAAAGCTTCACTACACACAGGCTAAAATAACAGTTGATAATTCACCAGTATATGAATTTAATAAAATGTTGTTCACCAGTGTTAGTTGCAATGCACTGTCCAGGTTACCCTCTTGATTAGAAATTACCTGTCAAAACGGTCCTTTTTTGTTAGGTGAGCATAGATCAAAGACTGTGCTTGTTCTCTGGTGTATTTACTGCCAGAAGTAGGTGGCTGTTTATTCAAACTTGGTCTAGCTGCTAAGGAACATAGTTTTTTTTTCCTTTCTGTAAAAGGTATTATGGTCTGCATCAAAGGAATGCCTGCAGGCCCAGCTGAGTTCAGGACTCTATCATTCCAGTCAGCAGCAGTCCCTGTCCTAAAGACTTAAAGTATAAATAGACAAGAGCCAGAGGGCAGGGAAGTGGAAGCAAGTTTTTTAAAAGCAGGTAGAATTGATTACAAAGACTCCTTTAGTTATCCTTGGAAAACCCAGAGAATTGATTATTAAACCTGTTTTCAACACATAGCTTTATCTGTCCAAGATGCTGCTTGAAATGGGACTCAATTATCCAGGAACTTTAACTTTTTTTAAGATCTGCCTGAAGAACCGTATTTTTCTTTTTCATTAAAAACATGAAGTTTTTTTAGACTTATCAACTTGAATATAGACAGAAAGTTTGTGTGTTATGATATTGAGTGCTAAATTACTTAACTTTTGACTTCTAGGTAGTTAAAGTCCCTGTATGATGCTGGAGCTAACTTTGTGTTTACTTGCTATCTCAGTAGTTTGCATATTTTCTTCCTATTTATCCGGCATGTGAAAAATATTCAAATCCCTCATCTGACTGAGGGGTTTTGAAAACAACTGTTTCCCAGGACTTGCAAATATTTGGCTGTCTGTAGAATATTTTAGGATGCTTTTACTGTTTTTTTGTTGAACCTCTTCCACTTATAAATGAGCAAGAATTTGGTGTAGTGCAAATGAGGGCAAGACCATCTTTCAGAGTGGCAGCTAGGGTGGGCAAAACCAGGCTTTTTAGCTGTGCTGCAAGAGCTACTTCTACTTTTTAGTATTTCAGGATTATTTGGAAATGGAAGCTAGAATGCAGTGACCCCTCTGCTCAAGGTATTGGTTTCAGAAATGCAGGTATGCTGCTTGATTTGTGGATAATTAGGTCCATATTACGCCATTTGAAATAATGCAAAATTCTTTCAGGAATAAAGAATGAGAGAATTTTGTCACATGTTCTTCTGCTTAAAGGCATACTATAATTTAATGATGATGTACTCTCCTGACATATGGGAAAACTGGGTTTACATCACTGTTTATTTTTACAAGTTCTTATGCTTAATAAACAAAAAATGAGAAAACAGTCTTCGTGAAAATAACACAATTCTCTGAGGTATTTCATCGTTATAGATATGTCAGAGCTTTTGGTAACTCTGCAGCAGCTGGCAATTCTAGATGGTATTGCCTGGAGGATGTGGGTACAGGCTTGTCTAATATTGGGGATTACATGATGGTGTTGAATAATGTGATAAAATATTACATATTTTGTACAGGCAAAATCTTTCATTACCTCCAAGTGAGTCTGACCATTAGAACCCCTAATGCACTCCCCTAATTAGTTGCCAAAGCCCCTACTTTGATTAGATGTTCGCAACTTCAGTGCATTGATTCTTTATGCCCTATAATGGCAGAGGCTGCTGTCCAAAACAGTTATTTTGTTGAAGTTTGTGTGTCTTGATATATTCTGCTGTTTCTTATATGGTTGGATATCTGCCCAGGATTTGCTTTGAAGTATGAAACATAAAAAAAAATAATCTGATTTTATTGTATTTGTCAGGGATATGGTAAGCCATAAAAATAAAACATATTGTAGGTCTTCACTAACTCACAGTAATGGCCTTGAATCCTTCTGTGGGAAACTAGTTGTTACAAATTAGCAAGAAAATGTGCATTCACAAATAAGCAGTATGTTGCTCATTTATTTGGACAATTGTTCTTTAAATAATTTATGGCAACACTTCATAGTGATTAAGTAATACAGATACCCCAGTAATATGTCTTGCAAGAGTAAGGAGGGAACAATAACACACATTTACTACTAAGTATTTTCCTGGACATGGGCTGAGTCTAATGGGAAAAATTATTCTTGTGGAGTATGCAGGATGTTCATGAGTAGTAGTCTGAACACCTTGGAGATCCTGATGAACCTGTAGAGAAAACTGGAGAAGACAGGATGTCCTGTTCTGTGTGGGTCCTGCTCCTATCATGCCTCAGGATTTTGGCTTGGTTAATCCTGCTTTGTGTTACTGCAAGCAGTGCAGAGGCAGCTGTTTGGATTCATATTACCAGCTGAAAGATTGGTTAGGCACTGGAATAAGTTGCCCAGGGAGATGGTGGAGTCACCGTCTCTCCAGGTGAAGGGAGTGTTAAGAGGTGTCTGGATGTGGCACTTGGGAATATGGTTTAGAGGCGATTATGGTGGGGCTGGATTGATGATTGGTCTGGATGATTCTGAAGATCTCTTCCAACCTTGATGATTCTTATTTAGAGTTATGTTTAGCTTCTACTGCTAAGTGTGAAACATATACATAGATCCCACAAAACTTATCTTTTGTTTTTAATATAACAGATTTGAAAACTGTCAAGGTGAGGCAGTCTGGTGCAGTGCTAGATCATGGAAGACAAGGGGTGATTTCCTCTGCTTCTCTTGAGTTCTGTGAGATGGGGCAGGTGCCAATATTATTCTGTGCCACAGCTCACTCAGTAAGTATCCTCTTATCTCACCTGATGGGCTGGGAATAATTACAACAAGATGGTATGTGAATGGATATGCTGTATCTATTTTAGAGTAGTCCAAAAGCTGCTGCTAGGGATTTTGGCTCTGAAGCTGTTAGAAGCTATGATATTGCAAAGGCAGATTCCATTACCTATGGGAGTCATTGTTCAAAACACTGGTGTTTCATTTCAGAGATTGTTTGATCTGACCAAGAGTGAAAAGCAGTCTTGGAAAATTGCTACACCCAAATAAATGATCTGCTGTGGCAATCTGGCTGTACCTTTCACAGAATAGAAAGTATGAGAAAGACATTTTAAGACAAGTACCTTCTCCCCCTGCCCCTTCTTTGCCAAGTCACCAGAAAAAAACTGTTTCAGTTTGGGTTTCCAAAGCAACAACCATTCTAACAATTCTAGGACTTTTTTTTTTTTTTCCTATTTTTGTTCAATGAGGTGGAAGAAAGGTGCCACTTAGAACCACAGAATGGGTCAGGCTGGAAGGGACCATAGTGGGTCATCTGGTCCAAGCTCCCTGCTCAAGCAGTGTCACCCTAGAGCACCTGGCACAGGGTTGTGTCCAGATGGTTCTTGAATAGCGAGGGAGACTCCACAACCTCTCTGGGCAATCTGTTCCAGTGTGAACTTATTCCAGCAAGGACTTCTAGATTTGTTTTTCCTTTCTAAATTTAGACTTTGTTTTAATACTGTCTTCTGATATCAAATTTCCACTTTAGTAAAAATATATTTTGAGCCTTGTTTTGACACTGTGATAGGACCCAGGAGGTCCTTGGAGAAACCCTTGCTGGATCAAAGCAAGGCAGGGCAGAGCAGTACAACATATGGTTAATGCAGAGGAGTGACACCCAGGGAAAATGCTGCAAGAGACAGGGTTACATGTCCTAACTGCCATTTGCTGATATACAACAGCATATATTTGCTTATAAATGCAAAAGCCTTTAAAGATTCTCTGGAGGATTTGGCTGTCCTCTAGGTAGAGTTTTGATTGAGGAACTGTGGCACAAAATATGCTCTACACCTCCAGTTTGAATCCTGGTGAAAAAAAGGCAGGTGAGAAACTGGGAAATGCCAGGCTATCACAGCTACCTCCAGCCAAATTAGTTGATTTTGGCTTATTTTTTGCCTGATACCACCCACCACCTTGTTCTACCCCTGCAGAAAAAAACCACATTTTTTTTTCTCTGTTTCATTAATGTCTTATTAATTTGAAAAATAGAGATTCAGGTGACTAGAACCTCTCCTGTACCAAGTGAATTTGATGTAAATTTGATTTAGTCAAGTTGTTGAGCTTTTTTGTTTGTTGTGATTTGGTGGTGGTTTTTTGTTTGCTTGTTTTGTATTTTAACAATAGAATCTCTGTACAGTGAATTAGCTTGAAGTTTTCTGGCTCAAGGGAACTGCAATGCCTCAAAGCATCTTTGCTTGACTAGAACACAGAACATAATTCCTATAATAATAAAAAGCAACTTCATACAAGACCAGCTGTAAATTTGGCTGGTTGTGACGTAAGAAATGTTAGCTCCTCCTTTTATCAGTTGGTCCAACTGAAAAGCTACACAACTTCCTTGCTGGATCTTTGGAACTTTCTGTTATCTTCAGTATTGGCTAATTCACAGTTGGTGTAATACATGCTTAGTTTTGGGCCATCATTTGTTTGAATTTAATATATTTTTTCTCCACAGGATGCTCCTCTGGAGTTAAGCTGAAGAGGACTTTTCATTCTTTTTAGGAGCAATGCTCATCTGAAGTCCTAAAGCCCCCATTTCCTTTATGCCAGGAGTCTTCCTTTGTAGCTCTTCTTTTAAATAATTTATCGTAAACTGAAGACTGATTCTGAATTACTGCTGTCAGGTCTCAAACTGACTTTTAGTCTCCCCTGCTTATTACTGATTGTGACAATCTGTGTGTGGCATATAGCTAAGCAATCCTAGCCATAAACAGTGCATAGATTTTTTTTCTGCAAAAATTTGGGCAAAAGAAAGTTCATTTTTCTGTTAGCCAGCGTGGTGGCTGTAACTGCAGAGTCAACACTTGCTCAAGGTTACTGTGCATTGAGATACTGGGATCTTTCTTCCTTTTCTTTTTCCTTCCCAGTATGCTAAGAATAGGGACATATCCATGGTAACTATGTTATGCCATGGCAAATGTTGAATTTCTGTGTGTGTGTGAAACAGCAACAGCTGCATGGTACCATTTCTAAGCATTTTCACCTTATGTATGTTGGGCAGGATAAGAAGGTTACCTCATACATTACCAGCTTTAAAGCATCTGAGTTGCAGTATCCTGTGTTTGTACTTCTCTTCATGCTTGGCTTTTATCTATAGCAGTGAGGTGCTGGGAAAATAAGCCTTGCCATCGAACTCCCCAGAGCTTGTGAATCTCTGGAGAGTGTAATTAATGCCCTTAGAGACATTTACAAGTGAGGAGAGAAAGAGAGAAGTGTAAATTTACCCCTACTCTTTATTATTTCTGGACTCAAAAGCTCTGTGTCCTGCTGGTTTTACTCAGAATCAAATGTCACTTCAAAACATCCTGGAATTATTGACAACTTCCAGATTGCTGAACAGGACTGTGGCAAGTTCTCACTGTATGATCACATCTGGATGGCGTCCTGTCCTCAGGGGGATTAGTCAACTAAACCTCAGCTTGGTTTTGTCTGAAAAAGTGATAACTTGTCAGAGACTTTGCAAATGTTACCTGTTGATATCAGGCTGTGAAAATGTAAGCTATGGTCAGCCTGTATATCTTTTCAAACTCAGCAGGGTCAGGCACTTATTTCTTTAAATGTCTGGTCCAAAACAGCATTTCAGCTGAAATGGTTCCTGCCCTGTGAAAGAATAATTGGATACAAATTTGTTTGTCTTTTGGAACATAGTTGATTGGGTTCTAATCTAATTTTGGGATTGAAAATCTCTTTCCCTGCCAGCCAAGTCACACAGGTTAGCAAGGGCTGCCTCTGGAAACAGTAGTATGCAAATACAAAGACGAGCTCTGAAGCAAGAGTCCAGGCTTATAAGGAGTGCTCCTCCAGAAACTGCCCAGTGCAGGATAAAGGGACTCTGTTTCTCTTTGTATTGGACACCTCCACAGGGTGGTTCAGCCTCCTGGAGTCTGGAAGAGTTTTCCAGGCTGTTAGGTGGTCCTAGGCTGACACGGATCTCAGCTTGGGCACTTAGCAGGTCTCTTGTAGGGTCATCTGTACCGGACACTTCATAGCAGTAGCTGCCTGTGAGCTGAATTCTAAAGCTTCAGTTTTCTGGCATCCCTCAAATCTCTGTGGCAGATGAGAAACCGAGACACAATGTCTGAGAAGGGTGTTTCAGTTCCTGCCTGGCACAGCTCTTTCTGTGTCTACCTTCTGCAACAGATTTCTTCTAGGCAGTGCAGACAAATTCAAAGACTTGAGTGTGTTGCTTTGTCTTGAAGGGCGGAAATTGCTGCTGACTTTAAAATCTGAAGAGTGCAAATAATGCTTTTTGTGAGAGGCTGCAATAACAGGACAGCTCTGACAAAAACTATGCTATGACAAGTCGTTGGCTTTTCGACTTGAAATGTTATTTAAAATATATACTTTTAAAAATTTATGTTTTAAATTCTTAGTTTTATTGCTGAACACCTGCTACAGGGCTGTCTCACTTATATCCTCCTACCTGCTAAGTTTTGGTAGCCAAAAGTCACTAAAGATAGATTTTCTGTGAAAATATGAGTATGGCTGTGAATTCTCCTTCTTCGGTCCTGATGGGCTTTTTCTACAGGATGTGTGTGTGGGAAATACAATGCCAGTTACACTATAGATATTTTTTTCTCTTGGTAAAGTATTAGTAGCAGTACAAGTTGATGATCTTCTGCTACTCTCTGTTGCCACTGAGGACTCTAAAGCTTTTGGGACCTAAGGGAATATGATAGGCTCTTCTATGCCAGGGTAATACTGATTAATGTTCAGAGCCAGGTACATGGCTCTTCTGATATTTTCAAGGACATTGTATATATCATTTTTAGAATTCAGTGTACCTGTTTGCATTCTCATTTATTTGACTGTGGGTTTTACAAATTTAGCTAGGACCAGAAATCCTCCAAATTCAATAATAATACACAAATTTCATTACCCATATTCACTTTTTGTCCCTGCCCAGCATTTAAAAAGTAGGCAAGCAATGAATTTCATTATAATATGAAATACTGGAATTATTTCTGGACATAATATTGAGACTCTAGGGACAGTAACTTTTTGATTCTTGAATTACAAGAAGCCTATTTAGGTCATAATTTCATCTGCAATGCTACTTGCTCCTTGTAACAGGTTTCAAGAAAGACTCAGCTACTTTTTTCAGGGTAGTGCTGTACTGTACGGTACAATGTGTTGATAGATGATGACCCAAACCATGTGGGTTCAGAATTTCTTGTTCTGTGTTTCCTGTAATGTTAGTGGATTTACATCTTAGTGTGAATGTAATGGTTACTTGTTTGTATGAAAAATTAATTAATATTTTAGAACAATAACCTGTAACCTGTTAATGCCTTTTAATACTTTGGTTAAGGGAAAATGAGGAGGTAAAGTAATTCACAAGAGTACTTGGCTTGCTGAAATAGGTCAGGTATTACAAATAAACCTCTGAACTGTGATTCTGCCACAGAGAACTGCAACAGCAGATCTGAGAGCCAAATGATTGGATTTTCAGGATTTTTTGTGGAAATACGTATAAGGAGACTGTTCTTTGGGATATCACTGCCACAAATGAGTTACTCAGGCTATGTAATGGTCTGCAGCACCAGAAACTTCCATCCCTGCCCGGTGCTCAGGATGTGACTTACATCTCTCAGTTAGCACAGACAAAGCAAATGGGTGAGACTGATGATTGCCTGTTAACTTCAGTGCAACACATTATGAGAAGGATGGATGTGCTATTTGATGCTTTTATTATTAAGAATGCTCTATTACCTGTGACCTCAAAAGGTTCTAACAACTGCAACTTTCAAAACTATCAAATTAGTTTGGAATGTAGAATCCCCAAGACACAGATTGTTTTTTTAATTTTTTTTTCACTGGGGCCAGGACCACACACCAGGTGTCTGCAAAGGAACAAATAATACAAAGAAATATTAAAGTATTGAAGTATTAAAGTGTTGAAGGGAAGGGAGACCTGCTTCCTGCTGCTTGTCCTGGGTAATAAAAGCACTACTTTGACCTGCTATAAGACCAAGTGTGAGGTTCTTGAATCCCTTGATGATTATAGGAAATTATGTGGATGTGTGTGCGTGTAGATAGGTTATTTAGAATTATATCGTGGAATTAATTTAAACTGATCTTCAAAGGGGTATCAACAAATGGTTTCATTTGCCAGGGGAAATCACCTTTCATTGTCTTTAAATGAGAATGGTAATTAGGAAGAAGTTTGGGTGAAAATTGTTTCTTGGTCTAGCTTGTTACTTCACTATTCACGACATTACCAAAGGGAAATAGCCTTGTCCCTATCTAATCTGAACTCATCAACAAGTGCTCAAAAACACATGTGGCTTGTTAGTAAAGCCTATAATTAAAAGGAGGAAGGGAAAGCCTTCCTAGGACTAGCATGTAATAGGATGGGAATAAAAGGGTCAGCTTTATCTCATGTTGCCTTTTTCCTCCAAAGTGTGAGTGGTCAAGTCCTCACTCGGAACTTCTGCTCTCCCTGAAAGTGTTGTTTGCCCATGAGGTAGAGGAGCAAATTAAGAACTACAACCTGGCCAGGTTAAGAAAAATAATGCTGTGTTCTATGAAGCTGAGAAACATATAGTGATGAAATACCAAGGTTACTGTTGCCTTAAGTGGATGTTCATAACCAGCAATGTGGAACGGTAATGGACAGAATTTAACCTAAACCTATAACATAATAGAATTTGTCAAAAATGTAGCACTTGAATTTTGACAGCAGCTGAATACTTAAAGACAGGATCATCTAATGCCCTTGCATCTCCAAGGTGTTTATCTTCCTTTTTATACCTTAATAGTCTTGACTCTCATCCTGGCAATCTTCTTTAAGAAAGGCTGCAAATTAATGTATCCCATTTTAGGTGTATATGATACTTACGTGCTGAGGCTTTGAGATGGTCCAAGGTGGCCTCTGTTGGTAAGGCTTTGTGGGATAAAGAGCCAATGCCTTTGGCTTCATTTGATATTTATGTTCTCAAATGCCCCTTCTCTGTTTTCACAGCAGCATAATACATATATCTTAAGGATGAAATGGGGTTTTAATCTTCTGTGGTTTTTAAAGTATGATTATTCATAGGAGGGGAGAGGGAGGCAAGGGGTATTGTGGGAATTTAAAGAGACTTACTTAGCTGTATTTCTAAGCAGTTTTATCCTTCAAACACAATTCCTCTTTCGTGTCAGCAGTGACTGTCTGAATCATACACAGAGGAGAAAAGATGTTTGGGTAGGTGTGGATTTCTACCAGAATGCAGTTTTTGAAACATTAGTGATGTTCTTTAAGTGTGCATACTCAGCATAACGTATTCATTCTTGGTTGCCTCCTCATTCTTTTAGCTAATTAAAGCAATTTATTGGGGCATGAATATGCAACTAAGATAACTCTCAAAAGATTTTTCTTTTTTTGTTCTGTCTTGGTTTTGAATGCAGTTTGCATTTTTTTTTCCCCATATGCCGTTCTGACTACTGGCACATGGTTTTTAGTGTTATAATCTTGCACCCTGTTTCTTGAATGGCTTTGATTAAAGCTTTATATTTTTCTAGTGATGGTTATTTCTGTAGGTTTAATGAAAGTAATAATGATATTAAAAAGAGAGTAACCCCTCCTCCCCAAAATAGCTTTCTCTCTGCCTGATTCTTTTATTTGTTGAAGGAGATGTATTAGGAATTTTAATACATGTTGCTTCTAAATCCACACGTATCATAATAGGTACATTTATAGATAGCAGAAAATGTTGTGAATAGCTAATGGTGTGGGAATTACTGTGGAGCTATCTAAGTGTAAGCCATGGGAGTTTTCATCACTAATAACTGAGCAGGAAGTATAAAAATCTCAGGTACGTGTTAACTATAGTACTGCAATAATCGTGCAATCAAGGCATTTAATTGTTAATGGTGCATTTTTTTTTTTTGTCTTGCATCACCAGACACTCGACACCTTGGAAAGCATACATAAATATAGAACAAGTAGGCAGATTTGCTTTATAGAGGCATCTTAATTCAGGTGGAAGTTTAGCATCATTTGTATTCTGCTTTTGTTGCACTTCAAAATTGCTGGAGTACTCTGGCTATAAGAGTTTTTGTTGTAGGATTCTGGATTGTAGGTGTTGCACTTTCATAATGTCACCTTGTCAGCATGTACCTGATCCAAAGGGGACTGGGAATATTGTTTACAGCTGTTGGGCCACATAATTAATGTCTGTAACTTAAGTCTGTGAAGTGATGCCACTTTACACTTGTCTGTCCAGAGTGGGTGCTGTGCTTGCTGAGTGCTTTTGAGGAAGCAGAGGGCACTGCAGTGGGTCAGGTCTGCTGCCAGCAAGAGGCAGAAGACAATTTAATATTGATACTGTCCACACAGATTGGCCAGCTGGATGCTTCCAAAGCAGGTGGTAGAGTCTTTGTACTTGAAAGAGAAAAATATGATGTGAGAACTTTAAATTGGACACATCAGTCCCTAGTAAAAACTTACGCAAATTAGAAACCTCTCATTAAATGCAAGCTAGAAGGAGCAGCTTCCCCTTGTATTTGATCAGATTGTGTGGTTTTGATTGAAATAATTTCATTTTGTAGTGAGGATTTACCTTTTTATAAATTATGTTTAGTTAACTTAAATGTGATGTGAGATGTCTATACCAGGTCCCCAGATAACACTGGAATTATAATAGTTACAATTTGACAAATCTGACAAATCCCTGGTAATTGTTATCGTGGTTGAAATCTAATTAATAGTAGTATAGCGTTACTGTCGTACCTCCTCTGCGAAATTTAATAGTCACTTGGTGACTTTCAGACTGTGGCTGCCTGGTAGGCATACATGCTGCAGTGGTAGAGTAGGAATATGCAAATCCCAAACACCCAGCAATGTGCCCTTTACTGTGACATGCAGCACTTCTAAGGAAGCTTCTCTTGCACAACGAGGCATTGAAAAGAGTTTTCTTTCCCTTGGGTGAGGGGGGAAAAAAGGGGGCTAATGGAATATCAGTGCACCCTGGGGAAGTGTTTCTCTAGACTTTCTTTGCTTTAATTCTCTGCTTGTGGCATGCATATAAATTGGAGAGACCTGGTTTATTTTTTTCGTTTTCTATTTCCAGATCCTCATGAAATATATACTGTTCCATATGTTTGCAGGATTATGCTTTGCTATGTTGTCTTAAATTCCTTAGGCAGAATAAGCATCTAGTACTGTTCAGCTGAAGCAAATTTTCCTACTGAATTTAACTCCGTTTGTGCTTTGGCTCAGAAAGGGAGTGGAAGGTTGAAAGGGATAAAACACGGTACAACTATTCTATGAAAGGTCAGAACTTCAATTCTCTTGTTCTGAATTTTAAAATGAGTCTGAAACAATGCATGCTGCTCATCAAGCTCCCTACCAAAGCAACAGGCTTGGCCTGAACTCAGGCAGTACAGGGAAGAAAAGTGGAAGGTGAGAATTTAGCTCGAGTTTCTGATAACTCACACTGTAAGGTCTAAAACAGTTCTAGCCTATTTTCAGTGCAGGCAGTTGAAGTTTTGTTTGTAAAGGACTTCCTCAGCCAACCAGGCAAATTTCTGTGTGGTGGGGTTTTATTGCAAGCACCGTGCACAATGGTCTGGGTATTCTGTAGGAGAGCTTAGCTTTGGAATATGAATCTGTGATCAAAATAGAACGACAATCCACCTAGAAAGATTACTAAGGCAAAAGTGAACAGCAAGAAGGGGCTTTTCTTCTCCAGAATCTGTCCCTGTCTCTGGCTGCTACTGGCTGGAGGTTTAGTTAGTGACTCATTAGTTATAGCTGACTGCTAGGAGTAAGCCTGTGACTCTCTGGATCTGTTTCAGACTTGGATGTGCCCTTTGGGGTTCTTTCATTAAGGTAGTGTGGCAGAAAGGAATGCATCATGTTCCTATGCAATGAAGTCAAGACCACCTGGGGAGCCACGGCAGCAACCACAGCACTGCATAATTGCAATGCAATAAATAAAACCTGGCAGAAAGTATATCGTGTCCCATGACTGTGCTGATCATTTCTCAGCTGATTAGTTGTTGCACATTCAAACTCTAATCACTGCTACCACAATGTGTTTTTTTTTTGCTAGGCCATCTAATACTAAATGCAGTACCTGGAAGGCTACCTGCTCTTTTGCCTTGTGAGCTAGCACTTTTTTGAGGTGGTAGAAGTTGAGTGGTGACAAGCAACCTCTGCTCGTGCAGATGTAAAGTTGAGTGCTGGGATACTGATAACCAAGGGAAACACTTTGCAGATAAGCAAGATTTACATTAGGTGGAAGATGGCATAGCATAATTAGTCATGAACAGTACCTTTCCCTAAGCAGTTTTATCTGCCCCATTTCCAGTCCAGCCCACTTTAGATGCTGGCAGATGCAGCAGCATCTTTGCAAAAATCTTAGTGAATTAGTTTTCATTTTAGCCTTGATAAACACCAGCCTGAAGTGAGACAAGAAGAAAGGAGGAGATGAGCAGTATATAGTACAACCACTTTGAAAATACCTAGCATTCTTAAAATATAGAAAACCAAAGAAAACTAGTCACAACCTACAGGCAAATCTAACTTGTCTCTAACACACATCCAGTTTGGAATTTCATCGTACTTCTGATTGAGGAAAGAAAGACCAATTATCCCAGGAAAACATGGATTGCATTACATATGCATTCACTGCCAAAGGGGGAGAATGTCGATTACTTAACACAAAAGTGCTGAAGCCATTAGTACAGCCTTTTAAGAGTCGAAATAAACATGTGTATTATATGCCTGTAAATCCCAGTGGACAGCACAACTGGTGTCATATTCCACAGTGGATCCATTAGCAACATAATGTCATCTAACCACAGGCCATGCTAATGGTTTAAATTAGAATGTGTGTGGATTTTTTAATTTATGAAAGACACTGCTGCCTGATTAGAATAACCTTCTTCAACCTAAAGCTGCTGCTCTTGTGATACATCATTTCAAACAATATCAGTGAATGGGAAGGTGTGGAACGAAGCTTTATGAGTATGCACGGACCAAGAGTTGAACAAAATCAAATCTGTCCATGCAGTACGTTGTACTACATAAAAAAGGGCTGAGATGTCTTTAAAAACAACTGAGATCTGAGTGTGAGGCAGGTGACAAAGGATGTACAATGGCATGTTTGTGCAAATCCATTTTATAGCTGAAGATAATTGCCTCCGCTATATGCTGGGCAACAGTGCCCCACTGACAGTAGTGGAGCTAATTGCTTGGGTAGAGAAATTGGCAATTGTCATGGGTCTGATGCAGAAAAGAATCTGTGTAAAGCAAGCCTTTAAAAATCAAAATGATGACCTCAACACAGAAAACAGAAGGATGTGTGAAATTGGAGACTGCTGTTCTTCTTTTTCATGATTGTTATAAATGCCTCTGCCAGAGGTATGGAGGCTACTGCTGTGGCTTCAAACCTTTTCAGAGAACGTGGCACTAGTACTGTACAGCTTCCCACATAATTCCTCTGTGAAAGCATTTCACCAGACGGCTGTGTTACAGTAGGACACTAGTAAATCATTCTCTCCTACAGAGCTGGAGGGCAGACTGCTGGTCTTGATACTGTATGGCTGACTAACAGTAATGAAAGCAGTTCTTGCCTTAAAGTCTTTATCTACATAGTTCTTCTGTCAGAAAATGCATATGTATTTTCTCTCCTCATCCTCTGTATCACTTAGGATCCTGAAAATGCATGCTCATGTTAAGCACAATAAATAACGAGCTGCTTGCAAAATATCTCAGGCAGTTTGGTTTGGGTTGAAGAGGGGAATAGAAAGAACCCTCTTCTGATGAGTAGAGGAGGCAGGATGGGGATCATGTGCTTATAAAAGTTACCTGATATAGTTCTCCTTTCTCTTAAATGAGATACTAACTTTACCACAGAGTTCCCCCCTAGGGTACTGTAGAGTGTCAGTCAGCTTAGCTCTGATACCTTAGGAGCACTCGTTCTTACTGCAAAGGTGATTTGATCATAATGAGAGAGGTCTCTGTTTTAAATGCACTAGTGCTCTTACCTTGGGCTGGCTGGCCTATTGGAGAGCTTGAGCAGAGCTCACAAATTTCTTAGTGTGAGCCACATCCCAAGCTGGCTTCACTGCTGCCCCAGGAGACATGATATTTCCTTTCCTAGTAAAACACCGTGTAGTGGAAGTACCCGTTTTCTAAACGGGTGTCCATGGGTCATTTACTAGCGCGGAACAAACCCATGCTGTGCTCACACATCAAAAATTTTAAGTGCCATACCCCTGAGAGGAGGAAAACTAATCCAGTTTGTTGCATGGAGATGATGGCAGAGGTTCAGACAGGAGAGCAGGTGGAACTGGGTTGGAGGAAAAGTGTCTTCAACCTGTATTGGAAAAGAGAGTAAGAAAGCTTTCAGGGGTGTAATTGCTGTAAGTATTTCTGCAGTGAAATAAGCTCTATGCAGATAAATCCTAACTTCTCACTGTACGGAGTCCCTCTGTTGTATTTTGTTCCTCTGAAAGGATTTCTGAATTCTGCTGACTATTCACATGTTTTATGTATATATCTATGCATGTTTTAGTAGGGACATTCATGGGACTGTTTTAATTTCCTATCTGTGTGCAGTCAGACCTCCCATACATTACTATTTATATATGTCCTTTGGTGGAAGCCAAGCATACCTTTGCAATTTGATCTGATGTCTAGCTGAAACACTGGCCTCTCACTAAAATGAAAGGTGATACTTGCTTAATTTTAATCACTTTCTTAAAGCCCAAACCAACTTTGATTGTTTGCCTTTCCCCTGAAAGAGCTAAAGGAAGCAGAAATGTTCATTTGGTTCTCTTCAGCACAAGGGACAGGTGCTTTCTATGAGAACACAACAAGGACATTTTAAAAACTGCCTATAGTTGATACCCAGCACTGTGTTATTTCCTTTGAACAGGCTAAGAAGGTTAAATTGCAGCCTTTTGCAGAGCTGTGGTACTGTATCTGTGACTCCTGGCTGTGGGGCTAACTCTGACTCCTGCCAGGGTTGGCTGACAGGACTGGAGGAGACTTCACCAGACCCATGTTGAGCTCAGCTGGTGACACAGTTCTGGCCTTTCCCTGTGAGGCTGCTCTGTCAAGTGCTGCTCTGTGTTGTGATATTTTAGCAATTGCACAGAATCACAGAATATGCTGAGTGGGAAGGAACCCACAAGGATCATTGAGTCCAACTCCTGGACCTTGACAGGACAACCCTAACCAACCTCCCAGTATACAGAAGCTGGAAAGGGATGCTTTCACAGCCAGCCTTGGTTGCTGCACTGGTAGAGGGCATTTCTAATCATGATTCTAAGCCTGTTGTGGCAGCTGCTGTCAGGTATTCAGCTGCAGGCTTTTGCTGCTGAGGTGTTGCAGCTGCCTTTCTGCCTTCACTAGGGAGCATGTCCCTTTCCATCTAAGAAAAGTGCAAAATAAAGCAGGAGATAACAAAAAAATTAGTTATTCACTAGCATCTCTGCTCCTCACACTAATGCTTCACTAGCACCTCGCTTTTGTTGTAGCAGGGAAGATCTGTGACTGCACAGTTTAGATTGGCATGTCCAGAGTCAAAGAACCAGTGGCTGGATAGAGTTTGTCCAGGCCAAATGGGAAGATGTCTTCTGGGCTTGAGCTGTGCAGGGAAATGCTGTGTTCCTTCTGTGATTTATGAGTGTTGTTTTTTGAAAGCTCTTGCAAACCACACTTTACCTGGCTTAAAGCAAACACCCTGATTTTTCTGTCTTCATCTTTGAAAGCTTCTGTTGGAGTGGAAGGCCTTTCCACAGGGCTTATGTCAATCTCCTTGCTGGTGGGCTAGGCTGCAACCTTGGGAACTGGGAATTTTGTGTTTCAAAATGCTGGGAAATGCAAACATGCAAAAGTTCTATTAGCATCCAGTGTGAGAGAAAGTGTTAAGATAGCTGAAGACAAGTTTGGGTTTCCATTTGCTATTGTTGTTTCAGGATTTATCACATGACTGTGAACAGTCTCACATAATAGATCCTGTTCTATAATACTACCTACCATGTGCACTTTCTGCTTCAGAACCTACAATCTGCTTGGCATTTTTTAAAACTACCAAAGGGAGCTGTACAGGAATTAGACGCTAGTTCCTTGAAATGCTTAAAATTAAATAAGGCAGCAGCTCATTCTGAGGCACACCCAATATATAAGGAACACGTCTGCGTTTTCTGTGAGTCTGACAACCCACCTTTAAGTGAAGAATTTTCAAGACTTCACTGAACATTTTCCTAAAGAGGTTAGATTGCTATTAGTAATGCAGTTAAACCCATTCTCTCTTTCTGGCCTCAGCATATAATCAGTATTCAGTGTTGTTTGGAGTCTTCAACTGAGCCAGAAAATCAGTCTTGCAGTTCACATTTGCATGAGAATACTTAAGAAATGCATGTTTCTGTTTTTTCCTTAATTTGACAAAAGTTACAATTGAATTTGCATTTTCCCAGTTAGGGAATTTGTTTTCACTTGGGTTTGGAAGATAAAATGTCAAAAACTGTGTTAACATAATGGGAATGCAAAATAAAAATTGGCAGCATGGCATCGTTTGCTCATCGTAGTTTTCAATATCAGACATTAATGTGTAATGAAACAGAGGTGAAAATAAAACACAGTGAACATTTGGTATTGGAACATAGTCGAGATAACACTGATCAATCTTTTTGGTAGTTGTCACGTTTTTGCAGATTGTTTGAATATTCCCTCCTCAGGGGGGAAGCTGTTCTGCTAGGGAACTTTGGGATAGCTTGTAACAAGAGCAAATGCCAAATAGTTTTCTTTTGAGAAATTCTAGTCTGCCATTTCTTCGAGTTCTGATCTTTTCATGGGAGTCATGTTCAAAATGCCTGTGTTACTTTTTCCCACCATGTACAGCTCCAGTGGGAATCCTTGACATGGGATTATTTTAGCTTGGCTATCCACAGCTAGAATTCTTCACACATGAAAACAGTTTACAAGAAGCAAATTAAGCACGGATTTGGCTTGAAACATCAAAATCAGTCACTGAAGTAAATCTAGAAGGGCAGCACAATTTTCTTGAAATTGTTTTCCGTCCTTTAAGGGAGATTTCATCAGATGTCTTCTTTGGCACCTATGGCAGCAGACACTTGAGGTTCTCTGCCTGGGCATGGTAACAGCAAGGAAAAGCCAGGACAGGCATGGGAATTGAAGCTTTGAAACTTCAGTGAGAGCCCAGCATGGGGTGGGTTTGGAGTACGAAGCTGATGTGTTTCATTGCATTTGCTTGAGGCAAAAGGAAAAAGTAAACTTTTGAGGAGCTTGGGAACCTTCAAAACAAATTTTATTCTCTGGTTTTTATCATAGTGTGGAATGACTCAGAAGCCTTCGGAGACTTCACTTTCTCATCATTTATGAGATCCCCACTAAGCTTTTCAGGGCTGGGTTGCTGCAGCTACAACTAAGCACAATAAAATGTGAGATCATCTGTGTTATTTTTTTCACCATTGATCTTGATGACTTGGCTCCAATAGTGATGTATGAGACTTTCTCTTCCATAGTAGATTCCTTTCAGCACCAGACTTGGAGAGCCTTCAGTGCCCTCCCTGTAGCTTTCACTGGAGTGCCAACTTAGCAGAGACCTCTCAGCTTCAAATGACATGATAGATTGCTATGGTGACAGTTCTGTTTTGCAAAGCTGCCAGCAGGGATGGGTTACACTGAAACAAAATAAATTAAAATAAATGAAACCAGTGCATTGTCTTAGTTTAAAGCTTATTAGCGGTGAAGTAGTTCCTTTTTGAAACCTGACTCTATTGAAAATGGATCCCAAAAAGTTCTACAATTCTTTTGTGAGGTCAAGGGTTTTATGTCTCCTTATGAGGCCCTTTATCATATTTCTACTTTGTTTTGAGCTAAGGTGCAACTTCAGAAGCATCCTGTGAGTATTGGATTAACTATCAGAATAGTAAATGATCAAAAGTTAAATTGTGTTCTTTCATTTCTAAGCTGGAATTTTCCACTTTCAGTTTCTGTACCTTTGTTTCTCCAGTGAGGATTTTCCTTATCAGGGATCTCTTTATGCAGACAGGAGTATTTATTACTTCCGTCCTGCTTTTTTCAGACTTTATCTTATTTATCTGGGTTTTTTTCCCCAGGAATTCTGCTGGTATAGTAAAGCTCTTGTGTTTCCCTTCTGCTTAAGTAAGGCCACTGGGACTACACAGAACATTTCAGGTAATTCTCCAGCCACTTGGTCAATCCTGCCTTGTATCTCCTGCTTGAAGACCTGGCAGTTGGATTATCTGTCTGCCATAACTATGGGGAGTTTTTGTTCCCTTTCTGTCTTGTGGTCCTGTCATTCACTCCATTGCACTGTATTTTAGAGTTTCATATTCTTTCCCTATCTTACAAGGACATATTTCATCACGCATTTGGTTTGTTTAACAATCCCTACCATTCAAATGATTCATCTTATTCTGAGTTCAAATTCATCTGTGTAACAGACGTATTGTTATTAACAAGCCTTCCAGTTTCAGTACTGCATGAGTCCTACTTACAAGGATTTAATAATGATCTGAAGGGAAATGACACAGTTCCATTGAACATTTACCACTTGATTCTTTTATTTATTTTTTTTTTTCTGTGCTCTACTGCTGCAGTGGTTTCTGGCTTATGAGTTGCAAAGGTATTTATTTTTCTGTATTGCCATGTAAAGCTAAATCAAATATTCTGGAGTCCTCAATGGCTATAGGAAAATATCAGCAACATGACTATATTTTTTACCTTGCTTTTTCATACCAGTTTCTATGACATTTAAATCAATGTCAAGTTTATCAGCCTAGGCTTTGCTCGGATATCTCTTGGAATTTCACAAAGAGGTGCAAAACATTTCAGAATACTTTAGTAGTACCCATTGAATAAAAGCACTACTAATATATGAATGAAGGACTGCTGATATAGTTAAATACATTAGTATATGTCCTTCTTCTTATGAACCTGTGTTCTAATCCCTCCCATTGAAGGGCTGCCACAAATAAATAAAGGACAGAAAGGACCCAAACCCCACCAAAAATAATAAACATAAGAGAACTGTAACTATATGATGAGTATGGTCCATCATATGTATGTATGATTTCTTTGTTTTGTTTTAAAAGAAAATTACATCAGGTGAGAAAAAGATAACCAAAATAATCCTAATCCTTGATGGTGTACCTGTTTGGCAATGGTGCTACCTCTGCTGTCACACATGTAGAGGTGACTGAAGCCTTTTTGTGGTCTTCTCCCAAATGCAGCTATGAAAATGAATTTAGATAAATTTGGACTGAGATTTGGTGAAGATTGTCAGGAGGACTATCAATTACAAAGACCAATGTGTGATGAAGGGAGGAGAGAGACTGCTGAGGGATGAGGTGTTCCTCAGCTTTCATTAATGACCCATGAGAGGAAGTAAACAGAACTTGACTCAGTTTCACAGGTGCTACTCCATTCCAAAAGGCTGAGAATGCTTTTTAGATTAGAAAAAACAATGCAGAGGGGAATGAGTGGGATTATAAACAAGGAGAGAAAATGGAATAAAAAATCTGGTATGTGTGTCTTTCAGGAAAGAGTATAAAAAGCATGCATTGTCTATAGACACTGTTAGAGGAAAATCTTCAGCAACAGGGATGACCAAGGAGATGTCTATCCTCTGGCCAAACTGAAAAGACTGTTGGAGTTAAATATGGCCAGTCATTCTACAGGGTTTCTGCTGCTGGTCTGTCTACATGCAGAAGCACACTGTGGCCAGTGGAGCATGTGTGTTTTCAGGTAAAGTGTGAAATGAGCTATCTCCATGAAAAAGGAGTGCTTTAATCAGCAGGTCTGTGCTGTATGGCAGGGAGGTGAGATTGTCTCAGCCTTTACCTGCCTACACAGGAGACTGCTTTTCTGATGCCAGCCATCTGTCCAAGAGTGTCAGCTATGTGAAAACCAATGTCTTGGCCCCAACTACCAACTGGCCTGGCCAGTTTCATAGCAGAAATCTGGGGGGACACACTGATGGCTGGTGATGCTGCTGCTTGAGGTGCAAGGATAAGGTAATGGGGAGCTTCAAGGAAGTGTTATGCATAGCTGTAGAACCAACTCCTCTTATTTCCTTTTGATTTGAGCATCTCTGGATTTTGCCAGTGTCCCCTAGTGTCATTCTTGGGAGAGATTATGAACAACCTTTTTTCCTTATTTAACATTATTGCTTTCACCAAGCCTCTTCTTATTTCCCTCCATTCCCCCATCCCCTTTGCCATTCCTGAAGAGTCCTATTTTAGCTGTGAATTCTTTGGATGGAAGCTGTCCTGTTATCTTTGATTGCCTTTTTGCCTTTTTTTTTTGATTACTATAAACATACTTGGGAATATTTTGAACAGAGAGAAATGGAAGGTTCTTTCTTAATTGCCACCAAATATTTATTTACTGTTCCCTATCAGTGCAAATTCAGATTTCTGAAAATTGCCTAGATAAAAGATTAGAGCAGAGATGGTCAATTTCCATATCCTGCAAGCTGAGTACCCAAAAGCTCATTTGGCAAAGCACTGCACATGAGAAACGAGGGCAGAGGAGAACTGAGGAGCTGATTGCGAATGGGCATCCTGCTGCTTCCCAGGGCTTCATCTCTTCCCTTACAATAAGGGAGGGAGGTAATTGCTTGCAGCAGGCTCTTGCAGCAGCCTTTGGCTGTTGGTCTCCCAGATGCTCTTAGGTCACTTTTCCTTACAGATGGGGACCAAGATTTCCTGTGCTGTGGTGTTGCAGAAGTGGTACTTTACATTTGTGTGATCTCTTGTACTGGGCTGTGTTTTTAAGGGATTTTAAGGGCTAGATTTGGTCTCCAACAGTGTATCTACAACCCACCAGATTTGTACTCTGTGTGCTCAGATGCAAGCATGTATAGCATACTAACATACTGCTCCTACATTGCCTAATTTTAAGATTATGGAAAAGCATAAAGTGCTTCAACTAAGACAACTTATTTTTGCTCTCTGTTTTGCCATCTACTGCAAATATATTTGGCAAACCTACTAATCAATGTTGACTGGTCTGCCGTGGGCTGTCTTATCTGTGTTTGACAATCTTGTCTGTTATGATTTGTTGAATATAATTTTGTTTTGTTATAGCCTAAATCTCAATGAAAATTCTTTACATGTCTGCTCACTCAAAATGGGATTTATTGAGGGTGATGGAAGAACACTTATAATGTGCAGTGTACTGAATGAAAATATGCTCATAATAATTGCACTTGTTTTACATCTGCATTGGTAAAAGGTTGCAAAGAGTTTGAATTAAGGAGAGAAAACTGCTGAAAAGAGAGCAGAATGCATAATATGAAGGGATGAAGTAAATTTTCTTTCACTTTGCTTTGTTTCTTTTGAGACTGAGTATTTAGTCTCTAAGCTGCACAGTACTTGGTGGGTTTCTTGTGAACCCTTGCTTTTTGTAAAGAAAACTCGTTCAGATGCCAGTCAAGCTCCTGAGGTTTGAACCCAAAACAAACAAAAAAAAACTTTGCCTGCTCTTGTTTCCACTCATGTGTTGTTGCTCCCTGGACTGTGAGCAGAAGAGGCTGTGGGGAGAGCAGTGCAACTGCAACAGCCACGATGCTGCTGGGCAGTGCTAACGAGGAGAAGCTGTGCTACACTCCTGTCTTAGCCTCCACCTTCCCTCCCTACTGGCACATTCCTGGCTCATTTGCTCTCTTAATGTTGTGATAGCTGAAGCAGAGACTGTCTCTTGCTATGTGAGAGTTTGGAACAATGAAGTCTTGAAGTGGAGGTATTGGTGTGAATTAAGGGGAAAAAGAGAGAGTACAGGGGAGCTCTGGCATTGATTCTATCTGGCAGCCCTGGGGCTCAGAGTTGTGATTTAGTAAGATCTAGTTGGTACTTGGAGGCCATGTAATAATGACAATTGTGTTTTTCTGTGCCTTGATATATTTTGGTGCGTTTATCATTCTATTCCTTCACCTCCTCTCCTTTATGGCTACTGCATGACTGTTACTTGTTACTCTTAAAATTCTAGCAAGTTTTCAGTATAGGTGGTAAATTGCAAGTGCTCTGTACTTTTGTAAATAATTTGAGGTAGGTAAAAAGAGTCTTTACTTTAAAAGAACAGACCAAATCCAAACTACACGACAACTCCAGCCCCTCCAACCTCTCCCCAACAATATTCTTGCCACTTTGCTTTAATTTTTTACATAGCACTACTTTGGTTAATCCTCAAACTTCACTGTAGCTCTGTCATCTACACAAACAGGTGGTGGTTTATGAGATGTGTCAAACAAAACAGAAGCATGCCAAGTGGCCACACTTGGTCACTTCAAAATTGTCATCTTTCTCTCTTTCTGTTAAACAGTTCAACACCTGGCATCATGCAGCACTGTCCCCTCCTGGATGTGTTCAGAGCCCCATCCAGTGAGTGTAACTGCTGTAAGAAACACATAGAGAAAATGGCATATTTTATGCATAATTCAGGAATTTAGAAAAAGTTGCGTAATTTCTTCGCCGTATTAATTAGAAGTAGACAAAAATTATCTATTTGTTTTCTTCTAGGTTAGTCCAGGGTAAATGGTCTCCTGCCCTCCAAGAACAATGTTATTATTGGTTGTGGCTTCTTGCTCTGCTCTGCACTGGGGTAGCCTCACAGTTTTGGGTGCCACAACATAAAAAAAGACATTGAGCTGTTGGAGAGTGTCCAGAGGAGGGCAACAAGGATGGCAAAGGGCCTTGAGAAGAAGCTGTGTGAGGAGTGGTTGAGGTGACTTGGTCTGTTCAGCCTGGAGAAGAGGAAACTGAGGGGAGACCTCATCACAGTTACAACTTCCTCATGAGGGGACTCTGATCTCTTCTCTGTGGTGAGCAGTGACAGGACCTGAGGGAATGGCCTGAGGCTGTGTCAGGGGAGGTTTAGGTTGGATATTAGGAAAAGGTTCTTCACCCATAGGGTGGTTGGACACTGGAACAGGCCCAGGGAAGTGGTCACAGCACCAGCCTGACAGAGTTCAAGAATCATTTGGACAATGCTTTCAATCCCATGGTGTGACACTTCCATCTCAGCATATTCTGTGACTTGAGTCAGCCAGGCCTTGTATGTAAAATGCCTTGAATCTATCTAGTAATCTGGTTAAGAAGTCAACAACTGGATGATATGTAAGACAAAACCTGCAGAGACTGCGCTTCCATTTCTCAGTCTATTAAAGTGAAAGAACAGAAGGCTTGCAGCCTAAAGCTTAATTAAACAACTAGATTTTCAGCTAATGTATTGGAGAGAGGAACTACTTGTGTGTAAATTATAAGAGAGTTCTCTGTTAGAAAAACAGAAAACTTAGAGGGGGGAAAAAACTTAGAGATAAATAGCTGTCAAATTATTCTGAAAGCCACTGGTTACATGTCAGTCAGAGGATCTTGCTGCTCATGGCAACAGTCTTTACTGACACAAGATTAGAAGCTGCTTTTTCAACTGTCATCCAGGAGTGAACAAGTAATTGATTTTCAGGTTCAACTGCCAAATGAAAAATAACAATAATAATAAAAAATTACTTAGATTGGATAACATGTATGGCTTCCCCCTCATCCATGTGGAAAACCAAAATTATTTTACGTGAAAAAATATTACATTTTGGCTGTTACTCTAATTACAGTGAAAAGCCAAATTGATAGGTTCTCCTTATAGGTATGTTAATTGGTTTCTGTTCTATCATGGCAAAGATGGGTGGGTTTAAGCATTTCATACTGGATTTGAATATTTCATAATGCTAATTAGCTACATTTTTTCCCATAAAGGGTCACATTTTAGAAGCTGTGTGGGGCTATGTACTGTATCATTCTCAAAAGACACAACTTGAGCATCTGATAACTTCTGATTGCATGTTCATAAGATTCATAAGAGGAAAGACTGATGTGAAATCTGCCTTTGATATTTGAATCCTCATTTCCCCTTAAAATAATCAAGTAATTGAAGCCTCTAATGTAACAAAACACAAGTGAAAGTGTACAACTCCCTTTCATCTCCTTGTAGGTGGGTCCAAATAATATTTTGTGACAACAGAGTGAAATCCAAGGTGGTATTTGTCTTCAGGATGTATTGAGATGCTTTTGGAACCAGCAGGGCATTAGACCCTCACTCTCTCCACACTGGCACCCCAGACTCATGAATCCCTGGGACTGAAGGTGCCACCTCAGTTGCTGACACTTCAGTTCATTAACCCCTGTCTTTCCAGTTGCTGGCACTGCAGATCCCCAAATACACACATAAACACAGAAACAAGAATCCCTCACCCAGAAAAATGGAAAAAAAATGGAATCTGATAGAAAATAAAGACAGATTGTGGCAATCAGGAGCAGGCTGTTGACAGAGAACTGTACGGAGCACTGTTAACCTTAGGTTGCTCCCTTTTACTCCTTTATCCCCCTTTATTTTCCCACAACTTCCCTTTCCAAGTCACCTAGATCCATCCTTTTCCCTGCTCGCAACTCCTCTCATAAACATCCATTAAGTCCTATGTGATCCCCAAATATCTGCATTCTGTAAGACACATAAGTGAACCCACCATGCTGTTTTATGTGTGTGCAGACCAGCCTTTACCACATAACCTACTGCTATCTTGGCTTATTTATTTTAGTCAGTTCCTATGTTTAAGGGGGTTATGATGCCTCCAGGGCCACGTGCATCTCTCTACCATGAAAGTCTGGAGAACTTTTTGCTCAGTAGGGCTGAGCTATGTTTCAAGAAAACCATCTCTGGGACTGTGTCTGATTTTTTGCTTTCCCTGAGACTCTGGTCTAGGAAAGACTGATATCAAGAGGTGACTGAGTTTACTGGCAAATATTGATTTAATAGTTTAATTAAAAATTTTTTCAACACCAAACTGGAATTTTGTTCACTTCTGAGCAAAATGTGAGCACTTGTTGTAAGTCTGATTTGTTGTTATTGTTAATTTTTAAACTCAGCTCTGTTTTTCAGTTCTTAGTTCTTGTGACTTCTGATTTCTATCAGTTGCAGATGCAAGAAAGCCCTTAGATAAATTCCCTCTGTTCTGACAGATCCATCTTCTAACAACTTTGCTCTACACCTTAGTATGACAGAACCTGCATTAAACTTGGTTAAAGTAAAAATATTCTGGTACAGAGTTCTGATGGAAAGACATTGTGCTGTTGCTAGAAGAATTTTTATTTTATCCTCTAACATCAGTCACTCTGTGGTGTTGACTAAAGTTAGAGCCAATGGTTCTCTGCATCACACTGGGTTTCCATAAAGTACTTGTGGATCTCAGCTTCCCTAGTTATTTGTGTTTCCAGCGGTGCTGGAGACAAAAATGGATTTATTTTTGGGGCTACCAAAGTCACCATGCTGTAGGGTAATGGGAGCTGCCATGGAGTGAATATGTCTATTGACTGTTCTTTTCCAGCGGAATTCTATGACTGCTGTTGGCTCTTGCTGTCACCAAGCAGGAGACATAAAACCTAGATATTACTTCAGCAATAACCTGGCCCAGGGCTAAGAGTCCTTCTAGCCATTTTTGAAAGCCGAACTTTCCAGTTGTTATGCTCTTGGAAGTAGCTGTAGATGTTCCTTCTCTGTCACAGCAGCTAACCTCTCTGTGCTCTGGCTGTGCTCCCAGCCTGGGTGGTTGTGGCTGCAGCCTCTGAGTTGCACACGGAGATGAGGTAATTTTCTGCTTCTCTGCCATCTGCACAGATATATCTGCAAGGAACAAAGGCTAGCAAATAGCAAAAAATCAGAAGACCGGGAAAGGGAGAGGAAAAATAAGCAGCAAATGTTAATCACTGGGATGGTAGTAAAGCAATGCTTAAAAATGCTTTTGGATGCATTAGATTGGTTTTTCTCTCAGGTTTGCTTGGTCAGATTTGGAGGTAATGGTTTTCATAACTTTCTAGATGATTTCAGTACATGCCTTGCAATCTAAGGGAGAAAGGTCTTTTATCTTCCTATGTACCTCAGCTGTGAGACTGGTTTCATAGCAGTTAGCTTACCCTTGTCTAAATGAGCCATGTGTGATAGTGCTGAGAGCTCTGTTCTTTTCCCTTGCCACATGGCAGTGTTCACACCTCAGCTGTTCCCTGCCTATACATATTCAGGAGGAAGTTGCAAGAGCGTGGATTTTTTATTAATATAAAAAAACCTGTTTTCACTGTCCCTGTGTAAATTTGTACTTTTTTTTTATAACTGCAACTGTATTTTTTTAATGTAATCATAGGAATCCAAGGGTCAGAGACGTCAGAAAAATGGGAACCATTCTGAGAATCTCAGTCAAATTCCTAATGATTTTTAGAAACAAAAGGTGAAAGAGAGGCTGATTTTTTCTAAGTGGACATATTTTAGTGTGGATTTGACACAGGTGAAAGCAAGATTTACGTGTAATGCGTAAATATCTCCCCTAGTGATGGGGATATTATTTAGAGCAGAACTGCAATTTCAGATGCATGTGTTCACTTTTGTAAGTCCTGTAAGTTTCTGTTTGGTACAGTGTATAAAATAACTTCTGTGATGTGTGACAATCTGTGATCGAGCCTTTCTGAACAGAGGACTGAGGCTCTGGAAGATCTCATCTCCTTGCAGAAAAATTTCAGGAAGTTCCCAGGGTTTTCAACCCCAGTTGCATGGGCTTCTCTTGCACCTTGCCCCTCTTTGCTGCTTTTTTTTTCAGGATTATTTCCATTCATCAGCTAACATGAATTCACATTGGCTGCTGCTCAGTATTAATCAAAATGGCTTTCTTCTGTAGAAGAAGCACAGAGGAGAGATTCTGGTGCCCTTCCCTCTGAAGAAAAAGCTTGTATTGTGTAAACCATTCCTTTATCTTCTACAGCAAATGAAGCTGCTAAATACGATATTAACAGAGGCATAACTGATCATCTCCACAGAAGCTGAAAACTGTTTCAGAGAGCCTTTCACAAGGCAGAGCTGAGGGCTAATGTATGTAGTGCCATGAGAGCCCCCTGTTGCTAACAGGTATTTTTCAGCAGAGCCTGTCAGCAGCACATGAGGCTCTCGTCTGTCTGCTTTAAGTGTATCTGGAAAGCAGAGCTCCAGGCAGCATGATGTGGATGTAGAAGGGTACAGCTGCTTCACAATGTGAAGCTTGGTGTGATGTGTGCAGAAGGAACAGAGGAGAAAAACCTGCTGTCAATGTGTATCCCTTTCTTTCCTCCTGAATCTGCCCTATTCCATCTGAATGTCTCCTGCAGTCATAAATACCATTTTTGCCCTTGATGTCCTGTGAAAACACAGGCCTGGGGAGGGCTGGATATTTCTTTGCTCAGAGGAATTTTATTTTTTTTTTAAATAAGGAGAAAGATTTGGAATATAGAGCATCTGGGTTGGGGTAGAGGTGTGGGCATGGACATGCCCACATATGTGGCACAGGGCCACTGGGGCTTCTGTTTCCCCTCCACCCCCAGTAGTGGCAAGGCTTGTCCTTCATCTCAGTGCTTGAGCAGACAAGGAGCCAAGGAGGCTCAGTGTTGCCACCTGTGGCATGGCTCCCTAGACGACCTTTAAAGTTCCTTGATGTAGCAGGCAGGCTGCTGGAGACCAGTGAGGCCTCCGTATCAGCTGAGAGTATTTCAACTGCCCTAACAGGGATTTTCCATTAAATGCATTGGATTTGATACATTGCCATCCCTTTACTTCCATCAAATGCTTTCTCCTCTGTTCTAGCTGGGGGCATTAAGTTCATAAAAGTACAAACCCTAAGAGCAGTCCTGTGACAATGGCAGGATTTGAGAGTCTGGTGTTTGCTCTTTACTCTGTGGGAAAAGAGGGAAGTCTTACTGAAATCCAAAAGTCTGTTCAGCTTCAGCTGCAGTGGCCCTGACTTGGCCTTCACCTGTAACTTGTTGCTCTACAGGGCTGGAAAGTGAAGTGGTGTTGCCTGTACAAGGGGGAAATGGAAGCAGTTGAATGGCCCATATGAATGTGTCTGCTCTCTGTCTAAGGCTCTGCAACATGGGAAATTCTTGGTTTTTTTTACAAAGGTGGTTTTAAAAACCCTGGACACTTAAATATTATTAACAGAGGACATCTCTGAAAATGTTGTTCTTGCGAGGTTTTCCATTGTTACAGCCCTGGAATCACATACCTAGTCTTGTGTCCCAATCCTTATTTACATGACGCTTAAGGGAGTTGGATACTCAGTTTTCAACTATTTCTGTTATCTCACCCAATTCTGTAATTTCAACTTCTTAATCTGCCTTTAAAATTATATATCAGGCTCTTGTGCTTCTCCTTTGGTGCCCAGGGCTCGATTTGTACATTAAAACTTTCCCTGACCTTGGTTATGAACATTGGGCAGCTACCTAGCTATTGTGGGCTACATCAATCTTCTAATTTCAAGTTTCTAATTCATCCAATAGGAGGAAAAAGTACATTCCCTAGTGTTGGGGTGTAGCAGCGGCCTCAGGGGAGACAAAGAGTTACATTGTCCCACCCCAAATCCCCTGTGAAGAGCGGCCCAGGTGTTCTGATTGGGTTTGAGTTCTGGGGGTTTCTCCCTTGGTGTGCTTCTACTGGTCCCTGACCCTGAACTCCACCCTCAAAGGTGTAAACCCTCGGGGGTTCTGTCCCTCAAAAACCCCTGCTGTGCCTCTGTTCAGGGCTCTCTGTTCTGGACCTGACTTTGTTCCCATGCTGAATAAACGGTTTCATGAACAGAAGCCCGTCTCATTGGTGTTTCCATGCTGGTCCCCAGAACCCTGCGGCTTCCTGGACGAGATCCTGAGGTTGCAGACTGCAACATTGGGGTTAACTTGGTAGAATGATACCACATCACCTGAAATTGCTTACCACACCTGGTGGTGAGTGGTGTGACTTAAGAGCAGCTCTACCAGGTGTTTTATTTTACTGGTAAGCATGCTCCAAAATGTTCTGGGGATGAGTTCTCCCACTCTCTTCAACAGCAATAAGGAAAAATTAAAGTCAGGAGAGGGTTGTTGGCAACTAAGTTACTGTGCCAGCCTGAGAGCCCAGCCTGTTAAAAGTGAAAATCCATTAATTAAGTTTTGATGATATCTTTCAGCCCCAGGACAGCATAGTTGTAGCAACATAAAAAAGTGATTGGACATTGGATCACATAATTTCTAGGGTGTTTCCAACTGTGGAAGATTTTGTAAATGTGTGATTAATTAATTGAACAGACACAGGAAGGGCCCCGATAAGCCCACTGCACTGCTGTGGGGAGGGATGGAGAACTGGTGGGACCGAAATGAATTGTATTTTGTCTTTCACAAATGTAGCATGTTGCTGAAGCCTAGAAGAAAAATATAAGTGATTATTGGAATTCTGTTCCTGTAATCTGCTGAGTACTGATGTCTGAGAAGACAGAGGCTGTTTAGCAAATACGCCCTCGCATTGCCATTAGTGTTAAGTAATGGGACTTTAATATATTTAGTTATTTAGATCATAATAGTGTATCAGCTTGATATCAAGTACTCAGCATGAAGTCCTCTGTCTTAGTCCTACCTACTCTTCATTTATCAACAAATAGAGGCCTGTGACAGTGTAAATACAGTATTGCAGAACAGAAGCTGCTTGCACTCTATCTTTTCAACCACTGATATACTGGGCATGAGAACTGTTTGAAAACATGTTTACAGGTAAAACCCACAAGTTTAGAATAGAACTTGTGCATTTTTTCCACTCAGAAAGTAGTTTTGATGCAAGTCTGGCACTTTTCCATTTGGAAACTCTGGATTAAAATTGCAGCTTTCATCTATTTCATAAGGCATCCTCTTCCACCTCTACCCTGTACACCCTCTACTCACACATGCAGCAGTTTTTAAAATCTGGAACCAATGTGTCCATTGGGAAAAAAAAAAGTATTTTAAAGACCTCCAACTGAAGAGGTATTTGTTTTTTTGTAAAGTTTTATCTATGTGCAACGGGGAAATAATTTTTCAAGCATGTGTCTATGACTTGCTTGTATTTGTAAAGCAATGGCAAGGCTGGAATTAGAAATTGTGTCTGCTGAACCTCAGCTCCACATTTCTAATGCAGCCCGCGCTTCTCCCAAGGTGGGTACTTTTAAAATGATGGCACAATCACTGAAATCTGAGATGTCATGAAAAAGAAAAACACAGTATTTCTGAAAAAACCTTGATAGAGCATTGGGGCAGATGGCAGTGGGAGAGAGATGAAAAGCAGTCCCTTGTGCGAATAAAATGCATTCTATTCAGTTCACTTTGGTTACAGAGCACATTGTACTGAATTTTATAACAGTGTTATCACATAAAAAGTTACGTGACTAGATGTCTGTGTTGTTGCAGTTGTCTGCACTTAAAGAAAGGCAACAACCTTTGTACCCTCAACCACCCATAGGAGTAGGAACCCCCTGAAAGGCCCATTTCTAGCAGGAAGGTTTGGAGCTAGGGGCACTCAGTCCATTGGACTGCCAGATTTTGTGGTCAGCTCTACAACATTCTTGCAACCTGCAGGTCTCCTTCAGTGTTCCCTAGTTCCTACTGCAACCAATTTAGACAGACCTGTCAGTTCAGAGAGAAGATTTTGAGAGCTGCCTACCACTCATTGCCACAGATAAATGTCAGAATGGGCTAGTTCTTTCATGGAGGATGCTTTTTTAAAAACAAATGGGAACAAAATGGGATCTAAATGTCTTCATACAAACTGTTTGCTGCTGTACAGCTTCTGTGTGAAGGTCAGATGAGATCACACAGATGAGCACAACACAAACAAGAGCCAAAATCGTGGAATCATAGAACCACACAATGGCTTGGATTGGAAGGGATCTTAAAGATCATGTGGTTCCAACCCCCTGCCATGGACGGGGACACCTTCCATGTGGACAAACTTCTGAAAGAATGTGCAGGAGACAGGTGTAAAAATACATAGTCAAAAGCTCAATCACAGGATCTTCCCTGGCATACTAGACATCATGGCTAAAGATGAGCTGGTGGAATGTACAGGGTTACCTGGTTTGGTTACACATAACAGAAAGTGTTTTCCCACTGGTAGCAAGTGTGATCATCTCTCAGGTGCTAAAGGAGTGTGGCTTGGCCTCTCTCTCGAGACTGATAGTGGGGGGAATGGTGGGGCAACACACAACACGCTGCTAATCACTCTTCCGAGTATCTCCTACTGCACACAGACACAGGAGAGTACTTGAGGCATTCTTCCAAAACCCCACCTGCCCTGAGGCTAGCAGAAGTCTTTGATCTCTCTTCCCATTTTGAAGTCATTCATCACCACAGTGGTATGAAAAAAGTAAGTGGTTCACCAAAAAAATAGGTGATTGCTTTACTTTTCAGCAATTTGAGGCAAGTTCTCAAAAGACAAACCCTGGGAGGCAAGGCAGAAGAAAATGGTTTCTGCTGTGAAGGAGACTTATTAAAAATAGGGAACATGCAAAGAAAATTCACTCTCTAAATATCAGCTGTGCACGTCCAAATTGATTTCATGAATCTACCACCTTTTCTCACCTTTCTCTCTCCTCTGATGAGGTCACTTTAATAAGTTTCCTGCTGCGATCCCAACACTTGGTGAAAAATCTATGGGAAATCCATTCAAGTAGCTGTAGTTTGACATAAAGGCCTTCTATTAATGAAGTGACACCAGAAACATAGCTTTCATCTCCTGCAGGGTCACTGCTATAAGGAAGTACTTATGCTAAAGTCATTCTTTTGTTCGGAAACATGGTCTTGACTGAGGTGCCAGACCCCTGGGAAATTACATTTCTGTGGAGCTTGAACATAATGAGCAACAAGAAAATCCTACTAGCTCAAAAGCCAGGTTGGTATATTCCTGCTGCACCAACACCCCCAGGTCAGCAGCATTCAGGCAGCATCCTGTGTGCTCACCTCTGCTGAGATAATTGCTAACCTTGCAGCTCATTCCATGGTGTGGTGAGTTGACCCTGCCTGGACACCAGGTGCTTACCAAAGTCTTACTTTGTGGCTCCCCTCCTCATCAGGACAGGTGAGAGAAAATATAAGGAAAGGCTTGTTGCTTGGAATAAGCACAGGAGAGATCAACTCACCAATTGCTGTCACAGGCAAGACAAATTTGACTGGTGAAAAAAATTATTAACAATCAAATTAGAGTAAGATTATGAGAAGTAAAAACTAAATCTTAAGACATCTATTCCCTCACCCCTCCCTTCATCCCAAGCATGTATATTAAATTCCCTGCTGCTGCCATTGACTAAGAAGTCAAATTAGAGTGCTGCCTGCATCCCAGTCCCCCATCTAAAAAAAAATGTATCCCATAACTCAACTTACACCAGGAGCACGATGTGTGTCTCAGTGATTTTACACTTGCAGAAATCATGTAGCAACGCTGATGTCAAAGCTGGAGTACTGGTGCCACCCATATTCCTCTGCTGTGTTTCACCCCAGCTCCCCACTATTCCAGTCCTAAGTGCTAAATCACAACCCCAGGCAATTTCTCTGGAGAAACCAGAGAGACCTCAGCTGAAAGCAAGAGGAGATGGCTCTTCATTGAGATTTATCTGCAGTGTCAATTGCAAATTTCAAAATTCCCAAAATTGTTAATAGCGGTTGCTATTTATTGATGAGGAATGCTTTCCACTGTTTGTTGGGCATTCTTGAGCTTTACTGAAAATAAATTGATTGATAATTCCTAAATACATAAAAAACAACATCTGGCTCAAAGTCCTGGAGACCACCAGAAGTTGTCTGTCAACAGGAAGACCCCATACCTTCTTGTTAGTGGATGTCTAAGGTGATGACTGGGAGATAGCTTCTGTGCAAGATCATCTATGAGTGTAGGCATGTCCTTGCTCTGACCTAGAATGACATTCCTATGATTTTTAGTGTTCTTAACCATGTGAAACTTGTATTAAGAGGGGCCTGCCTAGCTAAAGAAAAGTTTCTGACAATCTGCTTTTAGTGGTTATTCTTTTACAAGGTCAACAATTTCTTCTTGTTATGCTTGTTAGAGAGCATGTGCAAATGTGAGTTATGTTACAGGATCGTTTCTAACAAGGCAAAGCTAGAAAAAGTTCACCATTTTTTCTCCCCAAGCTTCAAAGTGGGAAAAGGGAAAAACATGTTATCTGTCATGATTTGTCATGTTTTTGTTTCTTCCCCCCACTAATATTTTTTCCTAATTAAAAAAAAAAAAAAAAAAAAAAAAGTAAGAATGCTTAAAGGGATGGAAAGGGGAGAAGAAAAAAGAGGTCTATTTTTGTATCCTTAAGTATGGTCTTGCATGGTGTTAGACTTTCCCTTGCTTTGCACAGTTTTGTTTGCCTGTCCTGGGCAACTCAATTTTACCCAGGCAGGAAGTGTACTGTATTCAAGTGCATTTTGTATGTAACTGCTTCCAGGTGGGCTTCAAGTTGTTAAAGCCTGTGTAGCAAGCAATGGAAGCATTTGCATTTTCTTCTTGGAGCAGTTTAACAGGAGACACAAAAAAGGTGACTCAGTACTACTGATATTCATCTTCATTGTATTGATCGCCCATTTTAATGATAGAGGAAACACGTCCACTGGGTGCTAGTTCATTTTCACCTAATCCTAATGGGAAAGGTTGGAGAGAAAAATGATTTTTAAATACTCAATCTCTTTAGCAATTAGGTGATTTGGGCTTTTAAATAGTATAAAAGGCTGTAATTTACAATTTAAGTAGTGTAGATTATGGTTGCCCTGAGTCAGGAAAATGAGTTCTGTGAAAGATTTAATAGAAGTTGTCAGATGATGGAAAACTTTGTATCTGTATGATTAAAGTGCTCCAAAGTTTGCATTTTGCCAACTTTATTGTATAAACACCACTAACTGCAGAATCAGGCTGGAGATAGATCATGAAAACGCTTGTAGAGCTGGAATGCTATGCCAAAAAATATGTGCATCTAGGGAAAGGAAAATAGCTGTCTGATTTCTTGCCATTATTTAATGATAGAGATGCAAGCATCTGGGCAAGAATATAAAATAGAGGGACACTCTTCCTGCAGGACTTTATTCATTCTATTATCTCCAACCCTAAACAGAGAAATTCTGGGCTCGTACTAGAACTCTGAGCAGAATAATTGTTTGCCTTTCTCCTAATTTTCTGTCTCCACTTTCAGGAGCCCAATGGCCTCTCCAGATTGGGAGATTCCAATTGTCTCTGCAGTCCCAGTGATGGGAAGAAAAACAGCAGTGTTCCTCTGTGTCTGTCTGGAGAAGGGAATGACTACTCCACAGGCACACAGACTGAAAATGCTGGGAGCAGCCCTGTGGCATAGCAGGATAAATGTAGAGAACAATGGCATGGTTTCTTTCAGGGCAGTTGATTTCTCAGCAAAAAACATGACAATGCTGTGACTGCTGGGTATTTGATAATACAGTTTTTTATTAACTGCTGAAAATGCCGCGCACTTTCATGTTTTGTCTAAAATGTTTGGTGACAAAAATTAATTATAATGTCAAGAGATGTATTTTGGCTTCTTTTTTTTTCCCTCTCCTTGCTTATTGAGAGGGTAGTTTTCCACAAAAACAGAAGTTTTGCTTTGCAGTCTCAGATGTTTCTACAAGCAAAAGGTGAAGTGGGGAGGCTAAAGTCCTTGAGGAGAGTAAATCAAATTCAGGGTGCTAGGAGCTGTGTGAAGTAGTGCTTTGCAAGGATCTGAGTGACTTGACATTGTTATTGTGTGGCAAGACAGATGAGCTTGGAAATGTGAACTCAGAAGGGATATATCAGCTGAAGATCAGCTCTGCTGAGGCTCAACACTGTGGAATGAGGTCTACCTGTGATTTGGAAACATGAATGTTTAGTTTGCTTCTCTACCTGCTTTTGTAACAAACCCAAGATGCAAGTAATTCTACAACAATTTATATTGTGATATGTGAATGAAAGACTTAAATATTTTTTTGACTCAGAGTTAAGCGAGGTTACAGTATTTAATTTTGTTTGAATGGAAGGGGGTTTGTACTTTTAGAAGAACTAAGTCAGTATGAATCTGTTTTCTGTGCAGCCTCTTTCCCGAGTCATTTGGAAGCTTTCGTACCAAGAACTGTGTGACATATGAGGAGATGATGCACTCTTCCAGTCCTGTGGCATCTGAAGTGGCATGTGGTATTTCCATGTGCTCCTGCTGAAAGAGGGAGCAATAAGTCTGCCATGTCTTGGGCAGGCCTGGTGGAACAGGATTAACATGACTGGTGTGTATTTGGCTCAGCAAAAGGGAGTGCAACTTCTTCAGGGAGCAAGGTAAAACAAATCATTTCAGTTGAGAAACTGTTCAATAAAAATGAAACAGCTTTTTTTCCTGAACTCTCATTCTGGGAAGAAAAAAAAAAAGATAAGATAATGCTTTCTTGTAAGCACTTCTATCTTCTCCTACACAGAAGAAAAAAAAGACTGAATTACTAGAATTTCCCATTCAATAGAAACGTTGATTTCTGCCTGCCCTCCTTCCCCTGCCACATAAGGCAGAAGATTATTCTTGAAGCCAGTAATAAAGGACCAGAAATGGACCACTCAGTTGCAGAGAAGAGTGAGACAAGAGTGTCAGTATTGCAATTTAAACATGGATGGTGTCAAAGAGAAGGTTTTTTTCAGAGGTGTGCTCCTGCAGTTCCTGGTTAGCCATTAATGCTGAAATGTATTCCTGCCTCTGTTTGCTGTGCTGGGCATGTCTGAAAACTTCCAGCTTTTCACACATGCATTGAAAAGTGAATTACACCAATTTGAAATGCTAGAGTCATGAGTGCTGAGAGCTTTTCAGAAGCCTGGACTAAAAAGATCTAAAAAATTTAATTTTGACTTGGGAAAGGAGTTATTGGTGGAGGAAATAAATCAAGGTAAGGGTAAGATAATACTGAACAGAATGAGTCATGCATGGCAAAGAGCAATTTGCTGAATTAATGCTTCCTTTGTCAATGGGCATGTTTTACAGGGCTGGGAGCAGGGCTGAGATCTAGATAAGGCCAAAAATTTACTTTCTAGCTCTAGAGCTGTTCCCTCTGCATATTAGAGGAGAGGAAAGATGTTGGAGTCAAAGGCACAAGAAATACTCCTTTACTTGTGCTGACAAGCTCTGACACCCAAGAGAACACTAAGTTTAGTCTAAAACCATAGAGACGGCTTCTAAAGTTAAGTAAAGAAACTCATAATGTGAGTGTGTAAGTTAGAGTTATCAAAAGTCACTGGGTGAAAAAGTTTAGAATTTTAGTTATATTAATAAGTGAATGCAAAATGAAGACTTTGGAGCATTGTCTCTTCTTGTTCTTCTTCTTCCTTCTTCATATTCTTCTAAGGGTTTTTGAGTAATATTAGGGGATTGGATAAAAAAGTCTGCATTGCAGCACACAGGTGTCAGGTCATTGGGTCACTAAAGAAAATAAGTTACTTAGCATTTGATTATTGAGTAAATAGACACATAAAAAGCCTTAGAGAGATTCTTCATCCCTCCATTTTGCACCTCACTGTCTTAGTGCATGCAGCTCCTTGTACTCCATAAATATGTAATACAAATTTAAAAAAAATAAACAACTGAGCCTGAACACAAGAAAACCGCCTCTCTCTCATCAATCTCAGTCCTGAGGAAAAGAACCCAACCCCAAGTGCCACCGTGAGAGAAAGACAATGTGGATAAGAAGCTGATGGATGTGGATATCTTTTAAATTAATGAGTTCAGGAAAAGGCAGAAAGGAATTTGGCCCTGATCTGAAGTGGGTTGGACACAGAGCAGGGAATATAGCCAGAGGAAAGAATGATGCTTCTCTGAGTCCAAGGGTGCCCCATAAAAATGTGGTGGGGACAGAATACCCTCTGTGGTATGAGTTTTATAACCATGAATATTGTGCTGGCCTAGCAAATGAAGTTTGTATGTTTTTTGTGAGACTTGCCAGTTCCTTTACTGTCATGGTCTATCTTCAATGTCTGGGCATCCTATTCGTTGACTGAGTACAAGGTAGAGAGCTGGAGACTGCAGTCAAGGTTTACTTGTTGTCTGCAGTGATGTATTGACTTCCTTGCAGGATATTTCAGTGTTTTTTCCTCCCTAGTGCAAATATGAACTCTGAAAGTTGTATGAATATACACCTCTTTTAGCTTAGCATTTTTGCAGGCAGTTTCTCCATAGATAAATCAGTCTTCTGTTGCTCAGATATCTTAAAGGGTAATATCTTAAAACTGCAAGGTAATAACATTCCCCTGCTATAATTTCTCTAGCCCATTAGTTTGAAGAGTGATTTACACTTGGAGGAATTAAGAGAGTTGTCCAGCTCATACAGGATGCTGTGCTAAAGTAGTACCAGTATGTCTGTAATGCAGCTCTCTATGGCGGTTTCTCATCAGCTCTGAATGAGGTGGAGGTCAAACCAGGAGAGGTTCAGGACTTGCTTTGAGATCCTAATTTATATTGGTGATACTCCTGCTTAAAAATACTGAAAATAATAACTGTTTGAAGTTATCTTGCATAAATAAATTACAGAATGTGCAACAGCAGTGACAGCATTGCAGATGTACCAGATGTACTCAGGTGGTTATTTAGTGCCTGAGCAGGGCCAACAGCATGTTCAGACCAGGTTGCTCAGGACTTCTTTCAGCACAAGGGCAGATTCCTGCTCTGAGCAAGCTTTTCCAATGTTCTATTATATCTCAAATGAAATCAGAAAATAGCCAAAAGGCAAAATCAATTCCTTGTTTGCCAATTTTGTTGTTTTGTGGTTATGTATTTGCTTCTTTATGTAAATCAGCCCCTCTCCCTATTTTTTTATATGAAGGGTGTCAAATCCCCTTATCTAACTTATTTTTTTTCACATTTTTTAAAACTGAAAAGCAGTGGAGGGAAAAAAAGCATAGGGAGGAAATTTCAGTTTCTTTCTTTTAAGTCCTTTTCTATCTGTGCAGAGGATAGAGCAGGACTGGAGATCACCTGCTGTTTCTGACATAATCCTTTGGGATTTGAAGATGTGAGAGTAGAGTCTATTTCTGATCTTTGTTGCTTTCAACAGCAAAGGCAGCTCTTGGAACTGACAGACTGAGGCTCAATCCTTGATTGTATTGAAAAAGATTCAGTTTACTGTCTCATACCAAACCTATTCCTAACAGAAACTACAGCCCAGCCAAGTTGCTGCTGAGGGTGTAGGCAAATGTATCTCCAGGAAACACTTGCGTTGTGGTAGAGTATTGTAGTATGGTAGCAAAAAATGGACTTCTGAATTGCTAGGTTTCTTCCTCTGAACCAAAATGTTACTGCCTTGACTACCAGCAGAGCTGTGCTAGGCCATACCCACCTTCCACTGAATGGGGATTTAAAATCTGCCTGTGTATGGGACAGCTTTTATGCTGCTGCTGGACCAGTGAGGTGTCAGGAGGGAACACCATTGGAAGGAACTTAGCCAGGCTCCCAAAGCTGAGCTGCCATAGACTGTGCTAACAAAAATAAGGAAGAAATCAAAATCAAGCAGTTGCATGCCAGCTTCTTGCACACAGGGAGATGGAGTGGTGAACAAACCAGTGTTTGCCAAGTGGGAAAAAAGACACTGACTGACAGGGAGAAATGTTACTTGATGGTTTGAGGGACAAGCAAGCAGAATAAATCCAAACCACTGCTTATTCATCAGAATGGGACAACATGGAAATTAATTGCTAGCTGGCATTTTCCAATGATAGGTCTCTTTAAACTTAGTGATAATGCCTGCAATTTTTTCCAGACAACCAGAACAACTTTGCCTTTATCTCTGCTCTTTCTGCAAGATCTGTGTGAAGCCTGGTGATGAGGGGCAGACTGTTAATTTCAATCATCAGCCCAAGTGTGGCAGCAGTAATCAAAAATGGATGGTTAGAGGAAGGAGGCTAACAGAGCAGTAAGAGCAAATATTGGCAAGTATTAGCAAATATTTTTTAGTATCACTGCTGTCATACAGTGCAATGTGAGTTCCAGCCAGTGTCAGAGAATGTTTAGAGCTGTGCTGGAAATCATAAAACTGTAATGGAAATTTTGGGTCCCCAGCTGTTTGGGGAACAGCTTGAACCTTCTGATAGGCTGAATTAAAGTGGGATTGGGGTGCTTGACAGATTCCTTGAAAAATCCCATCCTTAGAAGTTGCTTTCTGCTTTGCATCAATTCTGCAGGTAGTCTTGGGTGTGTTTTTCCTCTGCTCTCACCAGTAGAAGCTTTGCCACATGCTCTGAATATGTCTTTGCTTTCATTCTGCCAGCTTTATTTGTCAGGTTTGCTTCATATTCTGCAAATGCCGAATTGATTCATTTGGCAGATTTATGGATTTGCCTCACACCAGTAGTGGTTTAATATGGAAAATAAAGAGGTGGGTTTCAAGTACCACATGTTCTAGTATCTCTGCCAGTAAAAGAGTATATGGAGGGACAGAGCAAATCTCAACTGATATCCATTTTTTATTGTCTGTCTGCTTAATCAGTTGAGGCCAAAATTTTTTTTTTATTCACCCCAAGGGGACAATCAAAGTTCATACATTAAGTATTAATTTAATTTACTGGATTCAGAGATGCTCCTGGAAACCATAGTCAGATCCTCTCACGTATTTAGCACCCAATACTGGAGAACTCCTTTATACATCATTGCTATATTAAAAACATTCTTAAGAACATGGGTTTGCCAGAAAATGTTCTAAGGGGTTATAGGGGTATTATTTCACTCCTATAACAGAAAAATTCAGAGTTAACTTAAGTTCTAATTTTTCACTTTGGGTGTGAAAATAGTGAGGTATTGTGCATTTCTTTCCTCAGTCCCCTGTACAATCGTGGATGTACAAGAAAAGAGAAGGCTTGTTCAAGATTTGGAAAAGATCCCTGCAGTGGAGCAGACTGGTTTCACAACAGCTTTCAGATTTTGAAGAAAAGTTTGAGAATTTGTGCTTGCTTTGAAAACCAGGAAATTCTGAATGTTTTCATGATACTACATAGCGTCAATAGTGGTACCTTCAACTTACAGGTCTTTCTAATAAGAAGAGAAAAGCTGACCCTAGATCTGAGAGGTCTTTCTTTGTCAAAAGAAAAAAAAAAACAATTGTGGAGACATCTGGAATATGATGTGTATTTTGAAAAGAGTTCCTGGAAAAATATTTATCTTAGCAGTATTCCAGCCAGCTCTGCATTATATCTAAAGGCAGATCTAGAAATTATTTCAGAAAAGATATGGTGTGTGTATCTTGCCCAGGTGTCAGTGTACCAACAGAAGATATGCAGATAATGCAAATAATAAAATACACAAATTTACTCTTGCAAATAACATTTCTGAGTTGCATCTGCAATCCTAATTTTATATATTGGTTGAAAAGGATGATGACTTTGGAATATTTACATAGTGAGCTATGTTAATTGTCTCTCCTCAGATGCTATAAGGTCAAATTTGGAGGTTGCAACTTAGACACTAACTGTTGGGAAGGTAGAATTAGAAAGAAATTATAAATATTACTCTTTAGCCAGAAAGGCTAAGGAAGAAATACAAATGAAAGGATGGTTTGAATAATTCAAAGAAACTGGTCTGGTATGCCAGAACACATTCTTTCCCCCAATAAAACCAAGCTGAGACCCCTCTTCCCAGCCTTATAATGAAAGGTCTGAAGGACCCTGAGATAACTAAAAATATGCAAAAGCAGCGATTTCTATAGGTCGCACACAAATGTTACTGTATTAGTATACTTAGAAAGATTGGTTAGTGAAGGAATAGAATATTCAATGCATAGGTTATATAAGTAATTGTAAAAGAGAGTTCTCTCTCATGGTCTCTCTTGGTTCTCTTGGCTCTCCTAGCCCTCTTGGCTCTCTTGGTCTCTCTCAGCCTTCTTGCCTCATGCTTTCTACACTCTTGCTGTTCTCTCTTTCCTGCTCTTCTTTATCTTTTTTTCCCCAGCTCTCTCACTTATGTTCTGTTACTCTCTTTCTTAGTAATCTTAAGTCTTGAACTCATGTATTCATATTTTACCCCCTTTTGTATTGTTCTCCCCGAGCCTGCTTTGAGCTCTATCTGCTGGCTCCTAGCAGAGCTCTCTCTCTCTCTCCCACACCCTGAAATAAGCTACTGACATCTAACTCGACTATAGAGATCTCTGCCATCTCAGACCATCCACCCCGAAGCGTCTCCTACAACTAACATCAAAATGCAGAACAGCTAATATTTTGTTTCTGGGAGCTTCCTTGGTTCATCTAAACTAGGGTAAAATAACAACTTAAATTTGCTAGTGCAATAAACCTGTTTCGCACTGGCATAAATTAGAATGTCAAATGTGAAACAGTAAAGTTGAGGATTAAAGATCTGTATTTACTATCTATATTAGGCAGAAAGTATACACTGTATAAAGCAAAAGAAATACTGCAGTTGAATGTAGGGGTGACAGTAAGAGATTGTTCTCACACCAGGTTTTAATTAGGGGAGCATCAAGCCTGAGAAACTCCACTGGATTTTTCAGTTTTGCTTTACTGTACTTCAGCAGAATTTCATCAGCCATGGGCTGTATCTGTAATGTATAATCCTGCTGTAGTTAAAACTGCAGTGCTAAAGGGGCTAACACAAAGGAGTTATTTGCAGTACATAGAAACATTTAAAAGTCCTTTGAATGAGAAGTGAGATGGAAGGTCTCACTTTCTACTACAGGTTCCTGTCTGTAGAGGTTATGAAATATTTTCTGCTGCTTATCCAAACCCCTTCCTGTAGTTTTTCCTTTTGATTTTGGAAAACTCGTTGCTCTTCTGAACCTATCATCTGTCAGGTGGAATCATCCTGCTTTTGCAAAAAAAGGAATGTAAGTTGTTGAGAGTGCTTGAGAACTGTTTAAACACCATTGCTTATAGACAAAAGGGGTGCAGCTTTCTTTGGCCTCTCATGTTTGGACTCCTTTATCGATGATGTGAACCTAAAGTATCTGTTATGTTCAACAAGTGATTGCTCAGAAAAAAGCTCCAAGGGATCTTCCTGAAATCAGAAGGGGGGATGCAGCATTTGCGTGGCTATCAGGGAAACATCTCCTGCATGTAGCTTTTGACATCTACGCTGATTTCAGTTTTAAGTGCCATGCCTCAGGGGCAGAAATACCTGGAAAGAATTTGCTATTTTGCTTAACTTTTCCACTTTTTCCCCTGTTTTCCCATATCTCTGCACTGAATGCCATGGGGACCCAGTTTTTCAGCTGCTCCTTCCAGAATACAAAATATGAGATGCTTCAATCTTAGTTTTTGCCTGGGTGTGGTTACAGAAGAGTATTGGATCCAATGCATATAACTCTGCTGCTGCTCTGATTTCATCTAAGAACCCTGAACATGACACCAAGTCCCTCCCCAGCTCTTGCACCTTTTTTGCTCATCAGGCCCCCAGCAAAGAAGGCTACTGTAATTTTTTTCTCCTGGAGAACAGACACAGGGCTCTAGAAAACAGTCATCAGGTACAGAGCCTGCTGAGAAAGCTGTGGGATAGGAATCTGACTAGCAAGAATGGTGCAGAGCAGAGTCTACTCAGAATAAGATGGCCTGGGCAGAGACTAATGAGGAAAAGGTGAATCTGGGTGTGTGGTGAGTGGCTGTTGTAGAAAAAGGATAACAGGGAAGAGGTGCAAATAGATAAAATTGCCTGAGACCACCTCCTCTTCACTGGATGGGAAATGTGTTTATGACAAAGAACCTGTAAGCAAACCAGCTAATACAATGCAGAAATGTGGAGAAAGAGCACTCAATTGTGTCCAAGTCCCTTCTTGAATCAGGGTGCTGCTTCTGCTAAAGTGTAAGACAACTGGATTTATCGCTATTTACTATTAATCAATTTCTCTTTACTAATAATCTATCTCTATTTACTGTCTTTATTTACTAAATCTATTTACTGTTTGTCACTTTTCCCTCACTCAAAGAAATGTGTAAAGAATAAGCCTAGGCTTAAGCAGGATCACGGAGATATTATTTGAGATAGTCGCAGTCCAAGTCATTAGTTTCTTGCGCAGCTTTGTGGTCGAAGGCCTCTCCTGAAACCACCTTATGAATCTGTTCACCTTGCTAGACTTGTGGCTTTGTTTGCACAGTAAACTAAATTAGTTTATTAAACGAAGTAGTCATAAACAGAAGCTAGATTAAAACTGATCTCGGATGATATTCTTAGTGGGCCTGACCTCCTGAGGCAATGTGCTGTGAAGAAGCCTGCCATTTTTCAGATGCATTGCGGCAGCTTCATGCTTCGCATGACAAAGACAGGCTCTCAGCCACAACTTCAACCTGCCCGTAGGAGAGGTTAATGGAGATAACCAGGGTTTGGGGAAGAAGAAAGAGTGGGTGGGTGGGTTGCCTAACAACGAAGGGCAAGGCGCAAGGAGAAGCTTTTTTAGTTTGTTTGTTTGGAGAAATTCTCAACATCTACCATCGGTCTCTGTTTCCTTAAAATCAGGGATAAAACTTCCAGTGATTGCCTGCCCTTCTGAGTTTTAGTATGCAGCCCACCTGCACACAGCCCTTTCTTCTGCAGGAGCTGGCTGTACGGTCTGTCTTGATTAGATGCTGTAGCTTTGGCATTCTTTCAGATTCTTCTGATACCCATCTTGTCAAAACTGTCAATTCTTTCTTAAAATACTAACAAAACACGGAGGACAAGGTAATGTGCTATCCCCGTATTTAAAGTTTTCTTTGTTTTGATTTGCTATTACCTCTTATTTTTCTCCCTATGAGGGACACAAAAGAGAAAGAATAGATAGCAGATCAACAATCAAATTACAATGCTTGCTCTTTAGCAGTCCATGCTGTCGTGATTCACTGTAATCAACTGCCGGTGCTCCCGGTGGAGGAAAGGAATTGAGATAACTTGATAAAGCATCTCTACTCTATTCAGCTTCATCTGGCCCAAACTTTTCCTTCGTTAATATTTCAGGTTGCACTAGGATGTAACCTTCTTAAAAGAGATCAGTTGGGGATGAATTCTCATGGCTTCAGTTTCATCATAGTGCTGTAGTAGGTAAAAACGTGTAATCTTTTTTTCAGTACAGTTGTTCCATTGAGAAGTTTCAGGTTAAGGATTTGTTGTTTTTCACTCTTCTTGGGAATAATGTATAATTAATCTGACTTTGGGAGAGCAAAGAAATAATAATCAGCAAAGAAATAATACCAAAGAACAGAAGTATGGTCTTCCACATTATTGTTGATTGTGGGAATTTGTGGAGGAGCCTTGGGTGAGGTCAGGCCATGCGCACAGTGCTTGTCCTGACCGTGTGTTGTGGTGGTGGAAGTGAAATACAGATGTAAAGACTGGGTGAGAAAGCTGCAGTGGCTCTGAGTGGCTGAGTGACCAGGACTGGTTATATATTTGTACATGAAAAATGCCTTCTTGAGCCTGAACTTTTGCAAAAGGGGAAACAGCAGTGAAACAGTGATAGGACTTGCTCTCAGCAGTTGTGTTAATATCAGGACTCAGTCCTGACAAATCCATATAAACTCCTTGACTTCTGGACTCTGCACCTCTTTAGGTGGCTGAGGGTTTGTGTTACCTCCTTTCTAGAACGTGTGTTTTATGGAGAGGGAATGAAGGGCCTCACCTGGCTTCTTTCTACCTGAATGGGGAGGCTGCATCCAAAACTTCCCTTCTTTTTTGTCATCCCTCCTGAAGTGTGGATGTATGCAGGGATATGAACTAGCAGTGAAAAGCTTGCAGTGGCTTGTTCTGTGGCTGGGAAGTAGAAGAGGTTTTACAGCTGGGATGACATTTCTGTACTTGTGTGAAAGAAGCAGCGTAGCTTCAAGAGCCCATGAGCCCCGATTAAGTGTCTTATTTTTTATATACATCATAAATATATTTTATATTTTTTATATACATCATAAGCTTTGAAAGTGAGGAAGGGGGATGAGAGCACATTCTCCCATTCACTAGAAGTGTTTTTGCCTGCCAGAACCATTTACTAAATCTGCTAAACAGCTTTGTTAAGGTGTTTATCCCACCAAGACAGTTCATAGCTGTGGGCATTCAGGGATATAGAAACGAATTCAGGCTATGCCAAGCATACAGGACAATGTTCCTGAGCCTGACACAATATAGTGGCTCATCTGCATAATCCCTCCATCCTGCTTGAGATGGAGAATGGAAAAGCAGTAGATACTGTATGTCAACCCTGACAGCTTTATTATAACTAGAGAGTCTGTTCTTCTGGTCTTGCTACTTTCTTCTTGCCAGAATTCAGTCTGTAGAGGTAGGATTGCATTGCCCCCTTTGGGGAGTTGGAAAAATCTGGAAAGGTGGCAAGGATGCAGAGATTTCACTTTATACTCTCCCTCAGTGTATCTGAAGATGCTGCAGACTGTCACTTTGCAGATACATGGAAGAGAGAACATGTGGCTGTGTGGGCTGGCCTGTGTAAGGTAGAGTGCACAGTGGGTGAGCAGAGGAAGGCAGCGGCAGGTTTCCAAACCTGCCAGCTCTTATTTAGGCATGCCCATAAAGTGGCTAGATTTTCAATAGGCTACTGCTCTCAGCAGGAGTTGCTGAGTGCTGAGGCTGCCTGAAAATTTGGCTTCTTGACAGTACGATGCATCACTTAATTGGAAAGATTTCTTTGGGCACCCTGTGAATAATCCGTTCTGTTTGAGTGTAAATAATATCTCTAATATTTCCTTTTTGGCTTTTGTGGAATATCATGGGGGTTTTTTTCCCCAAAAAAAGCTAAGAGAGACTCTATTTATTGAAGTTGGGTGAATAATTTTCAATGAATAATTTATTCAGGGAGTCAAATCTGTTTCTGCTTGCAAAAATCTCCCCTCTTCAATTACTTACTCAAATGCATGTGACAAAATTTTTTACTGGCTCTCTCTTCAACCCCTTGCAATTCCCATGCAGCCCTTCTCATGGTCTTGGAACAAGTCCAGTTTGGGATCTTGTTGCTCAAACTTGGGGAGTAATGTGTCAGCAACTTCCTGGACAGGTAATCATGTGCAGCTGTCATGAGGGCTTTTAGAATGGTGTTGGTTCTAATAAGCATTTGGGGCAATATGAATCAGTTGTTCATGATTTCCAGGAAGTGCCAGGTGAAAAACCCTATAAAAGTGCTCCTCAGTTGTGCAATAATGTTGTGTCCACTGGGCAGAAATTTTATACAATCCCACTGAGAGTTTCTTAGCACCTGAATGCAGACGGTAGATCCAGCAGATTGCTCATTTGTTTTGGAGGCATTTGTCCTGCTGCTGTAGTTGGATGTCGAAATCAAGGCTTGCAGGTACCTGTATCCACAATATTCCCAGCTTGCTACATGACCTTATCCCTGGTTTCTTTGGTTTGGTGTGTGGTTCCTCTACATTGGCTGTAAAGTTTTCACAGCAGGGACTCTCCCTTACCCAGTAAATCTGCAGGATGCAGAGCAACAAGATGGAGTGACTTCTGTGTCCTGCTTTTTGATGGCCTGACAGCAGATGCAGTCTTGTGGACTTCAGCTGCACTATCAGACTTAACAATACTTCCGACTCCTTTAATTTCACTCAGCTACTTAGGGAATGAAGTGCAAGGTGTCTAGTAGCAGAATTAGTTGAATAACCGAGGTGAGATACTTCATAGGGATAATCCACACCTCCTACTGTAGCTGGCAAAAAGGAAATCTCCATCAGAGGCTGACATGGAGCTGGCAGATTGACTGAGTTTTCTGGGGCACCCTCCAGCAGTCTGATCAGTTGAATAATTTTGGCACCTAACTCAAGAGCATAAAATGAGATGGTGTGAGCATGTGTGTTCAATGTAATCTCAAGAAAAGTGATTGGAAGTCCATACCAAGTTTCTTTCCTGTGGTATGAAAGCTTTTAAGAGGCAACTGAGTCATGGCTGGGCAAAGACTGAGTTACCTGATACTGATAGACAGGTCCTGCCTGAATTTGTATGTGATCAGTGCAGCACTGTCCCAGATTTCAGGGTACCTATGCAGTTAGTGTTTGTCACCACGTCTCCAGCACAGATGAAAATCGAATTAGCTAGAGTGTAAAGGCCCTGTGGACACCTGGAGAATATCTTTAATTTGTCTAAATTTTTAAACAAAGTTTAAGCCTTACAGAAGTTATGTCAAGGTTAATTTGTTTTAGTGTTCTTTTGTCTGCTTGAACCAGTTGCCTGTTCCTGTCCATCTGTGCTGTCATACTGCTAACAGGAGACAAGTGGTCTGCAGATCACTCTCCTTCAGGAACCATTCCTGGGACTGCAGGAACTGAGAAAGGCTCTTAATCTGCATTTACTGCAGCACCCCTGGACCTGCAACAATTTCTCTAATAGACAAATCTTTGTCAGAGAAAGTAAGCAATGAACTTTATGCAAGCTTCTTCCATAAATTACTGCTAACTAAATCAATAGCAGGCCTCGCCTGCTACTCTCAGTTTATTTCCTTCTCTTTCTGCATGAGCAAATGCCGACACACCTGCTAACTGCACAAATAGCACAGAGCTGTGCAGGGTGTCCCTAGAATGAAAACCACAAGTAACTTGGCCAGTGTGGCCATCAATGAGTGAGATCAGCCTTGTAGTGAGAGGAGAGCATGAAAAGGGCATTCTGGAAGATGCTGGATCAGACGATGTGTCTCACCATGGTTCATATACCCATTTGTCCCAAAGCACTCTGCCCTTCAACTTCCCCTTTCAAATTGTTAGAAAGGATTTAACTTGAACAAAGAACTACTGTATACACAAGGTGAGAGAATAAATTGCTCGAAATAAGGCATCCAATGTTGCTCTTGAAATTTCCTCTGAATTTTGGATTGTGACTGGCTGGCAGCAAAGTCCATCATGTGCTGTTAGCGGAAGTCTTGTGGAGGCTGAAGCAGTGGCTTGTGTCTGGCCAAATGACCTTGCCTGTCCTCTTAGCCAGACCAGACTCGATGCCTACACCCTGAGGCTGTTAATCCTTCCCTAAATTCCAGCAGAATGATGAGTTAGAGACTTCTTTAACATGAAGAGTTTTGATTCAGAACCATTGAGGCCTCTGTAAGAGAGGAATATTGTTGATCTAAAATCATCACATTTCACAGAAGGTAATTTATGATATGTTATGCCTTTGGGGAAAAAACTGAAAAGGAAAGTAATTCCTGAGGGAGAAAGATAATCTCTGATAAATGAAATTAGTCATAAGTTGGGGAAAATGTATAGTAAAATATGAAAGCATGTTCTTATGAAATAATTTTGTAGGATTTTTTAAAAAAATATCACTCTCTTGCATATTTTCCTGTATAAGGGATTGCTAGGGTTTATAAAATATTTTTAATCTAATTGCTTGCTATGTCTTTTCAAACCATTTCAAGTAATTCATAGAGAGAAAGGTGCCTTTCTGAACACTGCATATGCAGGAAGTGAAAAACGTCTAGTCAGAGATACCAAAACCAAGATAGTAAGCTTAACAATCGTGGCAGAAACTTGATTCTAATCAGATAAAATGCTGCTTGGATCCCCCCATAAACTAAGCCCCAAGGGTGCAAACTACGTTTTATGAGATGGTTCCCCAAACACCAGTTTTGTACCTGTATATAATCTAAATGTGCATTTCCATAGGCTTTCTGCAGCAATTTGTGTAAGGTTTATTGTATCACACAGATACAATACTAAAAACAACATTTTAGTTAGAAAGTGCTCACTGGGCAGCAAAAGAGAAGGGGCCTGTGGGAAATCCTATTTATTTGCATTTGGTGTTTGCATTTCTTTCTGTAAACGTTAAATACATGCCTCCTGTTTCAGACTGCATGAGCCCTTCATTTGGGTTTTCCAGCTCCATCTGTAGTCAATAGAATACAAAAAGAGCAGAGGCAATGCTCTGGCTGTTGTAATAGCTGAATCAATTTTTGTTGTCATTTTTAAACACACATTACGTAGGTGCATAAAATTAGGTGCCAGGTTCTCTCCCAGCAGTATTTAGTGATAGGTAGTTGTGGAGCTTTGGGGGCTATTGGTATGAGGAAGTTGTCCATGGAAAAAGCTATTGAACAAAATGAACCAACAGCAGGAAACACTCTTGCTGCCCCAGGCAAGAAAATGGCTAGAAGTTGAAAGAAACTCCATTTATATTTTATTTTTTTAAAGTTAAATTCATGTGGGAACTTCTGTATGGAGCAGCCCAGGATTGTAATTTAGTTAAAACTCCAAACCCATGTGGCTTGAATTAATAATGTTGACCAGATTAGTGCAGAGCACTGAATGTTGTGTTACTACCTGAACCAGCAGAAGGTGAACACAGGTTATTGTCTCTCTGGTCTGGGATATGCACCTGATATAGGCTTTAAAAGAAAGCCAATGCTTTGTTTAAAGCAACAAAATTCTTGACTTTGTCATGGAAATGAGAGGAGAATGATGATGAGCTTACAAGGCATCAAAAACCTGAGAAATTTTTAGCTTTCATAAATTGTCTCATGGGCACTCTGGATGTGTCTGCACTAGACAGAATTTGAAAAAGTATTTCCAACATTTTTGAGATGAAAAGACTCAAATCTTTCCCTTATCTCACAATTAATTTAAATATAATCAGCAAAAAGCCCAAGCCAAAAAATAATTAAGCAAAAGGAGATCGAAATCTCTTGCAGATTTGGTTCTGCCAGAAATATATTTGTTGTAATATCCCACTAGTGGCCAGTAAAGGAAATGGAAAGTGAAAATCATGCCAAGATTACATATTCACAGCTCTGCCTACTCTGTTCTCAGTGCCCAGAAGCATGAAGGCCTGAAACAACATCATTTTTAACATTAAACTAACTCTTGTCATGTGGAAGTGGAAGATGAGCTAGACCTATGTAGCCCTTCTGCTACAGAAGGTTGGATTCTAATTATCAGACTTGTAGGGCAGGCAGCAAGAAGCCTCTGCTGCTGATGGAAAGACTGACCCTTAGTGTATTTCTAGTGCTTTAGGTGCCTAGTTGTCCCAAATAAGAACAAATATAGGGAGCAAGCCATCTGCGTTACAGTGCTACAGATGCAATGCACACCTGTTACTTAAAGTGAAAACCAACACGTGGTTTTTGGCTTGCCAAGGGCTGGGAAAGGCATAGCAAGCACCAGGGTAGTCTGGATAGCTCTGAGATGGCCACAAGACCTGGCACCTCCTTCTGCCATTGTCCAGCTGATATGAGAAGCAAAGCCTCTGCAGTGGGAGCTCCAGAGTGTAGTAGTGGTTGAGGTGAGTGGTCCTGCTCACCTGTGGATGAGTCAGGACTTCCTGTAGTAATATCCAAGACTGAAGTTTGTTTACTCATTGCACTGTCAGGGCTCTGAATGAGCTATTACAGTCTATAAGGTAAATATGTATTTATTTAAACAATTTTCTAAAAATTGATTTTTGATCCAGTACGTGGTAAAAGCTCCTAAGGAACCAGCTATGTAAATCCTTCTTTAGCTGTATAAATACTCTTTTTATTCTCACTGTAGTTAACTTTCATGTGATGGCATGAAGGATGAATGATGATTAGCTGGAATCAGTGCTCGGGAAAGAGGGAGAACAGGGAAATGGATTCTCTATCATATATTTTCTTTTGAGGCTTCAGTAATGAAACACTTTACAAGCAGGATAATAGCCTTTCCTTGTTATGGTATTTATCCTGGTTCTGTCATTCAAGGTTGCCCCAGTCATATCACCTCCATTTCCTCCCCTGTACATGAAGAATAAAAGTACTGACCTTCTTAATAATATCTCTCTGAGATGGAAAGAGAGGAGATGCTCTGTAAGATCTGCATAATTATTGTTAACTTCAAGCTATGAGCAGTTCTCTTGGAGCCGATGGGAATGCCCACATGTGGAGCTAGTTACAGAGCAGGGAGCCACTGATGGCTGCAAATCGTGGAAAACTGGCCTTCTGATGGATCGTAAGTCTGCTTCTGGAAAACTGTTTTTGCTTTCCATATGGGCTGGGACTTTCAGCGATGCTTTAACAAGTTAAATGCCTGGGAGTTGGATGCATAACTCTTTAAAGGTTTTTGAAAGTCCTTGCAAGGAAGCAGGGGGCTGCTGTTGGAATTGCAGTCTAAAATTACAAACAAGCACATAAAAAAAAGAAAATAAAAAAAAAAAAGAAAGAGGAAATTGTGGAAAGAAGGGGGGGAATCTTAAGTTATTTTGGAAATAGGAACTTTACTGGAAATGAAAGAGAAAATTCAAAAAACCACTGTCAGTAGAAAAGAAATTCTGGGTTTTCAGTTCTAATTTGAGTGTAAATATTTTATAAGAAAATGGACACTGCAGGGTGGTGGGGGGAAATTCCAAAGTACAAAGCACATGGGAATATTGATGTTTTTTTTTCACTTAGTAGAGTCTTTCTCCAATTCCTGTTTGGATGGACTGAAATACTGAAATAAGTAACCTGATTTTCAACACTCCTTTGAGCAGTCTTCATTAAAGAGAAAACAACTGACTGTAGACACCTACTTTGGAAAAAACCTCAGCCACTTCTTTTCATTGATGCCACTTGCTTTCTTTTAGTTATGTTAGTACCAGAGAATCCTCTCACTTGAGCCATGATTCCTCTTCCTTCTCTTCCAATTTAAGTGGGTAATATCCATATGCAAATTTCATAGAATTTCTCTTGGCAAATACAGGGGGGAAAAAATCCAGCAAAACTTAGCAACAGCTGGGAAGAACATCAAGAAGAAGAATCTTTCCTTCTCAGCCATGGAAATGTGCTGGCATTCATATCTCTGCTCAGTGCCCTGCTGGAGCTGTGTGCTTATTAGTGCTCTTAGAGTGCAGGAAAATGCCACTGATTCAAAATATATGATTGTCCTGCATTCTTTGTTTATATTTTAATCCAAAAGTCTCCACAGGTGTGTGGTACGGTACTAATCCAAAGCTCAGGAAAGGTAGTCCTTGCTGTCACCTTGTGTGTCTTATACCCTCTTCCCTCAATGCCCCTAAATCCCTGTGCTACATCCCTCTTATAAAGGCATTGAACTGATTCAGAATGTCTTTGTGCTTAATATTTCAAATGCCTGCTACCTCTGTGTGGCCTGGGCAGCGAAGAAGTCCTTTGGCCTTTTTTGGGAACTGCTGCAAACCGTGGTTTGCATTTGCTGGCACGCAATACTCTGTCCCTTATTTGCTCTTTGACATCAGTGTGGTGCAGGGATATTGAGGGGTTTATCACTAGAATCAGGCTGCAGTGAGGACAGCCATGGCAGGACTTCTTCCAGCCTGAAATATGAAAAGTGTGGGTTTTTATGCGGAAAAGCCCAGGAAGATGGCCCATGTAATTACTGGAAATCAGCAATCTGTCTCCTGTCATTCAATTTAACCCATGTAAACTTGCCATGTGCAATGGATACAATCCGTGGGTGTGATTTCAGAGAAGGAATGGTCCATCTGGTTTATGCAAATGCTGCTTTAAAGGAGGATGACTGACAGTTTTTACCAGGCACAGAGTGCAGCAGACAGGCTGGAAGCTGGTTACTTACCAGCTTGGATACAAAAGATCTCTGTATTAAGCACGCTGTCAAAGTAATGGAAGCTGGTATCATTAGCAGGAGCAGGCAAGTAGGCAGTGGGAATGTCGTGGCTGAGCAGGTAAGCCAGAGCTCAGCTGTTTGTAATGTGAGGTGACTCACTAGGAGGAAGAAAGGCTCACCTCTTCTGGATGGACAGTGATTTTTTTTATAGATAGCTCTAATCTGTAAAACCTGCAGTAGCATTTGAGGATGTGCCTTACAGCAGAAGTGATCCGAAGGGGTCACAAAAATGAAGAGTGATCATCAGTACAGCTGCATCCTCATTTCCTCTCCTGAATATGGCACATCTGTTCTTATCTAGCTATTCTGGTATTACATTTCAAAATAATTAAAAGACAATCATACCTGTTTTTCTTATTCAAAGTTCAAAAACCTACTGCTAAGTATGTTGTCTTGCATATTTGTCTGCTTAATTTGTACCTAGAGATACTTTTTCTTTAGTTTTCTTTCCCTCATTGAGATTTCAGGTTACTGATCTGGAGAAAATGGGCAGTTTGCCTTTACATTATATGAATAGCAGAATAGGATCCTGCCACTCATGAAAGTACTATATTTATGACTCATTATAATCCATTCATTGCTTCACAGACCCGGAGCCCTCCAGGGAAAACCACAAATCCACATAATTTTCCCAAGTGCTCCATTTCACATTTGGATCTTTGGTTTAGCTGACAGATATGGAAAAGGAAGAAAAAGATGCAGGAAGGCAGGGAGCCCGTGCAACTGTGCGTGTATAGATGCTCAGCAGGGATAGCAGGAATTTCAATTCAGAGTGTCCCTGTCAAGCTCCTGATCCCCATTCCTTCTGACGCTGTAACAACCACGAGGAGCAGAGGGGGGTGACCTTCAGGAGCTGACAGGCTGTCATGCCTTTGATGGTTGCAGGCCCGTTGTGGTAGGCAAGTGTTGGCACCAAAAACCTTGTTGGAACAGGTTAACAGAGTGGCTTTATGGATCTTTACACATTGGGGTGCCATGCAGAGGGTCCTGAACAAGCTCAAGAAATGGGCCCACGTGCACCTCGTGGGGTTGAACAGGGCCAAGTGCAGGGTGAGGCACCTGGCTGAGACAACCCTCGGCACCCACGTGGGCTGGGGGCTGAACAGATTGAGAACTGCCCTGCTGAGAAGGATTGGAGGTCCTGAGGGATGAAAACCTGGACATGATCTGACAGTGTGCACTTCCAGCCCAGAAAGCCAATTATATCCTGGGCTGAACCAAAAGTAGTGTGACCAGGAGGGTGAGGAAGGGGATTCTGCCTTTTGCTTTGGGGATACCCCACTGGAGTGCTGCATCCAGCCCTGGGGTCCCCAGCACAAGAATGACATGGACACTTACTGATTGAGTCCAGAGGAGGGCCACATAAATGATCAGAGAGCTGGAGCACCTCTCTTATGAGGAAAAGCTGAAAGGGTTGGGGTTATTCAGTCTGGGAAAGAGAATGTTCCAGGAAGGCCTTGCAGTACCTACAGGAAGCATACAAGAAAACTGTCAAACTTTGTAAAAAGTTGTGTAATGATGGACAAGGGGTAGCAGCTCTAAACTGAAAGAGAGTATATTCTGGCTGAAAATCAAGAAATTTTTTTACAGTGGGGGGGGGGGGGGGGTGGGGATATAATGCACTAGAACTTGTTGTCAAAAGAGGTGGTGGATGCCCCATCCCTGGAAGTGTTCAAGGCCAGGCTGGATGAGATTCTGAGCAAACTGGTTTAGTTGAAGGTGTTCCTGCTCATTACAAGGTGATTAGATGATCTTTAAATGTCCCTTCCAACCCAAATCATTCTATAATCTTGCTGCAGAAAGGAGCTCAAAGTCCTGTGCAGGAAAGCTACAGTGCTACATTTTCACAGTGCTCTGTCAGTCCTTGGAATAGCATAAAAAAGCAACTTATATTTATTCTGCAGTACCCAAAAAATGCACTGATCTGGTGCTACCAAGTAGATTTCCTATTCCATATAGGAATGTATAGCTCTCAGATAGGTGCTATCACAGCTTTATGCAAACAGAGTGTTTTGGGCAAAGGTGACCAAGGCCAGGTGCTTTGGTTGTGCCTTGCAGATGATCTGTTTGCCCCTTAAGTGCACAGATTTCTGGTGGCTGTGCTCAGTCCATGTGCTGGTGTGGCATCTGCATCGTGGTGTTGGGACTGAGTAGTTCAGCATCAGCTACAGTGTAGAAGAGGAGGGCTGGCTTTGAGGGTCACTTGTGTCTGAAAGTTCTTTTCTGGATTGGTTTTACAGAGCCAATATTTCTCTCTCTCTCCTTGGCATGGGAAATAGCTCCTGAGCCATACTTACCTTGCTCAGGTCCAGAAAGCTCTGCAGTAGTTTGGGGAGGATTTTTTAATTTTATTCTGATGTTATTCTGTGTATTAACATGCCTTTTCACTTGTTGCATGTGTAGTATTCCAGAGCTGTCCACTTCTCAGTGGAAATATGGCTGATGCCAGCCCTACTCTGTCAGTAGCCATCTGAATGCCTTCATCAGAGGGAATGCAATTGTGGATCTTTGCAGTGGAGAGTGTGGTTGTCTCTGTTAACTTGAGATGCCTTCATTGGGATTGAAGTGTCACCTCTCTCAATGAGGCAGACAAGGAGAACAGAGGTAGCAAGAGGCAAAACTCAGGCCTTTGGGGAGATAAAGATAGATTGGGTAAATGAATGAGGGATTCAAATTTTTTACCTCAACATACAAAATCTATTTCTTGACTTTTCTAACGTGATTTGCAATCCCATTGCCTGGTTGTGCATGAAGTCTGAAGGATGCCTTGCCATTCCTCCTTTGATAAGTTTCGCAGTTATGGTACCTGCTTCATGTTTCCTCTCCTCTTTTTCCCTCAGAACCTTTTTTTTTTTTTTTTTTTTCTAGCCAAGAGGAGGCAGTGAGTGACTTCTGATCACTCTGTGGTAACTTTTAATTTTCTGCTGTTGCTTAATGGAGCACTTCACAGGAATATGCTCCGTTTCATTCTTGAACCACCATGAAATACTGTCAGGCTGTGTGTAATGATTAGGGCAAAGAAGAGGAAAACATCCTAACTTTTTTTCTCTAGGAAGTTCATTGAAAAGTAGCAGAGATTTTGTATTGGCCAGGAATGAAGGTGGCATAGGGTACCTAGGGAGCACTCTGCTGTCTGGTGGAGAGTGGGTCTACAACAGGGACTTGAGTCTCATTTACCCCAGACTCTCAATGAGGTGGGATTCCCTTAAACCTGGCAGCTTTGGATAGCAAAACAGGTCTTCTAATGGCAATTCAAACTCAGTGGCTCCACAGGTTTCCCTGGAAAGTCACCTGCTGAGACTTAAAAGAAAAAAATATACCTTAAAATGATTGATTTGATCTAGGAAAGATTTGATTTAAAGAGCTGTTCAGGAATTCAGGACACTTACACACTGAGTAAGTATGGATTTAATGGCTTAATTTAAAGCATCCAAGTTTTAAAACGTGAGACTCGAGGTAGTAATGTTTTGTAGGAATACTTAGAAGTGCTTAAAATCCCTCAGGATGCGTCCCTTTGCTCCACAGGCAGGATGGTGGGTGCTGGCTGGAAGGCAGCGCTGTCCATGTGTGTGCACACTGCAGATGGTGCTCGCCCACAATCCCCATGGAAAGCAGTAATGATAACCGAGATAACTGACAGCGACGCGCTTCTGGCTGATGCCTTTGACAAGTGCGCCTGTGTGCCAAAATCAGGGATGCCTCTCTGAAATGCTGCTGCCTCGGGGGAATCACAACTGCAGTTATACTTATGGCAAATGAGGTTGTTGAATCAAAAATCCCTCATCCTAATGTTCTCCGCTTGGCCAGCTTTATGCATTGTGATCACTATATGGGAAAGCTTTTAAATGTGTGCTTAACCAGACATTTTCAGTGAGGACATGCTGGAGTTCTTTTCATCAACTCTACAGTTCTCATAAAAGTGAAAGCATGTAGATATGTATTTGTATGCTTGAGTTTTGAGAGTAACAGTCCATTCTATTTTAATCCTGCTTAAACTGTGAGCAGAAAAGCCTCCAAGCAGCATGGCTGCCCAAATTCTTATTTGCACTTTTGGTGCCTCGGTGACTGTAGATGAATTCAGACCTCTTTTTGTAGAATTTGTGTTGGCTGGCATAGGTACATAAGATTTTGGCTAATATTGAAATGCATAATATAAATTAAGTGGGACTTCCTGGGTAGGAGAAAAAATATCTAAATATTTTCAAGAAGACTTTCACAAGCGACATTGAATAATGTCCCTCCTATGCTGTTCCCCTGCCTTTCAAAAATGTGGCTAGGGAAAACCAGGGGGGAAAAAACCCTCTGATTAAAAAAAAAAAACCAAAACACAAAAAACCACCTAATAATCCCCAATTCCTATTCATTTTAATTTTGCAGTATTTTATTTAAACCATTTAAATACACTTTTCTGAGGCAAAATGCCAAGACATGGTTGATAATAGTTACGCTTAACTCAACAATCCTGAGAAATTACCCTGAAAAATGAGGATATTTGCATTTTCTTGGGCGGGTTTGAAATGATGTGATTTTGTGGGGGTTTCTCAAAAGAAGCAGTTGTTCACAACAAATCATAGCCACTCTATCTGCCTGGGTTGTTTCATGACTGTGTTAATAGGAGTAGTCATTGTTTAAAACATTAATTATTGCTTAAATAAGCTTAAACTTATCTTCCTGCATTAAACAAGCTTATATCAGAGAACCAACATTACCAATTAAATTGTGGTGAGTCCAAAATAATTTGATCCAGCAAAACCACAGAAAAAAACCACAAACCACTGAGTTTTTAAAAAATGGGGCTATTTTGGAAAAAAAGCATGAAGAGCAACTTCAGCAAGAATTGAAAGTTTTGAATTCTCAGCAGAGGAGTCCAGTTCCTTGCAGGGCTGAGGTTGTGGGTAGTGGCAGTGTGAGGATAGATTTGGAGGGGTCTGCAGGAAGTAGATTGTTCATGTGCTGGTAGCAGCAATGAGCATGGGAGGGAGTTGGTGGGTCCTTCTGACTCCCTACAACTTTGTCCCCTGCAGCTTTTCCATTGTCTACTAAGGATGTGTTTAAACTCATACAGCTTCTTGCTCCTTGAGCACTAACTTGGGTCTCTCAGCTGTTGGGTCTCTCCAGCTGTTTCCAACAACTGCATGATAACAGTATTTTTTGAAGCATATGTCTTTCTGTCAAATGTAATTAAGTAGAACAAAAAGCAAAGAAGTTTTGGTGGAAGATTACTATACCAAAACAAAGAGTACACGCCTCTGTTTTTTTTAAGAAAGCACAGTATTCCCAATTAGAGGGAATTACTGCCTCTTGAAGCAATCTGGTTTTATAAACACATTGCTGAAGTTTCCCTAAAACTAAGCCATTCTTAGAAAACGAGATTCTGTGTTGGCATATGCCAACATATTTATGATGAGCTCAACTCACTGACTACCCTTCTGGAGTTATTTATTTAGCCCTTTTCAAATTATTTAGATTTTTAATTAGAATATTGATGGCATTGAGATTTGGCAACTTGATAGCAGGAGTAACTTCATCTTCTGTAAGGAAACAGATTTCCAAGTGACATAACCCTGTATGAGAGAGAGTGGGGAGGAGGTGGGAACAGCCTTTCCCATAGTATCCCAGAAATAAAACAGCTTCATGGATTAGGAGCTTAATTAGGACTGAAATCCATAGCAATAAGTGGGGAACAAATATAGTTAATTTGATTAAGCCTCAGAGTGAATGACTTGCACACTGCATTGATTACTTTAAAGCAAATAACAAAGGCAAGGCCGTTTACTTTATGGTACTATTACTGCAAATGAAATCAGTATCAAGCAGGTTGCTGGGGAGTGTAGCTAAGACAACCTCATAACCTCATCTGCTGATAAATGAATCTTTGGCTAATCAGTAGACTCAGCATGGAGGCTACTCCAGCAGACTTTAAGTGAGTCACAGCAAGGCAGGTACCCTCCTAAACAAGTAGGCTCAGAAATAAACAGGCCTTGGATAGATGGTAAAGGTCAAGCAGTCTCTGTGTTTGAAAGCATTCCTCAGAAAAATACAACTGCTCTCCCAGGGAGGGCAAGAAAGAATGATATTGATTATGCACAGTGCAAGAGAGCAACTTGTAGGGCTTCATAGCGGTATTTACATCAACAGATAGACACTAGAATAACCTGTTTAAAACAAAATGCTGGCAAGTTTTGCTGCTGACATGAGAGTTTCATAGCACAGCAGGAGAACTGCGGAGAAATCTCTCTGATGGTTTTTCCCAATTTCAGTTCTCTCCTACAACTCCCCATGGTTCTCTGTAGGGCTGGCTGGCTAGAGGTGTCTGCCTCTGCAGATGGTGCTGCCCAGAAGAGAAGAAGGGGAGGTTCTTCTCCTGCCCCCTCTGCTCCATGTGATACACTGAGTTTGAACATATTGAGTGAAAGAGAAACCAGCATGATGGCTTGCCTGAAGTTTGCATTGATCAGTCAGATGCTGTGCTGGGAGTAGTCTGTGGCAAGAGTGAGGGGGGAGCACTTCTGCAAAGCTTCTTCTGTTGAGGAGGCCATTTCAGTACCGCCACAAACAGGGTGGTCCTTCACATGCCCTGTTGGTTCTTAATTAGCACCAGGCAGATCCTGACTGCACAGCATTCCCTGAGGAGGTAAGCACTCCTTGAAAAGCTTGTGGGTGTGCACGTGTGAACCATCCCCGTAGAGATTTCTGCACTAGGTATTAGCACTGGAGAAATAGCTGCCCTCCCACCCACTACAGATAATTTTATTGCTTCTGCATCTCTGAAAGTGGGATACTCAACTGCTTGAAATTTGGAGACAGAAATTCTTCAAAAGCCCCTGCATCTGTTCTCAGTCCAAGCAAGCACTCTCCAGAGGCCAACTTCCCATAGGCCATCATGCATAATGTGGATGAAACCTCTTGAATTATTGATCTTGCAGAGGCATATAATTGTAGCTTACACAGTGTGTTTACTCTCAGCGCTTTGATTTATCAGATCTTATAATAATGTTCTCACTTTTGGCACTTGTAAAATACAACTGGCTTGCAGTTTAATAAATATTGACTTCTAGCCATTTGCTGCTTTGTGATTATTCCTCCTAAAGAACAAACTGATTGCTTCCTTCATTCAGATCCACCGCAAATGGTGCAGGAATGGAACGCTTTTAATATTGCATTTTCCCACTAGGGAAAGACTTGGCTCAACAGTGACTTTCCCATGCTTGTAAGATCGGGGCACTGTTTCTCAAGCTGATGTGCACTTGAAGATATTTGTGGTCACCCTAAGAGTCAGCAGGCATGTCCCCTCCATAGACAGAGCCCCTTTTCCCAGCCCTTTTTTTTTTTTTTTTTTGTTCACCACTTTTAACAAATTAAGATGTTCCGTGTTGCTCTGGGTAGAATGAGGGGAATCCCTGTGCTTCATCTGGTAGATTTTGTGTTCAATCCTCTTATCAATGAATTATTGGTGTGTGCAGCACACTGGGCCAGGGCTCCCTGTGGAACTCCTACCAGAGAGGGGGAGGGTCCAAGTGGGTATTTGCTTTAAACAAGACGTAATCCTGCCCCATCTTCCAGCAGCTGGAGAGCCATTTTCTGCAATTGCCATACCAACACTGGCCACATGTCTTGACCAGCTTTTTAGGTCATTCCCTTTCTCTAACCTGAGCTGCTCATTTTCCAGTTTGCATCTCTGCAGTTTCTGTCTCTTTTATGTTATCACAAATCCACACTCCTGCTATGACTGACACTAACCATAATATTAAACAGAATACACGGTGGAAGCATGTAGTGACTGACAGTCACAAAACCTTTCCAAGAAACGGCAAATGCTCATCTTTTTGATGTAAAACCAAGAAGATAATGAGTTTTTATCATTTGAGGCGCTCCTGCTGTCCTAGAGGCTTTTTTCTGGGTTGAAGGCTCATTGCATTAGGTGGAATCCAGATTCACAGTGGGAGCTTGTCAGTCACACTGCTCATAGCTCAAAAAACTAGAGGGCAGGGGTGGAAAAAAATCACAGATGATATCCTGGATTCACAGCCTGGTTAAATGATCTTCCCTTGGCTCCCACAGCAGGTCCATTGCAGATCCATCCAGTGAATCTACTTTTTTTTGTTCAGTCCCATATTACGACCCACAAGCTCACCTTTCCACACCTGTCAGCACAGGAGTCAGAAGGAAGACTAATAATTTTGGCCAAGCCAGAAGAATCACAACATGTCCTAGCATTTGCAATGCTGCCAGCACTGAGTTCCCTGGATGTCTTTCTGTTAATTGATAGTAGTACCAGAGCAGTCAATTCAAGGAAAAATTACTTCTTTTTTCTGGAGAATCCTCTATCTGTTTGGTTGGTAGATGCTGCAAGACAGCTCTTGGAATTTGATTCTATTTTTAAATGAGTTCAGTTGAATTTAATTTACTTAAATAAGAGATATAAATTAGAAAAGACTGAAATTTAAAATTACCTCTTTTTTTCTAATTAGATTTACTTTTGTGCTTAATTAATATATTTCCTTTCTCTTTGCCCATTGCTAAAAAGTAGATACATTTTTCCCAGAAAATATCAATCTAGATTCCTTTTATTAGGTGAGCTTGCTTTGCATCAGGTTGGGATTTGGCCTATAACCATGTAGCCCCACATTGTGCTAGCAAAGAGCAGCATGTTTCTGTGAGTCTCTGGTTCTCAGGAAGGATTTGCCAAGCTGTGACTAACATTGTTAGCTCAGTCTTGGGGAGAAAACATTTCTCTGCAGGCACTTCTGGCTTTTGCCTGGTTTTCCCCAGCCAGCACTCTGTGGGAAGGGATGAGGTGCTCCAGCAGGATGTGTGACAGGAAACACTGGTGTCACCTCGACCTGTCTTCCAGCTCCCTGTTTGTGCTCCTGGCTGCACACAGAAAATTCCAAGGGTGTCCTATATGCATTCACATTTCTCCTGGTATCCTCATTTTCCTTCCTGAGATCTACTTCTCTCCTGCATCCCCCTGGCTAGTGGAAAGAGGATGCTGAGGAGGTGGGAGGCAGCCTTAGGTGCTGTGCTTAAATTCCTGTCTCCTGGGGCCCTGCCTAGCACCAGTCTGAGAGGTACTCCATCCAGCTGGATCTCCCTTGGTGCCAACATACTCTTGGATGATAGAATTGTGACCAGTCCTGAGAATTTTTCTTCCTCTGCATTGTGACTGTAAATTTTAGAGCACAGGTATGGAAGCAGACAGAGCTCAAAAAGAGGGAAATGAATGTTTGACTGTCACCAGTTTGGGACCCCCCCCTGGTAGCTGTGAGGCTGGTGTCAGTTCCTGTTATTGGTATAACAGGCCTGATGTGTTCTCTCAGCAAACACAGATCTCCACATCTGCTTTATCCACTAGATGGATGACATAAAGCAGCTTCCTTTACAGCGAATACTTTATGCCATCTTTAATCTGAAGTGTATTTCTGTAGTCCTGCCAGAACACTTCGGTGTGAATTTCTTGTTAGGTCAAATATATGTTTGGAAGCCTTGATCAGTGCTGCAGAGAAAGATTTGTCTCTGAGAGAAAGATTGGCTCAGACAGACATTGATATAATTGTATTAGCAGTCCCATACTTCTCAGCACGTGTGCTCACTGTGTAACTACAGGATAGCTGAGAAACTCGATAGCACAAGGGCAGGAAAGGATAGTTGGTTTCATTTTCTGTGTCCGTATCTATCATCTGCCTGCCTGCCTTCTGTATTTCCAAGATGTGATATCCAACCTCTGTAACTGAGATCTTTAGCACCAACTAATGGATCCAAAAGCCTCAACCCCCAGCTACTTTAATAAGAATGAGTATTTTTTTCTTTCTTTTTTTCTTTTTTTTTTTTCATTTTGAGAATTGTTGCATTTTCCTCTGAAGATTCGCCTCACTGTGTTCATCCACACGGGTACAATTTCCTTAAGCTCGTGAAGTCTTATAGTTTTATATTGTAAAATATTGCCTCAGGAGAATATCTGAAGGTTAGCTCTGTCATCTCTGGGTCAGTAACATTTTTGCAAATACACCATATCAAATTAAAGTAATCTTTCCATGTGATCATCCCTGTTCATCAGCAAAACAGTAACCTGAACTACAGTGTGTTTTTTCTTTCTTGCTGCAGGATTGTTGCTGACATTTTTTTCTCTGCCTCAGACTATTGTGAGAGATACCAGTTTCATATTAGCAGCACATTCTTGCTGCATTTTTTTTTTTAGCAAAGATGGCAGCAAATTCAAGTAGGGTTTTAAAGAGCTGCAGCATTACATAGGTGACATTATAAACATGATGAGACCAAGCCTTACACATTCCTGGGAAGGGTAGGAGGATAGTCTCTGATCTTTTACAGAGGGAAACTGAGGATGAAAATGTTCATCAGAAGTCATAAAGGATGTCAGGGTCTGTGCTGTCCAGACAGCTTCCTCTTGAATTCCTCCCAACTGAATCACAAAGACTGCATGCCCTCCCTTCTTTCCTTTGGAAAGAGATGTATAGTGCAGAAATTTATTTCACAGAATTGTATGTCCTTAATAAAATTCAGCTCTAGTTATGACCCTGTGAGATGATTAGTGAATTAGAGTTCTTAATTAGCATTTTGCATAATTCATGGCAATTACAACATTCTCATGGATATGATTGTCAAGGTGCAGATGTGCAAACGTGCAGCTATAATTTTCTCATCTAAATAACTCTTTTGGTGAAACCTCTAATTTTTACAACTCTATTGTGTAAGGGCTATTATTCCTGTTGTTATTTTTAAGGCATTAGAAAATGGATGTGAATCTCACTTCAGCTCCAATCACTGCAACTAACTGTTTTTCAGAAGCTTTAAAAACTGTCATAAAACTTTGCTTCTGGGTGAGAATAAGGCATCTGAATTTTCTGAAGGACCTATCCTACCCATTTTTTAACATCCCACAGGGAATTGCAGTTTTTCAGTTACAATAATGAAACAAAAGCTAAATCTAGTACACACACTAGCCAAGATTTATATGGCTGGATTGTTAATGGATTGAGCTCCCATTCCTTCTTCAGCTGAAAATAGATTTCAAAGTTCTTTGTACTGTGGAGATCCTTTTGTCAAAAATGTATAAAGTATTATGTATCTAAGGTAATTAGGACTAGCTTTTTGGGCACAGAAAAATCTGGCAGTTACATAGAGTGAGTGGCAGCTAAATAGAGGAGGAAGATGGTTATGGCATAGTTAGAATCTCTGAACTTTCCAAAGTGCTGTCCATCAGAAATTGAAGGCAATGGCAGAAGTCAAGAAATCAATGAGCTAGATGATCAAAATGCAGTTGCACCCAACTCAACACTCCCAGGTATAGTTTGTATTTAAAAAAAAAAAATTACTGAGTTCCAAGTGACAAATTTGAATTTCTACTTCCTTCATTAAGTGCCTACCCAGACAGCATTAAATGTAATTAATTTTACCTTCATAATTATAATCTAATATGTAAATCCATTTACAGTATTCCCTTCTATTAAAGGTATAAATCAAAATGATAATTTCTAAACAAAAGTTGTGAATTTCCTTAAATTAAAGTCATTTGTAATTTCCCACAGGAAATTTTAATTACTTTAGGATGTGTAGTTACAGAACACGTAGGAGTTTCATGCAGTCAAGATGTGATGGAGGGAAAGAGCAGCGCTTACATTCTTATTAGAGGCAAATGGCACTCAGAGGAACCTGGACAGGTATGTTTGGACACATCATTTTTAGCAGCTGATAACACCTTTTAGTATCCCCCAAAGCAACTAGCTTACAGGAGCACACAAGTTCTCTCTAGCTAGAATTAATACCCAGACAAAAACCCCTCTCCTTTCTGGCCTTCCTCTGCCTGTTGAACATGAAGGTAAAGTAGTTGCCCTGATCAGCTGGATTTGATTGCCCCTTTACGGTTGGACTTATACCCCATTTATTTTTTCCCCAGAGATTTATATCCATGATTTAGGTCCCTGTCTTTCTGTGTTCAGGTTTCACAAAGCAGTGCTACCAAAATAAAAAATCAGATCCAAAGAAAGCAATTCCTTGCTTTTTCCGAGTGAAATGTTGAAGCTTCTTATCTATTTTTACCACCTTCTTTTAATGTCTTTGTTGTTTTGAGCACTCTGATACTGCTCACAGCGCAGCTTACTCCCTAAATGTCATTCATGCAAATTCTACTTTCAGCAGGTTTATTCTCTTCCTTTCTTTCTGTAACTCTTTTCTTAGCCCTAACACGATACATGGAAATGGGTGCCATCCACATATTTATCTGTTTGCTACTTTCTGAATTGTCAGCATCCCTATCCAATGTACTTACATTAGGAAAGCTTTTCATGGATTTTAAGCAGGTATCTTTTAAATCGTTTACCACTACAATTAACAGTAGGGGAGAAAAACAAACCAGTGAAAACCCCCAGTGAAATGTAGCACTTTATCCCCCAGCGTAAAAGGAAAAGTGAATGGTAATTTGCTAACCTTGGAGGAGTGTTAGAGGACACAGGAAGCCAGCTTTCCTTCCAGTGAACACGGTGACAGTTTTGCCTCTAGCTAGAAATAAGGAAACATTCAAACAAAACTTCTTTATGTCTTTTTTTCCCTGACAGTGATACCTTGTTCATGTTAGCCAAAAGCACTTATGAATTAGGTCAAATAATTTCAGCCAAGGGAGGATAAGGTTGATAAGAATTTTGGAAAACCTTGAAATATTTCAGGTTCTTATCTGAATGACATTTCTCTTCAGTTCATTTCTAACTTTTCAAGGGGAAAAAGCAAATTCTTCTATAGAGGAGAAGCTTCTATTTTCAACTAAGTGAACTGTTTTGACAAATCAAGAGTGTAAAAGTGTATTGTACTTTCTCCTGAAATGGGGGGAGGGGAGCCAGAGAAAGGGGAATTGGTTTCTCTAGAAGACAAATGTTACAGTTTTGTTTTTGTCAGCCTGAGAACTAATTCTCTCATTTCAGTGCTTACTGGAGGACTGGGACAGGCATATAGCCATGGAAAAAGTATTTGAAACACTAAATTATAAGGTAATTTGGCACAGTTTCTATCTATAACCTTGAAATATCTTATCACAAACAAGCTGTTAAAATTAAGGAAATAAGTGGTGGCTTCCAACTACAGTCTGTCACTCGGGATTGATCAGTGACCCGCTGGCATGCTCCAGTTACTGTTCAGGTTCTCCTGAGCTAAAACACAGTGGGGAAAATTTTCAGTGTCAAAGGGTACAGTGGACTATCGAGTTCACAGGCTGGGAGCTGAAATGAGCCCCCTTGAAATTAAACTCCTCTTTACTTAGATCATCTTCAATCAGCAGAGTTGCTTGGCAAGGTGGTCCTTTGTCTGGCCAGATCCTGTGCAAACCATGGCTTTTTCCATAAGAAGGCTCTGAACTGTGCTCCCATCAGTTTTTTCCTCATGGGAGTGCTTCTCCTTTGTGGTTTTGTGAGACAGAGGAATACTGACCACTCCATGTGGCTGTGAAATATCTCTGAACCCTCTGATCATGAAAACAGGACCATTCTTTTCCATACTCAAAAACCATGTATCTGAGGACAGTCTGCGTGACAAATTTTCACCTGTTGCACTCCTCAGCTGGAGTAAGAAGCTATAGCACTGTGCTCTACTTTCATTTTGCTTATAGTGCTGCAGATTTTGTTTTCCTGTTCTGTGAGCATTTGATCTGCTCTATGTTAGTAGTGTTTTGTGGCCACTATCATGTGGCAATGCTGGCATGGAGCATTTAGGATTTAGCATGTTTTTTTAGTTTCTTCCACTTGTGGGATGACAGTTTGATGACCTTGGAAGTCCCTCCAGTTCAGTGTTCTCAAAATTCTGAGTTCCTTTCAAAAGTGCCAACATATCAAACTTTCTGTGTCAAATTAATTTCAGAATCATAGAAGTGTTCAGGTTGTAAAAGATCTTAAAGATCATCAAATTCCAGATGTTAACCTAGCAAAAAGCCAAGAGATCAATCATGAGAGCAATGAAACAGAAGCTATTTAACCCAAATTTTCAATGTGTTGGCATCCAGTGGATGTATGACAGAGTCCCTGTCAACCCCGCCCTGCCAATCCCCCAGAGGTCTTTGCTCAGATGTGTCTCCCTTGAGGCAAAAATAAAGAGGAGGTTGACAGTGATGAAATGCAGGGAGTGTGTATGTATAGAAGAGCAAGATTCATGTCTGCTGTTACGTAGGGTGATGGGGGAGTAAACAAATGGGTGAAGGAGCAGAGCAGGGTGAAGGACATCTTGAACACAGATGTGATCAGCAGACATGGCGACAAACCCGCCAACAGAGGGATTGTGGATTGGAAAAGAAATTATAAGGGACAGAAACAAGAAAGGAGCTGCAGAGACTTAATTTTATGTCTTCCAGGAGCACTTCATAAACAGTGTAAATTTTATTGACCTGTCCACGAATCTTAAAGCATCTCTCAATTTTCATACTTATAAGGAACTGAGATCATTGGGCCTGACCTCTTGAGTAGTACAGACTATTGAATTTTACCCTGTGATTACTGCATCAAGTTTTATGCTTTTCTGTCCAAGCTTCAGTAGTAAACTTGGTTTCAAAGCCTCCCCTTAGAGAAAACACATTGAATTTATTAGTCCCCTTTGAATCATCTGTATTGTCTTTCTCTCAGTGGGCTTTGTATGGGCAAGACAGGGTGTTAGGGACAAAATCAAAGGCTGGGAGAGTGAAACAAAAGCTGAGTACAGTTTGATTTCTGCAAACCTGTTAATTGCTCAAGTTGGGAACACACTTTGTCAGTAAAACACAAGAATAAAACTGCATCTACATTGCATCACTGTGCCATTGCAATGCTTTAAATGGACAAGATCAATTCACTGCACTTTCCATGTAGTCTTAATTTAATTGATTCCTGTATTATTTCACTGTAAATAAAGTTGAGTGCGTTTTCTGTAATATAAAAAACAATGTTTATGTGAATTGAAGTGAGACATATATCAGCAAGGTTGGAGTATATTCTCAAAATGGTAGGAGGGGAGAAAGTAGTAAAAGAAGATAAGGAAAAATATATTATCCATAATTCTGTCAAAAGGGAGAGCCACTGTGCTTTAAGAATATATGGGAAGCTTCAAGAACTGCTTAAAGTGCAAGCAAAGACAAAAAATGAAAACTCTTCCACAATCTAGTATTTGGACAATAGAGAATACTTCAAGCTTTAATTAAGAGTTCAGTGCTCAAATTAAAGGCCTGTCAAATATCTTGAAGGAAAGACTTGTACTCTGAAAACAGCACACAAAGTTTTTCAGACTTCCAGTAATGGATTTATGTTCTTTTTACATATAGTGAGCAGACAGTTGCATGCTAAGGATGTGAATCTCCAAACACTTAAGCATATACTTAGTTCTAAGCATCCAAAAAGTCCAGCTGAAATTGTTGATCTGTACTTTCAAAGAGGGTGAAGCAGTATAAAAAAGCAGATGTCAGGTCTTCTGTGAGCAATCATTGTATTATTGTCTCCCACAGTCTCATAACTTGGCTGAAAGAGCTGCCTTAGAAAAGGGCTGAGGGCAGGGGCATGTTCTTCAGCAGCCTCTGTGAAAGTGGTGCAAGTTCTCCTAAAGTTTTTCTGTAAAACCTGGACATCTTCTGAATTGTTTTGTTCTCTTCTGTTAAGTCTGTTTGTTGGTTTGGTTGGTTGTTGGTTTGCTGCGGTTTTTCTTCTAAGTCACTGATAAGTTTTATTTATTGTTGCAAAATTATACTTTCCAATGACTCCACAGTCCCTGGATACATTTATATATATGGCTCAATGCTATATCAGCTGTGAAGCCTTAATAATCTGAATATTAAAAGCTGAGCATTTTCTTTTTTTTTTTTTTTGCAGTGCACTTGCACAATATGCACTTGAAAGAGAATCCTGGTGTGTATTTGTAATGTGGATATGACCATAAGAATCATGAAGTACCATGAAGTCTATTTTCAGTTTGAAGAAGAGCATATTTGTCAAATCCAGATTTTTTTTTTTTTTTTTTTTTTTACTGTTTACTGTATTGAAAGATTTACAGCATGAGATCCTATTCTCCTTTATGCTTTGGTAATAAGTATTTCATAGCACACGTGTTTCTCTCACCAGCCTTGTTAATCAGTATGTTAGGGTGAACTCTTCCTCCTCCTCCCCTTCTCAGCAATGCACCTCAGTGCCCTGACCGACATTTTTTATTTATTTAATGAATCCATGTATCAGGCTGTTCTTTCTGTGGAGGGAAAGGGGCAAAGAGAGCACTGGTACTGATGGCAGCAGGTTGATTTAGCAGGAAAGGACAGGACTGACTGACCAGCACTGCATTTTCCACTAGCTGCATGTTGCTGTCCTCCTTCTGCATGGCTGCTGATGCTTACACCAGAGCTTGAATCCACTCTTGCAGCCCTCGAGTGCCACTCAGATTGGCCAGCATGACATCTTTGGCATGTAATTGATTTTGACTGAAAGCTTTGACAAATAGAAACACTGAAATAATTTCAGTGTCTCTTCAGAGAGCTCTCATTTTCAAATGTTCTCCGAGTCAGGTAAGTACCAATTTAATGAAAAAACTCGGCAAGGCCAAAAGATGCTTTGACTTAGAGCACAAAGTATCGGTTCCACCTTCCCACTAAGCTACTTGAACAAACTCAGTGCTCCCTTCTCTGAGTCATTGTGGAAATCTAGGTGAGGTTTGGAAACTGGTGTGTGACACCAATATTTTCTGAGGACCCAGGTCATCCCTCAGTGCATTGACCACAGGGTGGTCCAAGACGAGAGCTCTTAGACACCACTCCTTGAATATTAGTTATGTCATTAAGTACTCCAGTGACCGTGTCTAGTGCACAGCCAGTAGTGGCAATACACATTCATGCTTTGAAATTTATTTCTGAAATACAGACTTGTACCTGGACCAGTATTTTCTGAGAAATCAGGGCTGTTTTGCAAACTGTGTGCTGTTTCATGGTGTGATAAGTGGTTGACCAACTTCACTGGCAGCTTGAGCCAGAGGACGGAACAGGGAAACTGGTGGAGCTGTTGGTGCCACTCAGACAACTGTGTGTATGCATCTGGCTGGAAGAGTGCCCTGTCTCTGGTAGGTGTTAGCAATGCTTTTTGCAGGGATAACAGTCCAAGTGCTCTCTAGGTGCTAAAGGTCTAGGCTGCTGTTAATAAAGCGATTCTCCCCTAGACGAGCATTTGATCTGAGCCAAGCACACTATAGCATGGCTACTTTCAGTTTGCTCAGTAAATCCGTGTTTGCTTTTACATACTACCAGTGAACTATTTACACAGGGAGTATTCACTGTGGGGCTTTCAGCACAGAAAATTCTCCCAAATACACAACAGACCACTCTCGCTAAATTCCACTGGTCCAGGCTGTAAAACCCATACATCCACCGTTAAAATATGGGTTTGATGTGCCAGGTACCCACTGACATTCAGAAGCCTCCAATGTATTATTATTATTATTGTTATTTGGAAGAGAGATAGTGAGCCTAATTATGCTTAATCGTGACAACCCAGAAAGATATCAGTGGAGGGGCACGTTTTACCCTAAAGTGCTATTTGAACTCTTTGGAAAATGTTGAATTACCCCTACAGCTATTGCCGATTAGATACTTAATGAAGCATCTGTGACTGCTGGCATGTCCCAGCCATGTCACTGTGATGCTTGAAGGACGATGGAGATTAACTAAAAGATTGATCATGGTGATTTCTTATGTAGCAGCCAATCAAATCTAATAAGGGGCACTTGGAATTGAAATTTGCTTTGGAAAACATTATTTCGCTATAACATAAACAGTTTTTTCTAAGAGCTACCCTCTTTATATTTTTTAAAAAGGTACCTGTTCCAGCTTCAGCAATTTAATCCCTTTACCACACAGAGTTTTTATTTGCAGGCACTATTTCTGCCTGTTTCTTTCCATTTGCTTCTGTACAAATACAGAGCAACAGGACTAGGTGTGTGAATTTAGCTGAACAATAGGTAGAAATTCCATGCAGATGTAAATGCTACATATTATACATTAACATAAGTAAATCTATAGCCTTGTATGTCTTTATACACCACATACAGAAAGGTATTGTTTAGACATATGCACACAGATTATATATTTAAGATTTTAAGTGTGAAAAAGCCTCAACTAATTAAAAAAATTAGAAGGAAAACATGCACTCTTGGATTTATTTTTGTGATGTATCAGATATTATTTTGCCATAATTCACAGCAGTGCCCTGCATATTCACTGTAATTTTAGCATTAAATGCTTCCAACATAAAGCTTATTGCACCTGGGAGCGGCGGTGTTTAAATCAAGGCAATCTGTCATTTCCAGAAGAGCTGTTTTTGTGTTGAAATGGAGCCTGGCTCATGTAGCAGCTGGACTGCCTGATACAGAGTGAGCTTAAAACTGTGCTGGGCATTCCCCAGGCAGGAGCGAGGGTGTGTTCCCTTCAAACATTGCTATGGATCCCCACTCAGGGGAGAAGGGGCTGACGCGTTTTCTGCTTTGAGGGTTTCTGCTCTGCCAGGACTTACCTGGATTAAAGATCCCGTTTTGCTCCCAAATGAGAGAGAATAGGCAATCAAAAAGATTTCTTGTGATTACCTGGGGCTCATGTTGCTATCAGGAGATCTGGTTTATTTGCTGTGCGGCTCCACCTGGTTGAGCAGCAACCCAGCAGTTTCTGGATATGGATATTCTCTAACCTCCACCATGAGAACTTTGGGAGTATTGAGTTGGTGAAAACAAACAGGTTTTTTTTGCTTAGATTATATCAGTCTTCCTTTTGGCTTGTCTTCTGTATTACTCTGATAAGTGTAATAGATTGTGCTAATAACACATCAACAACTTAGTCTCACATCAAAATTTCCTGCCTTTTACAGCATCTGTACTTCTCAGGCAACAATCAGATGCCATAGCCCTGACTGGATGTATTGGGGGGGTGGGGGGGAAGATTCAGCTGGGGTCAGGCTTTAGAGAGAAGCTGAGAGTTTCTCCATCTATGGGTCGCTCTTGAAGCTTGAGAGAGCAGTCAAGTGCATGGAGGTTGGACAAAGATGACCAAAGGTTTTGTGGGGAGAACATGTCTCATGAGAATCTCAGCTGGGACTTGCTCCATCTTGAACAAAACAGGGTTTCTGTCTTTTATTTCCCTGTTGTGTTCTCAGCTGGACCAGACAGGGTTTTTTGCTTTTGCTTGGAAGAGTTCAAGGTACTGTGGGTGCTTAGGCAGCAGGGCAATCCCTGCTGGCTTCATCTCATGGATGCTGCTGGAGTTGAGGGAAGGGCAAAAAAAGGACCTAGGTTTCTCATTAGGACTGTAGCCCTGGAGGTGTGTGATAGCACAGCTGGACATTTATGGATCCCTTAGGGAGAGGCTGGAAAGCAGAGCCTGCTCTGGCTATTTTTGAGCACATTAGAAAAGTGTGTGTTTTTTGAGGACCATGATTTTATTGCTACAGACAGCACTGGCTGGAGTTGCACTCAGATATATATTTTAAAGTGCTTCTCAAGCTTTTCACATGTCTGAGATGAGAAGTTCAAAATTGCCTTGAAAAATTGAAGTCTTTCTGTAAAAGAAATAGTCTCTACTGTAAAACAATCAAGTTGTCTTTGTTTCATAAAATGCCAAAATGCCTGTTCAAAGAGGACTTTGTGTGGTTTATCATATTTTGGCTCCCTGCTACTCATGAAAGATTTGCATGATTTCTACAGAGTTGTCACTAAATGCTTTCAATTCAAACAATTTTTTTTAACTTTATATATAGTGTGAGAGAAAAAACTCAACCTGAAATGTTAATATTTTTGTTGGTTATCCTTGATTGCTGCTTAAGACAAGAACATACCCTTATTATAAAAATCCAAACATGCCTTTCCTAGCTGAGTCATGGTGATGTCACTGCTCTCATCTTCCCTATGCTGACCTTCTTTCATGCATTAAACCAACATTGCTCCTCAAATACAGTTGAAATCCTTTGTCATAGGTCTGTTCATAGTCGGTCACTGTGGGTGCAGACTGCGACTGCCTTCTGCCTTTCCTCCTGGCATGAAATAAGGCTGCTCAGGACTGTGTGTTCAGGACCTACATAATGTGTCCTCATCTCAGGAGTCTCTAGGTTCAGTTTATTTTAGGAATGATTGCTGGAGACAGAGAGTTTGGGAAAATACAGATGAAGTAAGATGCACATGGCAAGAGAGCTAATGCAGGCAATGTTGCCTCAGCCTTGAAACTTCAGTGGTGATTACAGACAGTAACCTGTATCTTGGGGCTTGCATGGGGAACTGCATCTTCATCCAGGTGACAGAGGTGGAGCTGTGGCAGAGCAGGTCTCCAGCATCACCATCTTTGATGCTGCCTCTTGAGGAGCAGACACTGAGGCAGGTTTGTTACTGCTGGATCCTCCTCCCAGCTGCTTTCTTGCCTTGCCCTGGTCTGTGCTATCTCTGTCCACACATCCTCACTGTGTGGGGAAGAAACCATGCAGGCAAAAGCCTGGCTGAGCCACTGGACTGGGTGTGAGAGGCCTGGAAGCTGGCTGACATCTGATTTAGTGTGGCTGAGGCCAACATTGGCAAGCAAAAGGAAAATTTTTCTTCCTTTCTCCTGTTCCGTGCATGTTGACTGAGACCATACAGTGCCTATCGCATTTCTGTAATTTTTTATTTGTACCCTTTGCCATGCAAGCTCGCAAGCACACTGACTCAATTTCTTCTCACAAGTGTTATGGCTCAAGTATTATGAGTTTTTTGGCATTTTCCATTTTCTGAGTGTCAGACAAGGAGTACAAAGAGATCCCAACGTATCTGTAAATTAGCTGTCTTTTTGTTGCCTCTACCTGTTGCAAAAGGACATTTTTTAAAAAAAATTGAAAAAAATACAGAAGACTGGGCTATGAAGCACTTCCTCTTCAGACACAGCAGAAGATTTGGGTTTAAATCATCTAAGATTCTGAAAACTGAAGTTTAAATCCCCCATGTTGTTGAATTAACCTACCTTGATTATTCCCTGCGTAGTACTTGTATTACATTCTTTGCTGTGCCACACAGCCATGGTTATCCTTTACATGTCTGCCCTTTCTCATTGTATCACTGTCTTGCTGCTTATTTCATTCATAAAGATGAATGAGCAGCTTTCCCAGGCTAGTGGGAAGTCAAGATGTCAGTACCTGGAGGTTGTATGGATGCAAACAGCCCTGAATCAATTGACTTCATCCTCACCTGCTCTTTGAGATTTGTCATAAGTAGCTACAGCTTTGTGTAATAGTGATGTGCTTTTATCCACTACAGATCGTTACCAGTGCCCTCACAGGATGCATTTGCTTTTAGAAAGCCGTTCTAGGAACATCTCAGTTTGTCTGTAATTGCAGGTCTTATTTCTCTGTGAAATCACCACACTCATGTCACAGCTTTTAATTTTTAAGATATTCACATTTTCAGAGCAGACAAATAAATGCTTCTCAGTAACAGGCTGAATTACAAAGGTCTAAAGCTTCTCAAAATGACTAACTGCTCCTCAGCAGGTGATTGATGCACAGATACAGCCATATAAAATTAGAGGGTATCCAGTGAAAAACAGTCAGTGATCATAAAAGGGAGAAAACAGGCTGAAATATATTTAAAAGTTATTTAAATAATAGCAGGAGCTCCAGCCTTAGTTCATTGAGCACTTAAGCTTGTGGCTAACTGTAAACACATGAAGTAGTGAGTTACTGTGTCTGATATACAACTGGGGAGCTGAGCCTACACCACAGCTTGTGTTTCACATGTTTGTGCGAGAAGATAGAGCACCCCTGAGAGCTGCACCTCCATTGCATCTCCAGGCAATTCCCCCTCAACAAAGGGGGTTATGCTTAAATTAGATCCTCGGTTTTCAGCTCTTGGCCCAGAGCTCCCCAGAAAGTAGACTTTGAGAAGAGGAAGAAAACAGTGTATTTCCCAGCAATTTACTTCAGTCTCAGTGGTTTGGTGGAATATTTGCTCTTGGGCAGCTGGGACCTCAGTGCCCGTGAAGTAATATTGTTAGTACCTGCACATCCATATTAAAAAACTTGTGTCTGTGCCTGCAAATCCCTTTGGGACTCCAAAGCCCACTCAAAATAAGAGCTGAGCTCACGCCTGTGGCCTGTGTTTGCCTGCTGCTGCCGGTATGGATGTGCTGGTGGAGGCTTCCCCTGTTCCATCCCATTGCCTTGTGTGAGGAGGTTAAACAAAAACACAATAAAACTCTGGGCCAGGGATTTTTCACTGTAGGTCAGAGATTCATTTTATTCATAGTAATTTATTTTATTTATGTCATAAATCCTTCTTCACTTTGTGTTCCTTGAAGAGATTAAAATTAAGGGCATCACCTCTGCCAACAAAACCTAGACCCCTGAGGCCAAGGAATGGTTTTACTGTTTCTGCAGGTTTCCTTACCCACCTATTCTTCTATATCTGATCCTTCTAGTGCATTGACTGTATTTACCTTTTTAATTTGTATGTGCTGCAGCCTTCGTCTGTGGCTACAAATAATGATACCCTTCTCCTGTTTGCCTGCTACTGACTAGCAGACAATGTGTGCACAGCAAGGAAGGAGAAAAGTAGAACAGACTCAGTAATAACAGCAGAAAGGAAACAACATGCATAAAGTCTTAATAAATTTTGCTATTGTTTCTCAGACCATGGCAGAGTCTGGTGCACTCCTTACTATGCCAGCTCTTGGGAGCAGGGGATTTTGGAAGTGTCAGGATTTTTTTTTTAAGGGATTTGTTTATTTTTGTTCACTTTATTTGTTGATTAATTTATGTAACGATTTAATTTTTTGCCAGCAAAGCTGCATACCAATTTGTTTCTAAAGACTTAAAACCACAAGGTAAATAGAAACAAAATTTGATCCTTATTAAAATCTCAGGAAGGTTTTTTAACCAGTTGTAGAATTTTAGGGGGAGAGGGAAGTTTTTGTGTTCATTCTCAGATGTGTTGGACTCCTTAGAATGAGGGGGACAGCAGATTCACATCAACAGAAGAAGAGGGCATTAATAAATTGCATCCTTTCCCTGCATTTATGTTTATGAGATTTTAAGAAATGGGTACAGTTCTTAGCAAAACACTTGTTTCCGCAACTACTGACCTAGACTGTCAGATTCTTCTGGATGAATTTGAGTTCCCTTCCTTCACAGTGCTCTCATGCCTGAAAGGACAGTGTGAAAAGCAAATAAAGTGACAATGTGCTAAATGTCATGGCTCCTCATGAGTGGTGATTACCCCTGCATGTCACCCTGGTTGTGTCACACTGCCCGAGCTTTGCTGGATGGGTGAAGGGCGTGTAGCCCTGCTTTCTCGCTTCTTGTCACATGTCTGTGCTTGTTTCAGACCACTGATCTTCCAAATCTTGTGCAAGTCAAGGGTGTAAGGAGAAAATGCCAGGCCACCGAATATGGGGACTTTCCATCCCCTTTGTTTCCCTTCATGGTCAAGGAGTGTGAGCAGAATTACCCTATTTATCCTTTGGGACCTGCAGAATAGTCAGCTGTAGAGGGTTTCAGATCAGAGCCATGCTACTCCCAGTCAATCTCAGACTTATACTGGCTCATCCTATCTCAAAACAAGTTTTTCTTCCTTCTCGTTGCTTTCCATTGCTGTTCAGATAAGGGCTAAGGTTATTGCCTACCAGGCTATATTTGCCCTGCTGCTTGTGCGTTTTTACACATCCCTCAATCCTTCCCCCTCTTTTGCTCCCAGGCTGGGATAGGAAGAGGAAGTGGGAGTTGTGTCCTCCTTCCCGGTCCCTGGCCTTGCTTCACACCTGGTCCCAGTGCAGTGTAACCAGTGGTCTTCACTCCCCTAAATCTGGTACAAGAGGTTAGAGACAGCAGCAGCACAGGGCTACCTTTGTGTCCCATCTCTTTTCCTGCCTTCCCTGGAGATCCAGGTCTATATCTATTTGCCTCCATGTTCCCAGTCTTTTCTAATCTATCTTTCTGTCACAAATGCACTCTCCTATGATGTAGCTGCTGTCTGGATGGCAGCTGTTTTTGTCTAAGCCTACAAAGCCAGCAAGCTCGAGTGAAAGGGTTGCTTTTTCCATAATAACTTTTAGTGACTCTTGAGTTGTTGGCCCCTCAGCTTCCAGAGGGTCTTTTGTGGCAGAGGACGGAGACTCCTGGGAAGCCTGTCCATGCTCCCAGTCTCATGCTCCGGCTGTACAAAGAGCCGTGCTGGGATGCAGCGGTGCCTGCTGTCAGGGACTCCCACACCCTCCCCGCCAGGCCGCCATTCCCAGGGGCCCGGCACATGGAGATGAGCCCAAGGGCAAAGCTGCTTGGAAACCATCTTTCCTTGTTCTGCTGCCATCTGCTTGGGAAGGTGATTGACAGCCAAAGGGTGAGGGGCCAGGGGCTGTGCTAATTGTCTGAGGCCCTTGCTCAAACATGGCTGGAGAAGGAGGGGGTCCCAAAGGCAAGGGAAGAATGGGAACCTTTGTGAGGCCAAACACAGTAAATGCTACTTTTGTGAAGATTTAGACTTGCTGAGGTCAGTTTTTAACAACTTGGGATGCTCCAGTCTTTTCCTCTTTCCTTTATCTCTAAAGGCTCCTCTTCCTTCTTTATTTCTGCTTCATCAACAAGCATTGTTTCAGTCAGGCTTGAATCCCCTTTCAGTGGCTTAGCTAAAGAAAAGACATCCCATCCTCCTAAACAAGACTCTTTTGGGGCCTGCTATGTTTTTTCTTTTCCGTCTCCTTGTCTCACACACTGTAAAGAATGCTTCAGTATTCTCAGAGGAATGAGAGCATTTGCATATTAATTTAATTGTGTGTGTTCATGCAAAACTACTCAACTCACAGCAAACTAGCCACAGTTATTAAAATTAATTTGCAAAGGAAGGGAGCTATTGTTCTTCAAGACAGGAGTTGTCAAAGCTTATGTTTTTCTGTGTGCTAAAAACACCTTTCTAGTTGCTTCCTGCCTTTATGGGCACTAGAGCACAGCTGGAGAAACATAACATAGTTCTTTGGAGAAAGTGGTATGTAGAGGAGGTTACATGGAGGCAAGAGCCAAGAGAAAATCCCAGCATTTTTCAGCTGATCCCAGAGCAGGATCTCCTCTCTATCAGACATCCCTGCTACTTGCTGAAAGGAGCAAAACAGCCCCTACTGCCTTTAACGTCAGAGATCAACCCAGCCCAACTCCAGCAGCATATTTTCCCATAAAGCTGCTTGCTTGTAGTGCTCTTTGATATATTTCCATCTGCTTTGGGCATGCCTCTCAAAAGAAACCTCTGTAAAGCTTGGGGTTGGTGTGTTTACAAGCCCAAGCACTGTCTGTGTGCATATACATATAAGCAGGATAGTGGAACACATCATCCACAAAAGGAATTGCCAGGCTAGGGCTGGAAAGCCAACTCATGCAGGATTTTGTAATCAGCAGCAAGAAAATTTTGTCAAGACAACATGGTGCTTTTCATTGGAAATACACTGTTAGACAAGAGGAACCTTTCCTTGTCTCTGTATGTACTGGATTATACACACTCGCTTTTGTTTTTGCTTTCCCTTTTTTATGCTTTTTAAGGTGTAAGGTGTGCATATTGTTAAGGTCTGTAATGATCAGCAAAAGTCAATGTACGTTGCTATTCAGTATGTGCAAAACTAAATCCTAAAGGTTTTCCTGTGTTTGTACTTGTTGGCACTTTATAATTATAAATACTATTTCAGACTTGGCAACCAGCACACAGATGAGCACACAAAGCAGCAGAAGGTTTTCTGGAAATTTTGACAGTTCCATACATAATCCATGGATGTGACATGACCCATGTCTGGTCTTAAAATGTATTATCAGAACTATCACTGGCACAATATCCAAAGTAATTTAGCTTCCGACCATGCACAGAGGCATAATACGTAGGTGATTTTGCCACACTGCTTTTGCAACATTTGCTCCTGTGTCACTGATAATAAAACTGTCAGAATGACCTTGGGGAGGTAATAACTGCTCATTGATTTGGATGTAAAGCCTCGATGGTGTTTCTCCCACTGTGTGGTATTTGTTAAAGGAAAAATAATTACAAAAACAAAGCTTGCTTCCACAATCTCCTTTAAAAGACATAGGCGTAGGGTTTATAGAGATGTAGCATGTTTATTAACTACACAGACCTCTATTAACTCCCAGAGACTTTGAATTTCCTGGTCCTGGGAGAGGGGGCACTCAAAAGCTGCATACACAGAAAATTCTGGTTTCTCTAGTAGTCAGCCTGACAAAAAGCAGGTTGCTGCGCCAGTTTTGATGGAAATTTGTTTGCTAGGATGAGTTAATGAAAACTGCCTTTTCAACCAATCACTTTGGTTTCAGCAAATGTCCAGATCCTTTTTATTGTGTCTGTCTTCCTCTTGAGAGTTAATTTCAGCTGCAAGCTCTGGATGTTTAAAGATAAACCTCTTTAAGTTGTTTGTTGCTCGATAGTTCGGAAAATCTGTTTACCAATTTATAAATATTAACACCGAGTTCAAAGGGAGATGCAGGACTGCTGGCTTTGACAGTCAGGGCATGCATGGCTTGTCCCTGGTCTGATACACATCATGTCTCTGGCAGACTGGGAAATGTGGTGGATAATCTCAAACAATGCCCATGCTTACGGAAGTTGTCTCAGCAGTTCTAAACTGCTGAGAAGTTTTGATTTCATGCACAGTTCCATAGGGTGCAACAGTATAGTTTGTTTTCTCTTCGGTAGCAATGTTTGGTGGAGAATAAAGTTTTGATCACCTAGGGTGGAAGGACATGGAGATTTTAAAGGGTAAGGGTGGGCAGTAGGAGTAACTGTGATCAGAAGCAGCTCTGCTGTGGAACGAGAGCAGACTGAGAACCCTTGCTGAGAACAAGACTCAGCACGATGCTATTAGTTCTCATCACTTGATTATGAATTATAAGCACCATTCCAACAATTTAGCATACAGATCAGGACTCTTTGGTTAGCAGGGAAAGCACATTTTGAGCCACACTATTCATGCTTATGTCTGCTTTATGTTTAGATGCTGCTGTGCTATTTTGAAATTACACATTCAAAGAATATTTTTTCAAAGTGGCAAGTTTAAGTTCTGCTTTCCCATTCCTGTTACTACAGCCATTATTTCATGACAATTTTTTTCAGTGAAGTGTGTTCAGCTTTAAAAGAAAAGAGGCATATATATTTTCAATTGATTTGCAAAAGACAGTGGCTTATATTAGTTGCTTGGGGGATTTAATCTGAAATTTAGCATGCAAAGGGGCATATGACTCTAGGAACATGTAGAAAATACTATTTCATATGTACTGACCATACAGGCTTTTTAACCTCTCACATTAAGTGATGCAAAATATAACTGTTTCTGGTTTCCAGTTTGCTGCATACTGCACTCGAGAGTCAGAGTTGGGTTAATTAATTTGAATTAGCTACAGGGATCCTTTCCATTGATTTTAGTGGACTGTGGATCATGCTGGTATATAATACAAATACCTATTTCTTAATTAACCCCTCTACTCTTATCTGATCTCTTCAAGTTTCTCACCAGGTGTGCAGGAGAACAGGAACTGAAACCTTGGTCTTGTGTACCAGTGAATGCCATCGAGAGTAGGTTATCCAGCTGGTTCTTCTGTTGTGCTCCAGCCAAATTAGTGCCTGGGGTGGGGTTTTTTTATGCTAGTGAAAGACAGCAGGAGAAAGAAAAAAAAAACCTTGCTCTGTTAGAGGAGGTACCTGCCACTCTTCAGACAGACTTCTGATGCAGGGACTTGATTCAGAATTTGTTACCTTGGTCAGGGCAGGTCTGCCACCACCTTCCACCAAGTTTTCTTTTCTGCTAATTTTTAGCAACCTGTAATGTTTTATGTTTGCCCTGTTGGAATTTAGGGATCTAGAATAATGGTGAGCAGGGCTAAGTGCTGTTGCAGGGAGTGCCTGATAGGATTTGAACGAGGAAAGGTGGTCATCTTCCACTGTGATATAAAGGAGGCCTGATTGAGAGGTAGAGAATCCCAGAAGTCTTTTGGAGGTGAAATTGAAGATGCAGAAGACATTGACTATGCAAACTGGATACACTCTTAATATACATCGTCTCTCCTCATAGGGATGCTTTTTGGTCTGATAAATTCTTTGTTCATTTTATCAGACCAGAAATACATTGCATGCACAAGGGCAATAAAATATGGCTGTGACATCATATCCCAGCTATTGACAATGCTATCCATACCAATGAGGCCACAGACTGAAATATCTGAAGTCCAGTGGTTTCTGGAATTGCGAAGAAATTTTGGATGCTCAGTGTGCCATTTTCAGAGCTGTCCCCAGGTTAAATCCTCACAGACATCTTACTTGGATGCATCTTAGGGAACTCTAAGACTCCAGGTTCCTGTGGAGTTAATGATTGCCCACCTGTCATTGTACTTTCAGCAGTGGCTGTTAAGCTAAGATGGCACTCTTGCAATTTAATTATTTCAATCTCGAAGCACCTAGCTACCAAATTCAATTTTGAAAGTGGTAGTTAGGCTCCTAAGATACATGGACATGCTGAAAATGCTGCCATTGATATGTCATGATATCAGCACAGAACTGGCAAAATTCTCCTTAAAATGCAGGCAGATGTACTGCAGGCTACTCACTTCCTTATGTCATGGGAGATTGAGCTAAACTCCCCAAGTTAATGCATAGTAGGCACAATAGCAAAGATGCTTGCTTGCAGGAAAAAAAATCTTAAAAAGTAGATTTAGCCCGCTTTGCAATAAGGAAGCACAGTAAATTATTGTAGCCATTTACCTGTGTACTTTTGCATCCATTCTCTTAAAACAAATAATGCATTATTGATAACTCCACTTCAGAGAAAAAACTGATGTCATGCTCTTTTGTCAATTTTGTTTTTAATTAATGGTGGGTTTGAGAATGATGTTTTAGAAATTGCTGCATGGTTTCAAAGCCATCTTTTGTGCATTGTTTCTCCATGATCTAAGAGTCACAGAGTAAAATTATCTGTAAGACATCAGACTGGGTGATCACAGGAGTCTTGTCCAGCCCTGAAATCATCTTTGTGAAGTTAAATTATGCATCTTCTTTCAGAGATGTCATTATGGAGTCACATCATCCCCCCACATCATTAATGTCAGTAAATTGTCATCCCGAGCAGCACAGCAGTGTAGCCCAGCAGAGGAGCTGACCACTGGGTTATCAGGCTGGCAGAGACCACATTTGCCAGTTTTGTGCACAGTGGTATCTCTTATGTACCTCTTAGTTTCATGCTGGGAATAAGAGAGTCAAAGGGTAGAATGATAACTGAAGGAGGAACAATGACATTTCTAATGAGAATACAAATCCTGTTATGCCTCTAACTGGGCTAACTGGGCTGGGTCATCGTTTATCCAAATACACAGACTCCCAGGAACTGCCAGGCTGGATCAAACCCAAAGCCCAGCTTGTTTCCAGCAGTGGGCAGAATCAGAAATACCAGTGGAAGGGTTAAGACCTGTGCTGTAAACAGATAGCAATGATAATCATGTATTGCCATGATCATCTATAGTATGTCTTCTGCTGAGCTGTAATTGAACAATTTCTGTCCTGGAGCACAACACTGGGTAATTGTTTCAAAGTATTTTCTGATGCTGATGGTAGATTTGGATAGTCTTGGTATGCAGATTAATGAGGAAACATGTGAAGAAGACTTAATATGATACACATTCAATATAATTCCACTGACCGGGCAGGTCGCTGTGCAAGAGTAGGGTGCCTGGAGTAAATAAAATGGGAGGGCAAAGAGGGGGGCACCAAGTATTGTGTGTTCACAGGGACTGCTCCTAAAGAGCATAATTTCAAGTAGAAAATTCTCAGTGTTGCTGCTTTGCTGGTGACAATGAAGAGATATTTTTGGAAATCTTTATGGAAGATTTCCCATGTATGTACAGAGATATGGGTATGCCTTGCACTACAGATGTTGTAGACTGTCTTACAGCTTAAGTGAATGTGTGCCTTAGATTGTGTTTATTCACAAACTCTTTCATACCACAGTGAAAAGGAAATGGTTTAACTGCTCAAAATACTATGCTAGTGATTTGAAAGCCAAGAAAATGCTGCTTGGTGAGCTGATTCTTTTTCTGCTTTGGAAAAGGGCTCATTTCTTGGAAGAGCAGGGATTTTAAGTCAGCTCTTCAGGCTTTGAATCGATTATATCCACACATCAGAGGCACAAGGTAGGAAGGGTAGGAGACAGAAATGCTTTTTCTCTCCAAACAAAGCTGAATACTAAAAAAAAATTAGACCTGTTCTAAGGAAAATGTTCACCAAAGAGGTTTTGGAAGTATGTGATATGATTAAGAAAAAATCAAATTCCTTTGTAAAAAGAATTTATCACTGTAATGCCTTTCAGACAAATATAATTTAGTGAATTAGCCTTGATGTGAATTTGGGATAAGAAGTATTTACCTTAAGTGTCATAAATTTGAGTGTGGAAAAGAGAGAATCATGCAATTGGAGATTTCCAGTACTTTTCTAATGCAGTATTGGGAAGAACAACATAAGGAAATTCACAGCTCTGATAATTCCCCCATGCAGAAAATGCACACTTGATATCATACATCCTATTTTACATTTTCTGAAATAAATCAATGCTTTCATCTTGATAGAATTAAAAATGTAGGATCTCTTGAAATGGCAGAAGCACCTATAGATTGATCTAATACTGTTATTGTAACTGAAAAGACAAAATAGTATTATATGTGGAAGTCTGCATTTTCATAAGGCTATAAAATGTTAAAAAAATAATATTATTAAAAACTTGAAGAAATGACAGTCAAGGGGAGAGAGGGAAAACTGTTCTGCATGATATTGAGTTCAGGACATACATTTTAGCAGTGTCGTGCTACATGATTCAAGTGCTAAACTGGTAAATGTTAATATAATATTAGGAAATTATAATGATGAATATAGCTGGATACCATCTGGTATTAACTCAGTTCCCAGGGCATTTAAAATTCTGATTGCACAGTTCTTTGTAGGATTATTGGGTTGGAAAGCTGTAGTGAGGAATGTTGTAATTTGTCTGGTGCTAGGATTACTGAAAAGTCAGTAAGTGCTGACTTTTGATGGTAAATACTTTCTTTTTTTTCTTATCCCCCCTTCTTTAAATAAATAAGATATTTAAGAGAAAGAGTGGGGGATTTTTTTCAGAAATTTTGAGGGGGAGGGATGTTGTATTTTTGGGTTTTGTTGACAATTGGGTTTGTTGTCTTTTTCTTTTGGGGGGTGCGTGTGCCTTTTTTAATGACGGTGCTTTCTGGAAGCTGCAGCTCTGAAGTCTCAGTCTCATTCTTTGTAATCTAAATTGGTCTCAAGAAGCCAGGCTGCGTTTACTGTGCTACACCATCCTCAGACCTTGCATTGCAGTGGGTTTTTCTCCCTCAGAGACAGAGCTCACCAGATCCATGGAGGAGAATCAGTTTGTGAGAAGCACAAACTGCACCTCTCAAGCTACTCTTTCTAACTAGACACCTTTTAGTTTTAGAGACAAATTTTCTAAGAATAATTTCACTTTGCATACCCCTAATAAACTTTTCTCAAAGATAAATAAAACACTTTTTCATTCATAAATGATGCTCTATTTTAAAGAAACTGCTGGAAAACATTGGGTGTCTTAGGCCAGTGACAGAAGAGATAAAAATTGTAAGTAGTAGTTTGGTGAATATGAGTAGCCAAAACTTAAGTCATCTGAATTTTTTAGGTTACTGAGAAATAACAGACACAGAAGATACTGGATTGCAAGAAAAGTGTTAGGTTTGCTGCACAGAAAGTCAACAGAAACAGCTCCAGTGCCTCAGTGCTCCATATATATTATGCCTTATTAAGATAAAATAAGATTTTAAAGTATTTCTGCTAGGGATTTAAAATTACAGACAATAAAAGAGGTATCTGGTAGCTTGAGTGCAATTCTTCATCCTTGAGCTTGTGTTAGAGATTTCCATCTTGCAGATGTTGAAATTCCCTTTGAGAATTATTTATTGTGGTTACAAAACCTATGTTTCTCCCCTAACCAATAGCTTTTTGAGAGTGTTTTTTGGGGGAATCCTCTTTTTTCTTGGTTGTTTATATTTGCCTTACTTTTACATGGTTTTTCATTTCCATGCTCTCTCTCTCAAACCATAATCTTTACATCTTTCCTGCCTATTACTGCCACACATGAATTTACTGTGTTATGTCAGTATTTTTTATTTACATATTACTGAGTGAATCAGCTGTGAAATAGAAATTTTGCCCATCCTCAGCCCTGTGGGATTCTTTGAGAACTTGTGATTTCACTGTTAATGTCAGGGGGTTTGTACCTTAACATTCCACATTGGTTTGTCAGGAATTGATGCTATGATGAGAACGGGGTGGCTATGATGCAGAACGGCTCTCACTTCTGATAGTGTAAATGGTCACTGGAGTCCCAGCTGCCTTAATTAAGCCGATACGTGTGGTTCAGAGGGCTGGCAAGTGCTCCCACGATCCTCTTCTCAGCAGTTACCTTCAGGCAAAATGAAGGTGCATCTCAGCTTCACATTGTTCTGATTAAACACAAACCTGAGATTTTCAGAAGCCAGTAGGGGATTGGAGTGCCTTTCTACTTAGGCACCTCTCTAAATGCATCAATGGGAGGAGGGCTTGAAATTTGGAAGGAGAAAGTGAAAAAAAAATTGTGAGTGTTTTTTTAATGAAGTCTTTGCTCTCTGTTTATTGCTCTTTGTACACAGAGATTTTCTGCTCTTACCCTTCAAGAACCTTTCATTAGCTCTCTTTGTGTATGCTTTTCAAGAATACACAGCAGAGGAAGAGCAGCCAAGGCATGGACATCTCAGACGGGGCAAATGTCAACATAAGTTCCTCTGGGAAAACATTTATTTGAGTAAAAGGCTCAGGTGATCAGTCTGATTGACTTCTTCTGTTCCTTTAAGATCTTTCTGTTCTATGCCCCTTGCAGTCCAACTGTCCCAATGGTTTTCCCTTGCAATTTATTTCTTTCCCCAGTCTGTGGTCTGTCCAGTGCAGGCACTCCACTTGTCTCCTGCCCACTCAGAGCCAGCCCCCCTTTCTGCACGTATGCTGTCTGGCTGTGTTACGTGCCAGCAGGTCAGAGGGTGAAACACCATGGCTGGAGGTAACTCCTCACTGGGGTCTCTGCTGGATCCTCACCAGCACCATGGCAATGAGGCTGAGACCGGGCCCAGACACGTTTTCCTGTACTGACTCTACTTGCCTGCTCTGTCCCCCAGGACAAAGGCACATTGGTCAACTTCTCTGTGGCAGACACAAAACAGAAAGGCTTTTTGGCAGTCTCTTTCAAATGCTCTTACCTGCTATGGGACATGTTCTCACTTTTTGTCCTAAGCATCCTTCTTCTGTGCTGTGTAGCTTTAGAGACAAGGGGATGCTCAGCTGTTTGATAAATTTCAGCACTTGTTTTAAACCCATTTCACTTAATGCCTAGGGTTTTTTTCCCCTGAAACACTTGTTTTCAAGGGCATTTAGGCACTTGTCTGTATTGCTGGTGGCTTTTCTATAACTTTCAGTGGAGTTAAAGTGACTGTGATTTGCTCTCCTTTCCTTCTGTCTCCACTGATCCCTTCTCAATCCTAATGCTTTTGCTTTCCTATGGAGAAGTGATAAACGGCCCAGAGTGGAGTTTGATGAGGTCAGATGTTACTGTCGGCTGTAAATCCTTCCTGCTTGTTGGTTCAGCAGCAGTCTCTGGCCTTGGACTTTTATAGGTCTCCCAGTGGAGGAGGGACAGGAGTGGTGTCACTGTCAACACACCAGAATGATTTGTAGGAGGGTTTTATTGGAGAGCCTCATGCACCTGGAGAAACTCCCCCAAGCCCTGGGAAGAGACAGAAATCTTCTAATCAGCAATTTGTTCCTGTAAGCAGAGCTCTCCTGCTTACACAGCACAGACCTGCCTGCTCCTCGTGTGGCAAGAAGTCAGGCAGTGCTTCAGCGTTAAATGATCTCTCACCATAGACAGCTGAGATACAGATAGAGGTGTACAGAGATACCTTCTGGGATAACAACTGTAGCCATTTCTGAACCAGTAATGTGTTTACCTTGGTTGACGTCCAAGCACAAGCAAGGTGTGAATATGCTCTTTTTTTTTTTTTTTTTTTCTTGTTTTCTTTTTTTCTTTTTTCTTTTCTTTTTTTTTTTTTTTTTGCTACTAAATGTGATAGCCCAATACATGCTGCAAACAGCAAAGTGTTTGGAGACTACCAGCTTGTAAATATAGACTAGCTGGTGGCTACCTAAAGTTCTGCTCTCCCTATGTTTATTCTGTCAGAAGTGCTGAAAGAAAAAGGCTTCACTGTGGGAATGGTGAAGGATAGCTAAATGGACTTACAAGTTCTTGTGCCACTGCTGCACATAACATAAGAGATAGGAAGAAATTAATAGACACTTTAAAATTTAGCTTTACCTGTGTCCTGGAAAGGCTCAGAGTCAGCATGAATTGGAAGATGGCAAGGGAAAATGCTTTCCTAAAACCCAACAAAATTAGCTCAGCGTAATCAGTGCCACTTATACTCTCCAGATATTGCTATCATTAAATGTGTCACAAATTTTTAAATGCAGTTAGACAACACTTGAACAGAAAATTAAGTTTATCCATTAGTGGGTGGGGCAGAAATTTATTCTCTGTGCAAGTATTGTTTATAATTAGGAAAAAGAGAAGAAAATATGCCTTTAATGATTCTTTTTTTAGTGATAAAAATCAAGATATACCAGATAAAGAACACTTGCTCAGAAACAGCTTTATTCTGGAATTAGCCAATTAAAGAGACCAAATATACAGCACCACAATAAAGGAGCTGTTCAAAATGCAGCATTGCTCTCCGTTCCTCATGCATTTTAGCTTTGATATTGGTAACACCTTTTGGGTAAGATTAAGCTTCTTCTGACTGCTTTCTGTTTTGGTTGTTTGTTTTTTGTTTTTGGATTTTTTTTGTGATATCTTTAATATTCAAGGAGGAGAATCATTAGAGGATTTACATCAAAATTATGTTTGTTTATTGGATTGTTGCAAGGTGTTGATGTTTCCTACCTCTTCTGTCTTGTCTCTTTAAACCTGAAGGATCATACAAAGAAACATGAAGCAGAATTTGCCTCCAGAACTTTTCATTATTAATGATGCTCTATGACTAAATTGGAAATCTGCTACTGTACCCCAAGGGGGTGATTAATTTAGCAGACTAGGAGTTTTGATTAAAAGGGAATGAAATGTCTGACACATAGTCTATTTATCAGTTATTATGATATTAAAACACTCTAATCATTGTGGTGCCTAAATTAAGGCTTCACAGCCTAAATGTCACTTCATAGTGTTCTTTTAGATCTGTCTGTGTGATATGAGTTTATTATCAGTGGATGAATGAGAATATAAGTGTATGTAGTGGTCTTTGATAAGAACTAAACAGTCTGGTAAGATCTCTGCTCTTTACCCCTTTCTCATTTAAAGAGGAGATGAGAGAAGATTTTATAGATATGATTTGTACAATCAATGCATGCAGGACAAGATGAAGTTATCCCTCATGTCCCTAAGGATTATGACACAAACTTTGTAAAACTGGGCTAAGCCTAAAGGACGCAGAAAAACATCTAAGGATGTCTAAGGATTTAAGTCTAAACCAGTTCCTTCCAGGAACCACAAATGCTCTGAGATATTACATTCTCTGAGAGGTGAAATCCATGTCCTTAAATTAAAAGTCAGAGCAGAAATCGGCAGAGATCCATCAAGAATGGTAATCAACAGTTAGCGCTAAGTGTGTCATTGAAGTCACTTGCAGACAAGTAGGAGGTGGGAGCAGGAAATCATGTGTTTCTGTGCAGGTGCCCAAGAAACAGCTTTGAGCCACGGTATTGACACACCTTGAGCCTTGCAAGCCTCAGAGAGGGAGGAGGGAGGACCGAGGAGCACGGTGTAAGGAAAGACAGTCAAGGACTGGTGGAGGAATGGTGCTTTGTGCTCATGAAGGCTTGGAACCAAATTAGATCCCTAAACTAGCCATGTCAGCAACTCAGATATTAGGCCTCAGTAGGAAAAACGCTACATTAGGACTGAATTATCCATTGATTTGAGGAAACAAACAAAAAAAAGCCAAATCAACCAAACAGAAAAAGCACAAAGATGAAATGGCTGAAGAGCAGGTAAAACATACTAAAAGCAAGAAGGCATTTTTCAAGTAGCTGAGGCTTGACAAAGGAGGAAAGTAGATAGGCTCATAAACCCAGTCATTTTATAGGGCAAAATGCAATAAGAAAGGCCAAAAGAATCGGAGAAACTTACAGAAATCACAAAAAAAATCCCTAAAGTCCTGTGTCAAACATGTGAAGCAGGAAGTTTGCTGGAGTCTGTAGGCTCAGTAAACAATAAACATGCAGAAAGAATATTCAGAAAAACTAAAAGCTTTGTGATTTTGCTGTGGAGGAACATGGAGAAGTTTCCACAGAGGAATTCCTCTCCTATCAGATGTCAGGGATGAAACAGTTTATGTGGTAACTGTATCATTCCCTAGCTTGAGGTCTGGTACCAGAGGATGAAGACCAGTGTAAGACAACCTTTTAAAACTGTTTCCTGAGAGAATCCCATAATAAATACATTGATAGGAGCTCAAATAATAGCAGAATAATAACAGAATGAATAGGAGCATCAATATATATCATAGTGGCAAAAAGCCAGACAGGTTTTGAGATTAAAAATCATGATTTACTAATCAGTTAGGTAGCACTGGGGGAATGAATGTGTGGGCAGGACAGCACTCCTACCCCTTTCCTCAGGTTAGCCTGGGCACAGATCCAGGAGTTGGGCTTGCTTTGATCTCCAAACTGTCCTGCAGTGCATTGATGTATCTCCCAATCTGAAGACAGGCACAGAAGTGAGTACCTTACTAAAAAAAAAAAGACCCAGAATTGTAAATAATCATCATTTGGAGCTGCCTGGAGATTAGGATGTGTTTTTAAGAGAACCAGGGTGTGAAATAGAAGTAGGGTAACTACAGGGGATAAAACCAGATGTTAAAAGACATATTATCAGAGAAAACAGCATTTTGCAAACAATGTTTTTAAAGATGTGAGGGATCAAGGGGAACGTGTCCTCTGAATTAGTGGCAGATAAGGGAAAAGGAATTTTCATCAGTCTCTGCTTTCAGGATTTATTCTTCCCTTAGCTGAAAACCAAAAGACTTCTATGGGAGTAAGAGATCTTAAGCACAGGTTTTTTTTGTAAAGAAAACAAGCAGAAAACTGGCAGAAGATAAACACTTCCTTAAAAAAGGAATGTAATCCAAACCCCAGAAAGCAGCCAGCACAAATGGGAAGGGCAGCACTTGCCTCCCCTCCGCTGGAGCAGGCTGGCTTGCTGCTCGCTGCTGGAGCTGCTGCAGGTGAGGCTGTGAGAGGCAGCCTGGATGCTCTGCTCCCTCCCTCCCAGTCCCCGGGGCCTCGGCAGCTGTTTGCAGCTGCATGAGAATAACGAGGACATTGCTCTGGATGTGACACCGCCTCAGCTGGGTCTTTAGGAGAGCTCTCTACAGCTATTCTCCTGAGTCCTGCAATAATCTGCAGCCTGAGTAGTCAGTGCTGGTGGGCTCAGTATTTTCCTCTCTTTTATTTGCCTGTTGAGGGAAAATATTGCCACTCCTTCTGTGGTTTCTTTTAAAATGATGGAAAGCAGTAACACATTGAAACAAGGGGCCAAAATTCCCTGTCAGGACAAGGGGTGAGGGAAATTATGCAGAGAGCAAGCAGCTTTATGTCAGCTCCTGCTTAGTTATACCAAACCCAAATTACATCACTGGACTGTGTCCTGCAGAGGATTCCTGGTGGGAATACTGCCAGGCCAGATCATTGGACAGTGACCCCTATGCTGTCCCACTCCTGTTGGGACAGTTTAAATACTCTGTGACTGCTGCCGCCATCCCTGCCCCTCTGCTGGGGTTTGTGTAGAAGGATTTGGTCGGTGGTGTCTCAGCTACTGGACTTGCAGCCTTAATGGCAACTTAAAACACCAGGGATCGTATGTTGAGTTTCTGACTGCAGGAGACCAGGCCTTTTTCCCTGTGCATAGCATGGAAATTCCTAAGTGAGAATCTTTGGTCTGTAGCCTCCTGGGAATCTGGTCAGAGGATTGGGAGGGTCCCATCTGTTAATAAAATTAATGCGATTTATCTTGTACAATGAGTTTCCATTCTTTTCAGTGGGATTTTGCACAGAAACCTGAGGCAGTGTGTGAGTGAAGCAGAAAAGTGCTCAACCTGATGGAAGCCTGGGGTTAGCCAACACATGGAAATAGAAGGAGTTTCTACATTTCTGTGAGAACACTGAATTTTATGTGATCTTTTTCAATATCTTCTATTCATTGTTCTGGGTGTTGATTTAGTGACCTGGAGCTTTCCGAGGTGGAAATTGTTAGAGAGAAAAAACCTATCCATGAGTTAGTGATAGAAATATCGCTAGCCTTTATCTGCTTTCCTGCTTTGATTTCTCTAGAGCTTACCTGAGCTGTCTGTCATCCAAAGAACATTTTTATACCTGTGCCAATAAGCAGTGGAGTGTTCATGAAGGGCACAGCACAGTGGCAGGCTGTGAGGGATGCAGTGAAAGGTTTTCATTTAACACCACCGTACATGGCAAACCCAATTTTCAGCTGTATGTATCAGCATGGCAAGTCTTCTTGTTCCCAGTCAGCATGCTACAGGGTAATTCAGAGTACAGCTTATTGCAGGCTTTGGTTTCTCTTCCAAGATTCATTCTTTTTCATCCCTTTCTGTGCCAAGTATAATAGACAGAACAGGAGCTGAAGGCAGTTTGGCTGGGGGAACAACATTCAATAATTAAAAAAAGAAAAACCTAACAACAAAAACCAACCCTGCAGAAAACAGAACAAAAAGGCTGGTCAGTAAAAGAGGTAGAAAGACACCTTTGCTGACAGAGGAAAGGAGAAAGTAGAAAAAGGAAAAGACACATCTAAGCTGTTCCTCCTGCCCTTCTCAACCAGGCTGAATGGAGACTGAATAACAAAGGATAGAGATCTCACCATTTCCTATCCAGGCAGGCTGTGCCAGGATAGGAAAGTGCTCCCTTTCAGTGCTCCCTTATTACTGTCAACCCACTGAAACCAGAATGGCTGAGAGCAGAGTGTCCCTGCATAGCCCTTCTCCCGAGGAGTGAGGACACCAGCTAGGTGGGAGGTTAGAGTGCAAGGTGAGTGCTCTGGTGTCGTTATGAAGATGAATTTTGGCATTTGGCCCTTAATACCTTAAGCAGCCTGGAGAGAGCTCTAGAAAGCTGGAGCATACTGGGGGGAAAATAGGAAAAAAGAGCAAAACAATGAAAGAAAAGCACACTATTCTGCTTTCTTTGTGTGCTTGAATCTTTTGAGTATGTAGAAATGCAGATCTATGAACTCTTAAAATGCTGCATTTCTATCAGCTCCTTCCCTAGTGTTGAGGGTGAAGAATCTCATAACTGCCAGGCACTCCTTCTGACATGGGGAGGATCATAACTGGGATTGAATCCAAGTGCTAACTATTACAGATGAGCTTAAATGTTAACTATTACAGATGAGCATCGCTGTAATAACAAATTATCCTGCATCTTCTTATAGTGATATTCTTGTCTGTGCTTTTCTGGGCATTATGAAACAAGAGAATTACATAGATAAACTGTGGAGGTGATGAACTTCAGCAATTCCTGTGTTTCCATGTTTTATCTGGACTACTGTGATTTAGCACTGCTCCCCAGAAAGGGTTGAATAGCGTTTGGTGCCTGGCTAGGGACTTAGCTCTGCTTCCTAATACCTGTTGGCAGTTTCCTGTGGGAATCTGGACTGTGCAGTGGAATCACTCAGAGTGCTGAGGGTTCCTGCTAGGCCAGTCAGTTGTGATAATCTGCTGTCTGTGACCTCATTAAAACAGCCTGATTGGGGCTGCTAATCACATAAATAAAGAATTAAATCATAGCATTAACCTTCTACAGGGAAACCTGCCCTGGCAACACTGACAGAATTAGATATATTAATTATTTAGAGGGTCATTTGATAGAAATGTATATAGATGGCAGATTATGAGCACTTGAAGCAATAAGTTAACCATAAATTTTTGCTCTGGTAAGAATATTTTCATATTTTCCTTTTAATGTGCTGAACTAAAAGCTACCTTGCATTTGGTTTTTTTTACTATGTATCATCACATAAAATTTATTGTATGTATATCAGTTAAAAATACTATGTCCCAACAGCAAGGATTTTTGTGCTCCTTTTGGCTCTTGAGGCTCCTTTTCTATTAGAAATTCTTCCTGTGCAAACAGTTTCCATAGCTGAATTCGGTGCCAATTTCACACTTGCAGTAATGCTTGGAGTGTCTTTGGTAGCCAGGGTGTTCAGAGGACCTGAGCACATTTCCTGTCCACTCCTGAACTAAACGCCAGCGTGCAGGAAATCTGTCTCACCAACACTGTGGACTACCAGGATGCTTTCTGCAGTCATCCTCTACTGTTAGCCACGGAGGTGTTAAATTCCATTAAGTGTCTAGCAGATTTTCCCTTCTTTCTCTGAATTTCTTGGGGGAAAACTGCTTTTGAATCAGATGGGATGATGAGTTCATTGTTTTACTGATTCTACTGGCCTTGCAGGAATGACAATGGTATTAGATAGGCTTGTTTGCTGACCAGAATTTGAATGTGTGTTTGCAGATAACACACAAAAGATTTGGGCATGTGGAGTGGAGGAGGGTGGGGAGACTGGAGGGAAATCTGTCATTATTTATGGAAATATCCAGTATTCATGGAGCCATCTGCTGTGAATGATTCAAGTCTGAGAAGTGTCATAAAATGAGAAAGCATAATATAGAAAGAAATAAAAAAATCCGACCTGAAAAAAACCTTTAAATTTGTATCACTCAGAAACCTGAACCAGGGAATATATAACCTCAGACTTTCTCTTTCTAAAGATGCTTTGTAAATTTTCCTGCCAGATTGAGAGATAAAGATAGATGATATTTCTCAGGTTTCTTTCTTCACCCTTCTTGGAACAATTAATTCCATTTGTTCATTTCCAGCCCTTTAATTATTGATCACATCGTTTCCTTTTTTTCTTTCTCACTGTTCCGAGCTAAAAGGCGAGGCATGAGGTTTAAAAAAAAAAAGGTATAAAGGTATTTAGGAGACTGCTTAAACCTTGAAGCATTGAGAAGATCTTTACTACAGTTTTCTCTCTGAGAGTGAAGCCCCACTTTTGCTGACAGAATTTTATCAATACTAGGAAATTTTATTGAGGGCAGGACCTTCATAGCACTTCTCTGGAGAAAGTCTCAAGCAGAGGATGGTCTGCTTCCCTGTACTGTGCTCTCTCGGTTCAGATCATTAATTTATTGATTTGCTCATGATGTTCTGTAAAAAGTGAATATAAACAAATACTGGAGAAACTGAGGCAAAAAAGAGGAAATTATTTGCACCACTGCACTGAAGGCTTCTGAGAAAATCAGGAATAGACTGTCTCTTTCTCACTCATTTATCTTAGAGACCTGGTCCAAGTCCTTGCCTTAGGAGCAGTTGGGAATTCCTTTGAAACATTTTTTATCTTTCCTGCTTCCATGTATTTTGGTTACAGTTATAGTGGCACATCATGTTACCAGCAGATGCTGTTGTGTGACTGGGTGTGATTGCCTTGCTGTATCTCTTTTCATCTCTACCACCTTATTCTCTGTTTACTCATCACCCCTTGCTGAAAAAAAAAGCTGATTTACCAGAACAATGGCATGTTAGAAATGAAATTTATCTTCAACCTTATTTCCTCTCCTATAGTGTCACAGTCCAGGACTGTGAATTTAAAAATCTCCTTACTATTGTACTGGCTTTTAAAAATACTTCCTTAACTTTAATTTACTCAGTTGTTCATATTGGGTTGTCTTGACATCCTGCAATGTTCGTGTTTGTTGTGCAGGGCTGCCTTTCTTCTTCCACTGTTCCAACTTCATGCCTTAAAAATCTCATCTCCATCCCAGCAAGGCACATAAGGATGTGGTGAAGCATCACAGATTTTAACTGATGTGATTAAATGCCTTCTGAGTGCTTGCTCAATGCCCCTTTATTCCTATTTGTACAAACACCTTTCTTCATGAGGAAGCCAACAGAGCAGTAGCACAGAGGCACATCCACTGCTTCCTTCCCAACATAAGGATTTCTGTTCTCTCTGAATGGGAATTTTGTGCTTTCCAGAGGCTAAGGCCCTATCAGTGCAATACTAGGAAATACTAATACTAATAATACTAATACTACTACTAATAATAATTTAAAAAAATATTAAAAGGTACTTTAAGACATCATCAGTGTCTTCTCGTTCTTCAAGGTGAGAACAATTCTACCTTTTTCTTGTCTGTGTTTGTCTAGCCTTGCAAAATGAGCCATAGTAGAAACACAACGATTATTTTCTGATGTTCAAAACATGTCCAATCTAAATCATCCTCAGCCATGTCTACATGACTACATCTGCTCACTGTACATAGAGAGAACAGACTCTGCTTTTCATTTATTCCTTTTGCAACCCTGCAAGTTATTTGGTCAGCTCTGCCATTTCTGCAGACCTTTTACTGTTCTTGAGGAGCTTGTGTAGCTTTACAGCCCAACTGTAATGCTCTTAAAGGCAGGTTTCACATCTTTGAAGAAAGGTGCCTTAGCTCCTGGTTCAGGAGACAGGAGGTGTTGGGGTTTTTCTTCCCAGTATCCCCTAGCTCTAGAAACAACTCCTTCCTTTTCTGTGTATTTGCTACCCTTCAGCTATGGAGTTTTTTTACCAATAGCAGAGAAAAGGTAAAACAAGTGCACCTGGCTATGAATTACAATGCTGTGTCACTGTAAGCTTTTGGACAGGTCATTTGTCCCTTTCTTTAATTATACAGGGCTTGTTCCAGCCACGCTCATGCTGAGTAGTACCTCATTCATTCAGCAGCCCCTCAGTAATCAATATGTCTGCAGGGGAAGAAATACTGTGTACCAGGTAAGGGAACTATTCCTTCCCATCCCAGGCCACTCTTTTCTCTCAGGTATATCAAAAGTTATGTTTAGGCCAGTAATGAAGAAGTGATTGCACGATGACATTTGTGAAGTACACAATTTGTACACTGTCTGCAGTGCACTGGAGAACGGTCCTTTGTTTGCTTGCGACACCAAACCCATTGCAAAAAGCAGTATTTGCAGCTAATCACCAGAGTGATTTAAATTTGCATTTAGCCATTGTGCTAACAGAGGCAGCTGGAAAGAGAAAAAAAATCAGCACAAATAATCACAGCCATAAGTACTGTCAGTTTTTAGCACCAGGAGCTGCTGGAAGTAATGCTGATGCCTCCAACCCAAGAAATCTTTTTAATGTGAAATGATATATATGAGGCCAAAAGAGGAACACATTTTGTCTTGTTTGCTTAGACTCCAGGATATATCTCTGAGTCTCTGGATGTAATGATTGCTTAGGCAAGTCAAACACTGTATATCACCTGCTGAGCATCTGATTCATTGACTGGGTGGATTGAAGCCAATTTAACCAGCTGGAATCTGTAGTATTGACTTCAGTGGTGTGATACTGATCTATATCACACAGAAGATTTGGCCCAGAGACAAAGGGAGGTAGTGTTTCCTTTGGGTGACATATTTCTGCAAGCCAAGGCAGACAACATCTGTCTTGCACAACCTGATTGTCCTAGAAGTGGCATGTATTGCTCATAGAGTACCACAGAGTTTTATCATTCCATGGGTCTTTCTTAGACTGGGGATGGCAATCAGGGACAACAGCCAATTTCTTCTGGTTCTATCCTTCTCCTTCACAGCTGGTGCCATCTTACAGCAATTCTGGGACCAATTATCTGATTGTACGGACTCCCTTTGTGCAATTTTCTGCAAGAATGTTTGCTGCTGTACAGCATTATTTTTGGGGAAGGGAGGAGGCTTAACGTGGCTCTAGATTTCCCTTTTTCCCTTCCACCTTGCTGAGGAGACCAGCTGGGTGTAAGATCTCACATACTGTGCAGAGAAGTCCAGCAGAACCAAGTATGACATGAAGGTATAAACAGCAGCAGAAGACAGGCAAGGCAAGGCTTTGCTCTACGAGTGCTGTGACAGCCCTGGTGCTCAGTCTGTGGGAATGAGAGTTATGATACTACAGTGCTGTTGCTCATCTTTATTTTCTAGCTAAGTGACTTCATTTCACTAAATCTCTCCAACTTTCCATATCTCCATAACCAAGAAACCAGAGGGACAAAAGGCTAAGCAGAATTTATTATTGCTCTTTATTATTATCATATCTTTTGTCTTCTTTTTAAGATTCATGAACCTCCATTCAATTAATTCATCAGAAGCCTGAAAAAGCTAATTGTGCGTTCATATATTTCCATAGGCACAGGCTCATTCCTGTGCCAGATGTCAATAATACCTGATCCGTGCAAATGGAGCTGGGTTTGTGGCGGCCTGCTGCCCTATCTAATTAATATTGTGAGTCCAGTTCTCCTAAGTAGGAATGGAGCTTGAGTTTTGCATAATTGTAAGGCCAGGGGTGGGCATGGTGAGAGACGGGGATCAATTCTGTGTCTCCAGGGCTGAAATCCGAAATGCCAGTATTCCATTCCCAAAGCCCCATATATGGGAAGGCAATGCAAGAGGCTGGTTTTTTGCACAAAGAGGGCTCAGAAAAATCTGCAGTGCACTGCCCAACCCTAGCAACTATTTGAAGAGGTGAGAGGGGCTTAATATCTTATGTGAGGATCACACTGTGTCCCTCTCTGGTTTTCTTTGATTATCCTAACGCTGTTGTTGCCCCTGGGTCAGACAGTGCCAGACTGGCCACTGCGCAATTTCACATGCTGAGCTTCCCAGGGCAGCATCAGGACTTTGGTGGCTTGTGGAAGTGATATTTGTGGGTAAGTCCATAGGGCCAGGACCATGTGTATTTTCACCTCATTGCCTCCTCAAGGCAGGAAAAGTCTCCTTTCTTTGGGGAAGATGCTTTTCTCAGGCCTGGATGAAATTTTCTGTTTTCCAAAGCAGGTTGTAGCCAAGCACGGCTTGCTTTTATTTTTGTTGTTCCTAGCATTATTACCACACAGCTTGCTTTCAAAGATAACGATGTGGAAAAACAATAGCATCTTGCCAAACTCCTTCAGTGTACCATTTGCAGGTTGTGCTATTTTATCAGTGTCTTAATATGTACATTGCAATGGTGTGAAAACTCTATTTTGTGAGCTACAAAGAGAATGAAAATATTGAAATAAGTCCCTCCCTGCCCTGCCAAAGAGACCTACCTTCTTCTGGTACTTTTCCTTTTCTATCATTGTTCTGTATTGTAGGGATCTTGTTTAGCATATAAAAAACTACTCTATTATCAAAGACATATTTGTTAAAACATGCATATAAAAGGATTTGTAATTGAAGAACAGCTTTGATATATTTAATAGGATGTAAAACTGCCATCCCTTTTTAATAGGAGATGCTTTATGTGCATTAGAAGTAATATAATAATGCTCTTCACTGAGCTCTACCCTCTAGCAGACTGTTTTTCCCCTTTCTTTTAGTTGATCTTAAAACTTTAATGCAATCTAAACACATTGACATCTTTTTTTTTTTTCTCCCTGCTCTGTACTTGGAAGCGCTTTGAACTGAACTTTGTTTCAAATAAGGGCTAGCAACAAACATGGCATCAATATACAGGGCCCTGGTGCCGCCTGACAGATGGTCCATAAACCAGCACATCTCCTTGCCTTAGGAATGTTTACAGTAATGCGAGTGTGGCTGCATGTGCGAGCGAGCAGCACGCCTGAGAGTAACCTTGTGAAGAATGAACAGCTATAATGGCATTCTTTTCTATATTCCCATATCTCAAATGTAATCAAATGCCAGAGCAGCAGAAATAGAAAATGACAATCAAAACAAAAATAGTAATAGTTTTAATAGCTATTTCTGTGCTTCAGTCTCAGAGTGTTTTACAAGGAAACACTGTTAAATTCAGGAAATAAGAATGTAAACTGGTAAAAAGAAAGTATGCTAAATCTGACTGGTTTTGGGGTACTTGTGGTTAGGGGTCTCATCTTACACAGAGCTGTTCTCTACTCCTTTCAGAACTCAGGATCAGGGAATAGTTTTCAAGATGGCGAATCTAAATTATTTATTCTGGAAAATCGCAGATGTGTCACCAAACCATGTTAGAGGAAACCAAGAAAGAGGCCATTTCTCCTGATTTCTGGTCTAGTGCCTCACTAACACCCAGCAGTACATGTTAATCATGATGGTTGTAAGAATAGTCACAAAGTGCCTGAGATGATGATGCTTCATGAACAAACTGAGACCATCAAAAGGAAAGTATCTCTCTCCTGTTTGAGGCATTACTGTATTGACCAAGTTCAAGTTGACTATGCAACTGCACTTCCTGCTTTCCCTAAGAATATCTTTTGGTTTGTTTATTCACATGTCCTTTCAACACAAAGATGCTGTGCTAGTGACTGTGCTTGCAGGAGCTGGACAGCTGTGATCCATGGATGTAGTCCTTTGCAGAATAAATTTGTGTGTGTTCACCCTGTTTTTGTGGCAAGGGCTGAGCACTGACCTGGCTCACCACACAGGTGAGGTGACATATTTGAAGACATATTTTGGTGACTGTAGGGATGCCGCTGTCCTCCAGGTCTGTTTGTAGGAAGAAGTTGCAAATCTGTGTCTCTCTGTTTCCTGATGAATTTTTGGAAGACTGACTGTTCCTCTAGGCTGACAAAGTAAGTGGGGAGAGCACATGTGGCCAGTCACCTCTCAAGTGACTCAGTCTGAGCATTCTTTATAAGAAAGGCCAGATTCTGTGGTTGGGACTGTAGCTGCCCAGTGCTGCAGCTTCTGCTGCCTCAACAGTTTTCTTCAGGAGTGTTTTTAACCTGGATCTTCTGGCCTGCACTAGAGTCCACAAATAGCCAGGTCAGCAAGTGGATGTATCCATTAAAACAATACAGGTATCTGAAAGACCTGTTAAACTGTGTATGTAAATATTTGAATGTCAGAATATATTCTACTAATATAATTCATGAATGACAGACAGAAAACTCCATTTCATATAGAGAAAATGACATATTCTTTTCATGAAGAGAGGCACTGCAAGTCATTCAATTTGCATTTGGATATTGCTATTGTTCAGTAAGTGTCATGGGTTTGGGTGCATACTGGAAGAATCACACAAGGAAGTATAAATGTTTTCTGAAAACATTTCTCTTTTGCAGATGGAAATCCAGCTCCCGTCTCTGCCGATATATGAATTCTAAAAAAAACCAGGTGTATTCATTAAATATCTGGCTTATGAAAAAACAGTCTTTTTTCCAATGAAGGTGGTCTGCAATTTAGGCTGGTGTAAAGTAGGTTTAAATAGGAATTAAATTTTTTAAAAGTCAAGGGAGAATTCAGAGATCTTATAATTGTTTTCTGTGTCAGCACACTACTTCAGTGAGTACAGTTTAAATACCAAGTCAATTAAGTGCCATAAATTCCTCAGGTGTAACTAAGTCTAGTTAATTGTGGTGAAGTGCTGCCTAGCTACATCAATCAAATGGATGAAACATTTGGGGGAAAAAAACAAAAACAAACCCAAAAATCAGAATGGGATTTAGAAGAAGTTGATGGAAGAAAAGAAGTACTGCATTCAATGCACTATAAAAATTCTAGTCTGGGATGTTGGTTGTTTTTCTAGTTAAAAATAAAAAAAGCCATACTGGCAGAAGTATGGTCCAAAGCCTTGGACAAAGCCCTGCTGTGCAAGTGAGGCATGAGTTCATTCCAGACCTAGCCAGAGTCTACTGTAGAAAATTAAAAGTTGTTTACCCATTTCATTCAGCTTCTGGATTATGCCATTTCTGATCAAATTAGCTCTTACCTTATTCTTGCAGGACAAAATCACTGGCCTGGAGCACATCACTAAACAGAAAATTAATTACAGTTGTCTGCTGGGTGTAGAATGCTTGTCACTGGGACTGAATCCAGTAGTTCCCATAGATCTCCAGGCCACTGGACACAGGTAAATGATGTACTTCAGCTTATTGTTCATATTTGGTTCTGTATGCAGGTAGCTAAGTTTTCAAAGAAGCCATCCTCATGAGGGTAAACCTGTTTCACTCAAGGATATCAAATGCAAGTCACTACAGGTGACCTCAGCATTTGTATGTTTAAATGGCAGTATATTTGAAGTGGTTCAGTCCTTTTTAAGAGTTAGGATAAATACTCAATAGTATTTTAATTCTGGCTCAAATATTTAGCTTTTCTCTCCTCTTCTAATTACACAGTAAGTGTAAGGAAACTATTGGGCCAGAATTAAGCATAAACACACATTCTAATAATCATGTGCCTTCTCTATATGTAGGACAGGAAGGACTGAAAATAATACTGCATTATTTTAAATACACTTCAACAGCTTATTTCAGGAAAAAAAGAACAAGCAGTATTTACTTAGGACAGAGAACTCAGAAAAAAAATAGTTGAAATAAAGCATTCACAAAAGTGTGTATGAACTACAATGGACCAGCATCAGACTACCTTGATTTAAAAAAAGAACAAATTGTCTATTTTAAGCAACTGCCTGTGGCCTAATCCACTACATGACATGCAAAGAGAATACATAGACAGAGGAAGTTATGTTTTAAGTGTGCTTCAAATAGCAACTAAATGCTACCTGTTGGCCAAATAAATAGGTGCAGATTTCTTAAGAGATCTTTCAGTCTGGAAAAAAAAAGGTATCAATTTACCATGAAAAGGCATGTATAGAAACAGAAAAGTAGCCTTGTCTGACACACATTCATTCCAGCTATTCTAAATATTCCCAAAACACAACAGGAAACACGCAGTTTAATACTGATAATTTTTGTTCATAGGGACAATGAAAGCTGCATTTGAAGGTATTACATTTTCAAGAGAGAAGGGGAAGATATGGGTTCAATGTCAGTTCTCTGCTGAAGCACAGTGTGTAGCTCTGTGAAGAACCCACAAGTATTAGCTACACCCACAGAGCAGAGGTTTGGCATTTCCAAAATTAGTGCTCCCCTTCACGCAGAATTAGTCTTCTGGGAATTCATGTCTTCCCTCACTCCCTGAAATGTGCAACAAATATATTAACCTTGAAACACCTTTTTGTCTCTCCTAAGCTTCATTGAAAATAAATCTAGGAGTCCTAGTCCTCATATGTGAGGCTGAGAAGGTAGTGCTAATGTAGTCTGCTTCCACAGAGAAATTCCACTGAGCTTCACTGCTGTGCAGCCCTGGACACACAGAAACAGAGTGGTCAGTCTCCTCTGAGAAATAATACCAGATTCAAACTGTCCCTCTAGTGTAAGGTGTTCATTACATTTTCTATTTTTTTAATAGTGAAGGTTTATTACTTCACAAATCTGTGCTGGTAGAACAGGCACTTCTTGCAGCGTCAGCCATGTGAAGATTTCGAGGTGCCTCAGTTCTGGTCTGTGAAAAAAAAAATAATCAAAGAGAATAAAAAAAAAAGTCAAATCAAATCAAATTTTTTAAAAAAGGATGCAAGAGACTATGAATAGAGATATATAGATATATAAATATGATATTAATTCCATGGGGGCAAAAAATCCACAGGTTTTTTTTGTCCCCACAGATGTCACAGCCTAGCAGTGCTCTAACAGGCTGGGCCTGCCCAGTGCCTTCTCATGCTGCTCTTAAAGGCAGTGTCTCAGAGACTTGAGGGCTCACTTAGGCTGTAGAGCTTTCTGGTTGGTACAAGTACATTGGTGCTGGAACTAACTCCTTGAGCAGTTGCTGGTCCCTGAAACTCTTTTAGCTGCTTTCAGAGTGATGCTGGCAAGGTGACAGCAATTCAGCTTCTCACCCAGGCAGGGAAGAGAAGGTGGCTCTCCTTCAATGCAGCATGTCCTACAAGTAAAATAAACCACATGTTCATTTTGCAAATCTGTCCACTGGTACAGAAATCTGTCCCCCTCTGTGAGCCAGGAAAGAGGCAAGGCACCAGGTTGAACTGAATTTTGGTAAAAAGTCTGTTGCTGTTCATGTGCACAATGGAAACGGAGATCTCTTGGAAATCGGGACATTTATCTGGGTCATTAAACAGAAGCTGTGGGTCACTTACAGGAAATGGGGTGCTGTGGGTAGTGCCTGGAGAGTAATAATGAGAGCCAGGTAATGGCATCCAGTCAATTACAGTCTTATGTTGGCATTGTCTAAAATGGAAAACCCAACAGTCTAAAAGGCTATAACACTGATTCTGTAGAACATTAAACTATTACTTTATGCTGATGATATCCTACTGTTAATTAAGGACTCGCATGCTTCCCCTCCTGCTTATAATGAATATTGCTCTCTGAGTACAAAGTTATCATTGCACAAAATTAATGACTCTGAGACTGCAGTGATGCAGCTTTCTGGAGTTTGCCCTTCAGCCTTGTTCACCTCATGGAATCTTAAGTGGGCACCCAAAAATACAGTACAAATACTTAGGGGCTGATATTAACAAAGCCTAAGACAATGTAATTAAAAATCATTTAAATCCAATTATCAAGCAGGCAGGAGAAGATTTGGAGGGACAGGCAGAACTAAATAAAAGCAAATGTGTGTTATTCAGTTTGCCATCCCATCAGGTTGTTAAAGATGAGAACATTGTGTAAGTCAGCACCCTCAAAGTTACTGTCATAAATGGGTTCACAACAGTATTTCCCTCTGGCACTAGCAGTTACATGTGTTGAGTTTACTTTGAGCATAAATGTACATAAATGCCTATAAAAGAATTCTAACAGTGACTAATAATTATATTTCTGACCCACATCTAAAAAAAAAATAAAAGACATACAGTTAAGTGTATTTCACCTACTACTGAAACTCAGCTGTTTCTTTAAAGGGTACAGAGGTGGATCACACAAGTACCACATTCAGCACACAGAATGGGACAAAGCCTAAGCTGTACTGCCAAGTTCATGTTTACCCACAGCCCAGGCTTCTGAAGCAATAAACCAGCAAAGTTGCCTTAAAAGTCAATGTAGAACTTACTGAATACCTACAACAACTACAGTATATTTCAGATGGCAGAAATTTCAGGATGTGAGGATGAAATAAAGATGCCACATGAAACATTAAAAAAGTAGTTATAGGTCTTGGGATGAGAAATGTTACTATTCCTCTTAAATATCATATAATTGGCCCAATTTTATGCACCAAAATCATGTGGGGTTTTTTTATTCCTAAAAGGCATAATTTTAAATGAAAATGGCTGTATTTTAGATAAGATTGTCTTTTTTCTCTTTCTCATACTGTAAACTAATATTGATGTTAAGCAGAAGTTGCATTGCAGAGATGGCTAGACTAGATATCTTTCTGGAAAGCACATGAAAACCTTAGTGATGAAAAGAATTCTATAAATATTAATCAATTATCTTTGGATTGGCTTGAAAAATTAAATCATGACAGTCAGACTTATGTCAGTATCCTATGATTTTTTGGCCATTCAGCATGCTCTGTGGAATTAACTTTACCTCTGGTCAAAGTCAGACAAGATTCATTCCAACAAGTGTACTCAGATTTTTCCAGTCTATGGTGGGCTTAGCCAGGTGGGACCAGATAGCAGAAAGATCTTGCCAGGGAAATGGTCAACGCCTTTGTGCATGACCGCTGCCTACCAAAACAGAAAGGTCATATGTGGTGGAAAAGGCAGTGATGCATATTTGTGATAAGATGGGGGCTTTAAATAAAAGGTGTCAGTGAAAGAACAGTCTGGACAGCAACAGATACATGGAGAAGCTGTTGCTGCTAAGAGAACATGAGCTATGAAAATTCACGGCCATGAAGAGTGCATTATCCTAACAGCTCTACAGCAAACAATGCAAGATTGCACTGTGAATACCTAAACTTCACCAAAACTGTTCAGCAGGTGGGAGTTCCTCTTCAAAACTGCAGCCTGAGAGGTGTGCTTTTAGAGGTGTGCTTTTCTGCTTCCCAGATACTCACATTCTCTGAATTATATTCTTAGCAAATTTGTGCATGGCAAATTCAGTCAGCTTTCTGCACAAGCATTTAAGCTTCACTGAGTGAGTGCCCAGAGTTCAAGTCACAAGAACATCTAAATTGACAGACACACAATAATCAAAGATCTCTAACATGTTAGCATTGCTTAAAGACTATGGAACAACTTAAACAGCCTCAAGGACATTCATAGTTTCTCTTTCTGATCCATGTTTGGTTGTAGTAAACAACCATAGATCACTCATAGATCACTGATTGCAGTAATGGACAAAAGAAGTAGGAACGAATAGAGGCAGCTTAGTGCTAGATTTCCTTCAGAGTTATTTGGGGTGAACAGGTTCCACTTATTGCTAAGAGGTTGTGCACAACAAGTCTGATTGTGTTCCTAAATTATTCAAAGTTTTTAAACAAAATTTAACTCTAAGTACTTGCAGAAAAATGTATCAGAAACTGGAAGATAAAAATCACAGATGAGGGTTAGGTTCAATAAATGCAAACTAAAGCATGAAATAAAAACAAGTAGTAGCCATGCATGCTCAGTGGTATGCTCTAAATCACTTCGGAAAGAGACATCAGTGTTGGTCTAAGGAGTCAATAAATTAGAGGAAAGGCAAAAAGAACAGAGCATGAGACTACATCGCTGCATAACAATACTGTTGCACAACTCTAATATGTGCCTGCACTCTAAATACCAGCTGCAGTTTTGGTCCTGATCTCAGCAAGGATCAAAGACTAACTGGAAAGAGTCTGGAGATGGATTATAAGACTAATCAAAGGAATTAGACAGCTTCCTTTCCAGGAGCAATGATAGATTAGGCTTTAGTATAGTAAAGAGATGGCTGAGGGGGTTTATGAGGAAAAAGATCTCAGCTGTTAGAGTAGGCAAAAAAAATGGTTACTATCTGGTGTTTCTCAGAATACAAGAACCAGAGACTACTACATTTCATGTTTAGCATTCAGATTAGAAATAAACAGACTGATTTTTTTGCATATACTGCATATTTGATCCCAAGAACTACTTGCCACACACTGTTGAAAAAACTCTGCATGTTCCCCAGTACACCATCAATTCACATGGGTGCAAAGTGCAATTGTACAAACTCATAAAGAACAACAGTTCAAGCTTTTGAAAGGAAGATGTCACAGCTAACTCAGGAGATCTCCAAGATGTGGATCACTTAGAGGCTGCTAGGATATTACTGTACACTTGCATTCTTTGCCTTGGTGTTGCCTGCTTGTGTGAAAGGGAGCTCTGGTTTGATCCAAAAAAGCTGTTGCCTTGGCAGATGAGGCATTTGGGTGTGTTTACTTAAGCTGAGGCCAAGTCCTTCTTCAGCACATATTTCACACTACAGCTCTTGGAGCATTACTCTGCATTTGTGAGCATAGCATAACCAGCTAAAAACGATGACACAAAATTGCCTAGAGTGGTTCTGTACACCGTGGAGGTTGAAAAGAAATGAAAAGCCAGAAGATAGTAAGAGTAGAAGATAGTAAGTTAAACGGGACAGGAACAGATGGACACTTACCATTGACACACGAGACTAGGGCTGAAGCCAAATTGTAAGTACAGCAGAGATGGAGTGTTAATCTGGCCATGAAATCAACCAGCCTACATAAGTTCTGCTGGATACTGACTGAAGACACAGCCAGGAGAAAGCTCTTTGGAAGAGAAAAAATCAGCAGCACACAGTCTGCATTTCTGCACTGCTAAGGAGATGATGCTGTGAAACATCAGCTAAACTGCTAGAACTGAGCTTAAATCAGGGGCTAGTTTCTCATCTCAAATAAATCAGGGTGGCAGTAGCAAAGAGAAAGAATCAACTATCTGACAGCTCTTCACCAAAGTCAATACACTTTAACACTGATATACCTGAATTGCCTAGTGTTACAGAAATCACTGTAGGTGTATTAAATTTTATCTATCCCAGTCAGCCAGCCTATGTTTTTTTTCTTTCACCAAAACCCCCCTGAATCATCACACTGCAAAATGTCTCTGAATAGCCTTATCAGACATTTGAGTTTTCTTTGTGGCTTCAGTTGTTCATGACACTGACAAGAACCGAAGTTACTAGAGATTGGGCTATAGTGTTTTATTTTAGAGTACAGAACATAGTTTAGGGTGAGTATTTTGGAGTCTTTCCATCACCAGATTTCTGTGCTGGAGCACATTTTGGTAGACACAACAGCATGAAGTTGTGGCCTTTCAGGGACAGAAGCCAATGGGCATCTTGGCCCTATTTCTTGAACTATGTCCAACCTGTCTCACAGGTTTTGGAAGCTAAATTCTTGATCTCTGCTTTTTTTATCTCATCCTCTGTCTTGTTGACTTTAATTGCAAATTCTCTGGGGCCTTAGTCTGGGTGTCTAGGTGCTATCATACTACAAATGATATATAATAATAATTTCATATTTGATCAGCTGCCTTGTAATGGCTTTTTTTCTTCTGGGCTTTATAATTTTTTATTTGATTGCATCCTTGCCCTAATTTCAAAGATGGAAAATAATAGATTTTTTACAGAACAATCCCAAAAGTCCTAGCTACAGCTGATCTGCAATTCAATATAATGGTTCTTTTCTTTTTCATGGTTTTTTTATACTTTCAGATTTGAATAATATCATTTGTGTGATGTTACTCAATTTCTCTGTTTTAATTTGAAATCCTATTTTTAATCAATTAGGAAAAAATGACCTAATTAAGGAGTAATTTAGGCCAGCAACTTAAACATTGTTTCATAAAGTAGATGCATTTAATTGGAAATGTGCTCAACTACTGCATTGCATTAGCAAGTAATTTGGAAGAAACAGTCAATGGGATCCCCTGACTGCTGTTTCAGAAATGATAGTGACAAAGCTGAAGTCCAGAGCAGTCTGATTAACTTGGTTTTTAATAACAGCTTTGTTATGAGCCTAAAGGTCCAAGCAATCACAGCCTCACATTATACAACACATAAACACACAGTGACTGCTGGCTCCTGGGAGTCAGCACTGAAGAGTTCTGAAATGACTCGATGGATATAAAGCTCAAGAACCAAGAAGACAGAGAGGGGACCCAACTTGCTCACCCACCATCACTAGTCAGTGGCAAAGGTAGTAATAGCACTTGGCTGCCAGAGTGCCCCCAACCAGAGAACTAGGCTTGGACTAGCTAATGCACATGCTAATAACATGTGTTAAAAACTCCACAACACCTTTCTCTTTCTGTATTTCCCCTTAGATGGTAGAGATCTTAGCATCAGGGTTGTCAGAACTTTCCCTAAAAATGCCCATGTGCCACAAAGGGAAGAAGGCTGTTTAAAAGCTCGCTAGCATACAAAGTTCAACTTTGACACCCAGAGGATGTATTACAGGTCACAGTTCTGCACTGGCTGCCATTAGTGTCACTCCCTTCTGTATGGACTCATGTCTCCACTGGTGCTTTGGGTCTGCACTACAATACAGATGGTTTTAGCATCAGAAAGAGAACTCATCTGACACTTCTGTGCTGCCATGTTTCATTCTCATTTACTCATTTCATTCTCATTTACTATTGGTGGTTTTAGCAGTGCGTACTTATAGTAATGCAGCAGAAGGAACAATTGTGACTCTGCTCTGGGCATCAATACACTCTTGAAAGGCTACTGGTTTCCAGCTGATCACCTAAGATCTCTTTACCATAGAGTGGGTATTGCTGGACAAACTTATCAGCACATTATCCATTCACGTTGGCTCAGAATTTTTCTCAGAGAACAGCTCTCAGGGAAACACAAAGGCCTTCTGGACTGACAGAGCCCTTGGCACATGTTACTGCTTCATGACTGGGAGCAACAGCATTGTATTCCATTTAAGAAAAATACCCAGAGGGTGCTTGCAGCCTCAGATCACTTCAGTTTTACACTAATACCTTTTGTCATTAAGTTTCATGTAAGGCCATTGTTTGAATCCTTCAGTTGAAATCCAAGCTACAGAGGGAAGAGAGGTTGTCATACACTTGGTACTAAGAGGCTTTAACACCAAGGAAGTACAGGAAGCCACAGAGTTGCTGGCCCAAAGCCCCAACAGGAACACATGCAATTTTGTAGTGCTGCAAAGGGGTCACTTGGTGGACAAGAGAGAAATTTGGCATTTGGGCAATTTAGTCCTCAGCTACTGAAGCTTACTTCAGACAGGGAACAGTCTCATTCTGCCAAGCAAAGCATGGAACATCAGACTTGTAAAACTCACTGAAGGCAAGATGTACAGCAAGGTTGATGCTTTGCATATCACCTCTAAAATCAAGTGTGCCTGGATAAAAGAACTCACAGCTTTTGTAGTCAAATATTGAGTTCCCCAGGAGATCTCTGAGAGGAGAGCACGCCTCCTGCACCTTCCTTTAAGTCAATAGTAGCAATACATTATCAGATTGCCTGTTTTTCCAGATACATTAAATCTAGTGTGACAAAGGTGAAAATGTTAGCTGTTTGCAGCCTGACACAGAGTCAGCAAAATCCTGGGCCCTTCAAAAGTATCAGCTTTGATTTTAAATCATGTCATACTTCAGGAGAGAGGATATGCAGTCACCTCACCTGGTGGGCTCCTTCAGTGACAGCTTAATTTCAGCCTTCAGGCAGAATGAGCTTGCGAAAAATCAGTCCAGAATCCAATTTTGCTGAGCTGTATTCACATGAAACCACATCAACAGGATCTCCAGGCTTTCAAAGGAGTTTAGTGCAGGACACATCTTGCCCTAATGTATGCTTTTACACAAATGGGATACATTTTCCCACCTTCTGGAGATGTCAACTTCCCCCACATTAGTTATTGAGGGAGAAGTTTCTATTCCAATGTCCACTCATATATTAAATAACTAAAACTTGACCATCCAAATTCCACCAAAACAGCTTGTAGGAAAGACAGGGCCTTTTTGAAGTGTAAATTACAAGTATTCAAAGTAAAATATAATCTGTATTTGTTTGCCTTCAACCCAACATAAACACACTAAACTGGTTGACCTACAGGGTGTGCAAGTGTTTCCTGCCACAGTAACACCATCAGTTACAACCATCAGCGTGGTGAGACTTTGTAATACAGCTGAGCAAAAGTGTCTAAATTGTGTAATAAATGAAAAGGCAAATTTGGGATAAAATCAAAAAGAGAAATTTATTAATAAACAACAAAGAATAACAAAGAGAGAAAAAAACCACAATAAAAATGGTCAGCGCAGCGCTGGGTGGACAGGGTCTACACCCGAGGTGTAGGGTTCCCAAATCCACGTCTGAGCGCTCTCAGGATTGGGGTTTTATAGGATTTTTAAGTCCTCAGGCTAAAATTCCAAGCAGGCTCCATTCACCAAGTGTTCTTGATTGCTCAGTGAATGGATTTCCTGGCTTGGAAGAATAGACCTAACCAGTGTCCGGACAGAGTCTCCTCATATGTAAAGAGACTCTGTATGTATTTTAATTTTGGGTTATCAAGGCAGAAGTGGTGTGATCCGGGGTTGGTGCCGATGGAAATCTCGGCGGAGTCTCCCCCTTTGTTTCCAGTGATTGTATCTCCAACACTGGTCTGACAGGTGGGTGATTCAGGACTAGCAGCGGATACTTTTCTGGGGCTTGTCTTTGTCGACTTTGATTGTTTCACAACCGAGATCTGCAGGGACGTTGGTCAGGTCCGGAGTTGGGTTCCTCCTCCGAGCTAGTCCTTTTGTTGTCCTTGATGGCTCTCATCCTGTCTATTTTCCGAGTTAATGTTCGTTATCTGGGTGTTGGCTGCAATCCTTTGCTTTCGGAGAAGAACTCCCGGCCAGGCTTGGAAGGAGGGTTTTTTCCTTTTTATATACACATCTTTGGGTTTTTATTATTTCAATATATACATCTTATTTATATCTTTACGAATTTTTATTTACACATAATTTATTACAATTGCATGGAACTGCAATGGGGAAAGAGGGAGACTTGGATCCTAAAATTAGGATAAATAATGCTGGGAGGTGAGTTTTCCATCCCTTCACTTTTTGGGGAGAGCTGAGAAGCATAAAAAATTGAAGGGGCAATAAGGCAAAACAGGGAAGAAGAAGATCATGAACGTCTCTTCCAGCTTCCCTTCTGGAAGAACTCTTGAATCTGATCTCAAGGACTTCAGCCATGGAAAGCATCAAGAGCTGCATCAGTGTTAGCTACACAGCATCAGCCTCATTCACACTCATGGCTAATTTAGAATAAGATTGTTAAAGACTAATTGTTTGAATAAGTAGTGTTAATGACTGATAGTGATTAAGTGCTAACCCTTGGCAGTGTATATTTTCTAATGAGTGTCAATCTAGAAAAGTGCTGTTTTGAAGTTGGAAACACACTTGATTTATCAGATGTTTAAACACTCCAACCACAGCAATTGCTACTTCCCTCACTGAAATACTCACATAATGTGTGGATATTCATTTGTAATAAGTTGTTACATTCCAAATGACCATCAAAAAATTTAGTACACAAACCCATTGAAATTTAGGAAGAATTTCAAGCCAAAGCTCTGCATCCCATTCAAACACATCAAAACTGATCATTACTGCTGCATCAGCAAGCCTGGCAACCTTCGGACTTTGTGACAAATTGGTGCATGGTTTAAAAATCCAGTTGGATTCCCTCTGCCTAGAGACACAGCTGTAGGACCAGAATTTCTTCCATCAGCTTTAGAAGCCAAGATTTTTGATGAAGACCATAAAAGGGAGACTGCTACCTCAGCAGATGTGACTCTAGTGCTGGCTAATCCACTGTGGAGACACATAATTCTGTTTTGCAGCACAAAGAACCTATATCCGACCATCCAGTGCTAAAACAAAGATTTTCTAACAAAGGACAAACACAATCAAAATTACATTATCCCACTTGTATGATGACTGTCATGGTACAATGGCTGCTGTACATCCTCCTGACACAGAATGGGAATGGGCTCATGTGAATCTTCACCAAGAGGATTGGATACCAGTAAGAAAAGGTCTAATAGGAAAAAAGCATCTTGATGCCAAAGCCAGATAATACCTAATATTATAATACTTATTATAGAAATATCTGTTTATGTTTTGTTTATTTGTAATTAAGGGTTTGTTTGGTTTGTGGCTTTTGGTTATTTTTTTGTTTTTTTTTAAACTAAGGATAATTAACTACTCAACAAAACCATGAGGAGAATAGGAAATTAGAAAAATACAATGATCCTTGATTAACGGAATAGGATAAGCAAGTCAGTTGTCCATTCTGCCCTTGAAATCAATGAGTTATCACAACTCTCAGCAGAGGAGAGAGGTTGTTGGAGTTTTTTTCCTTAAAAGTAAGAGCAATCAGTGCTGATTAATCAGCACCAGACTAGACATTTGAGAGGGTCCACAACTGCAACTGTAAGCACTTGTAAATTCCTGTCTTGGCTGCATGTAATGATGTTTTACAGAATAAGAGCTACATACCTAGTACACAAAGTCTGACAGTCTGGCTTAGTACTGTTTGCTTTATATCTGGAAGGAAAGGCTGGTTTTTACATGCCAACTCTGACTTTTAAAGTTCGTACGAAACCACTTGTTTCTAACTGGTAGCATCTAAGTTGGCATCACAGCTGAATTTTCCCTTGTTCATCTGAAAAAAGTTAATACTGCATCATTTTATTCCTACTTGGAACACAAAAGCTGCTTATAAACTGCATGTAATATGAACCTTTAGCAATTAAAAATCCCTTATACAAGCCTAAACCAAAGAGAAAGTACAGAACAAATGGGAAGAAGGGCTGCCTTTGTGTTGGAAGCAACCAAGCTTGGAAGATGAGCAGCTTTCCTTGCCATAAGAGAGAGGTGCTGCTTCTACCTGCCTGCACAAGGACCAGCACTAGCGATGGGTACAGACTGGAAAGCCTGAACAGTGCCAGGGGGTGGCATTACAGGTGTCAGGCTGAGTCAGAGAAATGTGCTCTGAATGGCTGGTGCCAGAATGCAATTATTTAAGAGGTAAAAAAACCCAATAGGAAATAAACCCCAATGAAAGAGGATTAGATGGCGGACAAGATTATCCTATAAACAGGCCCTCACTTTTGCTTCCTTTTAATACAGCTGGGGGCCAAGGAAACCCATGTTTCCAGTGCTAATGGGCCTTGTTGAAGGCATTAAGACATTTTATAAAGAATGAGAGGCTGAGGGATTAGGAGTGACGGGAATTCACTGAGTGTTCATGAATTAGCATCAAAGGATGTCTGCCTCCATGGAAAGTTAAAAGCAGAGCTAAATAGAGATACCATTATAGGAGGAAAATGGCAGGAACATTTTTCTAGTTAAAAACAATATTGTTATTATATAAGTATAGCTCATTATATGTGTATGTTAATTTCTGTCCTGAACTTCAAGATATAAAGCAGACTGAGAATTTCTATTCACTCTTGCTTATCGTGGAAGCACAGGGGATATTAAGTTTGGTAAGAGGATTAGTGGATGCCCAGGGTCTGGGTCTAGAGTGGGACTTCATGGTGTGATTGCAGCCTACATAGCCCATACAAACACTAAATGCTGCAGCTGCATGCACTAAAGAAAGGCAGAAAAATCCCAAACCACCTTTATTTTGGGAAAATGGCTAAGAAAAGCAGGCCTTTTAGAAAACAGCTCTGTACTATCCAGCTACATAGGAGTAGGGGTGTGGGGCTGAAAAGCCCCATGTCCACCAGGTCCAAGTGGCACAACAGCCTGGTAGGTGAGCAAATGGTGAAAGCAACTTCTGAACCTGTGTCCATTGCAAAAAATGGCTTGTGCTCCTTCCTGTGCAAATGCTCCCTTACTATGAATACCAGAAATCAAACTGGTCCTTATTGCCACAGCCCAGAAGGAGCAGCAGAATGAGAGAAGAGCTGGAAATAATGAAAAATGTTTCTCTATCTGAAACTCACTATTTTTCTAGCTACTAGGGTTACTCCTGGTCCTTCAGCTTCTGCTCACTGTGGTGATAGCAGGAATTTAACCCAAATCTGCCACTCCTCTTACTCCACCCCTTTAGGTAATGGAGGGAGAAAAGCAAAGCCTATGGGCTGAGATAACATTTTACTTGTTTATGTTGCACAAAGCAACAGAATAAGAAATGCACAATAACAAGCACAATATTAATAATGAGAGCATGCAAAAACAGCGGGTGTTTTACTTACAAAAAGGTGTTCACCACCAGGATCAAAACCAAGATGGTGGACCCTTGTAGGTTGTGTCCACGTGGCTTCTCCAGACAAGGATCAGACAGTGACCATTCCTGCACACCATGTCCCATGGCCACCAGGAACAAAGGCGAGATGGCAGGGGAGGCTCCCACAGCTAATGTTTCCTGCTCCCTGCCCAAAATAACAAAAAACAATGATAAACAAACCCTCTGGAAGCTGCATCATCTGAGCTGGGTCACGCTGCCTCTCCACTGGGCTCAGCTCCACTTCCTTCCACTAGATCAGATTGCTCAGAGCCCCTTTGAGCTTGGCCTTTTCACACTGTGTTCATGGGCAAAACTCCTTATTCAAGGTGTGCATGACAGCTGGAACAGTCATTAACTCATTAGTCTATATTTCAACAATGTACGACTGTGACAGTTCATTTTCTTAGAACAGTGATTGACTTATGATCTTGTCAAAGTCCTCATTGCTCTGATGAGCAGAAGCTGTAATTTAGCTTAAGGATGGGCAGGGCTATCCCCAGCCAGGAGCAGAGCAGGCAGCAGCTTCATCCTCAGCACAAGCAGCCTGGCTTCTTCCTCATGGATTAAGTGAACCCTGGGCAGGTGTCTCCCCATCTCCTTTCAAGGGCTTGTGTGGCTCCCCCTCAGCAATTTGTGGGGCAGCAGCACTGGCCTAGTTGCCCTCACTCAATGCAGATGAACCCAGGACTGAACTGGTTCTTTCCTCCATGGGAATGAAGGCACTTTTCAGTGAGAAAACCATCAAAAAGCATCTTCAGTTTCACGTGTTACACCTGAATAATACTTTCTCTTTTTATTAACTAATAATTAAGTGTTTAATAATCATCCAATATTTGTAAACTAGTCATTCATTTTTATTTGTATACTTGTAAGTTGATTATTCAACATATACTCACAATATTAAACTATGACACTCATAATCAAGTGATCACAACAATTTATTTACAACCATCTCAAGAGTCCCCCTGATGCTGCAGAGAGCAGGAGCAGAACTCCATGCCATGCTGTGCCCATGATCGTGGCAGGAGCTGGGCAGGATCAGGCAGCTGGCAGTCACCTTGTGCAGGCCTGTCCCCTTGGCCTCTGGGAGCTGCAGAGAGTGCAAGAGTTAGCAATGCCTGGGTGTAAGAAATCAAGAAAGGATGGCAAGAGACCTGAATGGATTAGCTGAGACCTGCTTGTCAAACTGAGGGACAAGAAGGCAGTGGAAGCAGAGACAGGTATCCTGGAAAGTGTATAGGAACACTACCTGATTGTGTAGGGATTAGGTCAGGAAGGGTAAGGCATGGCTGGAGCTGAACTGAGCGAGGGATGTGTCAGTGGTGGATGAGAGGCTGGACATGTGGTGACAATGCGTGCTTGCAGCTCAGAAAGACAAATGTGCCAAAAAGCCATATGTGCCCTGGGTTGAATCTAGAGAAGCATGGCCATCATGATGAGGTGATTCTGCCCCTCTACTGTGCTCTGGTGACAAGCAAGTCTAGAGGAGTCCACAGAAACAATCAAAGGGCTAGAACACGTCTCTCATGAAGAATAGCTAAGAGAGTTGAGTTTGCTCAGCCTGGAGAGGAAAATGCTCCAAAAAGACCTTATTGTGGCCTTTCAATACTTTGACTAGACATTTTTTACAATAAGAGTAATGGAATACCAGCAAAGGTTGCCTAGAGAGGTGGTAGGTGTCCCACCCTGGAAACATTCAAGGACAGGTTGGACAGGCTCTGAGCAACATGATCTATTTGGAGATGTCCTTAATGACTGGGAGGGTGGACTAGGTGATCTTTAGAAGTCTTTTAGAACACAAAACAGTCAATAATTCTATTATTGTTAAAAATCTGATACTGTGCACCAGGAGCAGGCAAATCACATGTTATCATAAAACTCTGTGCAAGTGTTGTAGTCTGTGATGTGGTGAGGTATTCCAATTCACCTTTAGGCAGGCTGCAGACAGAGGGTAGAAATGTCTCCCCTGTTCTGTAGGGGACAGCCAAGCATTGGGTTGCCTCTCCAGAACATCTCCTGCAGGTTGTACTCCTCTCTGCCAGCCCTGCAATAACAGAGATCCTTGTCCAGGCAAAATGAACATCTAAACTATTTCTAGATACAGGCTTAGTGCAGGGCACACTCAGAATTTCAGCTTGACACATTTGCAGTTGCCTGACTGTGCAGTTTTCCCCTTCTCCTGCAGAAAGCAACCAAACAACCACACTCTCCTGTTGAAGAATCCAGGTCAGGATCTGTATTTAACTCCTCTCTTCTGTGTATGTACAAAGGCATTACCTGCTTACTGTGTAATTAGGTAGATCATCTAACTTTGCTGCACCAATTATTTTTGCTTGTTTCTGAGTACCACTTTAAAACTCTTCCTTGATTTTGTTGCATGAGGCATGACACAGAAGAAGTTTGTCACACTTTGTTCTTTCTGGAGGAGTGCCTGAGCAGCTTCTGGTTTGGGTAGGCAACTGCTCTACTGGTGTGGGACCTGAATAAGATGTTGAGCTTGGATGACAGGCTCCTGCAAAGAGCACATGACTTACAGGGTGTCACGGCAGTTTAATTCTCAAAGTTGAGGGGATTTTCTTGTTAGCAAAAGCTGCTTTGTTTTCTGACATGTGGGCTCTATGGACTTGCTGCCAAAGACATGGAGTCATACTCTCAAAAGGGCTTATACATTACCAGTGTGAATTTTTTCTCCTAGTGATTTATGATTTAAGTGCCTAAATTTCATTTTTGGGACAGAGTCAGGGAAGTATTTTGGAACCTGAAGTTATAAAGTAGCTCAGCAGAAGGATTATCAAAACAACTCATAAATGCTTCCAAATCTGCACCATTGGGACAGTTTTGAAGACATGCACTTGTCAACACCCTTGTGTTCTTTTTAGTTTTCAAAAATTCAAGAGTTCCTTAGTGAGGAAGAGGTTATTTGAATATAAAGTTTATTTCAAAGTATGGAATTTTTAAAAATGCAAACTTCTTCTAAAGCACTAGAATCTGGCGGTGATTTGAAAAGGGGAGGGGGAATGACAGGGTTTTTTTCAAAAATATGAAAATTTTCATGCAAAATAGAAACTAACCTCTTCGAAACAAACCAGTCTCTATTCCTTACGTCTCTTCCCATGGGTTCTTCATAGGAAGAAACAGTGCAGCTAGGCAGGGAGCAATCACACCCAAGGGCTGGCACTCAAGGAGGCAGATGGCCTCTGAAACCAGGCAGCATGTGACCATGGCATGTTACTGCCCAGACCAGATCCACAGCAAACAACACCCCTGCAGCTTCCAGGCATGTGATACACCCTGATTCCTCATGGCAGGGAAACAGCCTGGCAGGGAACTGACTGGCTGTCTTAGCCAGGGGTCCTGTGGCAGCATGATCCTCCTGCGCCATTTAGTGTTCCCTGCGCTGAGTGCTTCACCAGCACCACTACACACAAGCTCTTGGGCATGACCTCTGTCCTCTTCCTCTGGCCTCAGTTTCTCATTACAGAAAGCCATGTCAGCAGCAATTCTTCCTCCCTAACTTTTGCATTTTGAGCCTTTGCGTAGTGAGTACACAACTTTAGTTTTCTACTGTTCCATCTCTATAGGCAGATAGGGTGACAAAGGAAGGTGTCACAGCGCACAACAGCAGAAGGAGATAAAAACAGAAAGAATATTCAGCAACTTTCATTCTCCCCATTTACAAATAATTTTGTTTCTCATCAGTCCTTGGTAGCAGGACTCCTCCCCAGTTTGTATTTCTAACTAACAGATGGAGCACTGCCTGCTCAAGACTAGAATTGCCAGAAAGGGATCTCCAATCTCTCAAAGCCAGGTGAAAGCTGTGTGCCTCCCTACTGAACAGAACAGGGGAGGGAAGTAGCAGAGATGTGTCTCCGGGCTTCCTGTTTCTAGCAGTCTGCTTTTAGCCACCGTCAATTGCAGAAGGCTGCTTGTTTAGTGCATTTCCAGACCATGAACAGACCCTGTCTCCTTAGGAGACAACCCCTTTGTCATGGCATTGCTTTGCTAACACACCCTCCACACTGCTGGTACCAGCTACCTTTTACTGCAGAGATGTTTAATTACTTGCACAGCTCATCAGTGGGGTGCTCACACTCACCTTATATTTTCCTTTAGAATTTACTACCCCTGCTGCAGACTACAAAAAAGGAAACCTTTCATGCCCAAAGGTGGGGCTGCTTTTTTTTGAATACTGGCTGGCTTGGCTTAGAGAAGAAGGGTTAAACCTGCACGTCTAACATTGAATACTTAGGCTCTCTATATGCTCCATACACATTTCATATGCAGGGCACTCCATGTACTGGGAGATGCCTCAGCAATCTGACATGGATGCATTTCAACAATGACAGAGCTGACCTATATAAAATAAATGCGTGTTAGTGTAATGCACGTACAAAGACAACTTTCACAATAGCAATTTTAAATTATCACAGCTTTATAGCATTTACTTGTTCAATGCATTTTAAAACATAGTGATACAATCAGTAGACTTCAGCTTTTGTTTGTTAGTATACAAAGGAAAACATCAAGATGCTAACAAGAATATAAGTTACATGGATGATCAAAGGGTACTGACAGTAAAAACCATACTCTGAAGTGTGTGAAAATTTAAATATGGGTTTTACAGTCTTTCTATGTATCATATGGATAGCAAAATAGGAAAAAGCCCCCAACACATCTTATCACACTGCAGTCATTATCAGTCTTCTCTGAGGCCACCTCTGTCATGTATGTTATTTTACAAGAATTAAAACATTATTATAGCTACACAGTACTGAAACCATTGCAGAGCTCCTCAACAGCCACCCCCCTCCTAACTTTTACACACTGAAAGTGTGTACACTGTTGCCAGCACACACCAAACTCATCAGCGCAAGCCATGTTCAGAATAAAGAGTTTCCCTCAGTGGGGCAGCCAACACAGAGGCTCCTTCCTGGCCAGAACAAGCTGCTGGGAATGTCTGCACCAGAGTGAGCGACTCACAGAAAGGGCCTTTGATACCTGGCAGGGTTGGGCACGCTCCACTATCTGGCATCACCACTGTTGCTGGGAATGTTGCTTCAGCATTTCGCCTGTCTAGACATACCATTATTTTGCCTGTGCAAAGCTGCCTGAGCCATCTCCTGCCCATCAATCCCCCAAGAGGCCTCTGCCAGACATGCTGGGAAGCTGCCATACACACACTGACAGCACCTTTTGGAGGAGGGAGTTTTAGCGTAACAGAAGAAAAAAATAAAATCAGGAGGCTTAAATGACTTATACAGGGTCCCAGAGGAGTGTGGGGTAAAAGCCAGCTGATTTCCCAGGCAGAAATAAAGGCTGAGGATAACACAGGAGCCAGGTTAAATGCACAGAGGTGCCAACAAGGTGACAATGCATTTGCAGTGCTTCTGTGCACAAGGGCTTGCTATGCTGCCCCCTCTTCTGCAGGAGAAGGCAGATTTAGTTTCAAACAGCAAATTTAGATTAAAATACAGCTCTGTTCCTTCCCCCCTGCCTTTGGCATGACAAAGGGGGAAGCTGTTGAGCATGAAGCAGAGCTTCTCATGTTTTGATCCAACTCTACATCTGTATATTTGATGCTGTTTCTTCCGATTCCTTTTGCCTACCAGGTTTCCTCCTTCAGGAACCAAGGCCGACAAACCTATTTAATCTTTCATATTGGCACAGTGATAACTTCTTTTTAAATATTTCATATTGTTGTACTGATAAAGAACATAAGACAAAACTTGGCATGAGCACAGTCCAGAGGAGAATCTGCCTAAAAATAAAACACTTGGGAGAATGGAAGGAAACAAGTAGCCATGTGGCTGGAAACAAAATTAATTTAAGGTAAGCAGGTCAAGCCTATAATGAAGTGCTTGTAAACAAAGAAAATCCAAACATTTCTACTAATCATCAGCTCCAATTATTTCACTAACACCCCCTCATTAGATGTACTTAGTGGCTTGCAGCTATTCTTTTTTCTAAACCCATGTGCTGTCATCCTTTCTGAGATGGCTCCAGAGGGCTAAAATGCAAGGATTAATCCAGCAGCCTAGCCAGCCAAGGCACAGATGCATTAGGTGGTGGCTGTGGTCCTTTGCAGTGTGTGTGCCACAGTGGCATATATATGTATTGATTCCAGTATATCCAGTATATATATACTGCTGGTACCAAGGGCATGCCCTTGTTTAGCATTCCACAATTATCCAGGGTGGTGGAGACACTAGAAATGTCCCCTCTGGAGCCAATGTTAATGGGAACCCAACATGTAAACATCTGTTCCATGGCAAGAGGGACAGACCAGAGCTAGGTTATAGCATAACTTTGAACATATAAACCTATTGCTGCCACCCTATTCCACAGGGGGATCGCCTTTAAGCAAAACCCAGGGACTTGCATTCAGCAACTATTCTCAGACACTTCGTAGCAATGCCTGAGGCTGAAGCCATCCCTTAAACTTTTATGATTTATCCCAGCCCCAGGTCTGTATGATTTATACAGCACCTGCCAGACACACACTTGGTACTGTCAACTTGCTGGACTGCCCTTTGTGGGCTCCAGTTCCCATAAGGGGTAGACCTGGGAGGGTAACCTGGAGCACTGCTGGCTCACAGCCCTGCCTACCTGCCCTCCTGTGTCCTTTCCACACACCACAGGCTTCAGATATCTCAGCATGAAAATAGCTTGCAAAAGGTTGCAAAGTTTAAAAAAATAATAAGTCTGATGGAGAGCTTAAAGACCTTGTACTCACTGACAAAAACCAAAAGGGAAGAAAAAGCAACCACTAAGCAATTAATTGAAAAATTATTGGCAGGCCAGGCCAGAGTGTTGCTGCTGCCTTTAATGATAAATGATAAAAGGACCAGTCAACACTATACAGCAGGATAATACAAACACACCCTCTAGAGTGAAAGCACAAAATGAGACATACTATTATCATAAATAGATTAATTAACTAGAAAGAGAACATTAAAGAACAAGGGGTTATTAGCGTGCAGCCAATAGCCTATTCCAAGTGTGAATTTGATGAATACAGGTAGCCAGAAATGTAGTGCGCAAACATGGAAGCAGATAGCAGAAAAATGTTTTGGAAACTGCACAGCAATTATCCCCTCCCATGGCTCCTCGCTCCAGCTGCAGGGGAGCTGATGACTCTGGAGACCACAGGGCTCCAGCATTGAGCTGGGAGCTTTCTGTTTGAAAGCAGCTGAAGGTCAAAGGCAGAACCTGGCCAAAATATGATGAGACTTTTCCATCCTCCTGCAAAACACAGCTGCCTGGTAGGAAGGCTCACAGTAGGTGCTGAGCAATGACTTAGAATATGTAGCGGGAGGTTATTAAAGTTTCAGTGAGAAACGCTTTGAAAAATGACTAAATGTCATAGTTTATTCTTATTAAGAGTTTTCCTGGTGAAAATAACGCTGCTTTTCCCAACAGCAGTTTGTCAATTGTACGTTTTGCATCAAGAAAAATGTTTGCCATTTAGAAATATTGAACAAAACCCCATGTTAGATACAGGAAACAAATAATGGACCTAAATATCAAATTTAGTCAAAGAAATCTCGGTCATGTTGTGTCTCAGCTGACATGACAGAGATACCTATAAATAACAAGTTTTGGGGTGTTACCCATCCTTTTGCCCCAGTCCCCTACAAATTCATATGGTGCTGTACAGCAGGGAAAGATAGATGTATTTCTCATGCAGAAAAAAATAGAAAAAAACATGCATTTCATTCCTAGATGAAAAAAGGGTTTTTTAGTTCACACCTGACTTCATTTGGAAAATCTCTCAAGATGCAGTTGTTAAAGCTGTAGAAACTAATCCTCTTCACACTAGCAATAAAATGAACTTAAAATAGGGTCCTGGACCTCCAGAAATGTTCACATCTGAGCCAGTGAAGAATTTAACCCCAAATCTTTAATCTCCAGCACATCAGGAAGGAAGGGGAAAGAGAAGTCTAAATGCCTGGCCCCGGAAAGGTCTGTGGAAGGTCTCCTGATTAAGAACTCAGGCCAATGCAGGGTATCAGGGTATTCCTGAGGCTCCTGCACAGTCCTGTAGAAGCCTGGGACTTCATTTTATGAATAAACTCAGTCTAGCAGGTGTGATCCAGGTTAACAACCAAATAAGGTGGTTATAATTTTGGGATTAATATTAGTCTTTGTCCTGGAGTACAGCAGCATTTCTGACAGGTCTTCTGGGATTCCACTTTTATTAATGGAGATAGGATGGTTTCTTTCCATCATTTTCTCTCACCCTGCACTTCTTGTTAACTGTGGATAAAGGATCAACATCCTTTCATACAAGAACTGGACTCCGCAATGCAGAGCCAGAGAGGAAAAAAATGCTATTTTCCCCAAATATCAGGAAGACAAGATCCTCATACAGCTGACTTATTTGCTAGAACAGATTCAGACCAAAATTAAGTGAAAATGTGAACTACAGCTGCTTCAAAAACATGTATGATGCCATAGGCTCTCATTATTATCACAAGAGTTCTAGCAGAAATCAGGACCCTCTTTGATGACAGACAGCCTGCATGGGAGGGAGGGAGGGAGGGAGGGAGGGAGGGAGGGAGGGAGGGAGGGAGGGAGGGAGGGAGGGAGGGAGGGAGGGAGGGAGGGAGGGAGGGAGGGAGGGAGGGAGGGAGGGAGGGAGGGAGGGAGGCCCACATGCTTTTTAATATAGATGTAACTTGTAACATCAACAGCAAAGCGTAAATACCCAGAGACTTTACCACATCCCAGAGAAATACATCATCCAGGCTGTTTTAATCTCATCTTTAATTCTCTTTTTGCCTTCCACAGAATTTATGAAAATATTGCAGAGATCCACAGTATCTCATCAGATATTTATTTATTCATTTAAAATATTAATATGGGAGAATCCCATTACAATATTGCCAAGCAGGAAGCACCAGACAGAAGCAGAAAGGTTCTGCAAACTGGCAGATACAGATGCACATAACATCTCCCTAACATCCTTCTGTGTTTTATTTCACCACTTCTTTGAAGCCAGCTGTGGGGAAACCTTCGAGTACTTTCTGTTCTTGCAAGGCAAAAATGGATTTGTACTAATATTTGGAAGGGGTTTTTTTGCAAAAGTTTCTGTCTGGCAGAGATTCAGATGAGGAGACTTCTGTTTCCTCCTGTTCAGGTTTTGAGGTCTCACCTGGAGAATTCTCCAAGGAGCAAAACTTTGCTGAGCATACTGAATAATTTTCCTCTGACCATCTGACCCTTTCTATGTCTCTTCCTTCAAGAAGGATATGGACCTTTTTAAAGAGACAACAAGAAGTGAGATGTTTCACCAAGGAGTGGATCCCTAATCCTAAAGTTCTCAAGAGAATGCTACTTACTAGTTTATATTCTTTGAGCTGTTAAGGCATTTAAATTTTATTTCCTCCAAATGAAAACATTCTGATTCAGTAGGCTTGCTGAAAATATCATTTGCAAACTTTAGGAAAAGGGTGGTGTTGCCTTGCAGCTCCCCCTGGAAAGCCCTTTCCTCCCAGGCCAGTTGTGGCATCCATAACCCCTATTTGTACAAATTCATCCCCAGGAGCCCACAGGTTTTAAATCAAGCCTCTTTCCTAGTGGCATGTCTGGCACCGCTTTGCCAACACTCAACACAGACCTGCAAACTGGTATCTGCACCTTGCAAATGTTAATTCCCCTGCAGCAGAAGCAGGCTGGGGACCACTTTGTCAGGCTTGTCCTTATTGTGCCAGCAAAGCTGAGATACAACTGTGATGACAGCCCTCAGAAATGCGGCTGGAAAATTCAGGCTCATTTCAGGATCTAACAAAGCATGCCTCTCTCCACCTTGTCAGTGAAGAAGGCTGCTTATTTTCATAGTTAGCATCGTCTTTATCCCCAGGAGGATTTGGTGGGATCCTGGTGTGTCAGCTAGGGACCCCTCAGACACACCTTTGCCTCTGCCTCCCACCAAAGGCAGAGGTGAGGCTGGTGCTAATGGCAGCAGAGCCCCTCCTAAAAGCTGATCCTTTCAGCAGAGCAAAGGGACGGGGAGAAATCTGTGCTTACTCCATTTAAGCAAGAAACTCTTCACCTAATTCAGCAAGAATGAGAGCAAATGTCTCACTCAGAAGGAGGATAGAAAATGTAGCTCTAAGCAATTAACACAATAGCAAATGTCCCTAGCATTGCCCCATATGGTGTGTAATTTAAATCCTCTATCTTGTTCTCTATAAATGCTGCTGAAATTGATACATGACAATTTTAGAGCCAACTGAAGTTTAATTAATGTAAATCGTCTCAACATCTGAGATTTAAGATATATTAAAAAAACAATTAGGATCAAATCAAACACGTTCCACTCATGCTGAGCTATGCAAGGTAAAACTGCGGAAAAAAACAGATAAATTTTGACATACGCTGGAAGGTAAAGTTATCCCTGTATTAAAGCAACAATGTCCAGGAGATGGTTCTCCTTTCTCTGTGGAGGACATGAGGGGTGTCCCTGAAAGGTGTACCCTCCTTGTGCAAACATGGCTTGCACGGGGAAATCAATGTTATCCAGGGAAAATGGAGCTATAAGGGTATCTGCATGTGCAACTCAAACACTGGAAAGCCTCTCACATCCTGCCATCCCTACTGTGAGAATATTGCATATAAATGAACAAACAAAGGAGTTTAGCTACGGAGATTTATACCCCTGAAATCCACAGCCTGTAAAGAAACTGAGAAAGGCAGGAATGGCCCAGGATGCCTCACTTGCTCCCTTAGACAGCAGCAGATGATTTGCTGGCAGCATAGTTTCTCCAGGCTCTCTGTTCCCCTTTTTTCTTAAATATTTGTTCGATGCCCCCCTGTTGTGAAAGGACACCCCCTTCAAGCTGCAGTCAGCTGCAGGGGTCTTCTGACAGTAAGAATATTACTGACCTGAGGTATTTCTGACTCCAAACACCAGACCAAAGAGAAAATAAGCAAGACTGAGAAAGTGGATCTGCTATCACAAGAACGCATCTGCAATTACAAAAGCACGCTGAAAATTGCATCTGCCTGTCTGGTTATGACATTTCAATTTCAACCTTTCCTCTGTTTCAGAATGCACATTTTGCCACCTATTTTCTAAAACTATACATATGTATTTCTTAGGCTTTTGAGCAAGGATACAGTTCCCTAAAATAAAGGTTGCTGTGAATGATTGAGATGTCCCTTAATTATTGTACTGGTCCTCCCACATGTGGTCTAAACTCTGAGCTGGTTAGATTTCCAAGGTACAACAATATGGCCTGCAACTCTTGTTTCCAGTAACAATAAATACTGTCTTAATCAGTTTTTCTTTAAGAGTTTGAATTTATGGGAGGAAAAAATAACAGCAGAATCAGGTAACCTACAAACAAAACAATGACTTTGTAATCCCTGTTCAGTTTTCATTCTTCCATACAACACATTTCTGCATCTCTTATTAATGAAGGTTTTGCTGCTGAAATGTGCTGTATGTGGGGCAGAATGTATTTAATTCGATATGTAATTATTATTATTAATGCAACTAAGCTCAGTGCAACCACTTCCCTTATCTCCAAGGTAAAATACAGATCTCAGGTGAATTTAAATCTGTCTTGCATTAGGATTGCTATTGATTTGAAGAGGGTTTCGTTTGAGTGCATTGTGTTATTCCTAATGGTTAATCAGTGCATGCTGCAACATTCCCCTTTCCCTCTCCAAAGGGTGCAAGTTCTTAACATTTAAATACAAAGGAAAATAGTTGCCAGGATTAGGTTGGGTGGTTTTTTTTTGTTGGCTTGTTTTTAATTAAAACACAGCTAAAAGCTGCAGAGAAGCACCTCCTCTAACAACTAAAATATTTACTTGTCCATGAGCATAAAAGGCAGTGCTTCAATTTTTGCCAATATTGACTGAGTTTTTCAAGTCAGCTGCTGCAGTCCTAGAAGATTCAGCTCAAATGCATCTGCTGTATAGACAGCTATTTAATACCTCAGAATGATTTCAAGACAGACTGTGGGTTTACTGCAAGCGTGAGCATTATGAATGTACACACATAAAAGCACAAATGCCTGTATGCCCTTCTCTTTCATTAACGACCGGGTTCGTCCTAGCAAATGTAGGTCATTTTGTTCCTTCTTGCTTCCCTCACTGTCAAGTTCACATGCAGCCGTTTTCTCAAGCCTCTTCCGTGGCCATTTGCATTTTGCTCCAGTCCCCAGATTTCAGCTGCGAGAGTATTAACCCTGTCTATCAACTGCAGGGGAGAACAGTATATTCCCCACTTCAGAATTAATTTAAAAGCATGCATTTTTGACAAGGTAAATAGTCCTGCTTAATATTGGCTAGCAAATACTGACAGCTAGAAACAGAGAAAAAAAAAAAAAAAAAGTGGAGCAACTGTCTGTGCAGACAGGGCTGGCACTTACACACAAATTCATCTTCAATATCGACACTGGCACTCCTGACAGCCATTGGAAACACACTCTGGAAATAAAAACTTCAGGGTGCTAGTCTTCAGTCTAAGAATTTCTTTTTCACAAAAGCATATGTACATACATTTAGAGGCATCTAAACCCTGCAAAGTGCCTATCACACCCTCTAATTCTCTTAAAACGAACACATCACCCACCATTCTGTATAGGTACTTTTTATTCCACCTGGCACAAAAAAATAAGGCACAGTTGCATGTGGCAAACACAGATTTTTTCACTCTTCTTCCCCCTAACCAAAACAAATTCCTGAAGACAAAAGAAAAGCTTCTAGTGCTTGGTATTCTTCCTTCACAACCCATGTATCACACATAATTAGCAAGTTAAACCTACAAATTAGATGTCGTAATTTGGTAATTATGCCACAATCTGGTATTTTTTAACCTGTTTTTGCCTGAATGAGAAGATTCCACATCATCTTTTGCTATTGCAAAACACAGTCAAGTTGTCTGCCCTTGCTGCTGATTTTTCATTCTCAAGTGAGAATCTGGAGGGAAGGTGAAAGTACACGAATTTTAAGTTTTTGGTGTTATTGTTCTGCTTCACTTAACATCTACAGCCAGGACTCTTATCAAAAGCTGTATTTATCATGCCCATAAAATACAGCCAGCCTACATTCTACCTCAGACTGCACACGATGCAATTTGTAAACACTTTCTGTAAACTCTTTTTAAAATCAAAATGCAAAGAGGCTTTGCTTACAGAGGATAGGGGTTATAAATGCCTAGAAGAAAACCACTTCTTTTATTCTACAGGTGAAATGTCCAGATTCTTTCTGCACAGTAAAACCAGTTATATTTACTTAAAACTGTCAAAGTGGAGCTCTAAAATATTTGCTCATGTTAAACACGTAGGGAGTGACTCTTAAAAAAACTCTCCAAGCCTCTCAAAGGAGTTTCCCAGAATTCTTCTGAAAAAAATAAACAAAACAAAACAAAACAAAAAAACCCCCTCCCAAAAAAAAAGAAAAAGGTGCAAAGCTATTACAGGCATGGTCCAGAGTTGCAGGAAAAGCATGGCAGCACAAACAGCAGCAGATGAGAAGCCCTTCTGGAGAATGTCTCATTTCCCTTGACTTTGTAATCAGTCCTTTGTGAGCACCTCTTGAGCCTCTCCAGTTCCTAATCAACGAGGAATGGATGGAGCAATGGAGAAGCGGGTGCTAGATGTATTTATAGGGAGGTTTTTTCCTACTTAAAAATTCACCACATATGCTGGAACAATTATTTAGGGAAAAGGAAAGTAGGATTCTGCCCAAAGCTTTTGTGTGGAAGGAGAATGCGGGAGCAGGAGGAAGTCTTAAAAATTATGTGCAAATGCCCAGTAACACGGGTAGCCACAGGGTGCCGAACACTCCTGATCTTCAGCTTATTTCCTGCTGCATTAGCTATCGACATCATTGTTATTCCTTGGCCGTGGCTCTGACTGGGGAAGGTACTCAAGCAGGCACCTCATTTTAAGCACATGAGAATTCCCAAAGGGATTAAGCAGGCAAAGAAATATTTGGTGGCAGCGCTTGCCCTCCCAGACCCCAAAAGGTGATTCTCACTGCGTCCTGCAGAGCTGTGTACTTATTTAAAGAACGGTTTAAAAACGAAATAATTGCCTTTTCATTTCAATCCCTCACTGTACCTCTTCCCACAGCACCAGGCTCTCAGAACCTCTCCATTCCCATTCCTGGTTATGCAGTTTGGACTGTATAGAAAAGAATTTTAAATCTGTCTTAGTGAGGAAATATTCACTAAACAGATCAAGGCATTTAAAGTCACTTCGGATCTATCAATATAATCAACAAGCCAATTAATATTTTTGCTTACTTTTTCAAGTACACAAACTGGAAAAAGCGACTGACAGACTTTGCTGGTTTTACTTAGCAATGCTATTGAAAAATGTTCATTTATTTCTTTCATACAGTTTCTAATGGCACAAGTAAATCAGGGTTGGTTTTCCCAAATCATGACATAAAACCCAATAAATAACTGACAACACCTTCTTTGCAACATTTTAAATAAGCAATTTCCCAAAAGGTCAGGAACCACTGTAGGAATAAACAAGCAAAAAAAAAAAAAGTCAAATGATAAAGTAAGCTTTTGCCTGATTAAACTGCTTGAGAAAATATGTATGGAAAGGTTAAAAAAAAGGCTTCAAGGAAACATTCCACTATTTCTTAGTGGACATTTTAGTTCCAGGGTAATGAAAATGTGCTGCTGGAAGTTATTGTTTCTTTCTTCTCGCACTTCAGCCTGATATCTTAAGATGGATTTTAATGCCAAGTGCTGACTTTATGGAGGAGATTTTGGGAAACAGAAAGCAAACACAGTCATAAATAATAGTACTGCATTTAGCATGGATCTGGCTTTCCTTTTAGAGCACTACCTTTTTAATCTCCAGAATTACCCAAAGCTGCAGCAATTGGCATTAGCTGGCAAACCTGAATACAAAAACAGATAATATTTGTTGCTTCTTTTAAAATGGTTAACATCAGTCCACTGTCAACAAGGAATAAGAGAAATATCCATCCTAAAGTTGGTGTGAAAACAAAAACCAATACAGGAGAGAAGCTGTCATATTTGATTTAAGGATTGTAGAAGCCTGAACTACCTGCTGGGGAGCTCACAATAATGAGAAGGAAAAGACCTTCAGTAAGTTTTCAAAAGCTCCTGAGTAACTGAATAAACTTGACTGAAACGCAGTGAGTCCTGGGACCAAAAGCATCCACCTGCTTGTGAAAAGTTTCCCCTTATCAGCTCCCATTTTCAGCTGCAGCATTTTCCCACATGCTTTGCAGGATAAGCTGCTACAGAAAAATTAAATATTTGGCAAAAAAAGTCAGCCCTGCTACAAATAATATTGCAAAGCCAATCATCTCTCCTTAAGCTAAGTAGCTTCGGCATCTTTGCTGTGAGTATCCCTCTCCCCTCCAGTGGCTCCCCTGCCCTGCAGCCTCCTAAAACACCCCAGAGGTCTCATCTCCTGAAAACTTCCAGCATTACTCCTTTGGTAACCTGGTTCAGCATTACCTTCAAATATACCTCCCCCAGGACTTGGGTGCAGATGGCTGCATGGCACAGGGAAACAAGCAGGACAGCCCATGGAACTTATTATCCTGCCAAGCTCTCTCTACCTGGGATGTAGGACAGTCTCAGCCTGCTTTTGAAATTCCTATAAAGCAGTCACAGAAACTCTTAAGACCTAGTAAGTGGCACACAGATCTAATTACATTTTGTGTACAACAGTACTGAAAGAGCTCAGGGTATAGTTCTACCAACTTCACAGAACTTTGCCAGAGCAGTGGTTTCTCTCTTCTCCATGCCCTCTTCAAATATGCCTCTGCTCCAAGCCTCCTGTGGAGCCTCCTCACTTCTGCACACACTTCCCATTAAACAATGCAACCTGGGTGAGACCAGAAGCTGTAGGTTTTATTGCAGGAAGGATCCCCATCTTTTCACCTGTATTTTACAGATTCTGGGCAAAAAGCCATATACTGGTAGGAACTGCTACACCCCAGGGACATTTCCAGTGTTTAATGGGTGCCACAGTGCAGGGGTAGCCCTGAAGCAACAGGGAGCTTCCCAACCTGTAATTAAGGGCAGCAAGACAGAAGCATTAGCCTCATGAGAAAAAGAAACCCAGGAGGTTTCAGCAGGTGCAAAATCTAACCTAATTTATTTTGTGTGTATGTGTGCCTCCCCATTCTGGAATTTCCCATGGATTTTCAGTCATTTCAGCTTCAGTTGAAGAGGAAGTCGGATGACTCACAGACCTGCACATCCTAGGCTGCAGAAGAAAACTGGTGGGTTTATTTGATGAAGTAACTGAAGGTGGGAGCTCAGGAGTTAAAGGAGGGGGACGAGGCTTTCATGGTGTTTCATCAGAGTACAAGGTTTGCGTGTATCAAACCTTCAACAAACACTCCCACAGCTGAGTCAAACTTCCTTGCGGTGAAGTGCCTCTGCTCAGAAATCACGGGCAATCTGCTCTCAAGTGCCTTTGAGCAAACCTGCCACGCTCCCTGGTCAGGGGGGAGGTGGGAGGGAAGGGACCCCCATCCCTCATGACTTAAACATGCCCCGCTGCCAAACCGCTGGCAGAGTTACCCGCTGGAGATCCCGGGTAACGCTGCATTGGGAAGTGCTTTTGCCTGAGGTGGCTTTTGTGGAGGCCATGTTTGCGTGCAAACCTCCACTTACAGCAACACAGGGCAGCCGAGCCGATGTTCATACAAGTGTAAACTTACAGCAAAAGGCAGGATCCGCCGGAGACGCCACAGAGCTCCAGCCATTCAGCGTGGCAAGCGGCTCATCTTTTATTGAAGGCCTCTCCTCAGAGGAGAGCTAAAAATTCACTCGATGCCATCGGGAAAGTGTCTGTTTTGGCTGCAGAGAATGGTTCCCGATCACGGAAAGATAAAAACATCAAAATAAGCTAATAGGGATATGCCTTGAAATTCGGTCCCAGTGGACGTGGGGCCAGGTTTCCTGGGGACACGTTAAGCACGGCTCAGGGCATTGCAACACGCAGGCGCACTGCTGCCAGGCGGGGCTGAGACAGGCAGAGAGGAGATGCTCCAAAAGGGATGTCCAGCAATGGGGGGGTGAAAAAAAAAAGAAAAAAAAAAAAATTGCAAAGAAAAAATTGGAATAAAATATCGCCTCTTCTCTAATACCCCAGGACAAGCATGGCAGAGTGCAATTGTCAAGCAGGATTACAGGTTGGACGGGGATGATGCAAAGAGACCAGACTCCTGCAATCTCCCCAGAAACCTCCCCTTGCACTTCTGCTCCCATACAATTACTCTGTTTACCCTTACGAACCTGTTAAGGTACATCTTAATGTCACGTTTTATCCTTCTGTCTTCTCCTCTTCCTCCTTTCAGACAGCTCGGCTGAGAGATTGACACCTACAGAATTTGAGTTTCTGGGGAAACAAAGCTTCTGTGCGTGAAGTGATCATGTACTGAGCCCACTGTCCAGTTTTGGTTTACCGTTTCTGTTTTGTGCTTCCTACAAGTTTCCTGCAAGCTGGCGTTGGCAGGAGAGACCTTATCAGTGTCTCTCTACCAAGGGCAAGTTTATTACACATGACAAAGCCCACATGAGAGTGAGCTGGACTTGGCTAGGCTCCACTAGCTCAGGGTGATGCAACTTGTTTTTCCAAACTTGCTAGCATGGGGTAAGACTCAGGCAGACACTCTGCAGAGGACCTTCCATCTCACACAATCCTACGCAACAGATTTATCTTCTTTTTCATCTCTAACTCTGCTGGCCACTAATGGTTTGAACAGTGCACTGCTTTTTTTAATAAGCCACTCTAACTCATGGGCAAACGTCTTGATTATATTTACACAACTGACCTATTTTAAAAAATAATTTCATAAAATAATCTGCCAGAACCAAGTACAAGAGGTTAAGAAAACATACGTCACAGCAGTGTGGCTTTCTTAGCTCAGTACGTGCTGTGATCAGCCCAAGCTCTCCCCAGCATTTATTGAGCGTCCCAGCATTTAATTATGGCAATGTGAAAAATCATGCGTCAGTATGATGATACTTTGAGATGATATCTATGATCACATAGAAGAGTTGGATCAAATAGTCCCAAAGCAGACCTTAGTGAGTGAATCTACCCACTATCCACCCAATGGTACTCATTTTCAAAAGTAAATTGACTGTAATTCTTTGTGCCTGTCAATCTGCCTGATTTTATTGGACTCTGCTGGATTTTGAAATAGAAAAGCCCCATCTCCTTGCAATGCCTGTGCTTTTTTTAAAGGCCTTCTCACAGCAAGCTCTGAAATTAAATGTTGTCAAGTTTTTATTCCACTGATTACCTTTTTCTTTACTAATTAGCCATGTAAAAAGAGATTCAAAACACTGAGACTGGCAAAATCACCTGTATCTCGCTAACATTGCTGCATCAACCAACAGCAGGATTTAAAGCACAGCATTTTTTGTTCCCAGTTGCACCAGATTATGGCTGCACATCCCCCACCCCACCTTTTTTTTTTTTTTTTAATTATTAGAAAAAGATGCATGATGCTGAACTGAGTGCCACTTCCAGTAATGCTCTCCCTTGCAGGTTCCATGGGCTTTTCCTGTCTCCTTTCTGATCCTCAGGTGGAAAATGTTCTCTCTGTCATGATTATTTTTCTGACTTCTAAAGCAGTGTAACTTGGCGCAGCCTCTGTGAAGCTCTGCTGAGCTGCCAGTTCACACCAGCCGAGAACCTGGACCAACTAATCCTAACAGCTCCTATGAAAGCCAGCTATGGACAATGAAAGAAGTATAAGTAGAGCTGTTTCTCCTCTCATCCAAAAAATCAGTCCTTCCAATCCCAAAGTGAGGGTTGGTTTCTTTTTTAAAGAAAAAAACCACTTTAATTATGTTTTGATGTATGCACACAGGGTTATTTTTCAAGATTTTTTTCACAGGACCTGGGCAAAAACTTGCTTTATGGTCATGAAAGCTCAGGTTCAGCAGGACTTGGAAGTTGCCAAGTCCCACAGCTTAACAAGAAGGTTTCCAGAGCCAGCTGCAGGGCTGATGCTTACCAAGAACACAGGAAGGCAAACAATGCCAGCACAGCCCACTAGCCAAGAGTCTGGTGGTAACAAGCCCTGCCAAAACATGCAGTGCCCAGAAGCTTGCAAACCTAGCCTGAGCCAGCAACAAGGACCCATCTCTTCAGGGGCGGGACTGGATGATATTTACTATTTCCTTAGCATGAGATTCTTCCCTTTATTTAACTTAGAAAAAGAACTTTGTCAGAACTCTCCATCACGGAAAATTGAAGGTTTAAAGTACTGCTGACACCTCCTGGGAAACTTTGAAAAATCTCCGGGTTCACTTGAAAATAAAGCAATGCCTCTATCACACTTCTGCCTGCTGTTTCAATGCTTGCTACAGGACTTTTGTGTAGGTCCATCAGACAGTTAAAAAAACCAAACTTATAACCAAGACAAAAATTATTATTACTACAGTTAGCAATTTGTTTCAGACCTTGTTCTTCCATACTACATTCTCTGTGTCTTCTTTAAACAAGAAAAAAATTAATTAAAAATGATTTTTTCCATGCTTGTCAAGATCTCCTCTGCCAAGGCAGCATTTCTCACATTTTTCCCCTGATGCTGGGGGAGGTGGCTGCAGAGTTCAGGGGATAAGGGAAGTGAAGGAACATCAATAAGCTGCCTTGCCCCATGGAGCTATGGGTGCGATAAGCATGACTTCGGGCCCCCTTTATATGTTTTTTTAAGCTTATACATACATATGGATACACACACACACACACTCATTTTGGTGTGATCTTCCTCCTATCTTATCTCTAGAAATAAATGCTGCTTGGTCCTTAGCAGAGCACCAACTCAGGCATAGCTGGGAATAAGTGCTTTTGAAACATGCAAAGGTGGTCAGTGGACAAATGAAAGTCACCCAAGTCCCTGATGCATCCAAGCTGCCATTTTCTGTCAGTCTTTGTTAGTTCCCTCATTTTTTGTAACACAATATTGATAGCACCATATATTGAAATCACTATGAGGTGAGGCCTCAAATCCACTCCCCAAGTCCAAGAGTAAAACTTAAATAATTTTGTTGAAAGCATAACATGCTGAGTTTCTCACTCATTTTTTCATTTCATGTAATTTTCTTCCTGTTTTTAAGCTTATGTTTGTGGCTGCAAGTACAAGAAACATCAGGTTATATGTGAAAGCTGAGACCTTATTTTGAAGAAATGCGTGTTTCAGATAGGAGCTTTGTCAGAAGTACCAACTGCTTAAGAGACATTTCCTGAAATTAGGAAAATAAAAAAGCACCTATAGCACTGATACATTGATCCTCCTATGTGAACTGCCCAGCTCTTTTTGAAAAGGTCAAACTAAAAGCTAGCCCATATTAAAGAGCCTCCTGCAGAATAGGTGTGTACTAGCTTGTACCCCTGGCTCAGCCAGCCAGGGAGAATACTGTTCCATTTTCCTTTCTCTCTCCATCACCATCAAATCAACTCCTCCAGTTCCCCTCTAGTCCTTTTAGCTCTTGGCTGCTGCTAAGCCTCCTGAGGCTCAATTCACCCCCTGAGGAGAAAGAATGCTAGCTGGAAATCTCAGAGCAGAGATCAGAGAATGTGACCCGAGACCATTTTGTAGCCTTTAGCTAAGACATGACTCCTTGAGAAACAGAAAGATTGAGCCCACCAACTGATGCATTCATCACACAACCAGAAACTCTGCTAAATAGATCCATTTTTAATTTCTGTTTTGCTGATTTTATTTCTTTCACTTGAGAAAAATGTTCTTGTCCTTCTGTGTGAGTGCATACACATTATTTATTTATCACCCTATGAATATCAATTTGATTCTTGTCCATAATTAAACTCTGCTGCTCTATATCAAATATACCCTGTGTCCCATCACTTCAAGTATCTGTCACTGCCTTGACTGAAGCAGTGTTAGCGTGAGTCCTGAAAAAATAATGTCCCTTTTTGGTTCACCACTTGGGCCCAGGACTGCCACTGCATCTCCTGCTACAGCTGTATTTTCCCTCCCAGGCTCCTAACATGCCTTCCAGTCTTGATTGTTAAATAACTACAGAGACAGGTATTTCAAGAAAGATTTGCACTTGAAAGTTTGCTGATTCTGTCTTCTTTACAGAAATCCTGAAGGGAAGGAGCCCACAGCCTGGGTCTGAAATGGGAGGGAATCGTATTTGTGTCACCCCGAAAACAACAGCATTGGGCAACTGATTAAACACTGATATGGGAGGCCTGACAGCAAAATTGGTAGCCTTGCCTGAATAAATATTTTGTCAGAGGGATTAGTTGGTTTCATTAATGTTATAAACTACTAAAGGGGAAAATTTGGGGGAAGGGGGAGGGGTCATTAGTGCCACATTACTTTTTTAGAGAACGAAAGCCAAGAAAAAAGAGAAAGGAAGAACTTTCTTTGTGCCAGCACATTTGCAGCAGCAGCAGGAACCTGAGCTGGAAATGTGGTTTTGCTTTTTTCGGTGTTCTGTGGGTCAGTGTGCTGATCCTGTTCCATTAATATGGCCAGCTAAAGAGAAAGGCTGTAGCAGCTCTTTGTGCAGGTCCTTACCACATCAGATAGGAACCTGTTCATTCCCTCCTCATCAGTGTTGATTTGCCAGCTCTTGCCCATATGTTATCCCTCAAAAGGAAAAGCACAGAATAGAATGGTTTTGGCACAGTTTGTGCCCAACATTTTGTGGCTTGTGCTATGACACATGATTAGAGTGGGTAAGCAGAAAAGCAAAGCAACAGCACCTGTTTATTGTGAGTGAGCTGTCCTCTCCAACTTTTCTATTTATGTCCCAGCATACAACATGGCAACCCACATGGATTAGAAATTAAACTGTAAATGAGCCTTTTCCATTTCCTGCCTAAGTAAGGATTAGCATATTTTAAAACGTGCTCAGGGGTTTTGCACTTTCTGTAATGAAACCTGTTCAAACAGATAATTGATATGCAGCCACTACATAAACATCTGACTGGAGGAACAATGTTCTCTCTCTCTTTTTTTTTTTTTTTTTGTAATAAATTATTCTGCCCCTTCCTGTAAACATTACCTACCAGTGACAATTTCCATTGCAGTGGGCAGGCACCATGACAAAGGTAAAGCAGGTAAAAGAGCAGAACAAGCATCTGAGCCTGAGTAAGAAATACTGAAATCCCCCTAAAGGATGGTAGAGAGTGGAAAGGTGCAGCACCTTCTACCCTTTTATACCACTAAAAAAAACCCCAGCCTTTGTCCTTCATGCCACAGCATGGAGGAAAAGTGCTCCTGTCACTTTGTCAAAGGCAGCTCCAGACCAAATGCCATACCAACATATTCCCACACAGGCTCCATCTTGTGCTCCAAATGCACTGGGACAAGGAAAGTTCTTCCTTTCTCTTTTTTCTTGGTTTTCTTTTTTTCCTTTCTCTAAAAGACTTGAACCTAAATAAATTACCCCTGCAAACTTTTCCCCTTTGGAAGTTTGTTACAGCAAAGGAACCAAATGGCTGTTTATAGAAACTCAAGCCAAGAACACATCTCCAAGTGGGTTTTGTAACTCTTCCACTTCCAGTTGGATTAATCCCCTTCAAATGAACAACTTTTGCAGCCCCACAGCCCTCCAGACCCCAATACACCTCCTGCAAATGTCTTGTGAACACAAGCTCACCCAAACAACACAGCAGCAATTACCTAAATAACAGTTTCTACCAAATAACTCAGGTTGAACCTAATGAGTTTCTGAGTGCTTGAACAAACATGATCTATCACACAGGGAATGGGGCGCCTGCTAGAGTACCATGTCTTCCACTTGGCCCATCTCCAACAGTAATTAATCTGTCATCTTTCGTTACATTGCTACCTGGCATATAAATATATTCTGAGTCCCACATCTGACAGAACAGTGTCACTGCACTGATGGAAGACTTAGCCTGATGGTCTCCAAATATCTGGTTTGATTCAAGGCTCTTCAGCCACCAATCAAAATGGGAGGTCCAGACAAGATTAGTTTGATTGCAGCAATGAAGCATTTGTTCTTCAGGAGCTTTTTTAGGTGACAATGCAGAGAAATAGATGAATTGCACTCTGACCATGGTTTGGAGTAGAAATAGAAACATTACACACTCAGCTCAAATATAGATAGCTATAATAGCCCCTTTAATAAAAATGAAAAAACTCCAAAATTAAAACCAGGCATCTCTGAAGTCCCTGAAAGTGGATGAAAAGCATAAACCTTCCCGGGAAAGTCCTAATTTCCCCCTCAGACTGAACCTGCATGCAGCACAACCAGCAAACAAGGCAAGAGCTTTTCAGAGCAGGGAAAAGCATGGCTGTATGTGGAAGCACCAGCCCAGATCATGAAATTTGCAGAAGTCAGCTTGGTTAGAGTCAGCACATGCCAGCTGACAGTTATGGCAGGTGTAAAAGCACATATTGCCTTTCAAAATGCAAAGAGGGCTTAATGTAATTTGTGGGGGAGATTTTTTTGTTTTCAATCAGAAGGCATCTGCCATTCTGTCACCAGCACTAACTGCCACAGTCACATCACTCAAATATGTGGCTGTGCTACCTTCATCCCCAGCCTAATGGCTTGGGACCCAAAACAAGGAGTCTTTCTCTCTGTAGTCCCTGTGAGTAGCCTGCATTCAGCAAGGCACACGTGGGAGTGAAGCAATTACTATTGGTGGTGGTGAGGCAGCTTCAGGACTGTACTTTCACACACCACTGGCCAAGCAGACAGCTGCAAACTCACTGGGTCGAAGAGAAGCTGAGCTACAAGAAACCCAACTGCGGTGCTTTAGGGATTTGTTCCGCACAAGCTGTAACCATGGTGGTCCGTAAGGAGCCACCGCGCTCTCCCGCAGCACGAGCGAGCATGTGGCAGGCTCGCCTCTGCACCAATTATTCGCTTACCAATGCTTGGACTCTTTCTCCCCTACTCAAAAAGCTGAGCAATTTTCGAAGTAAGGTGGGGTTTCACCTTGAAACTCATGGCAGATACCCCTGGCTAGGACTGGCAACAAAATCATCTTCCTAAATAAGAATATTTTCTGGTTTAGTAGAAACCCATGCAACTGTGCTTACTGGGCAAAATAAGTACCAGCCACCAGTGTGCAGCAACAATGCTTTGTCCCTTACTTCCTGCTCCGGTCAGAGCCCTGAAAAATGAACACTTTGTTTTTAACCCAAGGTCAAGTGAGTGTTTAAACAAGGAGATCATTTTTATTTCATACTTCCAATCACTTTTCAATTTTCCTCTTTGGAGAGCATGAAGTAGGCAGCTGTAGGGTTTAGTTAAAAGCAGCAGCTGTGCAGAAGGGGTTAATCCAAGACACAGAGGCTAAAACCCTGGCTTGCTGACAGATCACACAGAGGCCATTTGGTATGCCATGCTTTCAATGGTTACTTAAAGGAAATTACATATAATTAATTCACAATAGCTACCTTGCCTTATTCTAATTAAATGTCTGAACGCTTATTTTAAGATAAGCTTTTCTAGAAATTAACACAAGTTCAGGGTAATTTTTTTTCGAAGGCAGCAATACTATGTTTATTACTTACGTAAATTTCCTTAATTATACCCTAACTAGGTTATCTTCTTTATTGCATTTCAATCCTTCTAAGAGTCAGTAGCTCTTTAATTAAGTTGAAAGAGTAAGAGGTGTCTTGTTAATTGTAAATTAAATAGATTTGAATAGACAATAGATTGCAAATGGGAAATTCACTTTTAAATGCTATGAAGAGTCACTGGAAAGTTTCAATGTAGCTTTTGCTTTGCTTAGTTGGCAAAAAGGGAAACATCCAAGCACTCCTAACCTTTGCTCCAGAGAGCTTCCAGCTCACTAGTGGCCCATCAGCCTTTAAACAAGTTCTCAATGAAAATTTTAAGAAAGAAAGAAAAAGAAAAAAAATCCCCCTTATCAATTGAGAACTATGATGATGCTGTGAGCAGTGCAAGCTCAGCTTTGAAATTAAGTCAGTAATTTTCTTTCTGCAGATTTGCAGGCACCCTTCACATAGACTGCCATGGGTTACCTGGCAATGGTAGAACAAACCACAGGCAAAAGTTCATCTATTTGTGCACAACTTCTTGTGCCTTAAAAAGATGTCAGGGATGCTCTGAAGTATAGATGTATTCAAAAACCACATTCTCACATGCTTGTATGATATTGTTTGCATTAGTTCCAAGATCTATTAATTTAATTAATTAAATACATTTCCATACCTAGAAAAAAATTAAAAAGTTAAAAGCTATAACTGCTTTATTGTTAATCATTATTGTTAATGTCCCAATACTGCCAGAAAGACAAGCAGAACTGTTATTCTGCACTAGGGCAGAGCGTATACTGTGAATGGGGCTTTTTTCCTAAACTGGAAGTCAAATTGATCATCTCTGCCATTAGGAGTTATGGCTCGCAGAATTTTATCACTCCTATAATGTGCTGTGAAAGTGCAATAAGGGAATAAAACAGAACAGCAACTTACAGTAATTTGTTAGGAAACACACCAATATTGAATGTGTCTAGAGTCTATTGATAAACAGATTTATTGTAACAACCCGTGGATATTATGATCACCCTACTGTTAATCTTTGTAGGACCAATTTTCCTCATGGTATATCAGGGGAGCCAGATGCCCATTAATGTAAATGGGAAGTGAAGGCAGACCTGTGACCAGTGTAAATCAGACACCTTCTCAAATTACCAGACCTACAGCAACTTATCCACGTTCATACACATGCCTTGAGATCTCTTCCACCACTTCATATCTCAGTGTAATGCAGCAAGAGGGAAGCACCAGCATGAATTGGGAACATCTCCGACTTTGACTAAATGCCATTAAAATTAATGAACACATATGTTAAAATCTCACAGTTTAAGATATTCTTAAATGTGCTCACTTGATTTAAAGAAACACTATGCTTGAGGGGGATAAATCAGCTTAAGAGAAGTAATCCTATTTTTGCATGTCTAGATAAAAACAATCCCACAGCTCAGGAAGCCCAGAGAGCACGCACAGTCATGGCTGTGAAGAGCTCATATACCCTCTCAAGGGAGACAATGCCAAGCAGAAGTAGTCAAGAGAAGACAAACACTGTGCAGAAGTCCATTCCTTAGCACTTACAGCATAAGGGATTTTTTTTCCCCTTGGACACCCATGAAGATAGGGGTGGGGAGAAGCAAAAGTCAGTGTTTTAGAAATTATTTTCCAAATAATTGTATTTTCAGTAACTCACCATCAGTTACTAGTGAGCAATTAGCTTGCATCCCCTTGGGCTACTCATTGTAGAGATTTTTTTTTTAGTTCGTTCATAAGCCTTTATAAATTGAAAACTCGAGTTTCCTCCATAGTATTGCAAGAAGAAGCAACTCAGGGATGACTTTTTAACACTCATAGTGACAGAAATAAATGGGCTACTTGTGGTTGCAAACAAGAGTCCAACAACCTAGATACCAGACCTTAATACAGCAGGGAATGGAACATCAGTCCTGTGGAGGAAGGGAGCTCTTCATAGTTCACAGACATTTGCGTAGCATCTAACAATAAAATTTTCAGGATGGGAAGCAGCAGCGCCTGGGACCATTGCTAACAAAAGATCCACATGAAATGACACTGTGCTATCAACACTAATGAAAATTGAGGCACTTCTCTGGGACTTCTGGAGGGATAATGCTCACAGCTCTGCGTACACTTGTCTCACTTGTCCCAAGTCTCCCCAAAACCAGCCTTTGCTCTTCCCCAAAGGCACTGCCACAGCTGGCATAGGAACACTGCAACAGGGCATGATCAGTGCTTATGGATCTGTTCCACCACAATCCAACCTGGACAATATTTTCCACATCTCCAAAAAAAGCAAGTTTGCATTTTCTAGCCTTTTTTTTTTTTTTTTCCCAGCTACAGTGTTTGAGCTCTTATTCAAGGAGTATTGTGAAAAGGAAAAGATGACAGCTCCGTTAGACATGTGATTTTCAGCCTGACAGTTTCCCTTTCATTTTAAGGAGCTGAAAAACATTTCAGTGTCAGACAGATTGAGTTTTAACAACATGATAAACAGGCCCATTTGTTGATCTCAGGTCCTCGCTATCCATCTTCAATTAACATGGTAAAAAGGTGGCTTGCATCCAGTGTCAGACATTTGTATAAGCAGCACATGCCCTTGCAGTTGGAATCAATGTTTGCCATTGATATATCAGGCAGGATAATTTATGGTATGACACTCGCCTCACATAATCAGAAGAAATCAGGTACCTTTTGAAAATATCTCTCTCTTTCAAAATTCAAAAGTCTCTCTAAGATTTATAGTGAGTAAAGTAATCATGATATTATAAGAGTGCAAGAAAAAATGTGTGATGTTTCACCATGAAAAAGTGCAGCTGATTTTGGAGCCAGCATAGAGTACCACAGTGATTCTACTAATGCAGATGTGCCAAGGCCATTTCTGTCCTGGACCTCTTTGTGACAGACAATCTGATTTAATTTCTTTCCTCTTTCCTAATAAAATTAGGATTGACTAGTCCCGATTTAAAACCTCCTCACAACATGTCAGTTTTCACATAACAAGAAAAGGCAGACTGAAAAGCTAAGTCCATTTCAGAGAAAGGAAAGAAGATAGCTCAAACTGGGAAGATTTCATGTTTAGCTCAGAGGGAGACTGTGCAGAAGTTATCTGGGTAGCTGTGCGCAAACCAGACGTGCCGTGTACAAATACCAAAAGGATACAATACCATAGAGACTGACACGGCAGATAGTTTCTTTTGATTTCAGCTATTTAAACAGCTGTCCTATCAAATGGGACTGTGTTACTTACCACATTGAGGTGTTTAATGAGATGAGAAGTGTGGCTGGTGGGAGGTGAGCTCCCATAACAGTCCAAGCCCTTTAGCTCTACTGCACATTGAACACATTGCTCAACAGAGGACGTTTTCTCAGCCTTGCATGACTCCCGTATAGACCGAAACAGTAAGGAGAAAAAATTAAACTATTTTCTCATTTGAAAGATGAGAAAATTTTAATGGTACTATTGACTTCGAGATAATAATGGCAACTTACATGATATTTAAGATTAAGGTGAATATTTTATAGTTAAAACTAAAAATGGACAGACTTTCCTGATGGAGTCAGCAAACCCTGGCATCTTATTTATTTTAAAAGACCTGAGGGCTGCTCAGATAATTGGAAAGAATGCAATAATCTACTAACATCCAGTAGCACAGAAGTGACAAATTCATAGTCTAATTTTTTTGAGAAAATAGTCACATCATCTTCCTCTCTGGGCATAGACAATATAGGAAGGGTTTATAGTTTGTAAAATCTGTCCTCTTTTTTGTACAATAGTGGTGACTTTACAGACATTTTGAAATAAAAATCAAATCCAAATGGTGTTGGCAAGTTCACTTGCCAACTGTCTTATACAGTAAATCGAGTCATCTGAATGTTCAAATACCCGTTTTTCAATGTATGCAGAAACTAAAATCCCAGACCAAAATGTTTTGAGCAGAAACCAAGAGATGCTCATTAAACTGGCGCTCCCAGTCAGCAATGTCTAAGCTGATGTCTGCTCTCTTGAATCCCTTTCAATTCCAACCCACCAAACTGAGCCATCCCAGGATCCCTGAGGGTGACATCCCCCATGGTCAGGGGGCACCCATCTCCTTCCCATGTGTCACCTGCACTGCACAAGTCCCTCTTGGAGCTGGTGTGTGTGCCAGGAGCTGAGCCATGTTTGGGCAGGGAGCCAGGTCATTTCATGGTGGCAACACCAGCAGAACCCAGCAACCTCCTCTGGTCCAGTTTACTCAGCTCAGTGTTCCAGCTCTGGAGCAGATGGCCACAACCTGTGGAGCCCAGATAAATCTACTGCACAGCCCTACATAGACGTGAACCCTCCCATGCTCAAATGAAGAGATTACTGTAGGATCAGGAAATAGTCCAAGGCTCCATCTAACCCTGCAAACTGTCTCCAACAGGGACCCTGAGCAAATGCCCAGAAAACACTAACAGGATAAATATCAAAACAGGATCATATCAGAACCTTGTGGAAATTCCTCTGTTTCTCTCTTTTTAACTAAAGCCATCTCCTGAACCAGTTCATGTTTCTGGCTATGCAGTGGCCCCCAAGAGTTCTCTTACCTAAACACTTAGTCTATTCTGTACGATGTTCTATACAAAATGCAAGAAAGCCAATACTGAGCAGACAGGCTGAAGTGAAGCTTGGCTTAAGCAGAGCTGAGCACAGACTCGTACTGGCTGAGACCCATGTGGATACATGGCAAAAACACAAAGTACAGAAATGGCACAGATCATAAGTCTGCAGTCTGGTCTCCTTGCATCATTACAAGCTGCCTCATCTTCAGAATGTGGGGTAATTTAGATCACAATAAAACATAAATAGAAGTATTAACCTTATTCAAAGGGGCACACTGTCAGTAGCATCAAAAACAATACGAAAACAACTAGTTCAAGCGATAGGAAAATTATAAAATTTAATTTCTTTTCATATTTAACTAATAAAGACTTGCAACATACATAGAAGTAAAACCAAAGGAATATAAGTTCAGCACAATGGAGAAAAACTCCTTCCAGTCTACGACTGAACCTCTCTCCAACAGTTCCTCATTATCCTGGCTTTCCACTGCAATAGCTTGAGCAAATAAGACTATTGCTTTTCCTTCCCCTGTTCAGTATTTGCCTGAACTTATCCTTCCATCAGAAGCTATTAATAAAAATGTACTAGTGAAATTCTTGTTTCTACCATATCTTCCATATTTAACATAACTCAGCTGAATACTTAATCTGAACTGTGGTATCAATTCATTCTGCACCGTCACGTAACAAATTCTTACCAATTTCTTTATTAAAACAAACAACAAACTGTATATCATGCAGACAGGACAAACTCTTCACAGTCAAGTTTGCTGATAGCATGCATCTAACTCCCAATTTCTCTTGTCCCAGTGGTTTGATTTAACATTCAAAAGAGCAGATTATCATCTTACTCTCACTGAGTTTAGCAGCAGCCCTCAGAGTGTTAAAGTTAGTTTTGGATAACTCTTTTTTTAAATTAGAAACTAAACAATACCTGGTATTTCCTTTGTGCAGAAGGGATACTGTACCATTGGTAGCTTTAATTATCTTGAAATAATTAGTCAAAACTCCTTTTTCCAAAGATTCTATCTTGTAGGAAATTCAGAATTTTAGCTTTATGAAAACATGCCATGCAGAAATTACTTCATAGTCATCACCAATCCTCCTACATTAGATATGTAAATTCCTTTCTTTTTATTGCTCCAATTCTCTACCACTACTGAAATTGGACCCTGTAGCTGCAGTTGGGAAAGGTCTCCAAAGCATCAAGTGAGCAGCAGACTGCTCTTCCACATGTCTTCTCACACAGTACACCTACTACTAAGTCCAGGCTTGTGCTGAGCCTGCTGCTGTCCCCCATTTCTTGTGTAGCTGCTGGGTGGAAAGCAGTCTGGCTATGATGCAGTGACATATCTGAAGCTTCCCAGCAAAGCTGGTTCCCTGTAAGTCCCTCCTGTTGGAGAAGTCATGGGATTTGACACTCATAAGGCAGCTTGAAGAGCAGTTGGGGGTGTCTGGATTCAGGTCAAGGCAAAAAGAACAAGTGGGAGATGGAAAGGGAGGGTGAACTGGTACCACAAAGCAAAAGTGCTTATTATCTTATGAAAGTGGGGTATTCACAGCCAGCCTTTGTGACAGCACTGAGGTTCACTTAAACTGTCTCTCCTTCTGAAATTTACAACCCACAAACCATGAATGGGCCAAAAACCTCGTTGCCCTGGGTGACTGTGTTGCTTCAAGTGAGGAGGAGGCACATCACGAGGAGGCACAAAGCTCAAAGTCAGGGAGAAAGCCAGGGCTCCCATATGTCACTTGCTACAGTGACATAGGTTATGGGTGAACCTATTCTATCTGTATGCCTCAGATAGAAATAAAAGTATTTTTCAAACCCTGGGGGTGGAGGGGGGGGGGCAGGGACTTTCCAAGTCCTCTACAAAGTTAAATGCATGACTGTGCTAACTTCATACATAATACAAATTTTCTTTCCCGGCACACGGATGCAATTTTTAGTTCAATTTTTTAAGGTTTGGATTTTTTCCCTCCTAAATTGTGGTAGGGATGGGCTCCACACTAAATACAAAGAGGACCCAAACAAAATAAATCTGTAGGTTCTTTTCTTTGGCTGCTAACACAAAACTGCCATATAAGGAAGGACCAGTGCAAGTCCTCCCTTTGCAAACCATCATCCTCCCTATGCAGAGATCTTCAGTAATGATACAAGCTATTACTGCTTAGTGCCATCTTTCAAGCCCACTTGCCATCTGGTTGCAGGGGCTGCACTGGTGGCATCACTGTGCCAAGTTACAGTGTTGTGACCAGCAAGGGAAGCGCATCCCTGGCTCCTGTTTCCCCTGGAGAGGAGTCCCTTCTGTGCTCCGTCCCCACAGTGACAGCACAGGGTGTGCTCTGTGTTGCATGACACAAGTAAGCAGCACAGAGCAGCTCATCTATGTGAGCAAGGAGATAAAGGGAGCAGCAGAGACTGTGTTAAAACATAAAATTCTCTGTTCCCACTGATTGAGAACAAAAAGTTTCAATTCTGTATCTAGCATTGGGTATTTAAATCAGATTCAAGCAAAACAAAAGCTAAGAAAAAAATATCAAAAAGCAAATTAAGGCAAACTGACCATGCAAGACACGTTTACTCTCAGGCCTGCATTTTGCAATTTTTGCAGATATGGAGAGCTTAGACTCCTCAGCACTGCATGCAGAATAAATATGCTGTGATAAAAATCTAAAAGGCATCAATAAAACTTCATTACCAGGACTTACACACTAACAGGAGATCAAGTAACTAAAAGTTTAGAGATAAAGTGGCAGTCAGGAATGAGCTGTTAATTTTATCTCTATCATGGGCAGAAGACGTCAAACAGCAGCTCTCCCATCTTCCTCTAAAACTTGTACAGACCTAGACCAATTATTTTCAAAGTAACAAGTTGTCTCAAATTTGAAGTTCATAAAGATCCACTACATCTTCTGGGAAGCTGTCATGATGATTAATGTCTAGGTTTAATTTCTGGGGGGGGGAGGAGGCTGTTAGATTTTTATTTTTATTTTTAAAAAATGGTATATCTTGTTTTGAGAATGGATTTCTCCAGTTTCAGCTTCCAGCTCCTGGCTCTTGTTATATAGTTCCTGGCTATCAAAAACTTCTCATTTAGTGCTCAAATTTCACTAGCTTTCCCTCTAGTAAAGTGTACATAAAGTAGACACAGCACAGTATCATGCTACCTTTTACTTTTCTCTTACTGGTTTAAATTCCCAGCCCTCCCAGAGCCACTCACCCAGAGGATTCATGAAGAGCCCTGCTGACATTTGCAAAGAATCAGATATTTCAGTAAAAATTACTGGACACCAGCTCCCTCTTTTTCCACCAGGAAAGACAGCCTGTTCCAGAGTCTTACATTCATCCAACAGGTAACATATCATTTGGAGAAGAATCTGGGCCAATGTCCCAGGCCACCACAAGCTACGGGAAACATGGTCTGGGGAGAGAAACAAAACGTGGTAATGTAGTGAGGAGGGGAGGCAGATCAAATCTAGGACAGCCTGGGTTTTAGCATGAGCAGCCAGGCAGTCTGAATGCTGTGTGCCTCAAACACTGGGCTGGTGATTGCTCTGGGATGTAATGAGGGTCACACAATTTCATCTCATCTGATGTCTAGGCAGTGTCTTTGCACAGAACATTATATCAGACCAATACATTGCAGTAAAAAAGTTGTCTTGACAAATCACTACTTTGCAGAGGAAAAATACAACCATTCTGAAAAGTTCCCCAAACAGCTCTTATCTAAGCACAGATGGCAAAAGCTAGCTGATAAAAAAAGGGGGTTTTTTTATTTTGTTTTTTTTCTTTTTTGTTCAACAAAGCCTGGCAACAAAATGCCTTTATGGATATTAGCACAAGATCCACACTTGCCAAAGCTAAAATATACTACTATTTTTGAGAGCATAAAATTAAAAAAAAAAATCCTAAAATTATTTACTACCAAAATAATGATGATTTGAGGGCTCAGAGGCATGGTTGATCAGCTGATGGAGGAGATGCAATGTAGTTTTCCAATTATAACATTTTCCACTATATCTCAAATTCAGCTTCTAATGCTGTCTTCTTTTTCATGCCCATTGTGGAATAGGCAGGCAATTAACCAAGACACACGTGAATTTTGCTGCTTCCCAGCTAGTAATTTTCTGTGGGATGGATTTTCAAAACCTTCTCTACATTAGTAGCCTATTGTAATTTTTGGATGTGACTTAGCACCACTGGACTTCGGTTCCTCACGGAACAAGTCAGAAAGGCAGTGATCATTTAAAGATGGTCACAGAGACCAAAATCAATTTGTAAAAGCAGGGAAGATAATTAAGTCCCATTAATTTTTACTCGTGTATGTTAATTTATGGAGATTTTAAATCATCAATCTGAAAAAGAAAAGGGAGAAAGGGATACAAAATTAAAGTACAAGCTCCACTATAGATAAATCAAGGTACAGAACTGGAAGTCATGGTTACTGAGCTATGTTTTCACTTCTGCCCCGTGCAGGGTCACTATTACAAAATACTTCCTACACACCATTTCTGAGCACTATCCATAAAACCTTTTTCCCAGTATCTCTCCTTAGACTACAAATCCCTCAGAGCAGGAACCACTTCGTTGTGTTTATACAGCACAGAGTACTACAGTGCCCTGCCCTCTCAAGACAACAGCTGAAAAACCAGTGGTAAAAAAACCTGAGGAGGTGCCCAGCGGCTCCTCCCCAGAGCATCAACAAACACAAAGGAAAAGATCCCAGGACTGTTCACAAAAGCATAATTTCCAGCACAATGTACTCCATAAGGGCAGGAAATATGTGGGGTGTAGAAGCCTGTGTCCCTCTGAACCCTGCCAGCCCGGCTGTAAGTGGTTCACCCTTGCCCGGTGTGAAACTTGACACTTGGCCAGCTGCAGTGCAGGGCTGGCCTGGGGACAGCCTGGCTGCCTCTGCTGAGGGTGTTCTTGCCCAGGTGTGGAATAGGGCCCAGCACAGTTTGGTTTTTGGCAGGGTAGGTAACGTTTTTTCTCCCCCACACTTCTTATCTATTCCTTGTGCATCTATGTCCTTTCAGTCACAAAAATGGGAACATTCTGAATCAGCTGGTCCTCACCTGGGGACTTTGAAAGAGCAAGGCAGATATCCCCAAGTGGTAATAGATAGAGAGGGGAGGGATTTTTTTTTTTTTTTTCTGTGCTCAGGGAGTGCAAATCCACTTCCTGACCTCTTTTGGCTCTATCTCCTGTGCTGCTATGAGCTTGCCCTCTACCTTCACTGCCTCTTTATTTTTTTAACAAATCTCATGAGAGCACTAAGCTGATAGAAAGGGTTTTTATTAAATCTGGCAACTCACAGTAGTGTCACAGAGTGAAAAATGGCAATCTACTGAGCATAGAAGTGAGCTAAAGTGTGAGTTGGAGGCAATTACAAAATATTAATTTGACAGCAGAGGCACAACTTTTGAAAGAAAGAACAATAAAAAGCTGACAAACAGAAAAAGGGGAAAAAGTGTACCAGGAGCTTACCAAAGAGAGATCACATGAGACTTAGCTGGTACCTTCCTCTAAAAAGATAACTCATTTTCTAGATAAAGGGCACACGAGGATGGAGACTATTCAAACTTCAAATAAGGCATTGGTTATAATACCACAGGGGAAATACCCAAAATTGAGAAAATGGGGATTATCAGAGGGACTATAAGCAGTTATGAAACCACCTAAGAGGTAACATTGCACTGGGGAAGGGTGAACCAGTCTGGAAGGTAAAAATTGGCCAGGGGAATAATTTTCTTTATTATTTAAATTAATAACCTCTGTGTGACTACTGGAGCATACCAATGTGATTTGCTGATGATATGATGTTGGAATGAGCTGCCATCCTATGGCTAAGCTGGCACATTTTGCAGCCAAATTTAGCCGGAAAATGGCCCTGGGCAGGGCTGAGCAGGTTTTGGGGCAGTAATTTGGGATCACTGGTGATAACACCTTCAATGATTTCACTGTGTGAAATGATGGCAGGAAAAACTTCGGGAGGACAGGCAGATCATAAAATTATTCCAAATCACCTGTCTGAAGGTGCTGTTAGAAAGTCAAACCTGTGGAATTGACAGTGAATGATGGACAGGACTCCCAAGGGATGGGCACAGGCTAGGAAGCAGGAGCAAGCTCAAGTGCCACTTCAATCTCTTGTGGCCAAGACAGAAAAACATATGGACTAGGGCTACTTAAAAAAGGCTAGTGGCCAGCCCAATTTAGGACAAGAAACTAAAATAAATTGCCATGCTTTGCATTGCAAAACAAAAGCTGAGAGGGCACACAGCTTCTCCTTCTTTCTCAGAAATATCCAAAGGGGCAACTTAAACCAGCACTAACATAAGCATGGCTAGATTTGTCTTCGCTGTAAATAAATTTGTCTGAAAGCATGATATTTATGAACAGGAGAGGTATCAGACCCTTGCAGTAGGAGTAAATGGGAAGGGAATATATGCAGCTTGGGAAAGCAAGAAATATATCTTCTTTTCCCTACCGCAGCACCTCATTTTCTTTAAAATATTGGAACCATCAGCAGTGCTTCAGATTACTGAAATACAGTGAAATTGTGACATGATTTTCTCCAAACTTTTTTAAAAACAGAAATGATTGCCAGTTTAAAACTAATGCTCTTCAAGACAGAGAAATATTTTCTCCTATATTTAAACTTGGATATTTCAGCCAAGAAACGGAAAGGATCAGTAAGAATGTGCAACTATAACTATCTTGATACAATTATGGCTGAGGCAACCTGCACTAGAAATGGATTACACAACCATTCAAAGGTAAGGAACACAATGCTAATGGGGGAAGATGCACAAAAACATTACTCCATTGCTGCTCTGTCAGTTCTGAGCCACCTGCAAAATGCCATCCAAGAGCAAACATGAGAACAAGACTGACAGCTGTGCCAAGAACTGGGAAACTCAACACAGTATTAGTCTAATGAAACAGTATAATCTCTGCCCTTTCTAACCTTGTTTTGTTTCACAAGCTATAAAGGACCACTTGTTTTTCTCCAGGAGATAAAGACACCTGACTATTGCTTTGCTGATGCTTCTGCTTTGCTGTGGACACCAGCCTATAGTGTAATATTTACTTTCAAAGATACTTTAACTGGTACACATCTTAGTGGACTTTCAGCAAATCCTTTCAGCTTTCAGAAATCCTTTCCTCTAACTATGATGCTACCCAAAACATACTATTATTTTTCAACTATATTAACTGGTTTAACAAGAGATGATGCTTTTGCTGCCAGCACCCTCTGACCATCATAAAGCATGGCCAACAAGACTTTCCGGGTGAAAAAGGTGATCTCTTGGGATAAGCAAATTGAAAAACTTGTAAGGTTATCCTGCCAAAGATGGAAAATAGAAATGGAATTTCGTCATTTCTCAATAAAACGCACAACTGCTCAGTGGAAAAAGTCTTGAAGTTCTAATCACCATTTTTATGGTAGTTTGGGTAGGCTTTCACAGCAAAAATTACTTCTTTCCATTGCAGAGCACAGCAACTCCTCTAGCACTGTCCGCCTAAACAGAATTTAAAATAAATGAATAACAAGACAGCTAACAGCAAAACTTAAACCTTCTGTTTTGAACTTGATCTCTTGGGATCTTTGTTTTGCTTTCCAACTTACAGGGATAAAACAGTAATAATCCTCCTAGAATTTCTAGCACAACAGAAACTTAAGATGCCAGCATTCATTTCCTGCTTCATCACAGAGGAGTCGCTTCATTTCTTGTTATTTATGAAATTTCCCCCAGACATTTTGTGAGTTTCCTCATGACCAAGTTTCAGACGAGCTGTAAAATATTCCAACTCAACAAACCTTCTTCATGAAAAATGGACTTTCAAAATAAGTAAATAAATAAATCCATTGCTATCCAAGAAAATGTCACTTTTGACAGAATGGTCAGATTTTCTTATTATTATAAAAAAAACCCCTTCAAATAAATTCTGGAGATTTTATGTTTTAAAACATACCACCAACAACAGAAATTTGGGATTGTTTCCATTTTATAGATCTGAATCTGCATAGAATCAAGGAACACCAAGAGGACAAAGGGCAGCACAAGCTTTCACTCTCTCACTTTTGCGTTTTCAAGCTTAGAAGAGGAAAATTAATTATCAGTAAAATGCAATGTTCCAAAATTTCCACCATTAAAAGCTACAAAGGCACAGAATTAAATAATCCCACTTATTACACTCTCCATTTCACAAGTATTCAAAAGGCATGTTAAAAGGTAAGCAGTAAAACAAAAAATACCTAGGAGTACCTATTCATTTCAATAATAGCCCAGAGAAAGCAGGGGAGGGGGACCAACTCTGAAATGCAAGGACAGAGAAGATAGTACAGGATGTTTGGAGGGAGGGAAGGCTCTAGTCTTTCCATTTCTCCTTCCATTTCTGCATACACACTCATATGCAGTTAAATAAGATTCATCTAAGAGTGCAGCAGTAGATGTGGATGTTAAGACACAGCACAGCCCCCATTTCCTGGCTTAGTTTGAAATACTGTGACCCAGTATGAAGATTCATCTATGTACTACATTGCTGTATAGAGGGCAGCGCTACCTAGGAGTGCTAAGTCCTGGGGATGGCTAGGAGAAATCTGCTTTTCTCCATGGCATAGGTTAGGATTTTGTGACCCATCATTTCCATGCATGCCATTTCTCAAGGTCAGAACTTCTCAGTCACTCCTGGGTTAAACCCAGGATCAATACTAAGAGGGATTTACTACCTGCCTCAGTGCGTACATCTGCAGCAGTCAAAAGAATGCATTGAAAAATCTGCCTCTCTGAGCAGAGTTTTCCTTCTTTCCATTAAAGAAACAAAATGCATTTCTTTCAAGGATACAGTCTAGATATGAATGTATGTGAAAAACAGCTATTAATTTATACAACGTTTTTTTAAAAAAAAAACAGCAATGAATATAACCAGTGGTATTTCCAGGATCAGTAGAATTAGCAAACTAGAGAATAAGCCCCATTTTTGTCTCCCTCCAATATATTAAGTGTCAGTTCAAGTAAATATTTTCCCAGAAAGTATCTTCTCTAGAAAAATTAGTTTAATGTGCAGGTATACATATATATATATGTACATATATATAACTTTTGAAGGGCTTTATCGGTTCAGTTTGCATGCACAGATTGTTTGCAAGCAGCTGGAGATACTGGATAGCAAAAATAATCAAAGCAAGACAGATCAGTCAGTGCTCATCACACATAGATTGCCACCTTATAAGTTCACTTATTTGACAGCTGACACAGACTCTTGTCCCCTACAGGGCTGGACCAAGTGGCAAAGTCTGCTCAGAAAGCACAGACTGCTGCCAATGGAATCCGTCAAGCAACCAGGCTGCAAACCACAGAACTGACCTGTGCTCCTCAAAAATGATGGGAAAAAATTAAGGAGGGCTTAGTAAGCAAGCAGCCAAAATATTGTGTACTTGACTCCTGGGCTCTGTGTGCAGCAGTGGGATTTAGAAATGAATGGTTTTCTTTTTGCAAGTGTGTTGCATTTGCTTACTTCCCACTCTTTCAGAGAGAATTCCTGCTACTCAAAGTGTTTGCTACAGTATGGAAGGCAAACACAAAAAGACAGAGGCAGATGGAAGGGTATACATCAGACCCAGATGTTGTATGAAATTCATACTTTCAAAAGAGCTTCACTGCTCTTCTGAGGAGGAAGTGCAGGAAGCTGAGTCCTTTTGGAAATTTGGCTCCTAAAGCTACAGTAATATTAAAAAAAAAAAACAACAAAAAACCAAAAAAAAGGCAAACATATTTTCTCCTGTGCTTTAGCTCTATTACCGAGTTCATGGGAAACACATTTTGGCCTCATTGAACTGTTTTTCCTCTCTTCTCCCTATGCTTTCTCTTAACATCTAAAGATCAGTGGCAGCAGCAGAATTTTTTCCATTGACAGCAACTTGGGTCTGGATTGGGCTTCCATTTTCATCTCTCTCTGCTATTTTCTTCCCGAGGAAATTCACAGCGTAAATTTTTTGGTTAAGTCAGGTATATGAGTAGTAAACAAGGGAACGAAAGATTCCCCCCTGCTTTTCTACAAAGAGAAGATTACTTGTATCTTCATCCCCTTGCCTGGAAAAGGTGGTTCACTACCTCTGAAGGGTGTCAGTAGACTGATGAAAGTCAAGCAAAGTGGCTGATCAAAACCTCCCTGTGTTTAGTTTAACCAGTATTGTCCTCTACAGGTGGTGACGGTCTTCACTGGGACTTTAACCTCTTTCTTGTTCCAAATAACTCTTAAGAGTTAAATTTCTCAGTCCAAAGTGCAAATTAACATGCTGAAAAGACTGACTGATGGAATGGAAACACTAGGTTTATCTAGGGAGCCCCAAAGACTCTTCCCCAATGTGTATTTGCAAACTGGCAGCTGCGTAACAGCAGAAGAAGCCCAGAGAAGTGCATGTGTGATAATCACAGCGTAATCACTGCTGATGAAACTTGATGTTCTTCCATAATCACTGCAATTTTAAGTGGATTGAGTGCCATTTAAGTGACAGGAGCGCTATGATGGATGAAATATATGCTCCCAAAGTTACATCAGCTTCTTTGACATTCATGGCATGGAATGCTTAGTGGCATTTAATGTTTGTAAATCTTTAGAAATAAGTTAAATATGTTAATTACCACTGGAAAAATCTCTCGAGCTGAAGTACTCAATGACTATATTGCAATTGTCCTTAGTGCTATATTCTCTTCTTATCCACTAAGTAAACATGACATATCAGGTCAGTGATTACACTCAGGATTTGCATTTATTTTCATCTGTTAGTCCTTCTAGGTAAGTCAGTAGGCTGGTACCCATCTTGCACTGGTTGCCTTCCCCTCACCCATATTTTGGGTGCCCCAAACTCCTGGCACTGGTGCTGCCCTGCCCCTGTGCAAGCTGCCATGTGCTCTCACACACATGGACTGAGCACAGCAGGCCCACAGAAAAGCTCACCAACCAAGGCACGGGGCCAACCCAGCGCTTCCATGCTTCCATTTCCTCTCCCAGGTGCATCAGATCACCTCTGGCTGTCACATGGGACAAGGGTGAGGCAAGAAGTCCAGAAAAATGGCTAAACTGCTTTAAAAAAAAAAAACAAAACACTTAAAAAATTAGGATCAAGAATGGGGGATACATTGAGCATTATTTGATCGAAGGCTGCAACCTCTCATAGTAGAAAGAGATGACAGAAGAAGGCTGGTTTACTGATGGCATCTTATTCCAGCATATGTGCCACAAAGAGGCCTGCTGGAGAGAACCATCTGCTAGCCATCCCTCAAGGGAAGTGCTCCCCATTTCTGTGCCCCTTGCTCAAAACATTGTACAACCCAAAATCTCTTCTATCCTAGAAATAAAAATCAAATTTCTTCACATGTGACAGAAGATAGTTGCTCTGAACCAGGAACAGAAATTATCAGAACAGGGCAAGTGATCAGGTTATGAAATAACCCAGCAAGATATTCAATTCTTGGCATCTTGGCAACAATTTAAAAATAATCCAGGTGAGGTTCCTCTAAGAATTGTTGGCAATGAACAAGAGTAACAGTAGGTCAAGGCAATTGACTTTTTACAACTTAAAAAATCCTGTCTGAAAATTACTTGGGATATTATTTAAGCATTTTAAAAACAGGTAAGATATCAAAATGAAGCAGGACGTTTTGTAGATTAAACCTTCACAGTCCCTCAGTGATTACTTTCCCTCCCTCATTACTGGCTTCTTTAGAAGGCAAAATTACTTCATTTTACAAGACTGGCATCCCCAGCTCTTTATTTTCAAGTAAAGGCAAGGGAGTTAAGGGTGCATATGCATGACTAGTCTGCAAAAAGTGTGGGGTATCTGACTGGCAGGTCAGGCTGCTAATTCAACTCTTCTATTCCTTGAATTTTCAAGAAATTATAGTTAACAATAAGGCCCCAGATAGCCCCAATCCACTAACAGGGTGAGGAAAATCAGGATGGAAAACCAAAACCCATTTTAAGCAGCACATTGGGCACTGACCAGAAACACAGCTTGTCAAAGTCAGTCCTTAGCACTGTCACACAAAGTGACTAGAAACTGATGAAATGAGCTAATAGTAAGTTAATGCACTGATTATTTACTCTGTTCTCATAACCTGTCATCAGTTGTTATTTGCAAATTTCAAGCTGCAATTCACATTTATACAACTTGAGCTTAAAGCCCCACTTGCCAGGAGACTTATTAAAATTAGGCAGGCTCCAACAGGCAGAAAAGCCCAGCTACTTGGCCTTGACTGGGAAAGAGGCCTCTGAAACAGGAAAGCAACTAAAAAGCATCCTGTTTGGCAACAAAAAAGTACACGCTTCATCCTGAACACAAACCTTTTCCTAATTTTAAGCACCTGCTCAAGTGCTATGTCAAATAAAAGCCTAAAATCCCATCCTGCAAACTTAGGCATATTACATCACAGCAGCTTCATAGACATTGAGAAGAATTTGGTAAATTAAGTGTAAACTATTCATGAGGATGTTTTCACCATTGAGTCCTACATAATTCCAGACCAATGAGAGATTTTTAATGCTGATATTGCTTCATAATATTTCCCTTGTAGGCTGAGCCTACTTCCATCACATACATACTACATTTTATGAGGAAAATACTGGCAACTTTGATATGAAGAAAAATCCTCTGGGCTATATCATTCCCTGTAATAAAATAAACTGATAGAAGCAAAATGGAAACCTGGAACAAGTAATGTAACTGAACTGCACCACAGAAACTATTTACAGGCTTGAAATAATCAGATCAATGTCAAAAAAAAATTGCAGTTAAAGGGACAGATTTCTAAACCAGGTCAAAACAGGAGTCAGAGGAGGGTTCCTAAATGAGCTCAGTCCTCATTTTGAAGCTTGTGTATCTTAATACTGGGTCCTTACAGGTCCTGATGCTCATGATGGTGACTGATTGATGCTCAGCTCCTGTGAAGACCCAAAGAGGTCAGAAATGGCAGTCTACTAATATTTTTCCTTCTGTCCTTTGGGTGCAGTATCACCCTGCACAAAAGGCAGAGAGGCAGTCATAATTTCCTTGTGTTGGAACTAATAGGAAAGAATAAAGCTCCTTTTGAAGGCTGTCACCACTAATGTGGTCCTGTCTCATTTGCGCCTCTAACCCAAATCTATGGACTATTCCATCTGACCTTTCTAAGCCTGAAGCAGCAACTTCATTTGCTCCATCCAGCAAGAAATAAACCACCAGCTCAGAAATGGATTTAATAACATCAACATGAATGCCAGCTGAATAATCAGCTATTTGATTATTATTACTTGAACAAACATTCCTGATGCCAATGTATTTCTGAGATGGAAGTGAGGAAATTGTTCCCACACCTTATACTGTGTAGTAGTTACGCTAAAAATTATAGAAGTACTTTCAAGTACAAGACATAAAGGATCACCATATCTGGTTTTCTCATGGAAAGCTGTATTTTTTGAGAAGAGAGAAAGCACCAGGTATATGGCTCATGAGATATATTACTTAGGGGGGGAAAAAAAAAAAGTTGAGACTACTGTAATGCAATGTGTCATTTTCCACAAGGATTTATCATAACTCTACTGAAATCAGTGGGGAATTTGACACTGACTTTAAGAGGGATAATATTTCACCCTGAGTTTTCAGACACTGATCTGATCAGGTTAAAGTTACAACATACCATTTTCCTATTTGTAAGGAGAGAAAAAAAAAAAAAGAAAAAAAATCCAAGACATCCCATTCTCACAGAGCTAACTCACCAGGACAATTTTCTGACTTCAAAGATTTTCCATTTTAATCCTTTTCAGAAAATAATGGCTTCATTTGATGATATCCAAAAACTTATAAAAGAAGTCTCAGTGATAGATTCTTAAATGTATGTATTTAAAAGTTGCATCACAATTTCTTTTCCCTACCTGTATTTTCTCCAGAGATAGGGTCAAGCATCCAAAAGCAGAAAAAGATTATGTAAAACATTTTTTCCCCCAAGACAATCTGCAGAAAATGAAAGCTTAAAGAAAATAAGCATCTGCAGAAAATTAAAATGTCAGTGATTTTCACTGAAAATTGAAAATTTGAAGCTATTCACTCAGTGAGTCTTTTAGCAGTATCTCTTCCTGTCTCAGACAGTAAAGCAGTGGTAACAGTCTGCAAAAGGAGAGCAGGAGTTACGGATACTGCTAGTTGGGCTCTCTGTTCTGCTCCAAAGAATATCTGCCACGGAATTTCTGCAAGAAAAAAATCACCAAAATTACAGCATCAGAGAATATGCTGAGTTGGAAGGGACCCACAAGGATTACTGAGTCAAAATCTTAAATGAATAACCCACATGGGATCAAACTCATGACTTTCACGTTATCAATTCCATGCTCCAAACAACTGAGATATCATTAATTTAAACATAAAAGCAAGTCTGAAAGGTTGGGTCAGAAACCGATGAAGATCTTTGGAGAAAAGCTGACCAGAGATACATAATGGCTTACATTTACCCTGTTAAGAAGATCTGCTATAACCTTTGCTTGCTTGTGATACAGCCAAATTTCAGAATGGTTACTGCAGCCACAAATAACAGGAAGGGCTTTTCTGCAAAATTTAATAATGGCATTCAGTGGCCAGATGTCATAGACACACAGCTTGTAAGTTCCTTGGAAAATCCCACCCAACACAACAGCAGTTACAAGCACAGGCCCACAGCCACCAAACCTCTAGTGCCCAAAGTTCTGTGCAGATTTTGCTTTCCTGATCCAGTCATGCTGTGGATTTAAAATCCTTACCACAGGCAGGCTCCTGTCCAGAGCAGAACCTGCTATAATTAATTTCTCAGAGGTGTTCAGATATTGTTTCCTTGGAAATAGAATTTTTATAAAAGTCAAGGGGATATGAATCTGAAATCTGTAATGAGAAAATACACAGTAATGCCCATGCTTACGCATTTTTTTTATCTTTTGGTCACATGGAACATATTCGTACTGTACCATTATAGGCAAGGCATCATCTTTCTCAAGCACAAAAAATAGCTTTGGGCAAAACAGCAACGTTTCCCCAGTTTGGTATCATTCACAACTGCTAAAGATCACCATTAGGATAATAAAATGAAGAAGGCCTTAGAAAACCTGTAAATAGTCCCAAGAAATTCACCACAGCATTGTAGAGCAAAAAAAATCCCAGATGAAAAGGAGCACAGAAGTTGGGACAGGAGTCTGATTGTGTCATGTTTGTTTTTGTTTTTTTCACCAGAGTAGAAGGAAGAATCTCACCAGGGTAACAGGAACAGAAATTATCCTTTTCTGAGATGACCAAATCAGCCAGCTATCGGCAAAGCTATTTGTTACACATGAAACACAGCATCATGTGCCTGCCCCCACAGGAAAATTCCTTTTAGGACTAGAAATCTCAGGCCTTATCATCCAAGCCACACCATAAACACTTCCCAAACTACTGGATGCATACTCCCTCAACCAGGGCATGCTAAAGCAGCCTCTCTTCCTGCAGTTGCAGACCTGCCCCATACACACCAGCACTTCTTGAAGTTTGAGCTTTTTCCAGCTTGTCTTACTTGCAGCCAGCTTGCCGTCTGGCTTGCACCATGCACCAGCTGGAGATAAACATTCATTTAGTGAAAAAGCACCATGGCTGTAAATTTGCTTTTGTGGCAGTTAAAAATAGTGGGCTCTTCTGAAAGGTTTCATTACAAGATGTGAGGTAGAGCCCCCTGAGCTGGCACTGGTCTTCTAATTAATCAGCGCAAGGATTGTTGAAATCCTGGCAGAAGTCCTCCCTCTGCCTGACTTAATCCTGGAGGTTTTGACCTGGAAATGGAAAAAATCTGAATTCTGTTGGTTCCCCCTCCAGTCAGGTGAACATGGAATAATCAAGCCTTTTAAAAATATATTTTAAAATGTTGTACAGCAAATCATGCACACAGACACAATGCAGTTTCTACCTCAAAACCACACAGACTAGTTTTCAGGGTTTTTTAGGGACTGAATTCTGTCAAATCAAGAAAGGGAGAGAGAAAGAAAGCAGAAGTGATGGCTGGTAAAGAACATATTTTCTGAGCAGGAAGTAAAGCCTCTAGCATGGGTGCCCTATTTATTCATCTCCTGTGTCTAAATAACTGATGAAGAGCTCTCTGGAAGCAGCAAAGTCTTGAAACATCATATGCACATGATACTTTAATTTTGCTTTTTTTCCTTTAATTTTGCTTAATTTTGCTTTTTCTACTTTAATAAAAGCTTTCTTGAAATCGGCCATCGTTTATATTAAAGCATTTCTTTCAAATAGGAGTTTTCTTTCTGTTATTTACCAAAAAAAATAAAAAATTTCTTTTTCAAACCTGGCCCAAATGTTTTCCATTTCAGGATAAAGACACACTGAGGCAAAATTTTCTATATATCTGCCCATATAACTTCTCTCTGGAATTCAATTTAATTTCTGCTCTTACTTTTAATAACTCTTTAAATAACATAAAAGTTTCTTATTTCAACTGTGCCTCACTTTAGAGTTGCATTATTTCCTCCTGGTCATGAGACCAGTTTTGTTTAATATTCTGCTACTTTTCAGCTGCCTTTCTGGGCCTCAGGCTTTGGCAAAAATTCAGCTGTGATTAACAACATGCTCTTCACTTGTCCTTGCTCTTCACCCCTGGATGTGTCAAGCTCAGATTTTTTTTGTTTCCACTTTTCACTGCATTGTTGGGTTTTTTTTAAATTTATTTGGCATCATCTAACTCTGCTCTGAAACCTAGAAAGCATTTGGTTTAATTTTCACTTGGAGGTATGTTTCACCCTATGAGATTGTGAAACATGGTGACTGTCATGTGTTTAGCTAGTGTTTTGATGTGGCAGTATTCAGCAAAGTCAGAAGATTTTTCCAAGACAAGCCAACATCATATTGGCCAGCTCTCACCAGCCTCCAGCACTTCTTGTGAAAATCAGCAATGGTGACCCTTACAATCTCCAACAAAACATATTTTTATTGGCCTTTCCAAAGGCAGATCCAAATAATGGCCTCACTACTTCAGGGAGAAAAAAAAAAAATCATTGTAGAGAAGGGCCATGCAAACCAGGATGTTGGAATCATGGACACAGTCAGGGAAAATCTAGATTGCCAAAACCAAGGTGGGGGCTTTCCTTAGAGGCATAGTTTCTGAGAGAGGAGAAGTTCCCTTTGGATGTCCCCTCCTCTATGGTATGTGCCAGTAGGGAACTGCTGCTGCTGCTCATTTTGCTTCTTGGCCAAGCAGAGCTCAGTTTTCAATAAACCCATTTGACTTCAAGGGACATCGAGAACAAACCACTTTTCTCCTCCTCTTTTTTTCTGTCCCCTTTCTCCTTTGCCCATAAATCAAAGAAGAAAGGATCAAATGTACAAAACAACAAAGTGGTAAAGTGCTCACTTCGGGGTTGCAGCCAATCTAATTAATTTTTCATTTAGGTCTGATGTATTAGAGGCCAATCAATCAAGGATTATGTTTACAGAGTTGTAGAAAGAGAGGAGACCGATCCTCATTTGTTGTCTAGGCTGTCCAAATTAGTCAGTTAAATGATCCTGGGGGAGATCATAAAGGATATGAATAGGTTCTTGTAAGTACTTTTCTTTTAATTACAGACCAAACAGTCAACACTTCCTGCAGTCCTTGACTTCCTGCCTGAAGGACAGAGCTGGCTTCTTGGAAGCCAGAGGGACAGTGGTGACTTCTGCCACCCATTTTTGGGACAGTGCAGTTTCTTCATCTCTGAGAGCACCAGAGTAGCCCATTGGGCTCAGGTTACCTATCCAGAAGGAGTATGCTGTAGCTGGAGTCCAGCAAGTCCACCAGATTCAATGGGCTGCAGTATTTCTTATTTCTAAGGGACCAGAAAAAGAGCAATAAAACTGCAATCCCATTTTCAGGTCCATCTGTATTTCCAAAAATTTTAGGGAAATCATAGTCAAATCTGGTTGTGCAGAATTTACGCTTTTGACTTAAAAGCCCTTTTTGAGTGTGACTTAGCAAATTGTGCCTACAGCAGCCACAAAGTGCTTTGTTACTGCAGCTTCCAGTGCTTGACTTTTAAGTACAGCTTTGACAGGGGCCTTCTGGTTTATTCCCTCCAGAGTGCATGACTTGTGAGGCACCTGTTTTGTCTTTTATGATTTGCTGGGCTACACAGGCAGTGCATGGTCCTTACAATATTAATGACCCTTAATAGCAAAGAGTCAATGTAGTGACAAGTAAGTGGATAGATGGCTTCAAATGACATGATAAACACAGGAGAAAGATGAGATGAAGAGTCAGGTGATTTGGTCAGTCTGACATGACCTTTTCCTACAATCGTTTGACATGGCAAGTTCCCAAGGACTTTTATAGACCCAAGATGACCAGCATTGAAAAGTCACTTTGTGGTCAAGAGCCAAGAAGGATGCAGGACTCCTAGTGATACACACTGCTCGAGTGGGGGCAAGACAGAGCCAGTCCAAAGGCAGCTCTTCTGCCTTGCAACACGAGTGCTGAAACACAGACCTAGTGCTTATGGGGTCCACTTTGCATGACAGCTGCCAGACACGGTAACTAGAGTTTTTGGCTGTAATTCTTCAGAAGAAAAACAGTTTTGATGGCTCCAAATATTTCAGACTCTTTATATTGCTATCATGACTTTGAAATTTCAGCAATTTTCTCCATAAAAGTCTTAAATCAGTGAAAATCTTGGTATGATAACACAACACTGGCCCTTAAGCTGTCTCTTTACCTGCTGTAGCAATGTATCGGCTTGCTACATGATGTTAGTTCATTTCTGTTAGTTCACAGAAGGCTATGGTTTTGTGTTCATTTTGGTATCTCAGGGAACTGAGGGCACAAGAAGCAATAAATAACAGAAACAGAGAGAGGACAGGCCCTTTTTTAATATGATTGGTTTCTATGTTTGAGAGCAGAGTTTGAGTGTGCTCATATTAAGCTTTTATTTCAAACTCATTGCTTTGCCACATTAAAATCACAAAAAGCAGAAGGCAGCAGTAGCCCCAGATAAATGCATCCCCATGCCACCAAAACCAGGCACAGATGTATTTCTGATATACTGGCACAGAGTGCCACCCTATCAGCCATTCTGTCCCAGCCTTGTTGGACTGGAGCCCTGTCTCTTTCAGCAAGGCAGAAGCTCATCTGAATCAGTTCAAGTCGATGAAGAGCAGATTGCATGTACATAAACTCTGGTTTCAAAGGGACTAAAGTTCTTCCAGAAATATCTGGGTGTCTGATTGCAATAAGCAACATGTAAGAAAAGAAAACTGCTGAAATTTTCCCAAATGACCATTTCTATTGTACCCAAATCAGCTTTTCCAACAAGGTAATTTTACTTGCTGTAGAACAGATAATTTAAATTCCTTGAAAATGTGGTCAAGTATAATCATTGAAGTCAAGCTGCCTTGAAAAATCCAATAACTACAGACACACCAAACACACAAAATTCTGGACAATGCAGTTAAAAAAACCAGACTTAAACCAGAAAAATCCATTTAAGAACACCCATACTCACACTCTGCAGTGATGTGTGGTATCGGCATCACACAAAACACACATTTGAATTTCTTAAAAATTGCTTTGGATCAGTGAATGACATGCTCCTGTGTTTTGTGCAACTAGCTATTTCCATGTCTAGTAAATAGAAATCAAGGTTAGTCAAAGCCTGCCTGTTGCCCTTAGAGGGGATGTCACCTGCCTTTAACTGATAATTAGCCCAGGAAGGCAGATTCAGAATAGCTGCAATTATTGCAGCAGGACAAAGGTAGGAAGGGTTGGGGCCTGAGTCCACTTAGAAGGTAAAAATAGCTTTTCTCAAAGGGAAAATGCAGTAGTAGAAAGAATTTACCAAGAGCTTGCCATTTTTGCCAGGTTTTTTCCTGTTTTGCTGATTTTAATTTTTTTTCCTTCTATACAAATGTGCCTTGCCACTTTAGGTAGCAAACCTACTAGTGGATCTCAGCTCTTGGGGCCCATTTGTATTTTTGCCCTAAAATGGCCCCTGTGTGATACAGGAGTGATTGCTGGTGGACTTTTATCAATATACAGGCATGCATAATACATACCTAAAGCTTCTATTATTTGAATATGAATATTATAAGGTGCCAATGGTACATGTATCTGCAAACCACAGGAGACCTGTCCTCACAGACCACACCCAGTGAAGTCCCAAGGTCTTTATGAAAACAAATGGAAGGGAAGCAGTTTTTCCATGACTCCGAGGCACTAGTCACCAGCAAGATCCCACTGGCAATTACGTTTCCTTGCTGGCCTGTTCTGGGAAATGAGGAGTAATTTGACCCCACTCCAGAGGCTGTCATGAGCACTGGTATGGTTTTCCTCCTCTAAAAGCATATGCTAAACCTGATCTACAGACAGGAATAATGGCTCTGTGGCAGATGGAAATCTCTTTTGAGCTTATTGCAGGTGCATCCTCATGAGCATTTGTCCGGCAGGGGAAAAATGTGAATCCACAGATCCTCTGTGCAAGGTGGTGTCTGCATAAAACCTTGACATTGAAGAGCTGTTACACAATGCTTTGTGGTTTGGTGTCTGCCCTAAGAGGATTCATGGCAAGATGGGTGGTTATCAGTCCCCAAAGCCATAATTGAAATCCCTATGGGCTGTAATGAGCAATCCTCTTCCAGCTGCATTACAGTTGTAATGCTATATATGGGATTTAGCCTTTTAATTACAAGTCTGGGGTAAAGCTTTAATCCAGTGTTTGTGTTCCTCAAAGGAAACTGGTTTTGAAGTGAAAAATTTGTATTGCTGGACTGAGAGAGTTCCTTTAATCCTTAATTATTTATATGTCTCTTTTTCTTAATAAGACAAAAAATATTAAAATAAAGCATTAAAAAAAAAAAAAAAAAGAGAGCTCAGTTGGCAGAGTATTAATTCCCTCCCATTTGTGAAGCTATTGATCAAAAGTGCTAAGGTGCCAGGAAAAAGTCAATCCAGCCCTTCCTGGCAAGAGTTGTCAGCAGTGTCTTGAAAAAACAACGGTTTCTCATATTTGCACTTGGGACTATGCACAATGGGAACTAAATGCAGTTGTCAAGCTAAGTGCTTCATTCTCCTTGCTTTAGTCAGTTTATCTAGGGGGGGAAACATCAGGACAGAGGCAGATCTCATCTACACTAAATTCTTATTTACTAGACACTGAAATAATTCACTGCACAAAACACAGGAACATGTCACCCACTGATCCAGAGGAATGCTTTCTGTCTCACTCTCTTGCAAGCTTATTTCAGGCTGGCCTGCAACTCACAGAAATCTCTTGCTCCTGGGGTGCCAAGAAGACCTGGAGCAGACCTGGTGCAGGGAAGGACAGGCAGGAACAGGGGACCAGGTGTTCTCAAACATCCAATGGTGTGCCACAAAGCCTAAATGTGTCAGTTGTCACATGAAAGATGGCAATGGACTAACAGAAAGGGGCCATCCAGAAGATGGGTTTAAACCTATGGGGTTTGACTGATCTGCAATAAAGGTGGCAGGGCACACAAGGTGGGTACTGACACCATGGACCTGCACGTGGCTCCTGGCCATTGACAGAAGAACTGTAAAGTGCCAAGTGAAATTTGAGTTTCTCTTCCCAATCCTGCACTAGATCCTACACTTCCTCCTTCCTAGCCCTGGAACCTTCAGAGGTGGTTTTTAAAAGTTTTAAGGTTTTTGAAAGTTAAGTTTAAGGTATAATCACCAACTCTGAGTCCTCCAAGGGTCAGAGGAGGGGACTTGCTTTGAGAGATATCCTTTATTCTTGGGCCACATCTTAAAGGCATTCCTTGCAACCATGAGGTCCAGGAATTTACTGTTCTTAAGAACAAATTAATGTTAGAGGCTAATTTCTGAAAAAATCTGAATTTTTCATGCTGGCCATGTCAGCACGTCAAGCAGGCCATGTTTATCTGAGAGGACAGCTGAATGACATTTCTGACAGAGGACTTTATGCAACTGCTGACATTTGCCAGGCCAGAGCACTTTGATTATGATTTTAAGTAGAAACCTGCAAAACTTTATTTCTTATAACAGCATCTGACACCACAGAAAGCTAAATTGTTTCTGTATGCATTCGCCTACTGTTCTTTCATTGTGACCATTCAATCTTTATGAAATCACAACATGAAGAAAAAAATACCATGGAGATGAAAGGAAGAAAGAAATCTATTCCACAGTGTGATAACCCACTACAATATTCAATATAGAAAAGCAATTGCTGCCCACTCAGAGCAGATGTTCCTTACAGTTCATAAGCACCCATCAAACCTTGATCCCTGGTCATACATACACTTCCTTACAGCTTTGATCTCTAATGTTACCCAGGTGAATAATTCCAGATACTCATAATGCAACCTATAAACAGGCACCTGTTGTTATTTGAATTAAAACAGCACATACAGATGCCAGGTAGAGATTGGGGCTCACCTTTCCTAAGGTATATATATAAGGCACACATATACATGCAAAAAAAATTGTTTTTCAAGAGCTTTGAGCTACAGGGGTTTGTTCTTTTTTTCCTTCAGTTTCCATAGCAAAATGGACTTCATCTCATATGTCACAGACTCACAGATCAAACAAGTGCAGAGGACCTCATCTCCAATGAAATAGTCAGGTAAACTAAAAGGCAAAAAACCCCTGAAACTCTGCATAGGATTTCCCAAAGCACCTGTTTCACACACATCCTGCTGTGCCATCTGAATGTGATTTTCTATTACTAATGGTTATTAGAAGACAAGTCCTGATTTTAATTATACTGGATATCACACAGCATAACTGGGTGCCAACCACTGTACAGTTCCTGACTGTATGAATACTCATTTAGTAAGGTAACAAAACAGCTGAGTTTTTGCAACTGCTCAACAGTAGCACTAACCCCCGACAAGTCCAAAGAACCAGAAGCACAGCAGCACTAATATCTGTGTCTAAATGAGACCTGAGCTCCCAAATGGCCAGATGCTGTCAGGACCACCAAAAGTATCTAGAATTCTGACCCAGATTATATAAGGCAAGATGAGCTCCCTTAAGCAAAACAGATGCATTTCATAGACTTGTGCTTTTTTTAATTTTTGCAAAAGCTATTATGAATACCATTCAAAGCCAGCTTTTAAGGAATGAGAATCTGAACAAAGGAAGCACATTTCATTCAGTTCTCCATATGAAATCTGTCATCAAAAGAGATAGATTAACCAGAACGTGCATTTCTTTGACAGCTTAGAGGTCTTGGTGAATCCAAGTCCTTATCCCCCCAATCCTGATGGTCTCCAGAAGAGATAAATGTCTTTCTAATTCTCTCATCCAGCTTTACAACATGGCTCCCAAACTCCACTGCAACTTCCATCCACCAGAAAAATTATTGTTGTCCTCCCAATCCAAAGTCCATCCACTCCCAACTGTTAAACTGATCATTCCACATTCCTAAATGACACAAATTATTTCATCTGGGTCTGGTGGTATCAACATACTTTTTCTGTCAGATGTCTTAAAAGATATCATAGAAGGACTGCCATTGTAAAACTGTACCTCTTATCCATACCCCGTGTAAGAAAGCTTCCCTGCTGCTGGACAGCATGAAAGTTTCAGAGATAATTAACCATCTGAGGCCATCCATTATTTTAATGAGTCTGCTGAAGAGCACTGTTCCCTGATAAAAAGCACATGGAAGATAGTAGCCCTCATTATCTTCCAAACAGGAACAAACTGAATAAGGAGGGAAAAATCCTTGCACAAAAACCAGAGAGAAGATGTAGACAGCCTCTGATGTCATGTTTTAATTCTGTGAAGACAGAGGCAATGGTAATGTTGTCATTTTCCTGGCAATGACAGATGGTGGAGACTCATTTCACTTCAATATTAAAGGTGGCATAGTACCTGAAGCTACAGGCTTTGACAATCTCCATCCATTTGTAAAAGTCACCTTCAAAGAAGAGAAAGTTAGAATAGGGAGCACAGGGGCTCACTGTCAGCGGCAAAATTAATTGCCCTTAGTAAGGCTGACTCCCTCCCTCTTTGCTCCTGCTCTGTATTAAAGACACATGTCCAGCTTCCAGCCTGAAAGAGTGGAATTTTTGCAAAGAGCTGAGGGAATTTCTCTGAGTTAGGCCAGCACAAGCAGCAGCTCTTTAGGGAGAAGTGGCCTAAACCACAGCCAGGCACAACACCGGGCACAGCAGCAATGTCTACCATCCTCAGCTGCCTAGCAAGGCTCCCACAAAGCTTCTGCCACCCAAAACATAGGGCAGGCAAAACTGCCAAAAATAACAGAAGCGCCAGCTGTGGCTGTGTAACTTCAGATGCCCTCTGCAGAAGAGGAAAATATAATGGAGGCTGTGAAGAACACATCCTTGTGAAGATACAGAAAGGAGGGAGTCAAGGGAGGGAAAACTAAGATAGGAGCAAACAGCAGCATTAGCAGACTCAAAGAGCTGGAAAGAATGCAGATGGTGACCAGAAGAAAGGCCCTAGAAATCTGTTAACACATAGCATTTAAGCAAGCAGAGTCTGTGTAGACCTCTGAAGTTTTAACACCTCTGGCCTCCCAATGCCGTCAAACATCTGGCCAGAAGATTAGAGAGATTACTGAGATACACAGAGCTCAATATGAGTACATATGGATGCAGTAGAAGCAGTCTGTTAGCAACCAAAATAAATACAGGCCATCCTCCCCATATGTTCTGTGCTTGTAGAATCCCCCTGACAGCCCTTCTAAGGTGGTCTTAAATGCTTTGGCAACTAAGAAGGCTCTCTATCATCCTTGCCCAGTGAGCCTCCAAACATCTTATGCTGCATCCTAAACAAGGCAGATGAGAAGGAACCCAGGGTGAGGGCTGAAGAAGGCTCTTGTTTGGTTGCAGCTGCAATGAAAGAAATTAATAAGCCAGAATTAATAAGCTGAAATGCCTGTTTTGTTTGCAGCAGATCTGCAGTGGGACTCAACCCAAGAGAATCCTGAAAATGGCTGCCAGTGGTGCCCAGGGTAACTGTGCTGGACTGATTCCTGGCTGGAAGGTTTGCTAAGCAAGAGCAGCTCTGAGTGAAATACAAAAAGAACATGTTACAGAGGTCATGAAAGCACTAAATCCATTATTTCAGTATGTAATAAACATAATCCAAAGCAAAGTGATTATAAAGTGTAAGAAGAGCAGAAAATCCTGATGTGCCAAGTTATTTTCAGCTAATCTGCATTAATACAGTAAACCAGCACATTAGCACATAGGATTAAAGTGGAATCCCAAAGTCAGGCAGTTGGAAATTTTTTGTCCTGAGAGCAAAGATGATGTTTTCAGCATCAGAACAACAAACACAGCCCAGGCTACTGAGGTAGCATCCTGTGCTCCCATGTCTTAGGAAACAAAGCCATCTAAAATGGCTTGGCTTCTCTTCTGAGCTGTGTGTTAAGTAAAGTGGGATAAGCACAAAAAATAATTATATGAGCCATCTAGACAGAGAGGTTTGCAAATAAACTCCTCTGTACTCTTGGCCTCTCTTATGCATTCCAAAAGCTCTCACAATGTCAGCATGGTTTGCCTCTAGCCATGTCTAGCTCTAGCACATCTCCATTTTGGCAGCCAAAGCAAAGGCAAAAGACAGGGAAGGGACATGATGAAAGTGCATTAGGAACCAGCACAGTGAGGTCTCCCCCTGTTTCCATTTCTAACCAACATGAGTCAGGTACCAAAGTGCCAGAGCACTCCAGAGCATCCTCTTCTCAGCTTACAAATGCACCAAAGTACCAGCGCAGAACAGAAAGCACCCAACACCCCTCCTACCCCCAAAATTTACCCAGCAACACAAGACCTCAGGCAATAACTTCTAGCAAGGAACAGACAAGTCAACAGCCAAAAATCCCCTGGATTATTGACTGTAGATCCAACTGTTCCTCCTACAAAGTCCCACATGAAATTTAGGCTCTGTAAACAAACAAACAAAAAAAACCAAATACTGAAATATATCTTATGCAAACAATATCTACAGAATATGGCAGGTCAGATGAGAATGCTCTGCCTACATGAAACCTGAAAAAATTATTTAATTCATTAATGATTTCACCATTCAACTGTGGTATTTTGAGTTAACTGTTACTGAGCATTCAGACCACTCAACAACATCAGAATCTTCATCCATATTCCCTAAGTATACAAAGAACTAAACTTATTCCTGCTATAAAGATATGAAAACAAGCCTACTGCAGACAGACTCTAGAGACTGCAGCCTGAGAAGTTTATGGATCAGCTCTGGGGTTCATAATCACTTTCTGGATTCATCTGTTACCACTTAAGTTTGTACTTTGGGAATGTGTAGATCTCCTCCTGCTCTCTTGGACTCACCTGCTTCTATGTAAGCTTACAGTATTTATTCTATATGTTGCCTGGAGGGGACACACATGATGTCAGATCTTATGCTTTTTGTGGGTTATCTGATAGGCATGCAGGAACTTGGGTCAGTAGCCAATAGATTATTTCATGCAGCCTGGTATACAAAGGAAATACCATTTATATAATGCATTACAGTAAGCAGATGTTCCTTTTAATTAACTAAGATATACAGCCTGGCTACAACTCTTGTTCCACATGTGACAATAAATAACTGGTGAAGCTAAGTTGGAGGGGAGTTCTGATAAAGATGGGACCACTTCAATGCTCCTAAATCACACCCTACATAAAATCAAAAAGCCAGGACATGTGCAAAACTGCAATGTAAAGTCCCCTCTTCACTCCAAAATCACTTATAGAGATTTAATTCCAGTAAGAAAAATAAGTGGTATTGACTGTCTTGGTTTGAGTTGTTTTGTTCCTGGGACGGTGTCAGACATTTCTTACAGGGAATGCTGAAGCTTTTCCAAACAGCTGGGAAGATTTTATTATCAGAATATTCCTGTGGCAGGAGTATCTGAAACAAATCTGCTGCTAGCTCGTTACACATTTAGACCTCTTTGCACAGGACAGACTGGTGTAAAAAAAGAAATAAAATGATAGAGGCTACAAAGGTTTTCCCCCACAAAAAACAAACAAAACCCCAAAAAACAAACGAACCACCACCCCAAAAAAAAAACAAAACCTAAATCACCCCTCAAAAAAAAAAGGACCAAACATACCCCAAACAAAAACCCACCAAAATTAAAAAACAACCGAAGAAACCAGTAAAACTTCCTACATGCCTGTGGATGACCCAGAGGGGCACAAGGCACGACACCCTGAGAATATAAATGGACAGATACAGTAGGCATTCACTGTGTCCTGGCAAAAATCCCATCCTCCTCCAATTAGGTAGGACCTCAGTGTCATGAGGAGTTTTAAATGTTGTTTTTCTTCTGTGCTGAAGTAAATGTGTTTGCCTACAGGGAGATACAAGAAACAGGAACAAGGAGGTTTCTGAATGCATCCAGCCTAATGATTCACCTGTCTATTAGTCACCTAATTTCACAGTTCATAAACTTTGAAGGTTTCAGTTATGAATAGGCCCAGTGGTTCTGGGATAAGAAAGTACTCATCTTCCATAAAGAACAGGAAAACAGGTTTATGTGATACTGCTCTCAGCTGGTTTTCATTCTCAAATGCAATGTGTGTTACAAGAGAGAAAACCCCAAGAAACCCCATCAGCAGTGTTATCCAAATCAGAAAGATTCCTGACTTATAATCTTGTTTGCTAAGAGACTCAATGTGTCCATTTTCATACACTCTCATGATTTGTACAAGTTATTTTTTCTTCTAGGTAACAGACAAGAGCTGCAGTGTGAGCACCAGACGTAATGTAAGGCTGGATCTTTATGCCACCAGTCCCATCACTATAGAAGTTTTCCTTCACTGGAAAATTACTGTCTCCTCACTGTTTAGATATCTAGTTACAGGTTTGAGCTGCACATTTACAAGATGTCTTGCAAGAGCAGTGAAACTGGAAAAATTAAATCCTAGCATTATTTGTAGACTGTGATCCATGTCATGGATGAGGTGCCGATGGCAAAAGACTTTCTTGTAACTGCAGAACCAAAAAAAAAAAAAAGTCAGAATAAAAACTCATCAAGTTCACTATTCCTATTTCTCATGAGGATTCCAGCTCTTCTCTAATCAGTAGCTTTATGCAAGCAACGACTTAAATAGGAAGAGTTAAAAGAAATTTTATTCCACAAATGCTTTTTAAACCACAGTAACAGTTCACTGCTAATTTCCCTGGGCACATGAACAAAATTGCTTTGAAAACATAAGAATTGTCTGGCAAATGTCAATGGCACAGTAATGGATACATCCTGGAATTTGCCCTATAGGCAGAAATTCACTTGCTGTCACCCCTCAAGCAAAAGCCTGAGTAAGCAGGTGGATTAGTAAGGTAAAGGTCAACATCTGTGTTCTGCTTTGGGATAAATAGGGGAAAAAATGAATGCCCAGATGTCCCCAGACATTTTACGTGTATTCTTACCTTCAACCTCATATCAGCAGACATAACCAGGGCTATTAAATACCTGCCTTTGGTTTTCATGACCTGCCACCAGTCAAAACATGGCTGGGTGCGGAAAAGCACTAGAAAAACTTTAGCTCATGAAGGAGAATGAACAGTCAGAGTCTGTTCTGTAAAAGGTGGAAAAGGAAGTGTTAAAACCTGTGATGGTAAGGGGTAGTCCTGGAAAAGAAGAGCTTGGAGGCTGAAGGAAACCAGCTGTGCTGAGAATCACAAAGAATGGAGAGAGTAGAATTATTTGTTGAATTGATTGAAATAGAAGTCTGATGTATTTAAGAAAATCACGTAGGAAGTACAAAGGGCATGGGACCTCCTACATAGCTCAGTTCCCACTACTGTGTTCCCCATGGACAGGGAACTCATGCCTGGAACATTTGACAGAAGACCCACTCAGAAAACACTAGAACCATAAACTCTCATCCTCAAAAAGTATCTTTTCCATGCTTGAAAGCATGAGACTAAGAGTAGCACCCAGCAACAGAAACATCTCAAGAGGCTACCTGGTGCACTGCTGGTGTTTGGCCCTCAGATATCTGGGACCTTCAGAAGTCTGCTCTTCAGGAAGAGACTGCCTGATTTAGGGTAAATGACAAAAATCAGTCTTCCATGAATGATTCCTGTGTCACCTGATAAGCAAAGAGTGGTCCATAGATCTCCAGGCTTTTTGATCCCTATCACTTGAGACACTGCAGTGATATTTTTAGAGATGCACCACTGCTGCCTGGAAAGGCAAGCAAATTGAGATTTCTTCTTTCTTTGCTAATGAATGATGAATATGCTTTGGTGAGCACTGTTCAGGAAAAGAATAATTGCTATTTAGAGGTTTTGTCAAAATGCAAGCCTTCAAAGCAAGCACCCTGATTTTTAAAAACAGCCAACCGTTTAGTACGGAAGACAAATCCCATTTTTCTAAATTAAACATGTTAGGTTGGATTCAAAATACTATTTTGATTTTTGAGAAACATTGGAAATCCAATGGAAGATATATTTCCAGTCCACTGATACCTGCTGAGCTCTGCTCATCCTCATAGATGGGCTAAGTCATTTAGCACTGCGATGGAAAACAAATCTTTTCACAGTTGAGCCCTCAAAGGTTAAAGGAAATGCAACATTTCAGTAATGCTGCAAGTGTTTTCTTGAAAACACGTGCAAAAATATCAGAATAGATGCCATTTCCAAGACGAAAACAAACTATAGGAAAAAATGCAAATTGACAAGTGTCATTATTCTTTCCTTGACCAGTCCTTGGTATCTCTCAATTGTCCTACTTTTATTTTTTTAAAGAATGTTGCCATAGTGATAATACAGAACCTGCAAGACTGTCCCAGCTATTCATCATCAGAGATTAAAACATATTATGAAATGGGTTTTAATATATTATAAATTATACATACTGCAATACCAAATTCTATTATAAAACAGGCTTTAAATAACATATTGTGGAACTAGAGTAGCTGTCCTGAGTGCAGGTGAAAGATTGCTTTATATTATAAAGTCTGATTTTTCAGTCTCACTAATGGCCCTGAAAAGAAGTCACCCACTATGAAATTTTATCTATGGGCTTTCATTCATTCCATGATCCTTCCAAGCAGCTGAGTCTGGAGAGAGACACAAGGATAGATTCTATGTCACTGCCTGGGCACCCAGTGTCATTCAGGATGCTGTAGTGGAGCCAAAACTCCCCCGTGGGGCCAACAGAGACAAGGAAGGAGCTATGGAAGTGCTTTGCATTTTTGGTGAGCAGCTGGAGACCAGGAGTGTTGCTACAGAGCAACACTATTGGAACTAGGGGCTTATTTTAGACTGAACTGAGCCAAAGAAATGTATTTTACTTTACTCCAGGGAAGGTGAGGCTAGAAAGAAAACAACCAGATGCGCTTTTAAAATGGGCCTTGCTGCAGCATTTCTGTTCCCTGTGTTTAGGAGGGACGTGGGGAGGCACAAGCCAAGTATGAATTTCCCCCATAATTTTCCTTCTGTCCCATGTAGCAGTACCTCTATTAACTACAAAGACAGTTTTAGTTTCTGGGCTGGAGAGCCTGACAAGGAGGATCTCTTCAATTCCAGATCCCATCCCGAAGCCACCCAATCCTAAAGCCCTGGGAGTTCTTGCTATGCAGTAAAAGCAGGAGCTCACTCACTACATCACCCTGAAGGCAGTCGGTGTTACATCCCAGCTGTCCTGCTCCCTGCTGGGAATATTAGCTCCTCCAAGGGGATTTTACCCCTACAAGCAACGGGAAAAGCAAAGAGGTATAGCAGCAAACTAACCTCCTCCAAGTCCCATAGCAGCAAGCAGTGCTTGCAGCAACAGCAAAGCCTTTGGCTCGCACAGCGGTGATAAATGGCTCGCTGGTCGCGGTTTGCACACAATTGGCACAACGCTGAGACACACGGGCTGCGGAGCGCCTCTGCTGCCTCACAGACACAGCCTGGGAGCTCTGAGGGACGCACCTCCCGCTGCCTTCCAGAGAGACATCCAGCTGCTTGTGTGGCTGCAGAGCCAACACCTCAGCACTACCACAGAGCGAGTAATCCAACAAACAACAGTCATTCTTAGCAAGAAATATCTTCCTTTGTTCAGCACTGGCAGTGAAGTCCCTAGCTAATTTCATACCCACCTTACATTAATATTTTGAGCTTAAAAAATACACTGGCGTGATCCCAGAAAACACGAACAGGGACCCAACAGTCTTATCAGTTCAGTGCCAGCTCCAGGGTTTTCATTAGCTGCCAATTTTTCTGGGTGCTCCTCAGTGAGTGGGTGCTTAGTGGTCAGCCTAACACACACGTAAGCGCTTGGTGCTGAGGGATTCATGCTATTTTTCCACAAGCCGTGTCAAATGTGGTTTTTCTGATTGCACTTCAGTACTGTGGATTTGAAGCTGGCAAGTGATAAGGGCAAGGATGCTAAATGGATCGTGTCAAGCAAGTCACAATCATTACGACTATTGTTATCTGTCACCTTGAGACATCAGGAGCTGTGTGCTGCACTAGATCCAAGCAGTGACTTCTTTTCCCCAGTATCTATGTACAGATAGTTCACATGACTATGGAGCTACACCAAAGCTCTGCATAAATCTCTGTGGCATTTATTGTCTTTCCCAGCAGCAGACAAGTTTGGTTTTTTTCCTAACTTGTTACAGGAGCAACACATTTCATTAACCTGGCTTTTATTCATGCCAACTCAAAAGGTCAGAACCAGTAGCCTCAAACAGTGTCCTCATTTTAACAATGAGGTTTTCCTGCTGATGAGCATCAGGCACTGCTGAAACCTCAAAAAATAAACATTATGCTCATAGGTCCCTTAAGTATGGTAAACTATCCATTTATCTTGCAGCTGCCAAGTACACGGTCCTCTAATTGCTGTTACAGATACACCATCGTAGATCTAAGCTTTACCAACCTTGTCTTGAGATTTAATCACACATCTTGTGTGCATGTCACACAAGAGCTCAACATTATTTGGACTCATCCTCAGTCTCTTCAGAAATACATTTATTTGATTTGTGTGATCTGCAGGTTGTTTATGCCCGTATCAGAAACCCATCCTAAATAAACTCTGAGACTGAGGCTTTTATGCCCTTACACAATCCAAAGGTTCAAACAGACAATGACATCCCATTCAGAAGATCACATAGAGAGCCAGCAGAGTCAATCAATGTGCTTGCTTCCTTGCCCTGTCTCATGAGTTAAATCTCACGCCTGCTTCCTTAGACTACGTGGCATTGCACTTCAGCCTTTGTTGCCTGAAGAGGTGTAAATAAAAATATAAACTTTAAAGGAGACCATTCGACTTCTGGATGGACAAAAATCTGAAAGACTTCTCCCTAAGTTGTGTTACAATTTAACCTATTCACCAGTATTAACAGGGTCTGCAGTCTACAAGCGCCATTTTCAGCATCTTTCATCTGCTCAAAATAACAAAAATTGTCTGGTTGACTCCAAATTTCAGAAGCAGATTCTTAATTAACACAGGAATTAGCAATTATGGCATACTCAAATATGCATGCCAATTCAGAAGGCCCAAATTTAGGGGCACCAATGATAAGGATCAGGCCTCTTTTAGTGTGCTGATTCAGGCATCCAAAAATAATCAGTTAACACTGAAAATTCAAGCTTATTTTACCAGCACTACCCAGTGCAGGGATAAATCAATCCATAATTTTCCCTGGATCTCCCCAACTAAACTAAAAATACACTTTACATTGAATCTGAAGTCTTCTGAAGCATGAGGAAGAGTGAAGACAAAGATGAATCAGCATTTTTGATCAACAAATTTATCTGACACAAAAGAAATAAAACTCTAACTTGAACCAATACAGATGAGATAAACCCTCAGCCATCTATCTGAGATAAACAAGCACCATCTCTCTGGAGTGTCTGGGATGAGCTACTTGACACGTTGGCTTGATCACTATTTCATGCACACTAAATAAATCCACCTGAGTCTGATGATATTTAAGTTAACATAAGAACCATTTAAATTACAAACCAATTCTAGTCAAGCATGTAGCTTTGAAATATCTGAGATATTTAGCCAGAAGAGATAAATGATGAAATGAGCAGTAATTTATGAAGATATATAGTTGACAAGTCTTCCAAAAGAACATTCCACTCATGCTTGAACACTTTGAGTGAAGCCATGTTTTTTTCCAAGACAAAGGAAGACATCACAGTGGGAAAACCCCCCAGGGATCATCACCATGTGCTGCTTGGCTTGCAGACACCATCTCATCTGACTACACAAAGGTGCAGCCTGGGCAGCATGCTTGTGTTGTCCCAGGCCGTGATGATGGCAGGATGCAGCCTCACTGCCTCCTGCACATTCAAGCTCACAGGTCAGCTGCAGCCATCTCCCTTGCAAGTTTTGTGATTACAGAGGCAAACCTGCAAAGTCATGAATTAACATGTAGAGCCAACTGCAGCTTCGCTGCTTACTGTGGCTGGAGAGGGCACCTAAAGAGTGGCTGCATGCTCAGAAACACGTGACAGAGTTTGGAGACAAGCGTGAGTGATGTCAGACGACGGTGTCTGGGTGTTACGGGGTCCCAAAATACTGATATGTGGGGAGAAGAATGTGGCTTACACCAAGCTACCCCACTTCAGACACACGCCTCCGCCCACTGCTCCTTGCTGCACTAAGAGTATTTAATGCAGAAGGGCCCTTTCACATTGCTAGGTGCTCATTTTCAGCTTCTTTCATATAAGCCCTGGGCACAAAATGGTTGCACAGAGACTGGCACTGCATAATGTGAAAAGAAAACCTGGTAATGACTATGAGAAACTTTTACTCTCACCTTAAGGCTGTCTCATCTTGCCAAGGAGAGATGAAATGACAGGCAGAGGACAGAGCTTCTCTCTGATTTTACTTTTTTTAATGAAAATTCCCATTATGTATTTGGGTCCAAGAAACGGGAAGAAAATAGACTTCCTTTTTTCCTAAACCATGATTCTAGAAAGGATTGAATAATTTTAATCTATAACTTTTCCAAAGGATCAGCTTCAGGCAGAGAGCAAAATCTGAAAATCACAGGACCACAGGAAGCCAGTTCTCAGTTTGAAGTCTCCTGCAATGTCAAACACTAAGATAAATAACACTTCACAGCAGTGCCAAAGTTACTGAAATGATGTGTACCCTTCCTCATTGAGGTTCACTACCAGGAGAAAGCACTCTGAAGACTTCATATCCTTTTCTCCAACTCTCCAGGTGCTGCTGGCACCCATCTACTGCCACTCCTCCACAGCAGCATAGATGAAATTGCAACGCAGATGAGCCCCAAGCTTCGCTGAAAGCCTCTGTGGGCACTGCAAGGCCAGAGAGCTCAGGTAAATTAAGCTCAAAACTGTACAAAACAACACTAACAGCTACTTTTACATCCTTCAGCTCCAGCCTGCCCCTGTGCAAGCAGCAAACGTGCCTCTCTCTGACCAAACAGAGTGCCAGAACTGACCCAACAGCACTGCCACAGAGCAGGCTGTGTGTTTGCAGAGCAGGCGCCGTCAGCAGTGCAGGGACTGCCTCCATCAAGACCCAGAAGTAAGAGCAGCAGGAGTGAAAACTTGCTCCATGCTGTGTTATTTTGTAACCTCTAAACTTCATTACTGTGGAAACAAGACTGGAATCTCTGAAAGACTGAAAAATTCCAGGAATTTGTGAGTTGCTGCAGTATTTGTTGGCTTTTTTAAACAACTGTTTTAGAATCACAATATGTGATGAGCTGACCACAGCCCTCATTCCTGTTCCCTTGCGCCAGTGCAGGGAGAAGGCAGAGAAAGCAGGAGTGAAATTGAGGCCAGGAAGAAGGGACGGTGGGGGGAAGGTGTTTTAAGGTTTTATTTTTATTTCTCTACATCCTCTTTTATTTTGACTGATAATATATTTAATCAATTTTCCCCACATCAAGCCTGTTTTCCCCATGATGGGAATTGCTGAGTGATCTCTTCCTCAACCTTTTCTCAACCTGGGAGCCTTTCAACATATTTTCTCTTCCCTGTCCAGCTGACAAGAGGAGTGACAGAACAGCTTTCTTGGGCACCTGGCATCCAGCCAGGACCAGCCCACCCACGGATGAATTGTCTAACATCTACATTTGCATCCCAAGAATGTCAAATGAGGATTAATACCTTTAAGTCATTTATTTTCTTAAAAGAAAATATGAGCTTCAACTGTCTTTACATCTAAGGCATGTACTCATCTTTCCAGCACACACAACAATATTTGCTAATTACTTACTAACTTTTCACATTCCTATAATATTTCACTGGAAGCAAAAGTTTTTGTGGGCGAAATATGCCTGAAATATTAAGTGACTAAGGACAGAATATGCAAGATGATCAAGAACATTTTCTTAGTAGATATTTCTATTCTGAAGAGAAGAGTCAGAAATATTTCATACTATTAGTCTGGTTTAATTGGATTTGTTTGGAAAATAGATGGAGAAAGAAAAATCCTAGTGATGCCTAACCAAATAATTCATTTCTCTTTTAATTTAAGCATTTAAAACTTCATTGAAATTACAGAATCAAAAATTGTCACAGAGCTTCAACGTCAAATCATTCACCTCCTGCTTCTATCAGATCCTTTCACATTGGCAGCATTTCATTGTGTAAAGAGGAAAAAAAGAAAGAAAAAGAAAAACAGAGAAAGAAGTAACATCATTTAAATTCTTTTTTTTTTTTTTTTCTTAAGGGGGGGCTCAGTGGATAGCAGCGGGCACCATTGCTATCAGCAGCAGGTAAACATCACAAAGGACAGTCATTGCCTCAACATCTTTATATTCAGGACAACTAAGGCATCCAGAAAATGTCAGGAAAGGCTGTAAATACATATGCAGAAAACCTGGGAGATTTTTCTGTTCCTCAGTTCAGCCCACGTGCTCAGGTCTCCCCAAGGACAGAGTAGAGCACAGGAGAAGGCCACTTTCACAGAGTTCAGGCAGTACTAAAGAAAAGCCAATTTTCTGAGGACTGCTGCTTCAGTGATGGAAATGAGCAATTTGAGTTTGTCTTGGAAGAAGAGTAAACAAAATTTTTTACCCATATGGTAACCAAATAGCAGCTGTAGAGATTTTCCTGATCTCAGGCTAATTTTTGGAGAATGCTGTGTGTTCTCTGGGGGGGAAAATACGTGGTGATTTCTCTCACTGTTTTTCATCAAAGAACCGAATTTCACTTGCAGTCCTAGCTTATGGTGTGAAAACTGAAACCTCAACCCAGAGGTAGGGCTCATGAAGCACACTCCAAAGCACTTTGTCAATATGTTACTCCCTAGATCAAAACTGTAAAACTGCGTCAGAACTAACACAGTGGGAAACATCTCCTGATTTTCTAACAACAAAACAGACAAGAGGAAGCCTTAAAGTGCTTACACTGCAGCCTACCATAAAACCAGCCCAAAAGGCACACAGCATAAGTTTCTCTCCATGCCATTTCACAACATCACTTCATTAAAAATGTTCTGTTTCTTTATTGAGATCACAGATAATGTAACTATTCAAATATGAGAGGCCGATTACTCCAATCTCTGTTCAAAAAGTAAAGTTTCTGTTCTATCATATGTATTCAGTGAATGACAGCCATAGCAGGAGAATGTGGCCTTTGCAATGCCCTATGATGTCGCCATCAGGATTATTGCAACAGATGTGGAAGAAACATGGACTATTGGCTGTTTAACTCCCAAAAGTAAGGACTAAAGCAGTAGAACAAGCTATTTTCCCAGACCCTGTTAAGCATTCAAATTCCCAGTGTCCCGTTATTTATAGCAAAGAGAATAACAAGAAGAAAAGTGACACAAACACAAATCTGTCCAGGTGACTGTGATTATCAATGAGCTGATGAAGGATAGCCCTGAAAATGGATCTATGAAGAGATCAAAAAACTAATTCCTTTTGTGATACAATCCTGGCTCTAAGATAGATTAATGTATTAGCATTTGTAGTGTATGTCCCTAATGTTACCGTTCTAATTCAATATGCAACTAGGGAGATAAATCTCTGAATACATCCTTCATAAACAGCATGCATTGTTATGATTTTCTTAATAAACCATGGAAAATTAACATAGGCATTGATAGCAGCTTCATGTCCTAACTCAAATGCAATTTATTTTTTCGTGGGATGTAATGCTATACGGACAAGTTATGATATTACACTAATTTTTGTAGACAGCCTTGAGACAGCTGACAAACTAGAAATGTAATGTGCTGTCTGATCCCGTCCCTTCCCAATATAGCTTTCAAACATGAAATATAGCAGGGCTGACACTGCACCAGCAAAGGACATTTTTAGCTGAAGAAGCAGGGTGGAAGATGGCAATTTGCCTTTGAATTGCTTTGGCTGCAGGGTGGTGAGTTTGGGAGGTAGGGGGCAAGAGCAAAGATGCAAGCTGCTCCTTGCCTCCCAGGGAAATACCGCTCAGGCCCTGACAGCGGGGACAGACAAAGTGGCAGGACAGATCATGGTTCTGTTTTATGCACTTACAGCAGCTCTTTTTTCCACTCAATCCCCTGGTATAGCAGGAAATCACTGCTCATCCTAATTTTACATGTGAAAAGTAGAGAAATGTTTTTGCTGATTCCAAAACACAATGCCAAGAAATCTGCTGAGCTCCCAGGCAGGTCTGCCCCATGTTTGAGTATTCCAAAATAGCAGGACTCTGATACAAGAAAACATACCTTGCAGCAGAGGACACTGAAAGTAACAGCCTGGGATTGGGGCCAGCTCATTAACACCCTGGAGCACCATTTTATTTAATCCCACAGTCTTCCCAGTTTGACAGTGCCACAGAATGAAACAGGAGACATCCTGGTATTACCATAAAAATCCATGGTGCCGTGAACACTGCAAGGAGAGCCCACCTCACCTGCCAAAAAATTACAGTAGATCTGGACAAGGTATAAAGAAGGGAAGCAAGAGGAGTTAAGGGATTGAAATTGCTTTTATGCAGAGAGGGACTTAAAAAGAATAGGACTCCAGCATGGAAAATATAATATGGTAAAAGTCTATAACAGTCACAAACAGCATGGCAGAGTGTGGGAAATGACTGCTCATAATTTTCTGATGCAAAACCTCAAGGTTATCAAATGAAATAAAAAACCACATTAAGCTCAAGAGCAGACCAAGAGAGATACCTTTTCACAAGATGTATGGCTGAGCTGTGCAGCTGAGCCATGGGATACTATAAATGCCAAAACCTTTCTGGGAATTTGAGAAATTAATGAACAGAAAAACCCTTCTCAAGTTAGGAAGGACAGCAGTGCTTCCTGTGGTTTAGGAAATCCCTCAGCTACAGACCAGCAGAAGGTGAGGAACTTCATGCCCCACCCAAGCACCCTGACAGCACCAGTCTGGCCCAGACAGTTGCTGTGCTCTGGCAAGGGGTGCTTCTCTGCCACCACACTGGGCAGTATTTGACTTTCTCCACATGCCTGAGCCTCAGCTCACATGGAAAATGGACAGCTTGCCTACAGAGCTGTAAAAAGTCACCATTTTGCTGTGTGTGACCCAGTTGTAGGTGGAAAAGCAAAGCTCAGCTCAAGGGCAGTGCTGAGATGTCAGCACATGTTTTGCAGTGTAAATCCCAGCACAGAGGATGCCTCCATCCCCTCCAACAGAGAAATGACAGACCTCCAGCCCTACCTCAAAGAAGATTCACCTATCATTAATAGCACCTTATGGCATTTGCCAATAGGGGCTCAGGAGTACAGTGATGGAAGCAGGGAACATATTTTGGGAAGAAGCAGCCTTTGCCCTCTCAGGCAGATGCACTCATGCTGCTCATTTGCCTCCTTTCTTTGAGACTGAGCTCGTATGAAGAGAGATTAAAGGATTCTCAGAAAGGGATGACAGGGCAAGCTGTAGCAAGGACAGGCACCCACAGGCAACTTCCTGCCCTGGTACCCCTGACCAATCCAAAGAAGAAAACACCTCAGTGCAGTGCAGCCCCTGACAAGGGGAAAGGCTCAGAGCAGAGCCTGGATTTGTGTAAATCTCATGTTTACACACTTGATTTCATCGCACCCTTTCTGCCTGTACATTCCCAGTTTCAGGATCTCAGCAGTGGAGATTAAGTGTCATTAAGTGGATGGTGGAGGGCCACTGTAACGTTTCCTTTGAGGACAGCAGTGCTTTCAGTATGTTTCCTCTCTGCACAGATATGGTAGCTCTTTCAACTGCAATAATTGTTACATTTACAAAAGAAAAGATACTGAAATCATCCCGGAGAATGCACATCTGCTATCTGCTATGTCTGTCTAATAAAGCAATGAACTTACAGGCAAAGCCCCACAGCCTTGCTAGAATGTTACTAGGTAGTACTGGAAATAGATCTGGGGTAGCAGCATCTCTCAAGCTGTACCCTATCTAGAGCACCCAAAAGAAATAAGGAGGAGAAGTGGGGCAAGGTGAGTGGTACTGATGAACTGCCACTCTTCTGGGATACTGGAGCATGGTATGTCATCCAAGTTATTCATTATTTCAGAGCCAGGACACTTGTAAGACAAAATAGACATTTTTGTCTACATGCTTGGTCTTCTGTATATACCAGTGAGTTTAATTTGAAAAAAACTCAGAGCAATGTATTGTAACAGAGATATCAACCATCAGGTGTCTGCAGCGTGTGCATTGAGTAGTCCCTTCCACACGATGCTGCTGGCTCTGCTGCAACCTGATGATTGCTCTTCTCCAGGATGGAGAGATTTACATCCAAAAGGCTCACTGCTGGGCACTGTAGAGGTCCTCTCAGTGTGGGACACTGGCAGTGAAGTTGCAGACTGATATTTCTTTTTACCAGATATTGTGAGAAAATGAAGAAAGAATCCCTCTACTACAGCAAACCCACTGCATTTGGGGTAGTGCAGGTCTGGCTTTGCAGAGCCAAAATCTAGCAACAGCTGGCTGTGAAGCACAGCAGCAAGTCCAGATTTCCTCCCTTCCCCACACAGAGGTGCAGCTGCCAAAGAATTAATCTGCACTTGTTATTGCTTTCTTTGACCAAATGCTGTGCAACCATACTGCACAGAATTTAAGTCAGCAGGGCAGACTTGATCTTTGCCAATACTATGGCAGGTTTGATTTATTCTCAACTATAACACACTCAGACTGTGGCTTCTGGCAGCTTGCTTTATTTCCAGATCAATGAGAAATCATCCTAGAGAAGTAGACTTGGGGAGTAGATGTCATTTGCCCTCAGAGATAGGAAGCTTGGATTATTCAGATTATTCACATGCAGACAACTCTGACTTGTTTTAGGAGTGCAGTGGATGAGTTTAGGAAAACTTCCTAAACTTATGCAGAAGCTGAGCCTGTTGCAGGGGTTCACTCAGATGGATCTGCCCCTCCCTGAGGATGGGGCAGGTAGAGTCCTGCCTGGATGTACAATTACAAACAGATAATGACATTTAACTTAAATTATTAAAAGAAGTGTTATCTTTTGTTTTTCCTGTGCTTCATCTAGGTCCTTTCTGAAAACATTATTGAGACCTGTGGATTAAAAGTTGCTTTCAAGGGCCGACAGAGCGCACAGTTCAGTGGAGTTTGTGAAGGTGACTGTAAAACAGTGGAGGGCTATCAAAAATTAACACTCATTAAATCAGTCCATCTGAGAAATCCTGAGTGTATAATTCAAAGCCCCTCGATTTTCCATTGCCCTACAAGATACAAATTTTTAGAGAGAAAAAGATATGGTAGCAGACATGTAGACAAAAGTAAATCTGTATTTCTGCATTGAGAAACACTCCTGTAATTTCAACACTCTATTTGTATTCAGAAGAAAGCATTGAGTGCTGGAGCTTGGAATATAATATGAGCAAAAAGTCTGCAATGTTTCATTTGGGGCTGAAACATTTAATCCAACTTCCAAGTGCTTATTTGCCAGCAAGAAAAAATAAAAAATGCAGGCAAGAAGAAATGTCTAAATAGAAAAGCATCTTCTAAACTAAGCAGCACTTGAAAAAAAAAAAATAAGATTTTGCTTGCTAGAAATCTGTTAAGGGAAGATTTTTCTTTGGACAAATATGTGGAAAAATAAGCTTCTCAGATAGCTTCTTTGAGAACCAATTTTAGATAAACATTATGAAACCACAAGTGGCATGATAAACATGCATGCCATGTTTCTTCACCCAGCTGCAGCTAGGAAACCAAGCAATAAATACTATTTATTTATATTAATAGTATGCTTAGTGAAAGTATTACAATATTTCCTAAGCTTAAAATCATCCATGAATGTATTTTATCATGAAGCTCAGCATTTTTATAGTAATTTACAACTTTAAAAGGGTAAATTCTATTGCTCTCTGTCAAACCAACAACTGGGTAAGTGCAGAATGTTACCATATGAAACATGGTGAAATTTATTGCTGCAGTCATTAGTACATATTGATTTTGTTTATAACAACCCAAGGGGAATGCTAAACTGATTATGCTTGTGCTGGGCTCTCTCTCACTCTCTGTCTGACAGGACACAGGCATGGCCATGCCAGTTTTCAAACCACCAGAACTGCTCCATTTCCTCTGAGGATAAAGGTTTTTGAGATACCAGCACTGCTCCTTTGGTCAGCACATCCTGCTTTGCTCCATTTTGCAGCTATCCCACCTCCAGTTTCATTTTGAAGAATTTGCAGTTCTCAGACTGCCTAGGCTGCACAAATACTGACTTGTTATTGTGATAAAACATGATTTAATTGTATCAACTCCTTGTTAGGTCTGATTTTCCCAGTTTGGGCAATTTCACTGTGTTAAAAGCCCAATGTTCAGCCTTGAATCAAAGGTGCTAACAGAAAACTTATTAAGGACTTCTGTTACAGTTAAATTATTTCTACAAAACACAAGTAAAAATACTTTTGCTCAGGAAAGCGTGAAGCAAAATGTGTTTTCTTGGTTTCATTTTTGTGGTAGAGCAGCATTTTAGATGAATGGTGATTTAATTTTTAACTCATCAAAAATGTGACATTTCATACTTCTGCAGGAAAACTAAGTATGAAATTTGATTTAAAGAATCAGAAAGTTGTATTTCAATATTTAATTGAAAATAATTCAATTATTTTCAATCTGCAGTTAGGGCAAAAGATACGCTGAAGTAGAGTTTCCTTTATTCACAGCATTTTAAACATTGGTAGTCGCTCAGAAATTTCCCCTAATTAACAAGAAAAGACTGATACTGTTATTTCATTTCTTTCTTCCTACCATTTTTACTTAAAAGGTAGTTCTTTAATTGAATAGAAAAGCAATTTCAGTATCAATCACAAGTCCAGGAAATGGAGCAGTATGCAAAAAAAAAAAAAAAACCTAAAAATAAAAAATGCTGATTTAGCATGCAAGAAAGGGGGAAATTACCGTGCTTGAAACTGCAACGCCAACTTAGACAACACCTTCCACTTCAGCCCAGCTCAGCAGTTGGGAGGCTATAGATGGGCTTCTCAAGCTTTGGAGTCACAGTGAAAGTACCTCAAGGTGCACATTTTGCTTTCTCATCCCCTTGATGCCATAAGAGCAGTGTAACACAGCCCAGCCCACAGATGCACTGCCCTGATAGCAGGGTAAAGAATGGAGTAAGCATTGGAGAGCTATTGGCTCCAGCTGGCAGAGAAAAAGTCACTAGCAATGCCAAACGGTGCAGGCCCAAAGAGGAGAAAGCATCTCCAGAAAGTAAAGCTTTTGCATTTGAGGTAGTTCCATTCTCGCAGATAAAAGAACACTTGTTATGCTTGGTTCCCTCCCTCTTTCTGGCCTGCCCCATGTGAGTTTCCCATCAGGCCTGTGTTGCAATTCCCTCCTTCCACACAGAAAATAGCTTAGGAAAGTAGTCAACAGTTGCTGCAGTGGATATTTCATGGTGGGTGGTCTTTATGTGAAAAGCCACCTCTGCTTCAACCCCCCTCAAGGTACTTGTCTTACTCTGCCTCAAGCATTCCTTTTATTTCACTAAGTGCAAAGAGCACGTTATTGGTGTTCATTTGTTCAGTCTCTCATGCATCCCCACACTCTGGATATTGCAAGAGTTCATTAGAGGCCACTAGCACAAGAGAACACAGAAAAAAGAAAAAAAAAAAAAAAACCAAAAAAAAAAAACCTACAGCAACTGCAGAATCACTTTTTATAGACTGCCTCTTCCCACTGCTCCTATGTGCATGGAATTGGTACTCACCACATTTCTCTTGCAGCAGACGTAAGGAGACAAGTCACACCAGCAGCCCAGAATGCTGCCTTTGGGCACTTTCCCTCTCATGCCCCCCACAGCTTGCTTATCTCACTACACAGAGCTATTTCCTACACATTTCTATGGGGGTCACAGGAACCTCAACTCACAAGGCAGAAAGTCATTTTACACAACCTTAGTAAGCTGAAAAAGCTCCCCACTGGCAGACAGTGGCTGCAATTCTGCTCTATTTTTTCACTTTATTTTGGGGGTTTCTTTTCCCCTCATCGTGCTGCAGCGCAAGCAAGGGCTAGATCCAACAGCTTCTGATGGTGCAATAACCACAATACAATGTCTCTGCAAGGATCTAACCTGGCACCCACACACAAGTAACTATATCCCTTTGAATACAGCCTCCAGTGAGGATCAGATAGCACAGCAGAGAACTTTCTCCCCCTCATTTTTCACCATAGTTGAGCATTTTCCTGCACACTCCCAGGGAGCATCATGCAGCAAGGAAACACAGCGCTCAGAGTTGCAGGTATGAGAAGGTAGGCATCCGCTGGTGGAGCAAATAATCATCTTAAGCCCTGCTTTTAAAGGCAGGCTACTCTGTGTCCCCTGCTTCACACACAACTTCTTTTATTAGAGGTACTCAGGACAGGCCATTTACACTGCAATGCTTTAGATTAGGGTACACACCTTCCCACAGAGCCCACTTTCCCAGAGATTAACCAGCATCCTTGAGGGAGTAACAAGCATAGCACCACTAGGAAGTTATTTGACTCAGTACATTTGTGACAGGATGTATATGGCTGCATTGTGCCTCTCTGCTTGGAAAGTAACCACCTAAAATCAGGTTATTCATCACTCAGGTGATTTTAATTTTCCATCCGTCTTCCCTGATGTATTTCCATTTCTTTGTGTGTTTTGCTGTTGCTTGCCTTTTTGTTTGTTTGGGTTTTTTTTGGTTGTTGCTGTTTTGTTTTCCCTCATTTGTTGTCATTCTTCCCTTACATGCAGCAGCCAACTGCTGGACATTCAAAATCCCTCGTGAAGTCACTGAGTAATGTCACCACTTACTGTTTTCCACCTGCAGTCCCATCATCACTAATTACACCTTCCATAAATTAGTTCATTGGTGACATCTAAATGAAGCCATTTACAAATTGCAGCAGTACTGAGCAGCTCAGCTCCCTGATACTGGTAATGACTGCATACAAACTTTATCAGGCAGCACAGGAGGGATGATGTGCTGCATGTGCTGTTCTTACTGACCAGCCATGACAGCACAGATTTAATTTTATCTCGTCCATATAGGATTTGCCTGCGCTGCTCAATGTAGAGAATGTGTGCTTATACTGCCAGTGCTCCAAGCACTTACAAACCAAGGGAAAAGGGGAAAAACATCCTGGAATTGGAGAGCTTCAGTTTCTTGAAAAAGCATTTACCAACAATCACAGAAACTGGGGTTTTACCAGCCTTGCTTTTATACGATGCTCCCCATTGCAACATCAAAATGCCTTGAATGATAAAAGCATCACTCAGGCTAAAAATTATCACCCTGTGATTAGAAAGAACAGCAGGCAGAGAAAAATTATTTGTAGACACCCTGTGAGATTTGCCACAGACCTGGGCATCTTAATCATTGCAGACTTCTTTAAGCAGCCATCAAGATGCAAGAAGAAGTTGAAGTTGCCAAACAAAATGTACCCAAACACATTTCAAAGTACTTCCTTCTATAAGCCACTCAATGAAGTCACTGTATTCTCCAACATTCCTTACATGACAAGTGCAAGAAGGGCACCCATCCTGCACCATTTTAGGGCAAACATTCTCAGGTCACTCAAGCCACCCTACTTCTAAGCAGCAACAGCCAGTGTCAGCTGCACAGCTTGGGGAACAGAACTACCTGGCATCACAAAGACCAGTTAATGTTCAGCAGCCATTTGGGGAAGTTTTGCCCAGAGCCACCTGGTGCTCTGTCTAGACTCTGCTGCAGAACTGCAAACTTCCATTGCTGCTGGTGGGGCACCTGGGCTCAGGGAGTCCTTGCACTCTGGTTGCAGAAGCCTCCAGTACAATATCCCCAGCCAGCAATTCATGAGATGAAACCATGCCTTATACTGCAGGACTAGCAAGCACAAAACAATCCACTGTAGTTTTTCCCCTGAAAGCCACTGTTAATTTAATAAGCATTTGCTGCTTTAAACCCACCCTCCATAGCCCACAAAGCAGAATAATCAGCAGGTAGTTCTTCTGGAAACACCCACACCACAAACTTTCAGTGAAAGTGTGGTATAAAGAACAAGAAAAGAAAATTTTAAAAACTACTAGTTTTGCCATGGAAGCTGTTCCAAGAATTTGAAGTAAGGTGCTTTTTGAAAACAACACTTCCAAGCACATTGATTGCCTCTTGCTTGCAGAAAATCCCAAGTTAGGGCTCCCATTGATTTATGTCACTTTTAAAAGCCTAGTTCTCTTGAGTTATTCCACTATATTTCAAGCCAAGCAATTAATTCTTCTTTTTTTAAAAAAAACTTTCCAGTGCATGAAAACTTTTTGGTGCAGCACACAGCATTATAGAAATGAGTCTCTCAGAAAGATGCTAAGCATTCATGTGCCAACATATTTCACAGATTGAACTACTCTGATATTAGCAGCCTTTGTAGCACATGTGCGCATAATTACAACACGTCTGGAACATTTTGTCACTTCAGTGGTGTTTGGATGTCTAGCACAAAAGACTTGCTGGCAGTCAGTTTGAAAGCACATCCTATTCACCTGTCCCATAAGCACGCTGAGTGTAGAGGTAGCCCAGATAAGAAGGGGTTGTTTGATCACATAGATACGGGAACATCATTCTTTTCCATTCAGTTAAAATCTCATAGAAAGGAAGAATTAAAGGCAGCTGAAATACTGATGCTTGCATGTGCTGGTAGCCTGGAGGAAACCTGCAGCTCTCTGTAATGGTTTGGCTGCCATTCTCCTCATCACCATCTGCAAAAATTTTCCCTACTAAACATCCCAATCTGTATCTTTATTTAAATTCTACAAGGAGCTTTTTACACCTCTTCAATCTGTGCTTAAATCACCAGCAGCAGCACAAAGTAGAAGTACCCTCACCTTGTTCAAAGGCACTCCTGAACTTTTTTTTAGCCACACACATTCTTCCCAAGAGGTCAGGTATGAGGACTTGGCTATAAAAGACAGCAGCATACTTAGTTAGAGTGGCCCAGACTGTACTGGCACAAAGAAAACAATGTTTTTATGATGAGGTTTCAGTCCAGCTATGCCATATGCTGCAGGTTTGCTTGGGATGCTGGAGCATTGTTTTGTGCTCACTTTGGGGTAAAGCCAAAAGCTACAGTAACCCACAGATATTGCCAAAAAAGAGCAGGGGTCTATCCACACAGCCCTCCTGGATAAAGGTGGAACTCAAGGCATAGGGAGGTGTACAGCTCCACCCCTGCCCTACACAGGGACTGTGGGTACAGGAGAAAATAACTCCCCAAAATGTCTGCAGTCTCTTCACATCCACCCCAAGTAAGCAATTCCCCATGTCTCGCATACCATGGGAAGCTCCCATGGCACTGCAGCACAGCTCTAGACTTATTTGCAGAGCCACCCCCAAGTGCCCCACTGAAGGCTGAAGCAAGGGCAAGACAGGCTTCTGTAGCAGCTGCTACTGCCCCATTTCACTTCAAACACAGCAAAATACAGGTTTTCCCACTAACTTACAGTAACAAAGGAGGTTAAATTCCTTTCCTAATTCAGACAGCAGCTGGTAGACACCCACAAGAAGCACATACCTGTTTCACTTCAAAGTGGAACATCCAGGTTATTCCTTTACAGCCAAAGCACCAATCCAACATTCTTTTTTCCCATGTCCTCACAACCTTTTCCCAAGCTCCCACCCTCTGCTGCGAGAACAAGGTCTGCATTTCACAGGTGGAGCTCACTCAACCTACCCCAAGATTTTTGACACTGGTGGAGGTGATTTTATAGCCCTTACCAACATCAAAGCACCTGGGAACCCAAAGCTCACCGAGGCCTAAAACTTCAATCTGGCCCCAAGTTTAAAACCACAAAGCTTATTTTTTTCACTGCCTATGGTATGATTTGAGACAAGCTTCCAAAATCTCAGACCTAGTAACACTTCTTCAGACCATGATTTTCATGTTTCCCAGCAAAATATTTAAAAACCTCTAGCATTATCTCATTGGGAGGACTTATTTACTTAAATAAAATCCCAAAATAGCAAAATACCAAACCAAACCAAACAAACAAAAATAAAAACAACTTCAAATAAATTTAAAAACACTACCCTGGCTGAATATCATCTCTGTTTAAGAATTCTCAAGGATTCTCTAAAATTTGCCTCTTATGTTCATATTTTTAAAGCTTCCCTTTGTAGCTACAGTATCTAGAAACATGTCTCCTGTTTTTTTGCTTATTTTGAGTGCTTCATTCCTCCACAGGGAACCCTGAAGTCGTAGGACTCCAACTGCCTTTCAGAAATCAGCAAGCACCATGACAGTGTGAGAATGAGAACTAACAAGACTGCAGATCTGTCATAGCAATAACAGGTTTTTCCTCTTTGATTGTAATAAAATTCATGAAGTTACACGAGGGATGGACTTTATTGCTGTATTTTAATTTTCTCATTAAAAATAAGCCTGGACATTTGTTGTGTGTAGACATAGGGGCTGGATATGTCTCTGGGACAGGGTTGCTGCTCTTTTCCATCAATGCTGCATGACCAGCAAGACCTACTGAGCACAGGACAGCTCTTTCCACAAGAGAACTTCATCTGCCCTGGTTTTGGCTATTCCCTCAAGCCTCTCTGAGGGTTTTGATGAATTTATCTGGTGAATTTTGATTTTGCAGTTTAAATATCTTCACTCTTGGAGGCCTGTGCTGAAGGCAAACCCATGAACCCCCAGGAACAGAAGAAAATCTGCTCCAAGACCTCAATCCCCAAGTAAAAAAAGCTCTGTCTTTGTTCCAAGCTCTGGCTAACATAACTCTCCACCCAGACACATGACTGTGACGTGTGGCAAACGTTCCCTTTGGCAACTGTATGCAAATATAAAAGGACACAACTAATGCACCCTTCCTTCCAATCACACAAAATACATATATATTTGTTTTCCCCTTTGGATTCAGATTTTCATGCTGAGAGGGGTGACAAAAGGACAGACATGTTTTGAGGTGATAGCCTCCTCTCTGTGAGCAAGAGGAAAGTCTTTTGCAAAGAAGAACAAATTCTGGCAGCTAAACTTTGCTTTCAGTTATGCTGAGGCACTTTTCCTTGCCTTTTTTTCTTGAGCTCTTCAGCCAAGGTGATGTCACCTCTGGGGAAACACATAAACTTTCCCAGGTCAAGACTGTTTTGTCAGTGATGCTAACTGTAAGTGATCTTTCTCTCTTTATCTTGACCCATGAGTCTATTTTTCACTTCATTTTCCCCATCCTTTTGGGGAGGGGAGTGAGTGTCCAGGTGTGTACCTGGCAGCTAATCACTGCCAGCTTGACACACCTTGACACTCCGGCGTCACAATGACAGTGCTGCAGAGAGGATGCAGAAGGAGCTCTCTTTAGGGGGGAAAGAAACCAAAACCAGCAATGACAAAACCACAACAAACCTCTCCACCAAAAAAAAAATAAACCTAGTCTAAGAAAATCTGTGGATTCACCAGTTGTAAGCCTTTCTCAGAGGCATTTATGCTTATGGCTCCCACTGCAGCCTTGCTGGGTCAATTTGTAAGGAGGCCAGCATCCCTTTTCTTTTACATCTGCTTGCTGGGGGTCTGGCATGCAGCCTGGTTTACCACCTTACTCTAAATTCCAGGACTGTGGAATAAAAATCATTTGCTGTTAGTCAACAAAAGCTGTCTTTTCTCTCTATTGATTACTCCTGAATAATCAATTGACATTTGGCAGAGTCTTATTTATAATAATTCAAGTCAGCAGCAACGTAATTTAGAAACTGGCTACTAGGCATGTGTTGGTAATGAATTGAATCCATGGATAATTCAAATTCATAGACTAAAAAATTACATTTAAATAATGTTAAGGTTGTGACAACCTGACAAAATACCACAAATTCAATGTGAAAACTTTTCCTCCCTCCATGGCTGAGGAGAAAGCCTGGAGAAGACTTGAGAAGGGACTGGCATTTGCTGTGTCCCCCATGATCCTGCACCTTTGAGTTCATACCTAATTGACATCAGTTTTGTGACCAGCTGAACTGAATCCCTGGTCCTTCTTCACACACTTCCAGTGGTGTCATTTTATTCCATGGGAGGGAATGGATGTATATTTTACCCAACAGATTGCTTGGCCCACTACTAAGTCAATAGAGTGTGGCATGCAAACTTCCCCTAGTTTTGTGGATTATGGAGCTATTGCATGGAAGCTGGAGAGACCTGAGCCATTCCCTGCTGGGCATTGAGTATCCACTAATACCCATGTCCTCTCACAACCCCAGAAACCACCTTTTTCTCCTTGGTCCAGTCTGTCACAAATTTTACTATGAATAGAACCTAAGTGGTGGATTGCCCTCAAACCTACAAAAGGAGACACTTGAAAATTATAGGTAACTTCAAGCTGAATAAACTAATGGCTCCCTAAAGAGCTGGTTAACCTGCTCATTTTCACAGTGTTGAAAAGCCACAGAAACCTTCCTGGTTTGGCTGGGCATACCTGCAGCCAGCCCAAGAAAGATAGGTATTCCTGGGAAGCACATGCTGAGGTGGGTTTGTGCTTTGTGCAGAGTGTGTTATTGGCACATGAGCTTTTAAAAGTGCACAATCCACAAACATATCTTCTATGAAGTAACTGGGTTTCCCTGAAGAATGTTCTCCCAGTAATCTTCAAAAAGCTATTTCTCCTTAGAGGGTCAGAATCAGACACTTCAGGCTCAATGCAAATCCTCTCCCCACTCCAACACTGGAGTTTCAGACTCACAGCACCATCATCTCCCTGCCTGCCCTATTCAGACTTTATTTATCTATATCAAAGATAAACATGTTAAATGAATTATTAGAAAGCTTATGCATTCAGCTGTAGGTTCATAAAGGCAGTCCTTCATGGTAACCTAATATATATATATATATATATAATATATTATATATATATGTATATATATGTATATATATATGTATATATATGTATATATATATATATATATAATATATTATATATATATATGTATATATATGTATATATATATGTATATATATATGTATATATATATATATATATATATAATGCCAGCAAAAAAACAGAGAAAGCTCTTTGCTGTGTGCTGGATTGCAAACACTATGGGGTTTGCAGGGGAATTTCAATTATGGGAAAATGCACTGTCAAGCCCTTGTTCAAACCCTTAATTACCAGTGCTTAACCACCACATACTATTGAAGGAAACTATAATTCACTTTGAAAAGGACCTGGTTTATACCTATAATTAAATTAATCATAATTAATTCCAGCAGCTACTGCTATAATTATTGAAGGAGAGAAATATTAAAGAAATGCACTGTCAGGGATTGCTTGCACTCTTATGATGAAAAAGTAAGAGCTCTGCTCCATGTTTCCATTCAGTTCTGCATCCAGATACTTAGCAAAAACACCAAACTCTTTATCTTCATTTCATTCTTGTTTCTTAATGTGGCCTTCTCTCCAACCAAAACCACATCTATATCTTGGACATTTACTAGATAACATTTCTAAGATCCGGTATTTCCTGTCTGTCTGGTGAGTTCATCCTTTTCTGGAGCGATTCCCTATCCCTCACTGCCAACTCCAAATGCTGCCAAGGGATGATCTTTCCAGCCTGCTGTTTGAAGCAACATCATTCCCCCTTCAGCACCCTTCAGCTGGAGCCCTAATCCCATGCACAAGAGCCATTCCCCATGCCTGAGGGCCCTTTGCCCTCTGCTGTGGCAGAACCTCTTTCCCTGAATGGGAAATGGCAGCTTTCCCTCCACCTACTGCTGCTTTGCTGCTTCAGCTTCTATTTTCTGTGTATTCTTGCCATTCCCTCTGCAGTCTCTGAGCAACACCAGGAAAGACTAACTGCAAGGAAAACTCAGGCAGAAGGGAACTCTCAGGGAGCAGGGGTGTGTAATCAGTGAAAAAAGGGTGGAGAGAAGTCACACTTTATTCTCTTTCTTTAAGCAAAATGACAGACATACTGAAAGGAAGGGAATTATTCCCCTACAAACTCTGGGTTATAGTGGCAATATGGTGCATTAACAGATTACAGAATTTTTTTGCAGAATACTGTTAAACAGCAGGAGACTTTTCAAGCACCAGTGTCAATATCATGTAATCTTCTGAGTAATAGACTATTAAAAGAATACAGGGTACATCACATTTCTTGACTTGCACTGTTTGCTTATTGGCTTTTATACATGTCTGCTTTCTAATTTCACTGTCAGAATACATTAAGTTGTTTTTATTCCTTCCTTTGACAGGGCTGACTTGTTTTTGTTGTTTTGCTAAAAAGGCAACTCCTTTTAAGTGTATGGGTTCATATTCTTCAACAGCTTTCAAAGAAATCCAAGTCTTTGGGGCTTTTGGTACATCATTGGCCAGCAGAGCTGCCTACATTGTTTCTTCTTCCTCATAGCTGTGTGCATTGCTTCGGCTGCAGTGAAGCCAATATCTTTGTTCTCTCATGATTTCCAAGTGCTCTCTCTGCTGCAAATGGGCTCCCTTTGAAAACACGTCTGAATTTTTAGCAAGGTTACAGAAAGGACATTTGGCACTTTAAAACCATCTTGCAGGATAAACTTGAGCAAACTGTTCTTGTTTGAAGATGTGATTACTCATTAATGTCAAATTAAAGATGTGCTGAGATCCTTCACTTCATCAAGGCCTGAATTGCCTGTTCTGAGCTCTCCTGAGAAGGAGCTCCAATCTGAAGACCCTGCCAGAGCTCTTTCCTGTTTCACTAGTGGGAGGTACAATTGACAGAGAAAACCATAAGCAAAACTCCTCTTGTAATTCAAGGGAGAACTTGTATCAAATGTCCCATTTGTCCCACTGTCACCATCTTCTTGTTTCCATAACCTTCTGCCCCCTTCAACCACTTATTGTGCATATGCTTAAACTAATTTTCAACAGTCTTTGTTGAAAAGACTGGGAGTAGCCCTTGCTTTTTATTCCCCCAAGCTTTTATTCCTATTATTTTTTTCTGCTGCAACAATTCTAAATCAAAAACTAGAACACTCTAATTTCAGAACGAGATGTTTTTCAAATTTGTTACAATTCAGAAATACATTGCTAAAAGTAAATGTTCTCTACAAAACCTCAGAAAGCCTTTCTATCCACAAACACAGTTCTAATCCTATTCAGAAATCTGGAGAATATTGAAATTTCTTTTTCTGTTGCAGTTATTATTACCACATCTTGAACAGACCCTGCAAGTAAGAACCTTGAAGCTGATTATGAATAAAATCCTTTAGGAGGCATATTTGGACATTTCTACTGGTCTCTCCAAAACTTTTTTACGCGTGAACATAGCCCACTCAGACTCAAGACACCCCATAGGTATTTGTACAAACCAATGAATGAACTGCATGGGTGAAGAAAACAAATCTTTCACCATTTATCTGCACTTTTCCCCAAAGGCTTTGGAAGAGAGAGATTCAGGAGGTAATACATCAAGATGAACAGCATCAGTTAGCAAGGTGTGAGGTCCGTGACTTCTCAAGGAGCTATGCACATACAGGTGAGAGATTTCATACTATCTGATGTGGCCACTGCTAGCAGAAATAAGAAATTTCCTTATAATCTTTCCCAACAGCTCAGCAAGAGAGAGTTGATCTTATGCTGCTGCTTTTAAAGACAAACCTTTGAAAGAAAACAGTACAGGCACCGGACAAACTGGCAGAGTGACAATCACCTCTCCTAAAGTGAACATTTATTATCACTGTTGAGCAGATCCACTCTTACCCACTGCTAGGAAGAATGATGGGAGGCATAAAATGATCACACCTACTGTTGACTGCAGAGGTCCAGAGGCAGTTTGCCTGTGGGATGCTGTGTGTGTTTGACACATTTCGTGTTCTGCTTTTAGCCTTGTGTCACACTTTGCAATGACAAGACAGGGCTCTTTCTCCACAGCAGTACCCACAGAGCTTTGCATCTCCAGCAGGGATGGTTTCCCAGATTTCAGCACAGCTGTTCTGCTTCCCACTGGTTGTGTCTTCAGCCTGTCATTACTGGGAATGGTGTCTCATGAGAGATCCTGTGGGGCAAGCACCAAATCCACAAAGGCAGTAGGCTGACTTATTCTACAATGTCACTTTGATCATAAAAGTACTATTAGCCTTCCACCTGGAATTTTTGTACTGTTAGAGTATTCACACATACCCTTAAAAGCTGTAACGAGCTGATGGCAGTGATTAATTATCTACAGGAGTTCTGTAATAGATGAATATATATGATATCTCACTTATCAGGGAAATAACCACTTCTTTAAACTCCATGATCAATCAAGCAAAAAGACACAGGATTTGTTGACAATGCCAGATGCACTTAAGATGAGAGCATCTTTAGCTGGTAAGGAGACAGCTGTTTCCAAGAAATGATTTACTGAAAACATGATGTTTCCAGTTCCATTCTGTCCTTATTCCTGCTTTAAATGCATTCAGTAAGCAGCCTGATTATAATTAGCACATCAAACACTGAAAGAGTAGGATTTTTGCCACAAATGAGAGAATCATTTACTTATTTGACATTTATATAAAGGCTCCAGTGTCCAGTCAAAGCTTTGGGTTGTTTTGATGGCTTCTCTAATTTAGGCATATATACAAGGCATCATACTAGACCTCCAAAGCGACCAAGGCTCTGATTAGGTGGTAGGGCAGTCTGGAGCCTACAAAGAACCTCTGAGTTCAGACTTGCTAAGACACCTGCCAACCAAAGTCACAAAAAAATCAAATTTAAATATTTTCACCCTAAAACTAGACTTGCTGTCCCTTCTGGTTTTGACAGGGGTAGAGTTAAATTTCCTTCAAAGTGTCTGGTATGTGGCTGTGATTTGGACTTGTGCTGAAAACAGAGTAGATAGTATGGAGATGGTTTTGTTATTGCTGAGCAGTGTTTGCACAATGTCAAGGCCTTTTCTACTTCTTGTACAGACACGCTGGCAAGAAGTCTTGGGGTGCATGGGAAACTGGGAGGAGACACAGCCAGGACAGCTGACCCCAACTGACCCAAGGGATATTGCAGAACATAAGGCATCATGCTCAGTAGATGGAAGGGAAGGAAAGTAGAAGGAGGGAAGAAGAAAAAGGGAGAGACATTTGGAGTGATGGTGTTTGTCTTCCCAAGTCACTGTTGTATGTGATGGGGCCCTGCTCTCCTGGGGATGGCTGAACACCTGCCTGCCCATGGGAAGCTGTGAAATAATTCTTTCTTTTGCTTTGCTCATGTGTGTGTGTCTTTTGCTTTTCCTCTTAAACTATTGTTATCTCAACCCACAAGTTTCCTGAGTTTTACTCTCCTGATTCTCCCCCCAGTCCCTCTGGTGGGGGAGTGAACAACCAGCTGCATGGCACCTGTTTGTTGTTTGAGGTTAAACCAAGACACCTTTCAAGATTTGAGTATTTCATTATATTACTTCCTTGAAAACTTGGTGAATAGGGTAATATTTGTTTTCTTCTTTTTATTTAGAAGGTGTTGTTTTCAGTGGTACATTTCAAAAGTAAAAATAGCTTTGAAGTACCTGTTCTGAAATACCTATTTATTTTGTTTTTCCAGGTGTGAACTAAGAGTTGATGGAAAGCAAAGGGTTTGTCTTTTGCCAGCTGAGTGAGCTCGGGGATTGAGGTTTCGTCTGAGTGACTCTTAAAATTTACATTTTATTTTGTTTTGTGTCTGTCCATGATGTATGAAACACCCTGGTCTCATCAGTCCATTCCTCTTCTCTCTGCTTTGTCCACTGATGAAATATAGAGAGATTATTTTAAAGCGGCAAAGTCCCCAAGAAAAAAAGAAGAAAAGGAGAGTCTGCAGTGTGAGGGAGCTGCTATTTGCAAACAGTTTAACTCCTGGCTAATCCAGTGCACCAGGTAAAACAGCCAACGAAGGAAAAGGACTGCTCAGCTATTCTCTGTAGAATGCATTATGCTTTGGGTGCTCCCAATCCTTACAGAGCCTGAAAACAGCAACAACCTGTGTGGTAACCTCAGTGTCATCTCCTTTTATCTTGTGGCAGGGTGGCAGGACACCCTGCTCAGAGTGGCACTGGAGGCTTAACTCCTGCCTTTCTTTGTGACCTTGAAAAGGTTATCTACACCTTCAGCCAATACAGCTCTGAGGTGGAAATTTTTAATTGTACTCGGGGGACTTAATTTTCAGGTGCTCTGAGAGAGATTTGGATACCAAACTGCCATAGCACATACGAAAAAACAGCTCAGATCCATAAGTAGCCCTGTTAAACAGATTCCCATCAGATGGAAAATGGGGTACCTGCCCAAGGAGCTATTTTTTCTGAGTTAGTTATTTTGTCTGAGAGTTCATTGTTATATAGAGGTGTGCTACAGGCTGGCTCAAGCTACCCAGATGCTTCACCATCACCAGAGTCCCTTATTCTCTGTTTGCCCTTCCCTTGCCATGTACTCACCCACTCTTGTTCTGTAATCTCCACCCAGACAGGATGTTTGCTAGACCCTCCTCAAGTAAAACTAAGCATGGAAAATACAGCTACTTTGATGGGGGACCAGTGAGATGAACTGGGTCAGTGTCATGTCTGATGGATGCAAAGTCAGGTAAAGAAGTGAATGGATAGGAACTGGGATAGGGAGATCTTCCTGTTGGGAAAACCATCATGACACCAACTTAGTCACCTCACAGAAGGTTGTCCCTGGTCTGAAAACCTCTTTGATGGGCTTTCTTCTCAAATTTGTTCATGCTGCGCATAACTCAAAGGACCTTGTGGTAAGTCACTCTCAGCTGGGGCCTTCACCTGCACAGTCATACAAACAGACTCACCTGTAGATAGGAGGAACAGCTCATGGCAGAACTAAGGAAGGGGCCAAAATGGATGTGTGTGTTTTGAAACCTCATTAATCCAGGGCATTTTATGACAGTGTAATTAGCACTAGAGGCTAGGAGGAGTGGCAAAATACATTTATCTCAACAAAGGTGGATAAAACCTCTAATACTCACCTGAATTATGGTTTTCAAAACCCTCTCTAAAGAGACAGATGTTATGCCAGGCCTCGCAATTATAGATTTCATTCTTCTTGAAAATAACAAATAGCTAATTAGTTATGGGCACCTCTTGCATAACAAACAATTTTATTGCAGGGAGAAGTTTTGATAACAAACAATTTCTTTGCTCTGAGGCTAACCCTTTGCCCCTCTGGGTGCATTTCCAAATGCACAGTGATCACAAATCACAGCCGTGGCAGGGGTAAAGTCAGTGCAAAGCTGTCATTTGTTGAGAATATATTGTATACGAGAACCAGGGAGCACCTGCAGAAACTGATGCAGAATATGATTAAAACAGTAAACAAAAGCAGGTCCCTAAAGGGATTAGACAAATTCACAGACAACATGCGAATGGTGCACTCTCTGAGAATCATAGAAGAATGAGGTCTTTCCAATATGCAGGGATACCACCTTAAGTATGTCTCTTGAAGGATCTCTATTCTACTCCCCCATAAACACACACATGCACAAAGTCATGGCTACCAGCAGCTAATGACAGATTTGTTAATTAACAGCATGAGGCAAAGCCAAGGTTGATGTTCTAATAAACAGGTCATTAACTTTGGTAATGACCAATTTGGGAAGATGATTGCTCTTACAAACTGTATTCCATGGCTTATGAAATGCAGCAGTGCAGGTCTGAAATACATCTGGCAGTCAAGACGTTTAACAGAGCAGTTGGTCTGAAGCACTAGCCATTCCCTGGGAAGCTATCATCTCCATTTTTCACCAGACACATCATGTCACCAGGAATCAGACAAGATGTATTTCAAGCTACAGCAATTAAAATCCATACAGATGTAAAAATGAAATAAAAACTAGCTTTGAGACAACTGGCCATCTCTGCCAAGGTTGCTTGGAAAAGGTATTTGGTGTTTGTGACTGCTTTTGTCCTGACTGGCTTTTTGAGACTGCTCTGCTGCAATTTAATTCAGACTTTTCACTCTATTTTTCTATGAGGCTAAAGGATCCGCCTGTCTAAGGGACTCGGCTACTCCAAGGAGAGAAGTCTTCATCTGCAACCTGTCACTGTCAGGGATTTGTTTCCTCCCTGCAGAGGAAGGCAGTGTAGTAATGTATGTAAGGACTGGGATGAATATTCAAGTTACCTGCAACAGCCGCAGGGGAATGGGTTTGAAACATTAACCTGATTTCCCATGACACTAAAGAAAGGAAAGCACCTGCAGCTTCACCACACTGCAAAGCAAGCCCCAAAAGAGACCTATTTAGAATGTCTCAAGATAAGTGAACTACAGTGAACTACTTCTGTTTTGAAACAGAAGTAGGCTGAGATCATGTTGCAAAAAAATCCTCTGTTCACAGGACCTGTGCCATTTTTTGGTGTTATTAGAATGAGGATCAGAAGCAAAGGAAGCTGACAGTAATGTGTGTCATGAGCCAGAGGACCCATTAGTAGCACTTTGGGGCCTTTTGGGGGATAATTAAAGATCCTAAAGAACAGTCACTTAATATCACAGCACTTAGTATTTACTAGAGAGTTAGTAACCAGACACCAGAGGGAAGAAATTACTCTTTCTATAGTTTACCATCAAATGATTAGCAAAAATAACTTCAAAATTTTGGGTGATGAAGTTTGGTGAATAGGCATGGCAGCATGAGTTAGACCCTTGCAAACAGGAATAGGATGGAAATGGATGGTGTTAGGGGAGCAAAGTTCACAGAGCATGCTTACTTCAGAAAAGACAAAGCACTTGAAAACCTTTTAGGGAATTAGTCCTGACAGGGTCTGAAATTAGCCTGTGGATCTAGGGTCTAGACTTGTGACACAGAGATAAGCAGTATACACACGTGGCCTTAAAAATTCTGCAACTGGTAGTGCTGTCTATAGTAATGCTGTTAAAACATGACATTTAAAAGGCTAAAGAAAAGCAAATTTTTCCAAAAGAGATAAAACTGAGCTAAGAGGAAATCTGCCTGTGATACACAGAACTGGCATTTGCTTGTGGCGTGTGCTTTAGACTGAAAGTGAAACCACTGTGCTTTACCAGTGAGAATATAGGTTGTGTATTTTTTTTTGTCATAATGCCCTCTTGCACTTCAGTCTGGCTATGCAGTGCCTTTAAGGTGAAATCTATTTTGGAAGAGGTTATATAAGTAAAATTTGGCAGGACAGGAACAACCCCACCATCAAGCAGGGATCACTCAGTCTCCCTGATGGACAGCCATGTAATCATGAGCAATCCCAAGAGCTGTGCCACAGTTCCTCCAGCTCTTGCAGCCTTGCACTGTAATTTGAGTGTACAAGGACTGTTTCCTGCTGAATATTCCTATGGAATGAAAAGACAAAAATAATCACTGATTCAGTCTTCTCACAGAAGCTCAGCATCATGAAAAGCAATACTATACTGTAGGCAGCTATATGGATTTGGACTGGAGGACCAAAAGTACCCACAAAGATTATTAGGATTGCTCTCATACCTGAAAAGAAGGACCCCAAAATGCTATATCATTTTAATCAATAAAATTTAAAATATGGACTTCTGATTTTCAGGGAAATCCAACTGATATTGCATCAAAATTTTTTTAAAAATATTTTGTTTCTTGAAGTACTTTAAATGAGCTTTAAATGGTATTTTCTCTTTCTGTAAATATAACATCACTCTAGAAGCAAAAAAATATTGATAAATTGACATGCATAAAAATGACAACAGAAGTGTTTTTGTAAACAGACCCCTTCAGTAATTTGTGATACAAAAGAATGTGGGAACCGACACAGATGAAGACTAAAGGGACAGAGGCTGACAATATCCATCCATCGATACAGCACTGAAAAGTCATTTTGAGTGCAGATGGGAATTTAGCAACAGAAGACAAATGATCCCATAAGGCAGACAAGAGTGTTACTGAAAATAAAAGTTAGAGATGACAAAGCACCTGCTATCACCTGATGTAGCAATCAGAGCCAACACATTCCAATTGTCCATCCTAAAAAATGGGCTTTATCACTAAAGAAGGTCTCAATTCATTATTTCTTCATTGATGTTATGTCAGATATGTAGGTCACATCATCAGCCTGCTATCTAAGAGTGAGAAAAAACTAGAGAACTCGGTTAAGGACACGGAATGAATAAAATTTACAGGGGTGAGGGAATTATTTTTTAAAGTCACAATCAAGTAGAAATGAAATTCAGCAAGAAGAAAAACTGAGGAAACACTCCCTCTTTTCATTGTTACATTTCTGACTATATACATTGTCCTAATATTTCAAAGTGACTGGCATGTTTAGGTCTTTTCATCTTAGTGGGCTGAACTTGAGAGACTAATATATAGGCCAAGCCTTTCTACAGCGCCCCAAACTGAGGCTGAGATAGCTGAAGCTGGATATATTCAGAATAAAATAAGAGATGCAGCATTTAAGAGAGAAGTGGCTCTCCCTTGGAGAACACCTGCTGAAGGAGATCGTAGCTTCAACTGCTTTTGAGTGGATGGTGGGGGTTTTTGACATACAGACCTTTCCATTCTTACAGCCTTTGATTTTGCTCCACAGGAATCCTTTCTTGTCATTGAACCAGGGAAAGACTAACTGTAGAAGTTTAGCATTATCAAGGCCAGACCAGGGCCAGAATTTTCTTACTTCGTAAAAGGCAATGCTGAATGGAATAAGATGAATAGTCCAGTATCTTGTACACCCCACAAAGCTCTGAGCAGTGGCTTATCTCTGTCCATATGGAAATTTATATCGATTTCACTGGGAAGAGATTTAAGACAACACCATTCCCCAGCTCTCATGACTCACACAATACTTGCTGTCTTTCTTAAAACACTGGCTCCTGCACTCATGTGATCACAGAGGAATCTCAAATGCAATCAACACTATGGGCTATGCAGAAAAGCTTGAAAAATCAGTGCACTCAAAGGGAAGGGAAGTCAGCAGAAGGAGAAACACACATGATTTAAGGAGCTTTTAACCCTCAGATATCCTCTCTCCTTGTAATCACCATTCCTACAAGTTACATAAAATAGTGTAGGTCAGTTTGGCTAGTCAGGGAAGGGAGACAGGTGAACAGAGGGACATTTGCATTGGTACCCAGCACCTGGAGTCCATCTGCAATACAAAGAAACCTGCAGCCAAATGAAACAGCAGGGAAAAAGGAGCAGGATTTACACTGCTTTATTTGGAGGAGTAACAAAAAGTGTACTCTAGTTTCCACCCAGACTTGAAAAAGGTACATTTGGCTCAGAAATTGAGTCGAGGCTCCCACTGGTAAGCTGTGCAATTCACTCAAAGATATTCTTAGCAAAGATAACAGGGAAGGAGCCAACACTATTAAACACAAGCAGGGAGTGCAGACAACAAACAAGAACACGCCACAAGGTTGCATCCGTTCTTCGGAAACAGGATACTAGGAGAGTGATTTGCAGCTCTGACAGATGCACAATACAGCATTTGGCACTGCGATTGTATCTGTGGTCATTGGAAGAAACAATTTGATTGCATCTGGGGGAATTGGGATTTTTAAAAAGGGAATTAATCTTCAAAGGATTCAATGACCTTTGCTAACTTCTGAAAAAGAAAAGAACTCATACGGATTTTTATATTCAATGTGCGTTAGTTGCTCATTCTCTCTGAGGTGATTTGCTTTAATTTTTTTTTCAGTTTTATTTGCATAAAACACAGTCTGCATGAAAAGACAAGCCAGCAAGCTTTGTATATGTTCATACAATAAAGGATTTTTCTGTAATGTTTTTGGTAGATGTGATGGTGTTTTTTTCACCATTCGCAGTCTCCCATCATCTTTGTTCCAGAGAAACAATTTATTTTCAAACATAGCTGCACAGAGTCCTCTCGGACACGACCTGTTTCCCAGCCTTCCACTGCTGTTAAAGCCAAATCACATTTATATTTAACAGCTTAATTTTCCAAATTGGTTTTATCGGTGACCCTGTTGGCCCGTGAAGGCAGCGCCGGGGGGAGCTGCGACCTGAGCTGTGTGCCCGGCTGCAACGCTGACCTGCTGGCTGACACAACAGGGCATCCCTCTGCCTCTTTCTCCTCTAAGCTTCTGCCGATTTAAGATGGTAATTCCCTCAGAACAGAAACTACCTTTTGCTGAAGGGCACACAATGGAACTGTTTTGTGCCCAACAGAGAGACAAGATGGCCAACAGTGGAGGGAGCTTAAGGCAAATCCACAGGAGAAAGGCACAAGCTACCTGCAAAGGACAGGCTACAACAAGCACCTTGTCTCTTCCACGGCTGGCATGACTCTCTTATCCTGACTACTCTCGCAGTTTTTCTCATACAAGGAATCATAGCTCATTTTCTGCTCCTTGTCTGTCTGATATCCAGGTTATTTTGCCTTATTAGCCTAAGTCACCAACTGCACTTTCTTTCCATTCCTGTAGCTTCCCATGCTGGCCTAGCTCCAGATATGTTAAGAATGTCTCAGGCTTGTGAATAGTTTTCTGGGGTTTTTTTATTTTTTATTTAAGCCAGAGAAGAATAAAAAGTTGTGAGAGGAAAAAAAGAATAAATTGAAATTGTGAAAAGGGGCATCTTTAAAACCTTATACCATGACAAACAGGTTGACATCTTTTCTCTCATAACAGTGAAGAAAGTTCACATCTTCCTTGAAGAGGTTCAGGATTAAAATACAAATAACTTTTGAGATGGAGTTCAAAACAGTAGGGCAAGTGCTCCTTCATGAAGCAGCAATGGCAGTAGAGCAGTATCTGTGGTCCTGTGTATAGATATGGAGAGATGGACCCATTGATGAACCAGTCAGTGGCACACAGAAACCACTCCTGTGACACCAATAAGCATGTGCCCATGCTCAAAAGAGATACATCCAACACAGCAATTTAGAGCAGTGCTAATGAGGTCTCAATTTCCAGGTTATGCTTGGATGTCAGTCTTGAATTGACAAAAGCACTGCCATGGAAAGGAAATATTTTAATTTCATGTGTGCCAGAATCCTGTCAGTTTTCAGACATCTCTATTTCTCCTCTCACAAACCCTCTTAAAATTTGTCCTCTGGGAATATTGCTCAACTGCATAGTGCCAACCAGGAACTGGGAAGAACAAACTGACTAAAAAACATGCAGACCTTTAAAGGCAGGAGAAAATTATTCTTGCTTGAAAGGAGATTGTGGCACTAAAAAAAATAATGTGGCTTATCTGTGCAGAAGAAGTCAGTCTGCCAATCTTTTCTCACCCTGATCAGCGGCTAATTGCAGAAATGCTGACGATCTCTGTGGCAGTGAGCACTCAAAGATCAATAGTTGCCTCAGTCTGTCAAGCCAGTTATTCCATTGCAGACTGTGGAATTACTCCTGCCCTTATTCTTCTTTTCAGCTGTAGTTTCAGAGCTACTAGCACCCCTTTGGGGTGAGACAGGAGCAAAGGCTTCTGGCAGCAGGATGAGAATAAAATGTGCATAAGAACAAAGGCCAGAGGCAAATTATAGGGACTTTGCCTGTACACATGCACAGGAAAACATGACCCTACTATATTGTGTTCTCATCAAGACAGCTCTAAGCCCTAAACATCTGGGATATACAGGGCATAGGGAAGGACAGATAGGGGACACAGGGAGAGAGGCATTCAGGGAGTGTTTGAGAGAAGTCAGGATGGACAGACATGCCAGATGAGCTGGTGGGATGGCTACAGTAGGACAGACTGCAACAGCAAGAATATGCCACGTGATATATGACATATGACATGTAACATGTGATAGGGCTGTTGGAAGGAGAGATCTGTGAGCTAGGACTGCTTTTGTGGTTTTTACATTAAAGGGGGTTGGGCAAAACTAGAAGGGTTCACTTTGCTTTGAACTAAATAACCTGTCCAATATAATATACAATTAGAAAGAGTGCTAAAGTTGCAAATGCAGCTGGAATTTTTAATGCAAATAAGTATAACAAAAAGCAATTCTTTTTGGTGATTCCCCCCCTCCCCGAAACAGAAACAAAAAGCAAAGGAAATGAATACAGAAAACTTCTGTCTTGTTTAAAAGAAAAATGGGCATTTTGACATGTCTTTTTTCAAAGGCATTCAAAAAAATTTTTCTTCACTACAGAAGCATTCCAAAGCTGACCTGCTTGTCCTTCAGACTGTCCGATCTGCCACTTTAATAGCTTTCTAATATATTTTCTACATAATCAATATTTACATTTCAGTAGTAACTAGCAGCTTCAACAGACACCACAGGCCCCATAGTGTTAAAGTGAAAGGGAGCTGTTCCTCTCTAGTCAGATAAGAAAGACAGATTGAGGAAAGGGAAACAGGTAATAGAAATTATTTACACAAGGTGATTCATCAGATCAGACACAAACTTGGGATTAAAGCTGAAGTCCCTAGCTCTGATGGGGAGCTTTCAGGACTCTAAAACAGCTATCCAAGACCAAAGTTTCTCCCAAGGTCAAAGTTTCCTCCATGTCCACTGAGTTCTTGTTTATTTCTGAGTCCAGCCTTAAATTCTTAATTCAGAATGGAAAGGTGGGTACAGTTCATGTTTAAGTCACTATGCAGTTTTAGGAAGGTCACTAAATTTATCCCAGTCTTTGCCCTCAGAGTTAGAAGTTACACACACACACACACACACACAAAAATACAGGAATGTTGGGAGCCCTTAATCCACTGTTGACCTCCATGAGTGGGAAACACATGACACTGGTGAACTGATATGGGCAGAATTGCAATGAACTTCAGACATTCACAGTACCAACAGCTGCAGATGGACTAAGGTCCATCTTCTTTCATGGTCAAGAAAACAAAACCAGCTACTTTTAGGATCTAACTCATCTGAAATATTAAGGCAACTAACTTGAGGTGAGATCATCTGAGAATAAACAGCAGGATTGATTAGAAAAGCATTTGCTCGACTGATGTGTGGGTGTGTACATGGGTATGTGGCTTCACCTCAAAAACTACTTTTTTTGATGGATTGCTTTATGTGGATAATGCACAGCAATCTACAAGGCATCTTTAGGCCTCTGGTGGTCTTTGCCCTTGATGGGGTCATGTAAAGAGGTGCTGAGCTTTCCACCTCTGTTCCATGTTGGCTATATATAGCCATTGAAACCCTCTTTGGGTGCGGGAAAGCCAAAGAAAAGCACTTGTGCACTTTAGCGAGGTGGGAGATGGTTGAGGTCCAAGCCCAGTTGATCAATAGATTGAGCAAAGCCTGGATACTTGATGGAAACACTGAACCAACATTACTTCTGTCAAGATAAGTTATTAGTTGGTTCAATGGCAACAAAAACTTTAGGACATCATGAATCGATACCTTGGTAATTGTTACATTAATTACTGTCTGTCATCATCTTCTAAAGTCCTTTCTGGAGTTCATATTTTATGAAAGTTATCTATCTGCCTTGCTGGAAGCCTGTAGGCAATATTCTCCATTATTAAAGTCACAAATGAGGGAGCAACCCTCCCTTTGAATAAAAGCACTCTTATAGTTTCCAAGAGAACTTTGTTTTCCATGGGATTTTTTTTTTAAAGTTTCACAATGTGGTGACCTAAAAGATGGGGTGGGAGATAAACTATCAGGGTTTGATATCTATAGGTGAAGAAAAAAAGAGCCACTGTGCATTTGTGAATAAAGGGCAAAGACTCCCAGGAAATATATATTACAGAAAGGTCAGAGGGCAGGTTGAACTCTGGCCCAGAGGACCCTCTTCACTGCAACACCCCACCATAGCATTGAAAGGGAAGTGCAGACCAGCACTCAATATCATTATGTCCTAGTCAAGGTCAGATTACTATGAGGGTTTTGATTAATGCATAAAACGCAATCAAATTAGCTGAGTCGGCACCCGGCTCTGATGTTCGTTAAAGAAGCTGCCATGCTCATTAGATGGAAGCAAGCCACCTAAAAGGTCAAAGAATTCTGAAAGCCCTCCTAAGACTCAGGGAGCAAAGCAGGGTGAACCTGGCATGACAAAGAAAGAGACAGATGCCTCAGCACTTGAGCACTTCTGCTGGACTCTGTCGCCACAGTCTTCAATATGCAGCACTCGTCAGTGGCATTTATCTCACTGCCAGCCCTTAAAAAGGGATTCTGTCCTCACCAGGTGGAGACCTCAGCATCACTAATTTGCTCAAGAATACTTAGGCTATGACTGAACTCAGAGCTAAACCCAGCTAACAAAATATAATTTGAGAAAATATAATTTGAAATGCTTGCAAAAGTAAAAAATCCTCATATTCTTGTTGTCCTCCACTTTCAAAGTAAAAACAAGCAGGTTATCAGCAGAGCCCCTTTGTTTTAACTTGACTACACATTACACTTAGGCACAGCTGTAATTATGGACAGAGCAGATTAAGAAATTAGTCAAAACTGCTGTAAGTACTAAACTCACACAGAAAGGTGGGAAATCATATTTTGCACGATTTTCATTAAGCGTTGATCAGCAGACACCAGGCTTGGAATAATAAACTGTAAGGAACAAATGGATATGGTAAGGTTTTTACTTGAACAAAGGCAAGAAAATTGCTAAATTAATGCTGACCTTTGTAAAATAATAAAGCCACAAAACCATAGAACAAAGACTATAGCAATAATGTTTAATGACCACTGAGAACACTTTGCCCTGTTGTATTCAAGAGTAAGATATATTATGACAGTAAGGATGAAGGGATTTTCCAGCCAGGCTCTCCATATGGACCTCTGTTACCTGTGTCTGAAAATGCTGGAAAATGTTGGGGTTTTAGCAAGCATCTGCCCTATTCTGATGCTAATGTCACCACTTTTGAGTATTTTGGTCAAAAGGGGCCAGACACTCCAATGTCTTCTTAAATGTTTAAACATCATGTGAAAAAAAAAATTTGATGTAAATCCTAAAAAAAAAAGGGAATAACCTAGGCAATGGGGAGACAGATGTGCAGGAATTCCTTACTTAAATCATATTTATCTGGTCTATCTGGTGACAGTTTATTATGTGAAAATTAAGTTATGCCAGTTCTGAGTTTATAGAGCCAAATGATACTGTTTGAGGGACACAAGAAGTCATTTTGAAGCAGTATATTGAAACACACCAATCTAAAAGACTAGAGCCAGTATACTCTGAAGTCACCTGTATTTCAAAACTAAGTTTTACGATGCCATTGAAATGCTTCCCTTTTCCTTTCATCTTACTCTCAATCCCCAGTGGAATACAATATGCACTCACATAAACTTCTCCAGCCATGATATGAAGTTGGGTTAAAACATTCCCACAAGCTCACTGCAGAAGCAGGAAAATGCTGCAGTCTGCAGGCTTAAACCCTAGAAGAAATTTGGCTGTGGCAAAATTAACACAAAGCTGAAACTTTCTCTGTCCTTAATAAAATCACTGAGCCCAAACTTTTCTCACTTTATCTATTTTAACAAAACATTAAAGAAAGAAATGTAGGTTATTAAATAAGAAACTGTCCCTGCTCATATTTCAGTTTGCAGTGGCTAAGGAGGATGGGTTTAATATTACAGCTTCCAGTTCTTCATACACATTTCTATTGCACCTCCACATGAACATTGCAGGGGGAGGGGGACCATGGGCCTCATTTTGCTATTAAAATGCTAATAATCTGGAAGTCTTTTTCTGATTCATCCAGTCCTCCCAAGATTGCTTTGCTTAAATTGGAAACATAGCCAAATAATGTCACCAGCTGAGCCATTCACAAAAAAAAATAGCTCTGTGGCTCTAGAAGCCTGTCGCTTTACACAGTGACAAGTCACATATCCCTTTTTCCAAAGCAGCCTTGTGTGCATGAATGTGCGTGACTGCAGGCATATATATATTTCATATAAATATATACATATGTATATATATTTCAGAAAAGAGACAGTATCACGAAGAATAAGATTATAGTTTTGTGGGCAAAAATCAGAGTTCTTCCTACCCTTTGTTCACCATAGCAACTCTCTCTCTCTCTCTCTCTTACACACACACATGGGCAGACCAAGAAGAAAAAGAAAAGCTCCCACACAATTTTCAAGCAAGCCTTCTCCAATAACAAAAGCAAAGCTTTTATCTTTTAGATGGGATAAAATGCCATTCTAGCAGTTATTGCATAGACATGCATGAACTTGTCAAAGCAAGTACACATTTTCATTCCCCTGCCTAGAAATTTAGCACAGCCTGATAGGAAATGCCTGGCTACCTTCAACACTAACATTTCTGTGTCTTATAATAGTTGTCCTGCTAACAGCTTCCTGCTTCCTAACTTCCTAGGACAGTGACAGCCTCCTACTTACTTAGCACAGCACTACATGTGTATTCATAGGTATACAGAGAGACGTGTTACTTACCAATTCATGCTACAGTTTTCCAGCAACACTAAAACTGAGGCAGAGGGTAACAGGAAAGGTTATTATGTTTTACTAACCATGACACGTGTTTTGGCAGTACTTAAAGAGCCCACATGGTAGCATCAGGATCACACTTTGCAAGATGCTGTACAAACACATATAGGACATACGTATACATTTCCAGTCCTTCTTGAAGACCCCAGTGCCCGAGGATATGAGCAATTCCTGCCAAGGTCACATGAAAAACATCCGCTGGCATCATCAAGCCCAAATTAAGCAAAAAATGTCTGCGGTTTACAAACAGGTCACAGCAACACAGGGAGGTTAAAGGACCTGCTCCTGGACATGCAAAAAGTTGCTTTCAGAGAAGCTTGAACATAAATCTCCAAAGTCCCCCTTGACGTCTTATATGCGACCTATTTGCCCTCAGACAGGAGCACACATTGCTCTGTCTGCTACTTTTCTTTGTGTCTCTTTTTTCCTTTTTCTAGAGAGAGCACCTCCATTCTCTGAAATTTGCTACTAGTATTATGTAAAAAAATAATGTAACATTCACCCTCAATCAAAGCTTGATGTCAGAGACATTCTTTCGCAAAGCTACACCTGTAATATTTTGAGTACCTGAAGGCAGCTATAGCTAGGCTATGAGTGAAGTTATAACACAACTTCTTCTGTAGAAGGGATCTGACTTGCCATAGTTTTCCCCCAGCTTTAAACTGAAGCTCCACTGACTTTTGGATAACTGAGTGTGCCAGTCATCAAATAAAGTCATTAAGAAAAGTCACATCTAAATGGCCTTCTGGGACAAAAAAAAAAATATGGGTGTAATTTGCTTTCCCCCTTGTGTCACCTCCTTCCAGCCTATTTTCAGTGTGTGCACCTGGTGGCCCAAGGAGACTTCAACAGTGAGGATGGAGAGAAAGCGAGGTGACACTGAGCACATCTCATCATTTTAAAAAAACCAGCTTTTTCTACAACCAGGGAGGTTGAGGTTGTGGGAGAGACGTAGATCCCTACTTAATGAGCCTCTTGTCACCACAAGGAGAGCACTGACAGCTCACTGCTGTGCAGCAGGTTACAAGGGGGCTTTGTAGAGGCAGTACTGCTAAAGTACTTCCCTATTTTATCTCACCTACTGTGGGCATCTTTGAGCTGCTGATCTACCTGTTATTTCTCCCTCACACATTAAGTGTGCCAGCTTGCCAAGCAAGGCAAGTCGCTCTTACAGACTGGAGAATATTGCATTCCTGCTGCTGTCCTAGCACTCAGTAGAGCCTGCATTTGCAGAGGAATGATTGATGACAATAGAAACACATTTTCTTTGGGTTTCAAGGTCACGAGACAAGTCTAGCTGGCATGCAAATAGCATTTCTATTTTGATGCACACACAGTGATGGCCTCTGCAGCTGCAGCTCTGTGACCATAAGTTCCTAAACTGTGCATGCAGTGGGATCTCAAGCACATCTATCCAAATTGCATTTCCACACTGGGCTGCAGATAGACCCTTATAGAGGGAATCAGCTGATGTTCCTCTCCACTAGCTGCACGCTGAATTTTTAGTTTTCTCTCCTAAAAGAGTGCTTAGAATTTTTATTCCCACACTCCCCCTCATCTTTGATTCAACATTAAATTGCCATGGACGTTACCTCTTGCACTTTTTGAAAATGCATCTCTGCTCAGTTAGAAGGCTGAAGGGGACTGGTAAAAAAGAGACATTGTCACCACACCAGGAAAAGCGCTGCTGTACTCAATACCCTCATACGTGTCACTTGTTTGCATGTTGTCATTCATGCTCTTGCTTGTACAGCACAGTGATTGAGTATTTCCTCTAAGTAAATGTGTGCATACCCTCTTTACTGAGCCGTACACAGATGCACAAGGTCTCCTTGAAGACGAAAATTCATTTTCCTGTCTTTTTAGCAGAGTGGCTGAATTCAGTGTCATTAGCTGATCCACATTGAAACTTCCTTTCAGAGCCATTCATTGAGGCAAATGTCCAGGAAGGTGAAACTAATGTTACTCATTCCCATCTAGGCTGAACCAGTTCATTTACTCAAGTCAGACATATTAAGAGCAGTAGTCTACTCCATAGCCAAGATTTTCAGAAAGAGGTGGCCAAGGGGCACTCAGCAAAATCAGCATTGATTTTCAGCTTGGAACACATCCAGATCTCATGAGGCCAGAATAAAATAAATACAGGAATCAGGCCTAAAAATTGTTAAAGGGAATAGTAATGTTAAAGGGAATACAGGTCAGTCAAAATTAGTTTGGGCAGGTGAGAGGAAATGGGTTAGTAAGGAATAAAAGGCTGAAATAATTAACCTCACTTAACATGGGTTTTTGAGGGCAAAAGACCCTGTCAAGTCAATGTAATACTAATTTTGGAAAAGTCCTAAGGTTGCTGCCACAAAGATTGCATCCTGCTCTGACTTCTGTGCTTGGGACCATGAAGAACTTCAATCATTAATGTTTGGAACCAGATGAACAGATTGAATGGATTTAAAAGTAACTGATTGACAAGTCATGATTTTTGGGGAAAATCTCCAGCAGACAGGAAGATGCTGCTCATGGATATGCATACTCACTTGCAATTTTTAGATACCCAGAAGACAGGAGCAAAGTTTCAATGAGAAACTTCCTCCTGCTTTTGTCTCCAGCCAGGCTGGAGTGTCATCTTGTGCAACTAAACCTGTCAGCCTGAAACATCCAGCTTGCTTTCTCTGCCAAAGAGGTTACAGTAAACTTGAAAACAACTGGAACATCTCCAGACTACTGCTGTCCCAGCAGACCTCCCTCTGCTATTAATTTCTGACTATTCTTAATAATTTATCTCTCTGTCTTGGGTTTGATTAATACTAATTGACTATCAAAAATGCAGCCAAGTGCCCAGTGCTCTCTATGTCGTCCTTAACGGAAACAGGATGTATAAAAAAAATTTATTTCAATGTGCTCCAGCCATGCCTCCACCTAAAACATCTATCTCTTACAGTCCCTTCTCCATGGGGTGGGCAGGGTCACTGTAGTCAGGATGCCAGGACCAGAGCATGGCAGATACTGGCAGCCATGCATACCTGCAAACTGAATTCATAGTGAGATGCAACGTTTGTGTGCCTTGTTCTCGAGCCTCACATTGCTCAGCACCCTCAGTGCTCCCACAGTGACTTGGCCTTTGCCACTGCTTAGTTATTTTCCACAGCTGCCATCAATAAACAGTGATGTAAGGTCTCTAAAGTGCCCTGAAGGTTCTGCTTTTGGTCAAATTCAACTGGGCTCAGTTGAAATTGCCATATCTATGAAAAAGGCTATTTTTTTTGCTGCAAACAGCTGGAACAAGTACAATTGAATTTATATAAGGAGTGGGTTTGTTTCTGAGCTGATGACTCATGTTCTTGTCTATTTCTGATTAAATATTATCCTTGTAAATGGCATACACATTTTTTTCGTATTTAATTGTCATGGCTGAAGGGATTTAATCTATGCACCAATTCAATAAAACATTATCATCGGCCAGCCACACGAAATGCAATCAGAGTGCCATTGCACGCATGGCTATGAGACATAGATGTGTACTCTTGCTTTCAGGGGAAGGCATTGAAGATGGGAGTTGTTTCACTCAAAGAGAAAAAAAGCAACCAAAAAAAAAAAAAAAAATCAAACTGACGCTGCATTCACAGAGCCAGATGCCTTAAACACAAACAAAAGTCACAAGCAGTGAAGGAGCGATCCCAGTACACTGTGATATTTAATTGATGCAATTTTGATGTTCAAAAAATCAGCGGGCAATTCCCACATATACGTGTTCACCAACAGGAGGAAAAGCAGCTGGGGTGCTAATGGCATTATCCCAATCCTTCTGAAGGCAATGAAAGTTATTTTCAGGCCCATCTCTGGGAATTGCCTCATGTCAAAAAACAAAGGTTTGGAGGTGCTCAGGGCTGGATTTTTTGGCTGTTTAATTCACACCAGTTAGACCAGGTATCCAAAATAGCTCAGCTCCTGCTAATGTGATTCTGACAGATTTTTTTCAAGTGCCTCTCTATTGGTATGCAACATGCTAAGAGGTGCTGAAGATTTGGCAGTGGTTTGTTGTTGAAGCCCATTAGGTTTAGAAGTTATGCCATTACTGATTCCTTGCAAGAAGGGCATTTTCTTCAGTTATGGCATCTGTTCAAGTCCCTGAGCAGGTTTTGAGCTGACCAGGTGCTTGTACTGAGGAATCCCACTGCCCAGCTGACTGCCTGGGGGCACATCAGCATATCTGCAACATGGGTTATAAATAAGTTGCCCACAGCCCATAGAAAAACCTCCCACCACTCATTTATAGTGTTTGTGGGAAACTGCAAGCTGATAGAAAGAAGACAGGCCATTTCCTCTTTATGAAAACAAGTGAGAGTACATTCCTCCCAAAAACATCTAATGTTCAAATGAGATCAGATTGCTCAGACTCCCTTGTGGAGGGGCCCAGGATTTGCAATTGCAATGCATCAGGAGATAATGGTAAGTTAATATAGAACAATGGTAATGAACAATAAAGGATGCTTTATATAGTTTTATAATCATCATACGGCACCATTATTCCCAAATGCGCATATAAATCTGCCAAAGGAGGCAGCTCTACAGCACAGACACTTTTATATGTATTAAAAAAATGGGATAAAAGTCATATCGATCCTTGGCAGAGCTAATTTAGCATCACACAACATTTTTCATAATACCAGTATCATTAAACTAGATGCCCACTGCACCATCAGCTGGTGGCAGTTTATTGCAGGCCGAAGACAATGGCACACTGTCCAGACAGGGGCTTTGCAGGCAAGAATAAAGTACTTCTAGATTGAAGTAGGGAACCCAGAATTTCCCTCTGTACCATGGAGCCTGTTGAAGAAAACTAATGGAAGTTCAGACATTACAGAGATTTTCAGTGTGGTCTGCATAAAGTCCTTATAAATCCAGACAACTCTTAAGTAATGCACTAAAAGCTGGGATGCAGCTCCAGTGGCAAAAGGAGATGGTACTGCAAAGGGACTGGTTCCCACCTAGTGAAGTGCTTGTGATACAATCCAGCACAGATAGCAGGACACGTGCTTGGAGTAAGTCAGACCTGGAATGTTTTTCCCAGTCCAAGTTTTCAGAAATTATAGCACCACTGCTCAATATCCTTGAGCTGAGGGCTTGAGTTTCCCAAATTAGGCTGCAGAGAGGTGACTGAAAATTTATTTGCCTACTTCAGAAAAACTGGACTTTTAGGTTAATCACAGAACCACAAAGATCTGGGATATTTAGGCTTTTGCATGACTTAGTATTTTACATTTCTGTGTTTCACATAGGCCACAATATCATCTATATGGAAAGTACTGAATCAATTTTCCCTCATGCACATCTGAAAGTGAAGGTGTGCATAGCATAAACGGTGTGTACTGACTCAAAGCGTGGCATCAAACTTGCAAATGTTGCTGTGGATTTTACCTTTCCAAGTTACACCCCTCCTGACTGTCAGTGCAATCACAACCATTAATCAACTTCTGCAGGCTCCCAGCTGAACCCTTAGTTCCAACTTTCCAGAGAAATCCCTATTTATTTTTCAGGATTGTTTGCAAATATTGTTGTCTGTTGCTTAAACACACAGGGTTTGTCGGACTAAATATTTTCACTCCTTGGTTTGTGACCTAAGAGAGAAATCTGAGTCTATTTTAAGCAATGCTTTAATAGTTGTATGTATTCAGTGAGCTGAGTAATCTTCAGAAGAGCGACAGAAAAGCAGAACTGGAAGAAACCAAGCCCAGCTTAAAAAATGGCAAATAAAAAACAAAGTCCCTGCTAGTATTGCTGCAGGCAATCCAAAAGGCATGTCTGAGCTGCTTCTAATCATATCAGCCCTACTCCCCAGCAGGAGGTGAGGGAGGAAGCGTGACACTAAACTGACAAACATACCTTTTATTTCACATCAGCCAGACTACCATGCTGAGAGACGTGATTCAGTCTTTTCTTAGGAAAACTCACTCTGGCCTATTGGGAACATCATTTTAGCAACCAATCAGTATGATCCCAATTAGACAGAAGTCAAAGCCCGCTACAAGCCCCTCAACAGGAATTGGATCCCACACTGCAGCCTGCAAGCACACCTTCCTCTACTATCACTGTCCCTCCTGGCAATGTATCCTGCTCCAAAGCTGCCTACCCCTGTGTGCTGCTTCGCCAAGCAACGTGTCCTGCAGCACAGCACAGGTGGGAAGGATGTGGCCTCAGTGTTGCCTGGAGTAAAAAGGAGACTATGGAGAAGGCTCACAGACCTGTGCACTCCCGAGTCTGCCTACAGTAAGTGGTTATACACAACTGTGAATATATCAAAAATAATTTTAATTTAAAACAGAAACATTTGCAGCGGCTCAGCAAGTGAGAGCATGCATGAGCCAAATGGCCTGAGTCCAGATTAAGAGAGACTGCATGTTGCATGGAGATGTCTGAGCTTCCATGGCACCCTGCAGCTGGGAGGGACACTTTCCAGTAAGAGACACCTTGCTGTGACTTTTAATCACTGTGTACATGAACCACTTCACTTTTACATGACAAAAGGGCTCTGTGTAGAGACGGACTAAGTTGACTGCTTGATCATTTAATTGCCCTTGTTTAATTATTACAGTTTAAATCACAGAGGTATTGATTTCTCAGAAAGACCCTCCAGACCTTTCACTGGGCTCTACCTCAAAGTGAACTAAAAGGTGCTGGGGAATGAAGTCTGCTATATAAATTATTGAAAGCAATGTATCATCCATGGACTACATTAAAGAAGAATGTAGGTAGAACATGAATATAAGCCATAGCAATACCAGTGAAGAGCACAAGCTGTCAATCCTTGATATTTCTAGGAGTAAATTTTAGGGGGTTTCTTCAATGGCCCAATTCCAAATGTCAGAATCTCAATTTTTTTGTTCAAAATAAAATTCTTAGAACTCTGGGAATGAAAAATGTAAAAAGATGCCACCAAAATCCAAATGCATTTAAAAAAAAAAAAAGAAGAAGAAGAATTAAAATAAGACATATAAGACCTCCGAAGACAAAGAAAATTATTCTGAAAAACAAAGATTTCTATGTCAAAGCTATGATTTTTCACTCCATTTCTGAGCTCTTGAGATCAGCAGGGTAAGAACATAATTGTAAAGGAAACCCAGTACCTTCCAAGTTCATCATTTGCTAAAGGAGCTAAAGTCCAAACAAATTTAGCAGAATAGATGAGAAGAGGCAAGATTTTGAGAACACAGCAGTGAAATGGCAATAAATCCTTTCTTTGTGTTATTTTGTAAAGATTCTTAGTACCATTAAAAATAACTTTATTTCACCAAAGGTCTCAGTGACAGAATTATTGCATGCCAACCTAAATTACAGCCTGTCAACAGAAGCAAAAGCCTTAAGACAGGAAAAGAACATTATTGCAACCTGTGGCAGCGGGAAGTAGCCAGGATGGTTTAATACGAAAACGTAGGTGGTGCCCTGCACCCTTCTAGTAAAAATCAATGGGACAGAAGTTTAGTGATCTGCCCAGAAAGCAGCATAAATGGCAACACTTATCAGCACTGTGGTTTCTAATAAATGCTGCTAGCACCACTCAGGACACTTAGTCCAACAGAGCTTTGCAGCCCTTGTGAGGGATACAACAGGAAGAGGACTGCGCAGGGCCATGGTACAAACCTTAAACCTTTCACTCACAGTTATGCAGTTTTTGGAAAGTACTAACTCTCAGCAGAGAGCCAGTTCTCCTTAGGGCAAAGTAATATTTGAAAATGTTAAATTAATGACACCTGAGAGTTTAAAAATAGAAAGAAAGATTTTTGAAAACCAGGCAGTTTGGGGTTTGCAGTTGTTGGGTTTTCCTGTGCTTTCTCGTCTCCCCATTTTGAGACAAGAAGCTCCGAGTTTTTCTGCTTAATGTGGAAACAGTGTATATTGGAGCATATTTCCTTCAGCAGAACTCATTCTCTGCATAATTCTGTAACATTTCAGCTCTTTGGATCTGCAGACCCACAACTGAGGAGTAAGCAGGGATATTTATGCAAGGTCATAGACCCATATAATGGAAATGGATTTTATGGTTCCCCAGGTTGCCACACATTTGTGGGGAAAATCACTTTCACCTTGATCTGAACTAACTCCCAGATGACTTGAAGCAGGAACTAAAAGACCCCTAAATGTTTTGTGGAATAGAGTTTTCCCACCTCTATAAATAAACAGGTTCCTGTCAGTTTGGCAGGGTGGGAGGCTCAAATACAAGTGGAACAGGGAACTGTATTGATACCTTAGAGCAAATCAGTCTCTCCTACATCTGTTACTACTAACCCTGATAGCCCAAGCTAGCCCAAAATTTTAACTCGTGTCCCAGGGAAAATTAATCAGCTTGAGTTTGATGTTGCCTTCTCTATTTGCACATGGGACAACCACAGTGCTCAGAAGCTGTAATAAGCTCAGTAATTAATCCTTATTTTTCTGTTCTGAGCTAGGTATGCAAGGCAAGCAGGTAGGCAGTGAAGACATAGTGTCCGTGATGGGACAAGGATAGGACCAACAGGATAGACCTGTTGTCTAAAGAGAATCATCAGGGGAAGTAGAAAGTAGGAGACCTGTTATGGAGTTAAGTCTCTCAAACTTTAAAATTTCAATCTATACTCCTTTTATTTAATTCCTGCTGAAAACAATGCTTTCGGAACATTTGGAATAATTGTATCAAGACAGAAATTCCTCATAAGTAGCAACTGCTGTTGCAAAGGTTAAAAAATCAGGGGGGTTGGTTTTTACTGACATTTAAACCACGGTGTATTTTGAAGTGATGTATTTTTCCATATACATTTGAGTACAGACTGAGTGCAAAATACTCACAACATACCTGTCCATGAGCTGACACCTTTCAGCTCTCCTTGCTTCAGGCAGCAAGTTGTGAACAAGCAATTCAAAGAGCTCTTCCACTTGTCTCCCCGTACTTTTTTCCGGGTGTCTAAGCTTTTTCCATCATTACAGGTGGGAAATGATTGCATCCATGATAATTAGAATCCACTTGTTTTTATTATTACTATCAATTGCTATAATCAACACAAATCGGAAGCTTTCCTTCCTGGTGCTCCTCTGCAGCTTTGCTAAGGAAACGTGCAACACACAGCACCTCATGCAGCAACTCAACAACAAACCCAGTCTGTTAGGGCCCCTGGCACAATATTCTACTGCTGACCTGCTCACAGACATATAACAGGTACTTAGGGCTAATGCTGAGCAGTGCTTAAAACACTGCTGTTGTTTTAGGTCTCTCCATACCAGACAGTTTCAAGTGATCCATATATAATAATACATAAACAAGTAAAAAAACTTGTGGATACACAAGGAGCTACGCTTTTGGTTTCATCTTGGTGATATGAAGAGGAAGCTTGTGGCATAAAGGAAATGACCAAGGGAATTACATTCAGGAAGAATAAAAGTTGTTTGAAGCAAAGTTTTAGTTGTATTTGGAGAATGAAGAATAAACTAAAATGTTGGATTAGGAGAACCATGACAGATATATGCATATACACAGATGTCAGGGGCTGGATATGACTATTCTCATATTTATTTGCAATGGTTGTCTTCAATAGAAATAAAAGAACGCAGTTCAGTCCACGAAACTGGAACGGATTTTGCAGAAATTAGATGAAAAGGACTAGAAAACATAAATAGGTACTCATTTAAGATGACAAATCATCCAACAGATAAAGCAGATTCAATAAAATAATGCAAATAATTAACAGAAGGGTGAAACAATATAGATATGCATTTTGTCTATATTCTAATATATAATATTGTATTTTATATCCGTGCATTTATAGAGCTGAAATAGAGATAAATGAGAGCCAAACTTCACTGGGGTATTCTATGCAGTAAACCTCAAAAAGCTAGATCCTAAAAGATTCGTAACTGCTCTGCCTTTAGAAATTAAACAGCAAAGGTAACAGAAATATTTGAGGCCTGCAACATTCCTTCTGCATCCTTCTCCTTTAGCTCCTGAAAACAAAAGGATTTCTTTTATGGGACTTCAGCCACAATAGTAATGAAATGACTAAGATTCAAGAAAGAGCCATTATGAAAGCCATTTAAATTTTTTAAATTTGATCTTTTGGCACTTCACTGTCCCCACTCAAATTTCGTTCATCCATCCATAATTTTAAGACTTGTCCACATAATGTGTCGCACGTTTGGACCCTGACAGACTGAGGGACATGCCTGAAAGCGAAGCATCAGTGGTGCAGGTGGCCCTTTGTAGGTAGCGACAGCTGTGTCCTGACTGCTAATTTCAATTTTACAGCCTGAAACTAAATCCCAGAACAGTCCTGTTTTCTTTTCTCTTTAGTAAGAAGGAAAACCACACATGCTACCGCTAGAAGCAAGCCAGGCAGTGCAGAGTGTGCAGCGGGTACCTGGCAGTGAGGCGACTGAGCTATCACACGGGAGACAACTTTTATGCTCTTTTGGAATGAGTGAGGATTGTGCCAAGCCCTAATGTTCCATACAAAGGAAATGAAATCTCTCAACATATTTTAGAACTCAGGGAAAAATGTTGCTTCATTTTTCCTCAAATGAGGTGTTTAGCTCTGTTAACTGGACATTTTTAGATTTATTACCATGTCAAGTCCACGAGAGCGACCAGTTTAACTCTCAATACAGACAAAACACTGTTTGGAAGGACAGAGAGAAGTGCACACACTTGAAGCAGACAAGAATTTTTAAAAATAAATTAACAACTCCAATAGACTTGAGCCAGTAAGGCAGATTAGGAGAATGCAATTGTCTTGGTAGTTCAAAGGGAGACACTAGATTAGAAAACATCATTCCAGTTTAGAAACCTACATATAGTCATGTATAGGAAGGCTAATATATGGAGAAAAGAATAATGCTGCACTCCCACATCTTCCCTGAGAGTAAGCAAAAGCATTTGAGGCCCAATGCAATTTGGAGTTCCACATGGTGTTTTCAAAGGTTGCTTGGGCTCTGTATTTAATAAGATTTAAATCCCCAAGAGCACTGCCATTCCTTAGCTGTGCTAGGATTGGTTATGTTCTGAATGCTTCAAGTTCAGAGTCCAATATCAATAACTCCTGCTGAGCAGCCCCTTACACCACCATTTCTATGAATTTCACTGTAATCATTCCCAGAGTAATATCTAATACCCAAAACAGTATCCTGCATGCCTCCTCATCCATTTGAAGGACAAGGAAAGAGGAAAAAGAGAGTTTACTACAATCATAGAATCATTACGGGTAAAAAATATCTCTAATATTGAGTCCAGCCATTGACTCAGCACTGCAGTGGTCATCACTAAACCAACCCCCAAAGTTCCACATCTGCATGTCTTTTAAATAACTCCAGAGATGGTGATTCCACTGCTTCCCTGGGTAGTCTGCTCCAATGCCTGACCAGCCTTTCCTTGCAGAAATTTTTCCTAATATCCAATCTAAACTTACACAGGTGGAACTTGAAGTAATGTCCTCTCATCTTGTTACTTTTTACCTGAGAGAAAATATTGACCCCTACCTGTCTACATCCTCTTTTCAGGTGGTTGTGGAAAGCATTAAGGACACTCCTTTTCTCCAACCCCAGTTCCATCGGCCAATCCTCATAGGACTTGTGCCTGAAATGCTTCACCAGCTCTGTTGCTCTTCTCTGGACACACTCCAGCACCTCAATGTCTTTCTTGAAGTGAGCAGCCCAGAACTAAACACAGGATTTGAGGTATAGCCTCACCAGTGTATACAGGGAGACAATCACTGCCCTGATCCTGCTGGCCACACCATTTTTGATACAAGCCAGGATACAATTGGCAATGGGACACTGCTGGCTCATGTTCAGATGGCAGTCAGCTGCAACCTCCAAGTCCTTTTCCACCAGGCAGCTTAACAGCCACTATTTCCTTAGCCTGTAGCAATGCCTGGGGTTGTTGTGACCCAAGTGCAGGATGCAGCACTTTGCCTTGCTGAACCTCATACAACTGGTCTCAGCCCATGGATCCAGCATGTCCAGATCCCTCTGCAGAGCCTTACTACACTCCAGCAGATCAATACTCCCAACCAACCTGGTGTTATCTGCAAACTGACTGAGAATGTGCTCAATCCCCTTGTCTCAATCACTGATAAAGATTTTAAGTAGGACTAACCCCAAAAATGAGCCTGGGGAACCCCACTAGTGAATGGATGTAAATCCATCCATTCACCAACACCCTCTGGGCCCAGCCACCCAGCCAGTTTCTTCACCCAGTGAACAATGCACCTTTCCAAGCCATACCAGACAGCTTCTCCAGAAGAATGTTGGGGGAAACAGTGTCAAAGGCTGTATTGAAGTCTAGGTAGACAAAATTCATAGCTTTTCCTTCATCCACCAAGAGGGTAGCTTTGCCATAGAAGCAGATCAAGTTGGTCAAGCAGGACCTGCCTTTCCTAAACCCACCCTGGCTGGGTCTCATCCCCTGGTTGTCCTATACATGCTGTGTGATGGCGCTCAGGGTGATTTTCTCCATAATACCAATACATAATGTAATAGCTCTTAAATGAAGTTAAGTAAATAATACACCTTTACTATCCCTTATAGCATCAGCGATTGCTGTCAAGCCCCTCTGTTACCACAGTAACAATGGGATACATTAGGGGACTAATGCTGTATAAAAAAAAGAAACAAGCTGTAGCTGAAGATTAGAATGTGGAGGGGCTGATTTAATGCTTAAGGGCACAAAATAAGTTTCTGTACTGCTGGGCAAGCAAGACAGCACAAAGAACAATCTCAATCCCACTTACCCAGTGGATCTGGAAGCCAATTTCTGCCTTAAGAACCAATAATCAGCAGCAAAAGTCTCCAGTGCCTTACAGCCCAGTGACACAAAACCCACAGCAGCTCTTGTGCTAATGCAGAGCATCAATGTGTTCTGTGCTTACTGGGCTAATATTTATTTGTGCATAAACAGATGCCAGGTCTGAAATGTTCATGGTGTGGCATATAATTCAAGAAGCAATGGGAATTACTCTGCTTTTATGAATGGCTGTAAAATCATGTTGTCATGGGCCTCGGGTCCCACACCTGAAGTGTGTGAAGCTTTGCACCCCCTGAAGTGTTTTGCAAAAGGCTCAGAGAGCAGATGCTGGGCTGCTAACCAACACAAAAAGCAAATAACACCAATCATGGGGAGGGGGCAAATAGGACTAATGAAACCTACGAATGTGCTTGATGGTTTCCACAGCCAGGGCATCCTTCTGAGTGACAAATAATTCATCTTTTCCCAGCTCCTACTGCCTAAAGATCAGTCTCTTGGTGGCTTTCAGTAAAACCTACATAAACCAAAGTATTTTGAAACAGGAAACCAGATGTGATGGGGCCTGCCTCAGCCTGTGACAGGGACACAGGGGTTAATTATGATTGATGGCATATCACTCTTCATAAAGCACCCACTTGCCACATCAGGTGTTTTTACTGTCATTTATGGAGGGATGCTGGAGATGCCAGCAAGCAATGTCTGGGGTCAAGGAGAAAGGGACACCAGTATGAAATAGCAAATTAAATTTCCCCTGCTTGCCAGGAGGAGGAAATAGAAATAAACATTAAGCAAAAATCACAGAATGAAATTTTTTGTTGTTTTCATTCTGTCTGTGGTCCCACAGTGCTGCTCTTATTGAGGAAGACCAAGATGAGGAGGTGGCTGCCAGGTTAAACTGTAGCTCATCATGGATGAAGCTTGGAGAGGTACACAGAGCCACATGTCTGCTGCAGGCTGCTGGGGAACACACAACTACAACCACTGCTGTAAAAACATTTCAGACATCACTTTGCCACACAATTAACATTGCTTCTCTAGAGGCTGCATGCTACTCATCTGCTTCCTAATGCATCTTTGTAAGGGAAAATTCTAGGAAGTTCAAGTATACGGGAATTAGTGTGAAAACACACTTGGGCCCTTGGGATTTTGGTCACTTCTATCCAGTAATGGATATGTGTGGCACATGCACACACATGGAGAGAAACATAGATGACCTGTGTTCAAGTGTTGGCTTGTTTAAGGTATAAGAAAGGCCTGGACTTAGTATTTCAGAAAACAAAGAAAACAAGACTCAAGCCTCTCATGCTTAAAATATGCTCACTGCCACATGGTGCGCTTTATCTGTCTTCTTTTGCATATCAATTCCTTCTATAGAAGCTTTCATACAAGACACATCTAAGACACTGACATGAGCTCGTGCTGCTGTGCTGGAACCTGCTAAATGTGATAATATGAGCAAGAAGTGAGGTGGAGAGCCAGGGAGGAAGGATGAGGCGCTGTTCTCCGCTTAAACTATTCATGGTTGTGTAGCACTTCTGAAGCGGGTATGACTTCGCATATGACAGCTGTAGCCATCATCTTCTGTGAATAACAGAAATGGATCAATGTTAAATTAACTATTGTCCTGCACTTTATCTATTTTATTGGTTAGACCAACTTACTGTATTTTAATGAAAACTCAAGATAATAAAGCTCATAAATTCATGAATGGAATAAGATCTGCTGAGCCTCGTATTGAACGAGCTGCGTAATTTCATGTGTGGTATTATTTATCCTCCTGTTCAAGTAATCTTTTTTTCTTTCTGCTATTTAAACTAATAAGAGACATTTCAGGGAAGGAACAAGGTAAAAAGGAGGAGTCCTAAATTTATTTTTCTGGGGCTCTGAGCTCAGTTCCAGAAGCAGCTTTCAGACAGTCCAGAAAGATTTTGCACACTATTTTGAAGTTTTTTGCCTGCCATTAAGGATAAACAAAACACAGATGGAGAGCAGCTTTCACTGTCTCCTACATGTCCTCAAATTGAATTAACCAGCTCACCGTACCAAATTCCATGTCCATCAGTAACTGTGTGCAGAGCTGCTAAGGAGGCGGATTTGAGAGTGTCAGATTTGTGCCTTTGCACATACCCTGGGTCCTTAGAGGAGGTAGATCCTCAGTGTTCACCCAGATGAGAGGGGGGCTCTGGGGAGTGCTTGATGCCTGTGCTGCAGGGAAACAGGGTGGTGCTGGATGGGTCCTGTCCCAAAGTGTGGCTTGTCCAACTAACCTCAAGACTTTTTATCCTAAGCTCGCAGCTCTGACATTTCTTCACAGAGAAACAATCAGTTTTGAAACAAGGGATAATTTTCAGCAGATCATCTGTGTGTGTGTGTGTCTGTGCACATGTGTGTGTGTAAAAATAAACAACTTCCACATTAGTTGCAGAGAAGTGAACAAATGAATTACCTGCTGTTTTCAGACAGTCATGAATAATTCAAATTCCCCTGTGTCGGTGGATCTAATTAGTAATCATCCAAACTATTCTTAAATTATCTAGTTTGGAGTTACTTGCATAGCAACGACATTCATTTCCGATAGTATTATTAATCCATTTGCCAGTGTGAGATTGCCAGGGCAGAGGCAGTGGGAAGCCATACCATCAGTTAATGTTATTAATGTTTCTTTAACAATTAACCTATCCGGTGTTCAGGGACAAACAGCATATGTCATGTAGAGATATTTTTAAAGCTCTGTGGATATGAGCCATACGTCCCGCTGATTCGGCCACCTTGAAACGCAAGGAGCTGTCATTAGTGAAGGCTTGACCCTGAATGTGCAAATTGCATAGGAGCCAATAGAAAATATGAAATAATAGAGTTACCAAAATACCTTAGAAACAGCTGAGGTGTGACACACTCCAAAAAGTGACTTTGCAAATGCAAGGCTCATTGGAGCGCTTATCACTGTTTCCCACTTAAGTAATAAAGATTTGTAATTTGTTTTCCATGTTGTTAATTTTAAGATTCCAAACTGCAACCCCATCTTTGAAGCCCACACAAAAGGTCCTTTCCTACTTCGCCTGTCCTGTGAGTCTACAATCAATTCTTTTGAAAAGGAAAATGACAGTTTAGTGTACCTCAAAAGATGGCACAGCTGAGAGTGGTCAGGAAGCTGTATATTTTTATTTAGTATAATTCAGTATATAATGAGTGTATCAAGAGCTTTCCCTGTCCACCAGGTATTCATAGTAAAACACCTGCTCCAGGATTGATCTGTAACTGTACAAGGTCAGGGTGAGACCTTTGTTCAAGACAAATAATACCACAACTATAGCTGCGAGAGTTTCATATCTTCATGCTTAGAAACATGTGGCCCTGGTGCTTCTTAGAGGTGGCTTAAATCACATGAAAACATGTTCCCAAACTTGATTATTTTTAAAAGGCCCTTTAAATTTACTGATCCTTTTAATATCCTAAGGGAGAGGCAGTGCCAGCTTGCAAAAAGGTAACAGTTTGTTCCACACAAGCAGCATATGGGTCCCTGGGTATCTGACTGTCTCAGGCCAATTCCCTGGATAAACCAATTAAATAGCAGGAGAGCTGTGCTCAGCTCCCAGCCCTACCACTGTCCAGAGTGCAGCATGGGCACCTAAAGAAGCCACTCTGATACATTGCTGCCACAGCTGCAAATAGGAGCAACTCACTCCTACCCATTCAATACTTTCTATGTAATGTTAAAGAAAGTTAGATCATTTACAAAATCTTGCTTTCTCAGTCACTTTGGAGGAAAAATTATATTTGCAAGCTTACTACAAAAAAACCTTTTAAACCCACTAAAACCTAGTATTCAAAAGGCAAAGGAGAATTTAATTTCTACCAGCCCAGGAAAATCCAAGAGGCCTGTCTTTATTTAGAATTGTTTTCTGATTAGCACAATATGTTGAGCTAGAGCTGGCCATGCGGGAAAATTCTGGATGATAAAATAGTATGGGAGAGAGCACAACACATTCTTTATTAAATAAAAAAGTAAACACACTGATGCCACCAAAGGAAAAGAATGAAGCTGTAAACATATTTCCCAGACTTCAGCTAACAGCAGGAGTTTACAGTTTTTCTGCAGTGGCCAAGTATAATAAAATTGATCTGTTGACTATACAGATCCATAAAATAGTTTACACAGAGTTATATTATTGCCAGTTGGATCAGAAGTAAAATTATTTTGAAGGAAAGTGGCCTTATAGCATCCTTTTTCCATTACACATCATGACAACTGCAGGGTAAATGAGGTCCAGGTTTCCTCAGAATTTGGCACTTTGGGTCATTCTGCATTTAAACAGTGATCAAGGACCAAGTATAGGAAGATGGGTGAGCTGAAAAGGACTGAAAAATCTTTAGACATTCTTCTCCTCACAATAAATGTAGATTGTAGCCCTTCTGTGGGCATTACACTTGCCCTGGCAGAGGAAACTGGTTCTTAGAGCACTTTGAAGACAAGTAGAATTTTTATTTATTTTTTTTGCCATGAGAGGCAGTGGGAGATTCTCTCTCCTAACCCCAGGAAGACAAAAGGGCAGAGCGCTGCAGGTGGAAACAGCTAAATCCACCATCAGCATCAGTGTTCAAAGCTAGCAGTGGTATTTAGCCTCCTAGTCTTTGTCCTCAGTCTGAACCAAATGTTCTCTTCAGAACTGAGTCCCTCAGACAAACCCCACCAGATCAGGCTTCCAGCATTTTTACGTCTTGTCATCAATTCACATCTACTATTTGGGACAAATTAATTAAATCCTGAAGAGAAATCTTAAAAAAGTCTCATTTAAAAAATTCATTAGCATCCAAACTTTGATGATATATGGTTCATAATCTTGATACAGGAATCAAGATCTGCAGATTGAAATCCAACTGAGAGGGGAATCAAGGAGCCTTTCTTATAAAATCTGGGTAAAAGAGATGTTGGACACAAAAAAGGAGGGCTGCCTTCTCTCAGGACTACAAATTTATCCCTACAATGGATCCTATCTCCATTGCACATGCAAGGTTAAAAGACCTACAGAAGGCAAATGCAAGACAAGAAACTCAACCCAAAGCTCCAAAGTGGCTGGTTAATGCCCTAACCACTGGAGCAGCCAACACATTACCGCATACCTCTTTTCCCCAGCATTAGTCTCAGTGTGACTAAAGAAAATCAGTGTATAAAATATGCAAAAACGTAATTCATTATTTCACAACGCAGTGTACACAAAATCCTCCCCAACGCACCAGCATTTAGTTTGAAATATGCCAAGGTTAATAGCCATAATGTAAAATCGTTATCTGCAGCAGAGTATTAATTAGAGGCCTCATGCACAATGCATTAACAATTTGCATGCAAAGAGCGTTGTAGTGGCTCTCCGCAGGAGGCTGGGAGCATGTTATAGCCCTCAGAGAGCTGAAAGACTTCAGGGAAAGCCTCACCCTGAGCTCTCTTGAAGCCCAAAGCAGGGCACTAGAACAGTGCCAGACACTTCTCTCCTGGCCCTTGCAGTTTTTCTGGTCATCACTGCATTTCTGGCCAGACAAAATTAATTAATTTGCACTCTTCTTGGTGCAGGGGAGCCCTGCAGGCACTGGGGGCGTATCTCACCATGGGCCACCACAGGCAGCTCTCTTCCAAACTGTGCCAGACACCTCCCTGATATGAAACTGTTTTGGCCTGCAAGTGCTGTATATTTTTTGGAAGAGTATTATTTTGATGAAGAACAGGTCTGATTTGTTTAATGCTACTATTAACAGTCAGCCAGTCCTAAAGCCCCTCAGGCCAGTAATTCAGCAGAAGCCACTTCCACAAGCCTGAGAGAAAGACTAAACCCAAAAATTCTGCCATTTCTGTGAGTTTTATAACTTTGGAGGGGCACACTCTCCTGTGCACAACACTTGAATAGTCAGCCTTGCAGGACAGCTCTAGGAATAAGCATCAAAACTCTCACCAGGGACATGAAACTTGTTCAGCTGCAGTAACGGAGCACATTCCGGTTTGCAAGTATTCACAGAGAGTGCATGGGTCTCCATCTTTCTCTTTCCCTTCTCTTCTTCTTCTTCTCTTCTTTCCCTTCTCTTTCCCCTACTGTTTTACTGGTTTTTTTGTTTTTTTTGGTTTTTTTTCTCATCTGTATCTTTCCCTCTGTTTTTCTGCAGAGGTTACTGGTTTGGATTTTGGAGGCTATTTTTCTTCAAAAGTCAACATAAAGATAAATATTTCCAAACATCTGTTTTCCACATCCAAATAGCAAATATGGTTCTACACAACCACAACACACAATTAGATGTATCAAGCAGTGTGCATAGATTTTTACAAAGTCTTGGTGAGATAATAAAGCCACAGGTAAAGATGCTTGACAGGACTTTGAGAGCTGCCATGCACACTGGTTCCCCCCAAGGCAAGCTGATCTTGATTCAAATGGCTGATACAGACCCTCATGCAGAACACACACACCTACAGAAGACCTTTGACCTCATGGGCTTTCCATCAGACTGCCAAAGAAACCTGGGAAAGGTGCTCCTTCAGGAGAAAAAACCCTTCCTTATTTTTCATCCTGGAGAAGAAATTAAGAATCCTTATCTCAGACAGCTTTCATCTGAAATGAAGAAGGTGCTGTCCTAGCAATTTGCACATATTCTTTGCTATCTTCCAGCTAAAATACCACAGCTGGGACAGACTCATGATTTGGCTGTGGCATATCTGAGTCTTCTATTAGTGTGTTGTGTCATCATGCCAGTAGTTAAGATATCAGTCTTTTTACAAAGACTTATCTTGCTGCTGAACTCCAGATATGTCTGTGTGACTTGCATATTTCTGGGTATCGTCCATGACACAAAATTCCTCTAGAAAATTCCTGTTCTAATCAAGGCTGGATTTGATACAATGAGGACAAAGCCATTTTCTTCTGACGTTTTTAGGCTAACTTATGAGAGAGTTCACTCATGCATGTGCCAGGGTGTTTGTAAATAGGGCTGGCAAAGTTTAATGACTCTAAGGTTTCCACCATGCCAGGAGCGAGTTGTCCACAAGTTTTAAGATGGATCTTGATAGCCATATAAACAGGATTGTGCAACAGAGTTGTCAGGGGAGAAAAATCATGACCGCCCCTCAGCCCTATTCCCCAAGTAGATCAAGTTTTTATCAGAGCACTAGGAAGATACCACCAAATGTCAGGTGTATTCTGCTCCTGGCAGGTGTTAAAAGATATTTAATCATATTCTTTCCCCTGGCTTTTATTCTTCACTAAAGTTCCCTCTTGGGTTCATTTTGAAGCTCCTTTTCCTCCCCGGCCAAAACATGCGAGAAAGCAAGTATTGGTGAGGCTTTGGCCAGGACTCAGGTGGCTATGGGATGACTCTAGCCTGGGAGGACTGATGAGAAAGCAGGAAAAATAAATCTCTGCATGTAGATGCTGTCTAGCTCCTCACCTGCTAAGCAATGCCTTTTCAGGGACCATTTTGGCTTTTTAAAGATTTGGGTTATTTTTCTTTAAATAATAAACATACTGTTGTTCTGTGTTTCAAATTACTCCCATTCACTTTTCTTTCATATTCTTTTCTCTTTTTTTCCAGCTTATTTAGCACAGGGAAAGCATTTGACATGCAGCAAAGCTATCAGTCAATGGCTTTGCATCCTTGAACCCCATGAAAAAGGAAGTGGTGACTCAATGACAAAATCCACTCAGTGACAAAACCCTGCCCCTGTCCCTCTTTAGGCCATGACTGCCTGCTGTACCCTTTTTCACCTTGCATTAGTCAGCATTCTCAGACTTCAAAGTGGTGTCTTTGATCCTCTCAACCTTTTCCTGCCATGTACTTCCATCACCATTCAAAAACGAGGCACAAGATGAAAGGTGTGGAGACGAAAGAGCGGAAGAGAGAGCTTGGTCCCTGACCAAAGGTGGGATGCAGTGGAGAAACCAGACCACAGCCATTGGTACAGGCAGGAGCAGAAAACACAACATGCTGTCAGCAAGAAGCCGCTTTGTTGCGAGCAGTTTTTAAACAGGTAAGGAAGGGATGCAAGCAGCAAAGCTCTGCCAGCTGATGCTGCCCTGCTCTGACACAGGGGGCAAATCTGCAGGAGGAACAAAGCGCCACAACACCCTCACAGCCACAAAGACAAATCCTAAATACTGCATACCCTTGGGCCCCGATGAAGTCTACAAGCGTCACACAATTCCCAGAAGCTAAAGGCTTTTGCAAGCACTCACACCATTTCTAGAGGAAAATTCCTTCCAAAATTCCCAAAAACAGGAGAGTTCAAAAAAATGCAATCAGAGGTCCCTGGAGCACATAATACTTTTTTAGACAAAAGCTGCCAGTAACAGGAGCCTCAAATGAAGTTTCACATCTAAATAACAGGCCTTCCCTTCCTTTCAACAGCACGAGTCACTGCTGGGAGCTCTGCATAATTTTGTGAAATCAGGCACAATGATGAATTGCCTGAATATACGCATTTTTATACTAAGAATCTATTCACTATGTCAAATTCTGCTCTCATTTCTACCAGGGTTACTTGAAATAATGAAGTCACCTCTTTTATCTGGGTAAGTTCAGGGCTGCCTGGCAGATCTTTTTGAATAAGAGATATTCAAGTATTTTTCAGCATCTCTTATTTCAGAAACAAGATTTTTGTTTAGAATTTAAATATCTGGAATATAGTTTCTTTTTTTTTTTTTTTTTAAAGACCTGGGATTTTCTTGCAAATTATGTTTGTAGTGTTAGGCTTTTGTCCGCACAAAACTATTTTGATAATTCCTTTTGGTACCAGAAGTATTTTGATGACAACAATATTTTGAGATAATCATCTGAATAATGTTATCAGAAAAAAAAAAGCTTTTTCAAAATCTTGCAACTTCCTGACAAATTTGAGCAAACTTGGGCAAACTACTTAACTATTTGAAATGCTGCAGCTTGCTTTAAAATACTTTCCCTCTCCAGTCTGTGCTTAGATGTCTTATTACACTCCTGACCTAAGACCGCAGCAAAGACAAAACTTCAGAATTTCCCTTGCTTTTCTGGCAAATCCTGAAGGACAGAACAATTGGATTCAATACTGTAACCCCAATGGCTATTTGATTCTGTGAATATCTGTGCCACCAAAACCCACTGCAAAGGCATTCCAGATTTACATACTTATTTTGCAGGGGAGGGGTGGAGAGTATTACCTTGGGCTTTTTTTTTTTATCTCTATGTATGGATTCTTGCATTAAACATACGAAAAATACCCCAGAACACTCAGAAAAGGTCTGTGAATCTGAAGAGTTGGGAGAAGAGCCTTTCTGGAAGGAGCTGATCCATAAGAGCAATCCTCTACACTCTGTCCAAGCTTTGTAAAACTACCTGGGTCAGTGATAATTATCATCAAGGTAAATTATATTCCCTGTCATGTCATATCACAATTAACCAAGAAACCATAATAATCATCTATCTTGCAAAGCCTGTGAGTAGGCAATTTGCTATCTGCTGTTGAGAGGTAAGATAGATGCCCACACAGCTGGGAGAAACGTCTGATTTCCTGGCTACACACAATCCATTTCAAAGACAATAAATGCCCATCAGTGTGCTATTCTGCTCTCTGCCATAACCCTTCTCTTCCTGCAACCTGACTATCACAGGCATTCTGCCTTTCTCCTGGCAGCTGCTTTGTTTATCCACTTGTCCATCATTTCTCCAAGTGTGGGCATGCAGGAGGAGATGCAGAATGCCTGTCTGCACTTGGAGAAACGGAGAACCAGCAGATAAATGTATCCCTTGCACGTGTGCCCATTGGGATTAATCAGCAAAAGCAAGAGATGGCAAAGCAGAAAAGTCTGTGGTGAATAAAAGGCACCCTTAGGGATAGAGGGTGCCTCCCTGCTTCAATGCACCTGCACTTACACCTCCATGAGTTCAAAGTCTCTAAACACACCAGATTTCCTTCAGTGTATTCCTCTACCTCTCTCTACCTTGGCTGCCATCTGGCTTCCAGAAATCAGAGCTGCTGACATCAAAATGTTTATAACCAACCTACAGCACAACTCCCACCAACAGCCAGTCAGCCCAGAGCCATCCTTCCACTGCTCATAAACAGCCTCAATGAGAGCAAAAATAAAATCTCACAAATGCTAAATTTTAGAAATACTTCTGATCATTACTCACTTGCCTCATAAATCTCTCACACATTAGACAGTCAGACTAAGAGGACACAGAAATTTTGCTCTTATTGCCATAAATATTTCTCATGTTCTTTCTATGGTTATAATAATACAAATTTATTGTTGCTTTAGTTTACTCCCATATTCTGTGTAATTAATCTCGATGTGTTGCCATGTACATCAAGAGACAGTACATTTTGTGCCTGCCCATTTGTATTTTTTTCAACAGCAAGTCCCATCTGAGTTAATATATTGTTTTATATTATATATAACCACTGACCATAACTCAGAACACAACACATTTTCATTTTGTTGCCCCATTATTTCTGCAGCAAGTCGATACAATATGAGGTGAAGCGTGCCTTGCTCAGCACTTATTGATCTGTCTGTTTGCCCATTGCTTACATCAAAACACCACTTGTCAGCTCTGCTCTGTTATGATTATCTTATCACACAGGAAGTGACAGCCTCAAAGACTAAATGCTAGGCAACATCCAAGGTCAGGTGACACCAAAAACCAGCCCAAATTATTTTAAGCAAGGCAAAGATCAGCATCTAGTGCTTCAGGATCAAGCCTCCTTTTTACGCAGGGCACCTCTTCATTGCAATCAGGAAAAGCAGTTACTCTAGCTAGGGGAACATGTCAACCAGCTCTTGCAGCACTGAGGCTCAGTGTAGGCATGGTGGTACAGTCACAGTACTCCAAAATGAGAGGAACCCCATGGACCACAAATGACAAGACAAGCTGTCTTGATTTTTTGGTTGAAGAAGGAATTTGGAATTTACCCAAAGCTTGTCCATCTTCCTATAAGGAATGCTGACCTCATGGGAGATTCCATGAGTGGAGCAGAAATGTTGTACATTGGTTTGAACTTTTTACTTCCTCAGCAAGTGCTTTTCACACTAGAAAAGCACAACCCTGCTTGCTGAGGACACGTAGACTGTTGTGTGCCAGTGTAGCATACCAATAACACTTTGAACCAGGATTGAATGCCCAACTTGTCACCTCTCTGCATATTCAATGAACCCAAATAGTGGATGTTGTTCCATCTTGCCCTGGCATCATGTGATGACACATGTGAGCAACAAAAATCACTGCCCCCCCTTTACTGCATGTTTCTCTGTCCCCTGCAGACTTTGGCTCTCAAGAGCCTTGAAATACACATTTGGCAAAGCAACTCTGCTCTTTCTTAACATGCAGCAGGGCAGTGTCTGAATAAATGAATATGATTAGTGAATCCTCGCTTAAAGGATCGATCACCTTATCTATGTAAAAAAGAGCTGTGAGAGACAGATGCCAGCTGCCAATGTGCTGATGCATTTTGGAGTTCGTCAGGAGGGGGGGAAAGTAGGGCTGTGAGTGACAGCAGAGCTTCTTGAGGATTTGGGTCATGTTGTTTTAAAATTCCAGACAGGAAAGATTAAAATTTACGGCTAGATTATTGATTGATTGAAATACTGTACCCTCCAATCTGGAAAATGGCAAAAGCCCAGTAGCAACCTCCACTGCACAGTTGTCCTTCTACATAAGGGTCACAGTTTTAAGCAAACAGATTTCCTGTACTTGGGCTTCTGCAAAGGGGTGAGCCTCTGCAGAGAGAGACATTTAGTACAAGGTGGTTCAGAGGAAAGAAGACCCAAAGTATCCCCTGACACAGAGGCAATCTAGAGCGCTGTGCAATGGCAGTGTGCAGAAAAGATGAAAACCCCTACACAGAATGTGTCCATTACCAAATTATCATCTGCTTCAATCCCATGCTTTGGAGGCACTAGGCAAGATCAAGAGATGCTGCCAACCACCATAAGCCCGCAAGAACCACAACACAGGGGTTGCAAACCTATGCACACTCTACTAAACACCTACTCTTTTTTTGCCATCCCTTCACTGTGGAAAAACACATAAAGGACTTTCTGGAATGACAGCCAGGGTTGGCATGCAACGGCAGGGAACACAAGGAGAGCTCATTCACCATGTGAGGCTCCATGCATTGTGCCAGAGAGCAATGCGGAGCACATTACTTCTGCTTCTCTCAGTGCAAGGCTGCAAAACAGGTTTAGAGTAACTCATTTACACTGTACAATGCCAGCACCCAGGAACTCAACAGTTCACATAAATACAGACCCAAATTATTTATCGTAACATGCTTTTAAAGAGGAACTGAAGTGCATTTCCATGCATTTTGTATTACTGGTGTGGGTTTTTAAATAATCCAGTTACATTACAGCTAAATCTGATGAAGAAACAGCTGACTAGAGCTGACTTGTGTTCCCTGATTTACAAGTGTTTGATTTCACTTTCACGTGCTAGATTTCTAATTGTAACCTATCCTATTCAAGTTGCAGCCTGCCTGCCACTCACTGCTGGTTACAGAGCAAGGGGGAGTCACATCCATTCCTTCACCTCTCTGTGGCCTGATCCTGCCCTTACAGCAACGCCCACTTGAGGCCTATCCAACACTGCTTTTCCCTTTGATGCACACACTTTTCCTGCCATGTCTCTCCCTTAAATCTCCCAGGTTCAGCTTTTGAGTCTCTCATTTTTGCAAGTCCTTGTTCTCTATCAGATAGTCTTTGACTTCAAGGCTCTCAAAAGCTGCCAGCAGCAATTCCCTACTGCAGTTTACAGAAAATATGGGCAGCATCCTTTAAACACACTTCTCCACCAGAAAAATGAGGGGCTGCTGGCACTACACTACTTGCATTGCCTGGTGTTTCCATCCCCTGGAACAATGGAAGGGAAAGGTGCTAATGATACAATGTCCATTTTGCAGCTGCAATGTACTTACAGAAGGAGGTAATCTAATTGGTACCATATTACTTTAACAGCAAAATCAGTGACAGGAACATGCACACTGAAGTGCTAGGTCATTTGGGAAGAGTTCATATGAGCTGTGGTGGCTGGGCTCATTGCTGTGAGCTCTGAGAAAATTAGATAGAGGTGAGCTACAAAAGAGGAAAGCCTGAACTAAACTGAAGCCTGTGTGGATCCCAGAAAAGCCCAATAAATTTTTTCTCTTATTCTTCATCTATTGGGATGTTTTTTTTCAAAGCCTGCAGCTCAGGATCTCTGAGCTAAACACTTCACTTCTTGAAGTCCTGGGGAAGCTGGTGTACAGTCTGGGGAGCCTCCACTAAAACTGATCTTGTAAATCAGTACAAGGCATGCCAGGGTGCACCAGCCACTGTGGGTCTGCAGATGTCCTTTGGGTTTTTAGCCCTTGGCATCATCTGTGCAATGGGAGCACATCCAGCCAGGGCTCTGACGGCACTGAAATGGTCAGAAACCACAGCCTGGCTGACAGAGAGCAGCTGAGCCTTCATTTAAATACTCACAAGGGGAAAAAGAAAGGGGGGAGGTGGGGTGGAATTTCTTCTATTCAGTTCATTCCTTCTATTATTCTTCTTTGCACATGCTGCGTTTGTTTTTGTCATTAGGTTTCCAGTGTCCCTAATAAGATATTAATGAGATGCTAATTCAACATGCAAATTACAGGAGACTGGCATGGCAAGATTGCTATATTTAGAGCCAGAGCAGGATTTTAATGGCTGTCTTCACCCATCTTGTGCCTTTTGTCAATTGCTTTCTTACTCTAGTGAGCAGTCTCGCATCCCTGAAGTGTCTAGGTGACCTTGGAAGTTAGGAAAGAGACAAAAAATCTGGACAATATTTCCATAGTAGTAATAAGAAAATCCCACTATGTTTCAAAGACACTGTCAAAAGGAAGCCCTTTTCTTTGGGAAAAAAATAAAATAAAATAAAGACCTCAGAGCCTTGCCCATTCAGGAGCAATAGCAAGGGGAAAGGAGAAATGAGATGCTCATTGCCACATTGCAGAGCTCAGGAGTGATGCCTGCATCCAGGTCTGACTCCATCACACAGCCTGGTCTGGAGGAGTGGAACAGAGGAGAGGGTTTTTTATATCCTGTGGTCCAGCACATGCAGTGTAACCTGTCCCATGGCCTGAGGCACAGGCAGGGGCTCTGCTCCTCCATCCATAGACACAGTAGGGCTGTGAGGTGGCTGCCTTAAGCTCACAGCAAGCACACCAGTAGTTTGCACTCCTAAAATGAATGCTGCTGGAAATGTCCCCTTTAGAAAGAAAGCAAGCTGAGTTCTCAGGTATTGAAGGATGCTAAATACTCAGGATGACACCATCCATTCCTATCACATTTGCATTCCCATGACATGCTCCTCTCCCGATCAGTGTGAAAGAGCACCTTCCCACGCTGAACTTGAGGGCCAACTCTGCAAGTCACACCAGAACTCAAGGCTTCTATTTTGTCACCTAGAAATTGAGCATAAGGCTAAAGTCTTCTATTTACAAAAGTTGTAGCATCACAGGCTACAAGAAGAGATGTTTAAACACAGTAACTTTAAAGGTGCTTAAGCCTGAGAGAAGGCCTAGGTAGTAAAAACAAAACAGGCTTTCTTGCCAGAAGCTGTAATCAAGTACCTCGCTTCACAGGTTGACATGAGAAGCTTGTCTCTTCAGAGGTTCGATAACCATGTTCCACTGCAGTTTAGGGTCAGTTTTCAGACTGCTGGGACACCCTATCCTGAAGCAAATTAATTCTGTTTCTGACCATACCAAGGACCAAGTCCTTCAAACTACCAACTCTGGAATACTTCTAAGAATAAGGAGATTTTTTAATTATTCTTGTTATTACTGAAAATTGTCAGCAGCAAGCTCACTATCACATTTACTGTCACCATGTTATCATGTGCACATCAGATGTCCCCAGCTTCAATGACAAGCGTACACCCAATCCCTGCCAACAGTCAGTCCCACTCAGAGGGAGGCTTCTGTGTGCTTCTCAAAAGCATCTTTTTCCAGTCTATATGTACAGACACATGTCAAGGGACACCAAAAGGGACTGGCTTACAAAGTTACTGAGTCCCCAAAACAGCACTCTCAGGTTGTGGAAACCAGTCATAGCCCCTGAACCACGTGTCTGATTGGGCAGGCATTGCCTCATTCTGTATTTGCAGCTTTGTGTACCAGGCTTCCAGCTCAGAAACAGCATTTTTAGTGTTACTCTATTTTCAGATATTACCCTGAATTTCTGGCTGGACCTTTGCTTGCAGACAGACAGCCTCATGGCTCTGTTGCTTCTTACAGGTTTGATCATTTGCATCAGCTGAGAAACTGGCTCCTATTTTATGGATTTTTTTTTTTCCCCTCTGAATCACAGTCTCTGGACTAAAATGGTACCAAAATCTCTGCAGACTTCGCCCTCCCCCAGTGGTTTCAGCTGTTTTTATTGCTCTGAGGCACCAGACAGTTTTGTTAATAACAGTAAATCCTTTTAGCCTCTGGTTAGTGCAGGTTCTGCTGTGATTGACAAGGTAATAAAAGTGTTAATGAGAGAAACTGGCACAGCCAGAGATCAATAGTTGCCAATAAGAAAAACAATTCTGATACTTAATTTTGTAGAATTCCCCCAAAGCGGTTGAAAATACATCACAATCGGTCTATTTTATTGTTTAATAGATGTTCTCTCCCTGGTGGTCTCAGATAGAGATCAAATTAACTGGAGATTGGGTGAAATGGCAGAGAAGAGAGGATTCTTGTTCTCCCAAGTTTGCAGGACTGTTGGGACATGGAGCTCTAGGGCAAAGCACATTTCACATTTCTGAAATAAATGTGTTCGGGGCTACCTTTCCCATCCAGATGATTTCCCAAATCACTCCTTTCTGCACATTTTCCCTGCAGTACAAATACAGGGGGGTGGAAATAGCACACAATGACAGCTGCAGTGCCAATGGTCACATTGAGGTTACGGCCAGAAGATCAACCATAATGAAAATGCTGACTCAGTGGTGCTGTCCCAAAGGACAAAGATACAGGTAAGCTGAAGGAGTCGGGGAAGATGCCCTTTGGAAAAGAATAAAATTTAAGATTAGTGCCAGCCTGTGTTTCTGAGAGCTAATCAGTGTGGTAAAAGCAGATGAAGTGCATACAGCTTGTACCACAGATTATCAGTTTCTTGCTAACAGGCTCCTATACACAGTGCACCCTGTGTGGGCCTAAACATCCTCTAACACCCTAAATCCACTCTCACAAATCTGTCTGGTGCCAGATGCATATAAATGCCTAATCTCATTTCAAGGGCAGCTGTTAAATTTAGGAAAATGTGTGCTGGCAGTAGGAAGCACTGCCAAACTGGAAATGCAGTGAGGGGAAGGAAACAATTTTAAGAGGGGCACAAATAGGCTGTAAGTCAAATGGAAGAGAAACAGCTCTGCATTTGTGAAAGTATGGAAAAGAGGAGAAGGACCAGTCTTTAACTATCCAAAAATGACTGTGAATACATTATCCAGAGGCTGGTTGGATTACAGATGGTAAGGCTCTTTGGGCAGCTTAACGACAACAGCTTCTGCAGTCCCACTGGTTGTGCACAGGCAGTACCAGCAAAGTCAAAAATGAAAGGAGGTCTCTTCATGTGGGCTGTGAAACCCCTTCTCAGGCAGGACAAGGAAATCATCAGTCCACTTCTGACAGCAATTATTTGTTTTATATATATGTATATATATATATATATATATATATATACACATTTTTTATATATATACATTTTAATTTGGCACAAAATTTCCATTTCTACCTCTGTACTATGAGGGGTTCAAGGCATTTTGCTGAATGGGGAGCAGTAGAGGACACTGGTACAGGGCTGACTTTGGATTCTAAGTTCACCAGTCAAAAAAATCAGTGGCAAAACTTCACCTATCTTTCGACAAACAGCAGAGCCTTGGCAAAGTTGAAGGCTTTTAGAAATAACTTCACCTTTTTTTTTTTTAATGTGTAGGAATGATATGTAGGCTCTGACGTAGACTCTTCTAGCATTACATCCCACAGGTGTCTGTGGGCTTTAGGGCAGGCACAGGGAGTCTGGCAAATGCAGATGCTCTCACTTGACACTGTGAAAGTTCTGCACAGTGATAAACCCAGGTTAATTCAGCTACACAGGTATGCAGACAGCAGCATAACAGAGAAGTGCTTTTTCTGAAAGTTTTGGTGTGAGCTCAAAGGTGCTGTGAGCCACACTCTCACCTGTCAGGAAAGGACTTGTGACTGAATTCTCCAGCATGGGCCCTTAAGTTTTTGACTAAAACTACATGGATCCAATCTGCAGGTCTAACTGTGCATGCAATGTCTCCAAACACAGTCTCTGACAAGGCAAGTATGGATTTCTGTGGAGAAAATACAACTGTAGGAGAGCCAAACCATGGGTAGGTAGATCCAAGTCTGCTCTTCCTTGCTCCTCCCATCCCATAGCATAATTAAACAAATATTCCTGCTTGTAGAGTGGAATAATTGGAATCAGAGAGCATGAAGAGAGAGATCAGCATGAAAGGATACCCAGATGAAACCAAGGGGTTTGGCTTATCCCTTTGGCTTTATCCCCGTTTTCTCATCCTGTCTGTTTTAATGTGGTACTAAAACCTTATTGTCTGACTGCACTGTTATTAATGACAACTGGTATCCCAGAGGTCAGGGTGGCACTGCAGCTTGCCATTCACTTTAATTATTGATGCACATCACCAGCTTTAGAAATAAGAAGAGATAAGTTGAGGATTATTGAATCCCATCTTATGCTGTGTGTTATCGTACACTCTACATCCTGATAGGTTCCTATCAGCTTTTCTCAGCTCACTGCAGGAAGGGAGGGGAAAATCAAGAAGGTTTTCCCTTTATGTTTTCATTTTGCCCACATCTTTACAAATTTGGCCAAAACAAATTCTGACCATCACATTAAAGGCTACATCTGCCTAGTGACTTGGCTCATGACCACTACATTTAGGTATTTAGCTCTTTAAATATCCAAATATGAAAGTATTTAGCTCTTTAGCAGCACAAATATTTAGATATGTCCACAGTAGTTGTTGCTGTACTTCAGGACTATCACTGAGACAGGTACAGGTACACTGTTTAGTCGCGTTTAGTGGGAACAGATCAGACTAAAGAGAACTTAAAGATGTAGATAAAATTCAACATTCTCTGATAAAACACACTATTCACTGTCATTTTACTCAGATTCAACACTGAACTAAGCAAGCTGAATAAAAGCAGGGGAGCAAATGGGTTTTTCAGACAACAAAAAAAAGTAATAATATCTCAAGTGCATGAAGTATTTTCCCAGCAGAGTCCTTCCAACCCAAAGAGCCATCTCTTACATGGCATATTCGAAGAGAGAGAATTGATGGGTGAAAAAAAAATTAACAGATTCTCTGCATCAGGCAAGAGTCTATTCCACATATTGGGCATCCCACTAAAATAATAATAATGTTTAATTCATGGAAATGTATGCAAAAGCCAAACGAGAGGAGCTATCCATATGCACTAAATACCCATGCTAGTTTTGAAAGGCAGCTCAGAAAGAATAGTAGCCTTTTATCTATGCTATCATTTACAAGCCAGGTAACTGAGCTCTCAAGTTCCAACAGATTGCACACTCCCAAACATAACTCACCGTGTTTGTTGGTGATAAAACAAGATTAGGAGAAAGGTGGTTAGGAAAAAGCTTCCTGTAGGGAACACTGCCCACACCAGTACATGGCTTTTCCCCATTTTCATGCAAGGCACAGGTAACCTTGTTTGCTTTTCCTTATATACCTTCAATTATGACCAAGAGGCAGGTAGGCCTGCCACATAAGTCAAAGAAAAGGTCTTTGGCAACCCCCCTTTCTGAACTGAAGCAATGAAATATATATATATATATATATATATATATATATATGTATATTATACATATATACACCAGCTCAGTTTTGCTCCCTTTCAATGCATGATGACTACCTCTCACAGCTGCAATGACAAGAGGGGCCTGTGGCAATTGCACGGTCCCCTTCTCCTTCTGAGAACTGGCAGAATGAAGGGAAAGAAAAGCCCAGAAGCCTTTTTTAGCCTCCTTATTTTTCTTTGTCACATCATTAAGGGTTCAATGAATCTCCAATTAAATTTCCCTGACTGCTGTCACCATTTTGATTGATAGGTGTCCTTGGATCAACCTCAGTAGGGCATGTTGTCGCACCGAACTCCCCCTTTCCACTCACCATCCATTATGAGCCCCTTGTCATCATTACCTTCACATGTCAGTTCATTTACCACAGGAACGGTGTCACCAACCAATAGGGGAAATAGAAAAACATTTGTTACAAATAGGGAAAAACGTTAATAAATCAGGTTGGGCTTCAGCCTGAAACTCATGGAGAAACAGTTTATCTCCAGTGTGCTTGTTCACCAGTTGCCCTTATATAAAACTAAAAACACACACACACACAAATACAGAAGGAACAAACAAACAGGGTAGAGCCTGTTTAAAGGTGCTTGTAAAGGTGCAGATAAAGCTAAAACAGGTTTTACAGTTTTGGACTTCATTTTCAACCCCTAAAATATCCTTGAGTAAACTTCAAAACCCTGACACACTAACAATATTTAAGCTACAGAGGCTAAGAGTCCTCATTACTGACATTTCTGGAGATTTTCTACCAAAATAGTTTTTCATCAGAAAGTAAAATCTTTGTCAAAATCAAAGCCATTTCTACAAAAGGGTCATTTGTGATGAACTCCCAATTGCAAAAAAAAAACAAAAAAACCCCAAAAAAACAACAAAACCCAAAACAATCAGGAAGAATGAAACAGGATATTTTAGACTTTTAGAAATTTCTTTTTTTCCCATTTCTTCTGTTTAGAAACCTTATGATAAAAAAGTATAAAAATGAAATGTGCAAAGTACAATATAAAATTTTAAATTTGTGAAAAAAGTATTTAAATTCAGTTTAAATTTAAATCTGATTCAAAAGCTACATTAAATTTTCTTCTGACTTTTACAGCTTTGTGTCAGAATTTGGCTCTATTTGGGAACTCCTCTGAAACCCAGAATATCTACATGGGATGGCAGCACCATTCTGTGTTTGCCACCAATGCCAGGAGCCATGCACACAGATTTCAGGTTACATATGAACTGTCCCACTGACCTACCTAGGACAATAGCCAGGTTTTTGTTCCCTGTTTGTTCAGCATCTTGTGGAGTATGAATCTGTTTATGACAGACGTGCTTGTCCCTGCTGTGATTTATCACATAAAATGGTCTTTATACATTTCACACCAAGGACTGAATCCCCAAGGACTGACATAGAAATACTGCTGCAATCCCTCTTCTTTTTTCCTCTGATCACCATGAAAGGATGGAAACACTCCTAGATGCCTGGCAATTGACAACTCAGCAGGGAAGGCCTGCCCTTCAAAAACAAGTAAGTAAAACCAGAACAGCCTTACTAAGTTATTTGTAAATGAAACCTAACTGCAAGTGTGCTGCAACACACCATCATCCGCATTGCAACAACAGCTCCTGGTATGGGAGGCAGCCAGCACACCTTGCCCCGAAACCCTTAGGGCTCAGTGAAATGCCTCTCATTTGCATGAGTTTCATCATTTGCTAGAGGTTTATCCACCACAGTAAGAGACACATGTGTGCTTGCAACACACTGGACCGTTTTACCCAAAAGACAGTTCAGTCCCTACCTGTAGTTCCCATGAGCTCCATCTATTACCCGTAAGACAGCCAACCCCACAGCAGGGGAAGACCAGCTTTTCCCTTAGGGAATGTTTGGAATACCATCTCAGCAATTAAAAAGCTTCACTGCTATTGAAATTAAGAGGATTAATGCTTTTAAACCCCAGGGATCCCTGGTTCATCAATTCACCAGCACACACTTTTTCCTATCTGGTTATAACTAATTTTAGCTGGATCAGCTAAGGATCCAGGAGCAGCAGGACAGTGAGTTCACATGGGGCAAGAGCTGCTTGGTGAGCAGAGGCTGCAGGTTTGCAAAGGCTACTCCAGAGCACCACAGCACCTTGCAATTTGCCCTGATTTATTATGCAATTAGCAGTGAGTGTGTCTCAGTGCACCATGAGAGACTGGCAGAGCTCAGTGTTTAAAGCTGACTTTGTACTCAGGCACCTAAATATCTGCCCTGGTTTTCTTCACTGATTTCAATAAGAATTTTGTCTGAAAATTAAGGTAACTCCTACAGATTCCCAGTGCAGAAAATCTCAGAGACCAAAAAAACTATGAACCATAATTTTAAATGGATGACTTTCATGTAACCTCATCAGACTGAATGCTACAGACATAGAGAAGAAACTTAGTTTACTGTAAAGCCACAGTACAAATGCTTGCTGTGGAATGGAGATGCATAGACAGACCAGAAATGAGGAATTCCTGTGGGAAATCAAGTCATATGGTAGCTATAAAAACCAGATGCACATGAAGACGTGGAGAAGGTTTTAAACACATATGCGTGGACCATGATAAACACTAGGCACATGAGGGCTGGGTGGAGCACATGTGACTGCTCCCCATACCCAGACCATTTCACCAGGTGGGAGAAGATGGGGGTGAACATAACCTTGCAAAGGTTAATGTGGTTTCAGTTGCCCAATTTTGTCTGTACTTGCTTTTGTTCAGCTGAAATCCTCTGTTTGTGACAAAACTCTCAACTCCTGGGTCCCTCACAAGATGGATCAGCAAAATGACAGTCTCCCACTGCATTTCTATTGAATATTTGTTCCAGTGGTTGCCTCTTGCTTGGTGGAAAAAGGGAGATAGGGCAAGATAATTAACTTGGGGCTTTTTTGGATGGGTATTCTGAAGTCTCCGAGCGTGTCCCAACTCCCATAGTCTATTGAATGTGCCCTCAAGGCAGCTTTCCTTCCTTCTGCCATTCACAGCAGCATCTCTGTTTTAATTCTTCTGTACATTATTGAAAGCCTCTAACCTAGCAAGTAATTTTGTATGGTAGAATCACTCCTCTTTGACTAAAAAAATCTTCTTCTAGCTCTTACAGGAAGATGGGCAAAACAAAAGCACAGAGAAAGAAAAAAATTAAGTTAATCTTGGAGGAGAGTGTCCAGAGGTGAACTAGAACCTTTCATCAACAGGAATGGGATGTAATGCTGCTCTTGCTATCATAGTAGAAAATTCTGCTGCCATAATGTGTCTTTTTCCAGTACTTGTACATTTCTTCCTCTCCTTGCTAGCAAACTGAGAAGATTAAGATACAGAAATGCCAAGCTGCTAAAAGAGCCAGACCAGACATCAGAGAAATAAAAATGAAATAAAACCCAACTGCACATACCTTTTAGTGATACTGTTTGTAGGAGATGTCTGAATTGCAGTCATAAAACCAGGAAAAAGCACTGAAGGGATGGGAGAGCTCTCCCCAGCACTGCAGGCTGTGAGCAAACCCTAGGCTATCCTTGGGCATTGGGCGCTGCACACATTTTCCTCTTGCTTTTGCTCAAGACACCAGCTTGACCACATGAAGAAGAGTTTACTTAAAAATAAACCACACAATAATTCAGCCTTTAAAAAAAAAATAAATTAAAAATAAACCATCATTCACAGTCTTAAGACCAAATTTGTCAAGAAAGATTGGCAAGATCTTCCCTCCTGTAAAGCCAGGCTGCTGCCTCAGGTGAGCTGGCCCCGGGCCTCCATAATCCAATAGCTGTTCCTGGGCCCCAGGGACACCTGACTGAAACAAGGCCTGAAGGAGAAGCTCACTGGAAGACATTTTTAGCCATCACCACATGGAAAAGCAGTATGTTTGCACTGCCCTCACACCTCCACGCCTGTGGCTCTGTGTTGATGGCAGGCGCCGGCCTGTGGAGTTCCCCGCGAGTTCCGGCGGCTCTGCGGCAGCCCCACAGGTGGGCACTGCACAGCCCCTCGGCAGTGCCTTGGGGGAAAAATGCATTCAAGAAAGGGCAAAAAGCAACAGTGAGGAGTGAGGGGGGGAAATGTGGAAAACAGCACTGAAAGGAGGGCAAAAAGATGAAGGGGATAAGGTGATCCCCCTGTAGCCAGTGGAGCAGAAGCCCCATGCCTGAGCTGAGGGGTATTTCCTGCAGCTGTGACTTATTTAAATTAATCATCATTAAATTATCATTTTTGAGAGATGGAGAACAATTAAAGTATTATTCCTGATGACTAAGCAAACCTAAGTGCCATGAAAATTTGTTGTTCAGCACCATCACTATCAAAAATGAAGTTCACTTTGGATGTGCAATATGTCTGATGAGCATGGTGAAAAAAAATGAAGTGTTAATTTAGGCAAGTGAATAAAATAAGAATTTTCTATCTATTAGCTGTTTAACAGGGTATCTGCTATCAAATTAAGAAGTGCAAAGGGGTGGAAATCCAGAGAGAGGAGGTCTTATCAAGTTCATCGAAGTTCAGTTTTCTTGGACCTCACTCAGCTCAGCGCAGTTCAAATCACTAAGAGAAATGATCGGAACTACTAAAAAAAGAACTGATTGCAAAGATCTTCTGAAATTATTTCCCAGTGTTACACTGAAAGGAGATTTTATATTTTTTCCTCACACACACACCAAACTAAAACTCAGCCAGGAAGATTTTTAAGGGTCTAAAAGTTACAAAAAGTGAACAGGGATCTTCTTAGCCAACTATGCCTGCAGCTGGGCTGGAAACTTTTAGTCTGAGTCCTACCACACATTTCAGAGAGCACAGAGCTTTGCTATGAAGACTTAAGGCAAAAGGACACACACCACATCTTGATAAGCTGCTTCCAGAGTTAATTCCCTCATTGTTAAAATCTGACTTTTGTTTTGTAGTCGTCAACTTTCAGACTTCAGATCTCACTGCATCCTTGTGTGTTCGACTGAAGAGCTCTTTAGCTAAAGAAAACATGGCTGTATTCAGCCTTTGATCAAATCACTTTCTGTTTTTTTCTTTGTCAAACAGAATGGGCAGAGCTTCTGGAAAGCTCCTACATCTTTCATTGTGAAGGGCAATCACAGAAAATGCAGTGTTATTCCAGAAGCATCTTCATAGGGGCTTGATGTAGACCTTACCCTCTTAACTTTACCTTTTTTTAAAGACTGTCATTCAGCCGTACCTTCTTTGAGGACATATAATCACACTAAAAACAGAAGATGGTCACTCCCCCATATTGGCACAAGAGGCCAGCTATTTCCCAGCTCTGCATCTCAGAGAATTCAGGGAACCTCACACACTGATCACAAGGAGGTTAACACTGACCAAACAATGAAAAATATTCAAATACATAATAGACTTCTACTGACTTTAAAGTATTGCTTCAAGTAGCATCTGGTTGTTTGGGGTTTTTTTTCCCTTAACCTAGTTCGCCAGTATTTTCTTTTCAATAATAACTAAAATGAAGTGTTCCCCCCAGCTGTTTGTATGAAAGAAGGCACAGACAGGAAGAGTTTGATGTCCATTTCACTGCAATAGTGAGTAAAAATGCAGATAAAAGAAAATGATGCATAATTATTATCACCATTAACACCATCTGTCATCACCCAAATGTGCTGGTGGGTATACTGCTTATATTTTTTCATATACATATATATACACACACACAAACCTAGATATAACCACCCCCAGGGAGCAGATTCTTCAAGTCAGAGCCTCTCTCTTTGCTCTGCTACTGCAGCATCACAGTCCCAGCTCTCTTGGAGCTGCTGGCTCCTCTTTTAACATCCCAAGCAGCACTCAGGGGAGCAACAGATGCAAAATAGCCCATGGCTCCCAGCCCCTCCAGTCATCTGAGGAGGCAGAAGATCCATAAGGTCTGATCCACCAGACTCAGACTTCTCTTTGTAAGCACAAAAGTAATGATTCAAATACATAATATCCAGCTCCTGAAGGGGAAGACCTCTTGTTTTATTCTTCTTCCATGAGGTCCCACAGCTGTGCCTTTGAACTAGACTTTTTTTCCCCCATTATTGAAGAGTCATGACATTTTCTTTATTTAGCACTTGAGGTTTTGTTTAAAAATATGAACTACCTAATCTGTAACTCTTAACCAGCAATGCGAGCCATCTGCGCATATTTATAAAATGCACTGGCTGGAGATACGTTAATGCTGGAATATGGCACACATGCATATTCCTGCTTGGGATATATTTTTTAAATGCTCTTTTTCTCCAGAGGAGGCAAATGACTAATTGCTTCTGTTGTTTAGGTGCTTGAAGTAGAAAATGGGCATTTCTGCTGTTCTGCCTCCATTTCCAGGTGTTGAGTCCACACATGTACAATAAACATAAAGTAATCCACGAATGTTCAGACCTTGGCAAAAACTCCCTCTTTGCCCTCTTGCCCCTAAGCTAGGACTAATTGCTGCCTGCATGTCAAACTGTCCCAGATGTTTTATGATTTACTCTTGCAAATGAAAATCGATCTGAAAACATGTGAATGAATCCAAGGTTGATCACACTTCTGCTACTGACTCCAACTTTCCTGCTGCACACCTTCAAAAATAGGGGCACTGCCCATGTTTTATCCTCATCAAAAAACAAATTTAGGTTCCTAAAGTGTTATCTGTTTGGAATTTAAATGACCAAACCATGATGCTGAAAAAACATCATATTATGCTAAATTGCCAGAAAGTTTCCAGGTGCTCCAATCCTACTCTGCACACTGGAAAAATCAAGGCCAAGCCACTGGATTTTTGCTCACATAATAACAACCTCAAACCAGGAGTACCTCACCCATTTCCCCTGGGCTTGCTCCAAGGCCTCCTGTATCCTGGGAATTCATGCCAAAAGCAGTGGGAGCTGTTGCTGAGAGAGAGAGATGTGGTCACAGTTCTCATCTTCATGTGGTGAATATGGACCCCTTCACTGAGCAATCCCAACACCAGCTGTGCTTGAAGAAACTAAAGATGCATCTGTCCAGGCAGGTAAACAGCAGAATTTTGTGTTTCTCCTTCTATTCCATAAATAAAAGTAGGCATTGAAAATTAATGCATGGTTGGACTGACCCTTTCCAGCTCATTGGCTGCAGAAAAGTATTTTGAAAATTACTTTAATGCATATTTACTCAATGGACCAGAATGATTCACTTCAGCACATGAATATGCCTTATTAAAAACCTGCTTACACACAAGTTACTCAAACCAGCCCTTTTTTCCAGCTGTCCAAGGCATGTATGAAATACCATGTTCATTACATATAAGTTTGGGAAACCATTATTTCGCCTATCTTCTCCAAGGGAAAAGGGTGTGCCTTAAAAAGAGCAGAATAAAAATGATTTCAATGAGTGCTTCAGATGCTATGAACTGGCTGGAGAAAGTCTGTCTGTAACTGAAGCTGAATGATGAGCCAGCTTGGGTAGCAAGTTTTTAACGGGGCCTGTTGTGATAGGACAAGGGGGAATTGCTTTAAACTGAAGGAGGGCAGATTCAGACTAGATACAAAGAAGAAATATTTTACTATGAGGACAGTTAAACACTGGAACAGGTCTCCCAGACAGATAATAAGTGCCCCATGCCTGGGTCAGGCTGGATGGGGTTTTGAGCAACCTGATCTAGTTAAAGATGTCCCTGTTCATTGCAGGAAAGTTGTCCCTTTCAAATTAAAGCATTCTATGAATCTATATTTCTTCCCACACTCTCACACTCCATATAAAGCCTCCTGCAGAGGGTGCAGCCCCCCAGGGTGCAGAGACACTTTTGCAAAATGTTTCAAAAAGGATCATTTTTCAGTGAGATAAGAAAACCTTTCCATTATCTTCATCCTCTGTGACAGGTCATCCCACCAGCTACGTGAGCCTGCATCGCTCGATGTGTTGGGGCCAAGCAGCACCTGAGCAGCCTCACAGAAAAGTGCCTTAATTGCTGGTAATGCAATAGGTCCACTTAGCACCAGCAAAGCAATTCAAAAATGGAATCAAACATTTTCTGGACACACATTTAGGGAGCAGCCAGCTGTGTTGGCATGTTGCTCCATTACTTAACCACTGGGTCATATATCTGTGACTGCAGATGGCTTTTACATCCCCACCTCTTAAGCAGCATCTGATACCATGACCGAACGCTGGCCCAAAGGGAAGGATGCAGTCATTGTGACCAGAAAGGCTTTTTCCTTTAAATTAAACACCATCTCAGGCAAGGCATTAGAAGGTTTTTCTGTGGCCCCATTAGACTCAGTGGAAAGAGCCCTCCTTAGCTCCAGCATGAAAAGCACTACCCATGTGCAATTCAGCTGCAGCTCTGCCTTGCAAAGTCCAGGGTTGGGCAAATAAAATTACCTTTCCCCATCAATCTCTCACCAGCACCCCAGGACACCCACATTGCCTCCCATGGAGAACTTCTAGTGATGTTTCTTGAAGACATTTTTGCTTCAACTCCCCTTCATCCCAGATTTTTTTTCTTCCAGGCATCTCTAAGGAATCCACAGCCTCCAGGGGCAGCTGCAAAAACATCACCATGCCAGTATTCGCAGCGGAAATCTGCTGGGCTTAATGCTGACACAGGTACAGCTGCTTAGCTGTTGGCTGCACAGGGAAGGCAACACAGAAGATCAGAAAAAAGTGCCTTGGTCTACCTGAGCAAATGCACCAGCAAAGTGACAGCACAAAATATGAAAATGTAATGGTCTTACAAACAGACCCATAGGGCATCAATTTACCAAGTATCAATGCAAAAGTATTCATGCTATGGATCCTGCTGCAGGCTAGACACTCTGTGGCACAGAGAATAAATGGTGCAGACCACAAACTTGTGGTCCCTAGTTCATTGTACTTTGACAAATGCCTTGGTGAACAGCTGTGGCCTCTCATTCCCGTCCTCAACCACAAGCTAAGTTCCAAATGCCCCAACTTTATCAAAACTACTTACTTGGTTGAATATTTTGATGCTTAGGATTATATAGTGAAGGGCTGTTTTGTTCAAGGAGAACAATGATGGGTGAAAATTGCATAAAGCTCCTCAGAATGTATTTCCTTATTTGCATGCTTCTCATGCAAGGGAAGCCACATATGGTAGCAAATATTTTACAAAATCTATTCCATTTGTAGAATAATCCTCCAAATTATTCCATGTTAAGGACCCACAGTGTATAAAATAAGATGTGGGCAGTATCATATGAGACACTTCAGGTTAACCAAAACAGTTTGACTCAAAATTAAACTCCTTACTCCATGTTTGAGAACAGGCTTTTCATATTGCTGAAAGCAATTGCTCCCAGAATTAAAAACTTGGACATTTCTTTTTATTTCCCAATTTCACCATTTTTCCATATACTACTTGAAAAAAAATCTGTCCTTTCATTCACACAAAACTGCTTCCAGGACACACTTGGAAACAGAGCATCAGCCCAAACTGCACTCTTATAGCAAACACAGCTCTCACTCCAACACAGGTGACACATACGTGAGGAGAGTTCTGCTTTCTTCCCATATAAATATTTAACTGGCTCAGACCCAATTTGCCTGAAGCATCAAGCCTTCTCATTGATTGCTCTGCTAACTTCTTGTTAGTGCTGAAGATCATCTCCATGTCCTGAAAAAGAATGTTGGCATAACCTTGAAAATGAAGAAATATTTACTGGGGAGACAGAGGAGCGAGTCTTCAATGTTGAGAAGAAAATTAGTTTAAAATCTTCAGTCTAAAGCAGGATGGGAAATGAGGAAGTTCCTGGGGTTTTTAGAGCTCCCAACCAAACAATTTTATTCTTCTGGTTTTTTGAAGCTATGAAGTGGGCCACCTCCCGCTTCACTAAAAGGTCCACAAAAAAAGGGAGAGTTTTAAGAGGATGCAATTTGGTTTCAAAGTAAGAAACAGACCAGTGGTTAGGTTTTGAAGATAACTATTGCTGGACGCTACACAAACCTGTCCCTTAAATAATGCCATGTACTGAGAATGCTGTCCTTTGCATGTCCCTTTCAGTGCTGTGCCTATGGGATTACACATTGTACCATTGCTTGCTGAGATTTCACAAAAAACATGAACGGGATATGTTGTCCCAAACCTGGAAAAATACAAGCACAGAGTAATTTCCAGAGTCAGGTCGAGTTTGGGATGTTTGTCCAAAACCAAGTAATTTTAGCTCAGCACTGTGTGCTAATCCTTCCCCATGATCCAAGTCAGAGCTGTGATGGTATTTCCACTTAAATATGGACATAGATACTCTCAGCATGAATCCAAGGGCTCAGAGGGGCAAGGTAGGATGGACACAGCTCCAAACTGCTGCTGAAAACAGGAATTGGCTCCTCACTGCATTTATCTCCATCCTTAAACAGGTGTTTTTCTCCAAGGCATCAACGTTTTTCATCTCATAACCTTGTGGAGATAAAGCTTGGCATTTGGTATATTTCTTTGTTTTTTAAATCTGGCAAAATTCATCATGATTTGCAAGAGCTGTAGAGAAAAGATAGGGAGACATCTTGTCCCAAAGACCATATTTATGATCGTTTGGCTCAAAGTAACACATTGCTTTTCTCAGCACATCCCGTGTGCAGGTAGCAAACTCTAAAACAAACAATTTAATTTCTAAAATCAGAAAAAAAACCTCTTCTGTGCTAAGATTAAGAAGCAGGCAAGAAAGCAATTCTTCTGGGAGGAAGAAAACCACAGCTGTGAAACAACCCTTAGGGGCTTTAGAAGAAAGGCTTGATCTTAGGTGATACATGTGGTTCTGCCTGAAGAGATGGTGCTGGATGGCTTATCTGGGGCTCATATAAAAATCCCTGGTTACCAGTATCCTCAGTGCCAGCAAACATGTGTTGGAGCCAGGCTTCAATCGAGAGCTCAGATAAAGAGCATGTTTTTCTCTGGGGAATTTGGGTGGCATAAATCTGTACACTTAACAGGTTTGAGTCTCAAGGGTAGGCATGCTCCCATTGCAAGCGCTTTTCTTATGGCTAGATAAAAGCCTCCCATAAATAAAGCTTTGAAATCTTCCAGGAGAAGTTAGCTATACAAATTTGGGCACATGAAGCTCAGTGTAAGCAATAATTCCACATATTTTTATTAGAAAGTAGATATATAGGAGCAGCAATGCATGATAAATCAACATATCTGCCTCCTTACTGGCTTTTATGATGGGCATTAGCAGTAGTGACTGTCGCAGAGATCATAACAGCTTTATTTCCACCATCTCTGTAAGACAAAATCAAATATAAGCAGTTGATATTATTTTTTAAGTATAAACTCATTTCACTTGCTTTGAAGTGGTGACAAAATCATTCCTGGTAAAATCCAAATTTGGGGGGAGGAAGAAAGGGGAAGGGAAGGGAAGGGAAGGGAAGGGAAGGGAAGGGAAGGGAAGGGAAGGGAAGGGAAGGGAAGGGAAGGGAAGGGAAGGGAAGGGAAGGGAAGGGAAGGGAAGGGAAGGGAAGGGAAGGGAAGGGAAGGGAAGGGAAGGGAAGGGAAGGGAAGGGAAGGGAAGGGAAGGGAAGGGAAGGGAAGGGAAGGGAAGGGAAGGGAAGGGAAGGGAAGGGAAGGGAAGGGAAGGGAAGGGAAGGGAAGGCTCATTTGGGTTTTTTTGGTAGGATTTTATTGGAGCCTTGGAAGTAGCTGACATGATTTTTTCAGTGCACAGCCATCACAGTGTCCCCCTGACAATTTGGGAGGTTTGGGGTTGTTGATGGCTGCACAGGGACTGCTGACCTCTCCTGTAGGTTTCTGGCATGAGTTTTGCTGTTGCAATGTGGATATGACCAGCAAAAAAATGTTTAATTTTTTTCAGTTGTCTCCTTTAATAAACCAGCTTCCATATAATCTGATTATGCATTTAATATAAACATATAAATTAATTAGATAATTGGTAAATAGGGCTTTGGCAATAAAATTATTTTAATACAGGGTTGGAGAAGCTAGACTGTCTTAAAAAATATTTCTCTCTTTCTAGGGTAGGATTTAAAAGATAGTTACACAAGTTTTCCACCTAAACCTAGATCTATAAAAGTCCAGGCTCTCAGCTCTGACTGGGAACTCTCTGGAGCTCTTTACAAGCTTCAGGAAGAAGAGGCTGTTTGGTTGGTATCAAAGCAATGTGGCCTTGAGCCCTTCATTATCTGTTCACCCAATATATACCATGCAGTGAACAGCTTGGTGAGTTGAATGCCAAATGGTTGCTTTATTTTGCAGCTGCAAATTTGCTTTTTGAATTCCCATTGTAAGCAAGACTGGAAGCAGTGTCATGTAAGACAGTAGCACTACACAAGGTGAAAGGTAATTTTATCCAGTATTTCATCTTCCATGGCCACACTCATCATAATCCCACCCCTTTCAGACTCTTGCCTTCCATAAAACAACCCATGCCTACCCTGGAGAATCATCAGACACATAATTGCAGTGTTCCTCCTTTGTGGTTAGTCCTGCAAAATAGTGCTTGGTCCATACATTGTGCTGACACTATGGAAATGATGCTACGGAGTAATTACAGGAGGGGACACTCGGAGAGGGGAGCTTTGCGCGTGCTGCTCTCCCACGAGGTGCACAGTTGCGAAGCAACCTGACACATCTGCCAGGGCTGTCTAAGAAACTATTAGCCAGTTGCTACCTCCTGTGCTCAAGAGCTGCAGGCAATTTCACAGTCATAGTTTCTCGGCTTCCTTCACGCAGGCGACCGTGGTGCCGAGATACTGACTTAAGTATGTACCACGGAATGGCATCCTTAATAGAGGCTTTACAGGAACAAAATGTATATGGGTAATCCACAAAGGCTGGTTGCAACTGACAGCTTCGTTATTGCTCTGAGGATTCATGGCAGGCACCGCGGGCCAGGAGCAGCCATGGGAATGGACAGCTTTGATTTGCAGGAATGATTCTACAGCCCACCTACATGGGCTCAGGGGGTAAAACCAGAAGCACCTGTGCAGGGAGCCCCTAGAAGTGCAGTACTATTACATGTGCTGGGTTTGTGTGGCCAGGTTGGGCAGGGTACAGTAGGAGGGTATGCTACAAGGGTGGCTTCTGTAAGAGGTGCCAGAAGCTTCCCCCATGTCTGATAGAGTGTCCCAGCTGGCTCCATGACAGAACCACTGTCCATCAGTGGTGACAGTAGCACCTCAGGAATGACAGACTGAAGAAGGGGCAAAAATTACCTCAAGAGCAATTGCAACCAGAGAGTGGAGCAAAAACATGTGAGAAGAACAGCCCTGCAGATACTCAGGTCAGTGCAGAAAGGAGGGAAGAAAATGTCCCAGGCACTGGAGCTGAGATTGCCCTGCAGCCTATGGTGTGCAGCTCTGTCCCTGAAGCCCATGGGTGAGAAGTGATCCCGTGAAGAACTCCATGCCTAAGCAGATGGATGCCCAAAGGAGACTGTGACCCTGCGGGAAGCTCATGCTAGAACAGGCTCCTGGCAGGACCTGTGGCCCTGTGGAGAGAGGAGCCTGTGTTGGAGCAGGTTTTCTGGCAGGACTTGTCACCCCACAGGGAACCCACACTGGAGCAGTCTGTGTCTGAGAGATTGCACCCCATGGAAGGGACATACACTGGAGCAGTTTGTGGAAAACTCAAGTCCAGGGGAAAGACTCATGCTGCCAAAAGATCACAAAAGACTGTCACCTGTAGGAGGGAACCTATTCTGGAGCAGAAGAAGAGTGGGAGAACTCCTCCCCCTGAAAAGGAAGGAGCAGCAGAGTGAACATGACGAACTGACCACAATCCCATCCCTCTGCACAGTTGGAGGTAGAAAACTTGGGAGTAAAGTTAAGCCCAGGAAGGATGAAAGATGGGGAAAGGTTTTTCAAGATTTCGTTTTTATTTTCATTACCCTACTCTGATTTCATTGATAATGTTAAATTTTTCTCCAAGCTACATCTGTTTTGCTTGCGATGGTAATTGCTGAGTGGATCTCTCACTGTCCTCATCTCAACTCATCAGGCTTTTCATGTATTTCTTCTCCCCTGTCTAGCTGAGGAGAGGAATGATAGAATGGCTTTCATTCTGTCAACTGTAGAGAAGCAGAGGTGAGTTTTTGGGAGCCTGGAGCTCTGGCTTGCAGAAAGGACCACAAGCCAAGTTCTGCCACAAACACAAAAAGAAGGGAGACTTCTATGCAACAAAGCTGGGCTGAGTATGGAAGTCCCCAAATGTAGTCTGACATCAAAGTGAATAATTTGCCTTTTTGGTGTTTTAGTAAGAGGGAAAATGAATATGAAAGCAAAGGCAGTTCAGGTATATCCATGTACGGATCTAGGTTTAAGGTTCATTGCAGGTGAAGGAGGTAAGAAGCTGGCATATGTTGGGAAGTTGATTTAAAACATCTGAAAGCTTAAATGACACTTAGTGCCTTCAGAAAACTACCTGAATCCTCAGAGCAAGAGCAAGGTCTAAATTTTGACAGGATGTATATCCAATACCCAGAGACATCTCCTGATGTACAGCTTCCCTTTCACAGTATTCCCTGCCCAAATGGAGGCAAAAAAAAAATCCACTAAAGGACTGAGCCCCGGAGGGGATGCATTAGTTGGCATTATTTTCTCAGTCGTGGAGTTTCAGCAATTCAGAACAAGTAGCGATGCCTCTCTCTACGGCTTTAATGACGTTTGCTGTCAGACACATGAGCCACGGGAAAGGACAGGGCTGTAACTTTATTTTAAGCCGGATAGGCTGTAGCTAAATCTCCTGAATCCCTTTCAGCTTTGGAAATGGTTTTCCCCTATCTCTGCCTTCTACCTGGTGCCTGCACATTGTTTGTGCTAAAAGGGGAATGATACTTTTAATCTCGAAAATGCCTTTGGAGCTTTGGAGTGGATCGTTTTAAAGTCAACAGTGTTTAAAGCACATTAATGAGGGTATTCACCATAAAACAGTTTTATTTCTGTGTGTAACAGATAAACATGAATATGAGAGAATATAAGGGAAAAGAGGTGGGGAAACAGTCCTGCTTGGAAAAGCAAACAAATCACGGATCCATGGTAAAAAGGATATCAAATTATTATAACACTAAAGCTGGCTGTGAATCTTCTGGTGGAACATCATTTTCTTTTTTTTTTTTTTTTCTCTCTTTGGGTTTAAGTTCAGGGCCCAGCACTTTGCCTGGTGTTCGGAAAACTATAGTCAGACTACATTGTGAGAATAGCACTATCTTATAAGCTTTTTAAAACAAAAATGGTAGCTGATGCTCATCATGCTGGCTTATTCCTGTGCAGACACAGGGTAGTAAAAAACATATGAGGGTAGTAGCAACTGCTGCCTCCTGGCAGGTAGCAAAATTAAAGAAAAGGTTTTAAGACAATTTAAAAATTAAGAAAAAAAGCAGGTCAGGTGGGTTCTGAGGCCACAGATGTCCCTTTTTCACAGCTCTCCAGATCAATGTAGGGTTTTGTTGAGATAGCCACAAAGAGGTGAACTGGGTGAAGGTGCCATCTATGTATCTTTACACAGAAAAGGCAAAATTTGCAATCAACCTCACACAAAAAAAATATACAAAAAAATTTATACCAAACAGACCTTGAGGGCATCAGGAACAAGATGTACTTACCAAATAAAACCAGCAGTATGATGTCCTGGTATCACTGAACCCAACACTCCTTTACTGCAGTGTGATCCTGAGCTCTCTCATTATCGTTTTAACCACACTTTGGTGGGGTTGGCTTTGGAGAAGCACTGAAATGTTATAGTGAGATAAAGAGTAAATTCTTGTCTGTATCCCCTGAAAGAAAAAAAAAAAAACAACAAAAAAGTTAAAGGAATGATTTTGAAAAAGAATAACTACTCTATGTCACCTCTCTAAACTAAAATGAAAAACAGTTTAAATTCAGGGGGGTTGTATATTTATTAAAGCCATTTTATAAGGGGAGAAAAAAAAACACACAAAGAAAAAGAATTAAAATCTGTTTCTCACAGACAAATTCTCATTTTTGATTAAATCTATTTCCCACATGCAAGAGGATGAAATATATCAAGTCTAAGAAATAAATGTGTGAGGAACTTTCAAGAGTAATCAGGATTTACAATGACCTTTTATTCTAGGCAAGCAATGGCAAGTGCTATGATGGATACAGAGAAAAGATTACTGAGAAACAAGGAAATTTGCATCCAGGACCAGCAGGAGCAAAAAGGGCACTGAATTGTGCTCGCTTTACACAGAGGGTTACAGTGCCATGTTATTGCAGACAAATGAAGGGCTTGCATTAAAAATGCATAATTTAATCAGGAGAAAAACTACTAATCAGATTGAAATATGCAGACCTGATATTGGTTTTTTAATATTAGTGTTATTAAATTCTGCTATAGTTTCTCACAGAATCACCCAAATGTAAATTAATATAAGGAGAAACGGTTAACAAAATTACAGGCCCAGATCAAACATTCCTGCTCATTCGTAAGCATCCCGCTGACTTGTGATATTGGGGATGGCATAAAAGGCTTAGTATAAAATACTACATGCACTGATCTAATAGTACTTTTCCCAGTCAGAGCAGCTTGAAGTGCACCCTGATGCAGTTGTTGGCTTGAGTTGAATGGCAGCTGAGGAGAGATGCCAGCATCCCTGCCTGGGCCAAACACAGGACTGCCACCCCCATATGCCATAGCCTGAGCACGGCCAGAGGGTTGCCAGCTCCACCCAAAGCCTGTGTTGTAAAGGAGCAGGAACTTATTCCCTGGACATAATCAACCTCTAGAATTAATACATGCACCAAGAAAACAGGGCTGAACATTCCTCTGATTTAACATATTAAGAAGCATTAAAAGTATCCCCCATTTGTGCATCACAGATGATGCGAGAGTCACTGCCTCTGCTTAGCATCTGTCAGACTTGTATTTAGCCAAGGCTCTTCCTCCACTGCTGCTAAAGTAAAAGTTTCCAAACTGTCCATTTTACATCTGGGTAGGAAGGTACTGTCACTTGCCAAGGGAAGTGGCACCTTGGAATTAAAGCTAAGAAAATGCCCCAAGCCCCTTTTCTCTTGTGAACATTTCTGATGTAGCAAACCTCAGCAGAGAGATGTGCTTGTCTTGAAACTCCACCAAGAAACTGGGGGCTGACATTTTTGTCTTACATTTCTACTTTACAGTGTTTCAGTTACAGAAAGGCAGTCACCTGTAATACCATTCTTCAGAAAATGAAGAATTATTAATATTAACTTGGTTTAAAAGGGTGGCTCCACTGTTTCAAGGAGTGTACAAACCCTTGGAAAATTACACTTATAATTATTTTCCCCTTATCAGTTAGAATATAAACACTGTAGAATAGAGATTCTAGGGTTTTTGTTTGCACAGCACCTTGTATCATAAGGTCCTAATCTTTCAGGTACATCTGAACACAAAGTGGCTCACCAAGCAACTTCCCATCATTTACCTGCCATCCTGGTTAATCAGGGAGGCCCCAGCTGACAGCAGGTGAACAAAGGAGACACCCAACTGCAAGAAGGGCAAGAAGGAGGATTCTGGGGACTACAGGTGTGTCAGCCTGATCTCAGTGCTGGGGAAGTTTACAGACATCGCCTTGAGTGCCATCATGCAGCACAGACAGGACAATCAGGAGATCGGGCCCAGTCAGCACAGGGTTATGAGAGGCAGGTCCTGCTTGACCAACATGATCTCCTTTTGTGACCAGCTGACCTGACTAGTGGATGAGGGAAAAGCTGTGGATGTTGTCTACCTGGACTTCAAGTAAAATCTTGGACACTGTTTCCCACAGCAATCTCCTGGCTGGTCATGGCTTGGATAGGTGCACTGTTTGCTAGGTCTATGACCATCAATGATCTTGGAGGTCTTTTCCAAACTTAAAGATTCTGTAATTCTATTCTAAAACCAGCACTGAGCATTTAACATTGATTCCCAGTGACACTTTATTTGACATCCACCTATGAGAGAAAGAGAAGATGCACAGCAGGAAAACAAGGGAAATTAAACACCATGTGTGACCGGTAATATACAAAACTGCTCATTTTGCAAAAATAGCTGTAGACTCTTAGACTGAAAGCTGATGTGTCAGTCTCACTTCCTACTTATTTTTCAATTTATGTGATACACTGTATAAGTGTTTCTGATGCTACTTGCACCAGGGGATAAATAAAGCTAAGCTAGATTCCCTTTTCTTCCTTTTTTTCCCCATTTTTGCCAGCTGCTACCTCCCCCTGATGTCAGGTCCTGCACAAACATAACACCATAGCACGGCACACACACGGCCATCAGCAGCATCAGATAACGGCCAGGAAGCTGCTGCTGCTCTCGATTCCCTGCTGTGTTACATCAGTGCTAATGAGGAGTAAATAATAGTAATAAATCAGCTTTCTGCAGTTGACAGTAAGGTGTTCAATATTCACTGAAGCCACTGGCAACTCGGAGGCGGTTTCCAGAGGCCCCTGACTAGAAAACAGTGCAATACTGCAAACACCATTTATTCTGGAAGAGCCAGCTACCATATTCTGTGGTATAAACTTCAAAGCAGCCCATCCTGCCACATTAAGAAATCCTTTGCAGACAGCAGATGAATGAAGTTGGAGGAGACACCTCATGAGTTACACAGCCTGTCTCATGCAGCATTCACCTGGGCTTGACCTCCCCTCTCTAACCACAGAAAGCCTGCAGCAGAGTCCTTCTGCCTCATAGGTTGGGTCAGGGGCTTGCAGATGCTGATAAATCTTGTGGGGGGCCATGGGTGTGCCCTAGCTCAAAGGGCTGCATTAAGCCATGCCACCACGTGATTAGAGCTGGCTCAGGCAACCCTCTGAGCTGCAATCCCACCTTAGTTTTGCTTCCTACCATAGCAGCATATTCATAGCAGTATATCTTTCCAAAGGAGAAGCCAAATTCCCTCTAAAGTCAGGTTTCATACAACCCCCAGAGAAATCTCACAGGTTTAGGATCAGCAGCCAAAGCACAGTGTGGCAAACGAGTAGTGTGGCATCCAGAGGGGCTCACACATACGTGCCACCCACATGACACCCCTGCCAGGCAGCAAGATCCTAAACCATCTTCCAAGCTCATGCCACAAGCAGTGCCTTTGTCTTACTGTAAACATTTCTGGCTTTAACCAACATATTAGGCAGCATTATTCTTCATTTACTAGAGACAGAAAATGTGGGGTAGCTCCCAGGCAAAGAAACAATATCCCAGATGGCTTCTTCTGTCTGTGACATGGAGCTGGCACCACCAGCCACATATTTGAGGACTTTTGCTGCTCTTGACCTCTTAAAAACTTCGTAAAAGACCAGTGTTATTACTTAGGACTGAGATATGACCTGAGGAGTCAGGAGGCAAAGGCACTCAGGCAGAATGCTGCCAGGGTCGGGACAGGACCCTGTGCCTCAGCTGGAATGGGATGTCATCGGCTCTGTCAGTTGTAAACACAAAATTTAGGAAGCTCCCCAGTAAAACGTAGTAGCTCAAGATGTACTGTTTCCTGAAACTCTTAAAAGCCCCAAGCACTGGCATTACTCACTGTTTCCATTGCCTCTGGATGTGCATGTTATTTCATGGAGATTGCTACATAGTAAACAGCTAGAAATTGGAAATGTTGAAGGAACATGTATCAGCAAATCAGGATTCCAATTCTGTAACTTTCTGAAGGTTTTGGGAACAAAATGCTGGGAGGAAGACAGCAACTGAATTCCGTTTCATTAGAGGGAGAACCATTTCTAAAAGGAAATAATCATGGCGATACCACTGTTCAGCAACAGGTCTGGAAGGGAAAAAAAATGGGGTTTTCCCTGAAAGCCTTGCAGCAGCCTTGTCCTGAGCTTCATTGGCCTCTAGTGGAAAACAGAAGCTATGTCTTGTGATCACAAAACTTCATTTACAGAGCACAGACAAATACACCACTGCCCACACAGAGCTTGAATACATACCTGGTGAAGGAATGCAAGGCATGCGATGAAAAAGGATTACTATTCTGCATCAGGTACATACAGCGTCTTGGTTTTGCTATCATTCAGGGAAGAGATTGAGTTAAGTATTATTTTTTTCCTACAGATGTTCCCATTCTAGTGAGCTTCTAAGTTGTCTGCCATAAAAGAAATAAAATTTCACCTGCAGAGGCACTAAGTTTGTTACATTTGGGGTAGAAGCCTGATATCACTATATGTGCTCCACTGGAAGTTAACTCTTGCAGCATTCAGACCACAGCAGTTTGGCTGTAAAGAACAATCCAAACCAGGATTTCAACTGCTGTCTTCTGTAAACACAGGCTCTCAAAATGAAAACATATGCCTGTATGCAGCAGGCAGTGATTGCAACAGCATTCCTGCCTAGGTATAAATTTATTGACTCAAAACCCATAGCTCCAGTTTCCATGGATATAAACAAGATCACACCTCTCCCCAACTCATTAAAAATACAAACAATAATCAAAAAAGCACTATGCAGGATCACAGGAATAAACCTCTGAGAAGGTGAGTAAATGGAGGGGAGAAGGGTCAGTGCAGAGCTACTCAGTGACAGACAGGAGCAAGACATCGTTTTGGGCAGAGCAGAACCCTCAAAATCAGGGCCAGCTGAAAAAGCAAACAGTGCCCCCAGCAGAATTGTGCAGATACCTGTGCAGGGGTGCTGGTGCTGGAGGGTGCCATCCTCCTCTGGCTGAGTGCAATCTCTCTGCATCCCTCCAACAACTCCATAAGCTTGGCTCGGTTTCCTCCCTCCTCCAACGCCTGCCTTCTGGAGCCCAGGGCAACGCAGCAAGATTTGCTCCCTGGGAAACGGCAGTCTGGAGATGGTGGAAGGCAGATGGAACCTCCACTCTCCATGTGGAGCAGGCTGCTTGGCTGGCCTTCAGCAGAGGCACGGTCCTGCTGCCAGCTCCCAGGATGTATCTTCGACCCTGTGCAGATGCTTGGCCCTTGGGAGCCACAGAACACAGGAAAAAGGAAAAGAGCAACAGGCATTCTCAAACATGAGAAAAAACTTCAAAACTTACTTTCAGTGTATTTTGACTGGGTTTTGTGTCCGCTTGCCCCTGCATTCATTTTAGCAGTTTCTGTGCTTGCCAAGGTTACTGAGAGTTGCTATTAGAAGTTTCTTTGGAGGCTGAACTGACAAAAAAAGTGCAAACAAACTCCATGCCAAAACAACACAGCATTCATTCATTCATTCAGGACAAAGTGGCAAGGTGATGTGAACTACATAAAAATCTGTAAAAAATACCCATTTTTGAAAGCCACATGCAATCTTCTGACTCATTTGTTTTGGTCAATATGGTTGCATTCCCTTCAAGGAGAGAAGGGAAAGGACTAACATCCAAAAGGCACCACTTCAATACTTCTGTGAGTTCAGAAGCATTCATACCCACTAACTTGTGTGCCTGTGAGGGAGAAATGCAACCAGCAGCAGGGAAACTACCAGGCTACCTTCTCTTTAAGTATCCTTGGCTCAGTGCAGGTCCAAGTGCCTTTTTTTCTGCAACATTAAGCAGAGTAACCTAAAGTAGCCTGATTTTAATGACATAAATGTAAAATAATCAAGCACAGGACTTCACAACCATGAATCCTCAGGGCTGGCTGAACTCCCATCTGTAAATCCTGCTGGTTAGTTCTATTTACTTCCTTCATGAGGAAAGAAAAAAAAAATAAAAAAGAAAAAATATTAAATACAATCAGCCTGAGCTGGAAATGGGCTTCTCTCTGCCTCTTGCACAGACTGGGATCTCAGAGCAGTAGAAAGCAGACACAAGGGCAGCAGGAGTGGTGCGTGGCAGAGGTTCACCAGGCTGGGGCAGTGCCTGAAGCAAAGCAAGGCTATTGTGGCACAGGAAAGCTCTCGTCAGTGTGAAGAGAGGCAGCCAGGAGAACTGTCTGCACCTCAACCACTTTCATCTTAATTCCTTAGGCCACAAAACATTTGGCACTGACTTGATATATAGTCTTTCAGTTAAGCATGCATATGGATAACACTCAGCTGAAAACAGAAGGAAAAATCAAAATCAAAATCACACTATCCTTAACAAACAAGCTAAACCTGCTTATCGGCAAAGGAATGAAAATCTTTTTTTAGTAACAGCTGAATCCCATGAGAAAGCAGTCACAGATGTGCACCAGCAGACCACATACCAGCATGACCAAGAGGCTTCCTACAGGAGAGAAACTGTTTAACTCAAGATACTGAAAATACACAAGAGACTCAAATGGTAAAACCAACATTGAGCTGCCAAAGACATGTAATAAATGTGATTTTTAATCTCTTCCACCACCACTGAACAACATGAAGCTTCCATGGCTGCTCCCCAATACAAGCATGTGCCTTTATGCCCACCAAGTGTCACTGCACAATAAAACACATGAGCTCAGAACTGGCTTGGCAATCCCCAAGCAGTGACTCTGTGGCTTGTGGCACATGCCATGCCCAAAACTGGGCTACTGTATAAACACCAGCACCTTTGCTTGGTATGAGCCACAGGATATCCTATCTCCTCCTGCTGTGCAGTGGCAAAGGACGGATGACTGGGGTAATTTTTAAGACCTGCACTTTGCTTTCTGTTCTCTAAGATAAAAAGATTTAAGTTGAATTTTTGCACATGTAAAAAAAATCCAGCCTCATCTTCTAATGTGTCCCCATGAACTGTGCACCTCCCCTGTTTATCACTCCTTATAGCTCCTCAAACTGTGACCTTCCAGGGATACAACAAACTGCAAACAATACATCTATGAAACAGACAAAAAAGGTCCTTGCTTCCAAGAAGTTAATATTGGGTCACTGTGCAGGTTTTACTGGAACTGCCCTCCTTCTATGAAGTTATGGTTGAGTCTGATTCTTCCAGGTTAGGACAGGTAAAAGACTATCTTCTTGACTATCAAAATGCAGCACATGATCTATATGGTTACTGCTGCTTCTGTTTGATGCATTGGTTTGAGCCAATTAACAAGAAACTGTGAGACTGTTCTGAATGAGAGTATCTCCTAAACACTGCAAAGATAAGCAGCAACCATTCCTCTTTCCTCATGTCAGACCACAAGCAAAAGAGCCCTGTCCGAGCAAGTCAGGGTGAGGAGAGACTCCAGACCCAGGTCCTGCCTGGAGGGATCCTACAGTGACCTATACAGCTGCTGAGCAGAACAGTGCTCAGGCTGATCCAGGTCTGGGCTCTCTGGAAAACACCAGCACCACCCTCCCCTTCCCAACCTGCATAGCCCAGGGACACAGGCACTGTGGATGGGTATGGGCTCACCCAGGTGCTCAGAAGCGGCCCCAGGAGGCTGAGCTGTAGAGCCAGGTTCTCTGCTCCTTCAGTGAATGATAAATACTTACTGGAACTGAGACAGCGCTTCAAGAACCATGAGAGCTGCAGCTGGAAATGCTGCTCCTCCAGCAAGGCTCTTGCCAGCAAAATGCTCACCACGGCTCCTGGGGCATAGCTGATGGGAATGAACGTTACAAACAGAGCTTCCATAATCTTCCAGGAGTGGAAAACCTCTCTTGCATCCTTCTCTGCAAAGCTTATACAACAATATACGAACATTCGTAGCATAGCATGCTGCTATTCAAGAGGATTTTTCCTCACCTTTTCACCACCAAAAATTGATTTGGTTCCAGAATTATTTTTAATATTCATCCAGACTCCTGAGTTTTAAATGCTGGACAACCCTACAATACTCACCTTTTCATAGAAAACAGTGACTTCAGATGAGGCAACGATGCTTTAGGAAAAAACAACCAACCACCACTACCAAAAAGAAACCCAACAACAGCCACCCAGCACTATGCATAGGACTCGTCAGTTCAATTTGGAAATTAAATAATTCCTGGGGAGACCTACCCACTGTAAGGAGTTTTGAGAAAATGAGCTCATTGCTGTGGAATTAATAATAGATCCATGCAGATTGATATTCCCAGGAGATAGAGAAAGGGAAAAACATTAAAAACTGATGCTCCTGGCAAATGAAAAAACAATGGATTGTATTTTCCTTGAAGGGATGGGAGGTGTTTCTATTTTATTTAACTAGGCAAGACTTGTTCTCAGCATGCACCATCTCCAGCTAAATGGAAACACCTTGAAAATTTTGTAGAAAATGTGGAGGAGAGTGTAAGTCATCACATACCAAATATGAAGAACCCTGAATGATCACATGTTGCAGCAGAATGTAGCTCTGATTATGATTTACTTGAAAACCAAAAGAATTCTGCACCATTCCAACCAGAAGTTTCTGTGTAAGTTTGGCAGGAACACCAGGGATTCAAACTGCAATTCAAACTGCATCCAAAGCCACTGTCAACTAGGAACATTGGTTTTCAAATCTCACCTCCATTCGCATCTGAGGTTCAACAAGGCCAAGAGCTATGGGGTGACCTTCTCACGCTCTACAACCACCAGGAAGGATGCTGTAGCCAGGTGAGTGTTGGTGTCTTCCCCCAGGTAACAGGATGAGAGCAAATGAACTGAAGTTACACCAGGTGTGGTTTACATTGGATATCAGGAAAAGCTGCTTCACTGAAAGGGTGGTCAGGCACTGAAACAGGCTGCCCAGGGAAACGGTATCACTTCCTGGAAGTACTTGAAAGACGTGGCACTTAGGGACATGGTTTAGTGATGGACTTGGAAGGGCTGGGTTAGTAGTTGAGCTGGATTGTCTTAAAGGTCTTTTCTAACCTTATGATTCTATGACTCTATCCTTCGAAAACTATTTTACTTTCAAACTGCCTTTGAATGTTTCAACAACTCCAAAGAAACAGTGAAACATTTCAGTTCATGACATCTTTGAAGCCACTCAAGATAACTCAGGTATTTATTAATAAATATTTACAAGTCAAACTCATGCAATTACTTGCATTTTTAAAACCACATGGAGTGCTAGAAAATTGATTCTAAAATTATTTAAAAACAAATAAATCAAAACTGATTTGCATTACTTAATATTTATTGATACAAAAGAAAACTCATAACAAACTATGTATGTACCATTTACACTGAAGAAAGATCTTTAAGATCAATGAAACAACATGCCCCTAAAACTGGGATGTCAGATGACAATGTTCAATATTCTTTAGAATTCGTCTGCATTAGATGATCTTCAATTTGCAGGTAAAGTTATGGGGAAGAGGCATCCAACAATGTATTTCTTGTTTCTCTAAATTATAAAAAAAACCAGCAGTTAGTTCAAATTAACACAGTTAAAAATAGGCCTTTCTGTGCCATAATATTGGGGAGTTACTAGACAGCAAAGTGGAACAACTGCAAATTGTACTCACAGCAGCAAGGACATCTGAGCATCCACCTACTCCAGTGGCAAATCAATAAAAACATTAGTATCATTTCAATTATGCTCAAAAGAGCACATTAGCCTAATTTAATTTAACTAATAGTGGTCTCTGACAAATGTGCTCATCTGTGCAAAATCTGGAGCTGTCAAAGCCACACCTGGTTGTGGCACTGACACTTGCTCTCCAGGTATTTTCTTAAGCTACTTCAAATACGAAATATATCTTATGAAGGACTAAGAGGCCTCAGAAGTTAATGTGCATGTAAGTTTCATGTTATTTTTATAAAGATCTTGTGTGTATTTTAATTCCCTTTAACTCAGGTTTACACAAATGGTTCACAATCTCTGGTCCGCAGTTCCAAAGGTCACAAAAAGCTGCTGACAGTAGGGAAAATAATCAGGGACTAAAATGCTTGCTGAGAGAATAATATCTGATGCAATTCTCCACACAAAGTGACAGCTGAGGACTGCTACTCCACATGTAGAGTTACATGAGAAAAGCAGACATTTGATAGCCTGGACTAAACAAGATGCCAAATTTTCAACTAGTTTAAAGCCTATGCAGAGAATAAAGATTGATGTTAAGACTTGCAAGTGAAACTAGTAAACCACTATCCAAATACAGTAAAATGTTTGGGGTGTATGTGCAAAAAATTGTTAGCTAATTCGCCCAAACTGCGCAGTGGGCTTGTCATCAAACCCAGATATGTGTCTGCTGTAGACAGGCTCCTCAGAGCCAAGACCAGAAAGGCGAGGTCAAAGCTGACACTTGTGACTCTACTTCATGTGCACATGCTGTCCTTTTGTGAAGAAAGGGATGGCAGTGGCTGTTCGGCAGTGGCTGGCACTCAGGCACACCCCACACTCTTGGTGGCAATACTGGTGGGCAGCTGTGTGACATGGAAAAGACTGCTCTCCACACAAGGGGTACAGAAACAAGGGCCTTCCCAACGAAAGTGTGAACTAAACTTATAAAAGAGCAACTTCCATAGCACAGGTTGCAACTTCACAGGATGTCTGAGGTCAGAGGGCCCTCTGGAAGTCATTTGATCCAACACTTCTGCTCAAGCATGACCATCGAGAGCCAGCTGGCCTGGATTTAGATAAGCTCTTTCCCCTCATACAAGCTTCTGTTTCCTAATCTGTTCTGTACCTCTCTGCAGTAACCACAGCAGTAAGAATGAGGATGCCGAGTGTGTAAACCAACACTCTGATGTGCTTTGCAAATACACACTCCCACCCATGGCACGAAGAATGGTAAAACGGAGATGACGGGATCTGAACTTTGTGGACAGAACTGTTCCACATGGAAGGGTATGTCACATGTGCTTGGCCAGGTCTCAGCTCCATCTCCAAGGGAAATGTATGAACCCAATGCCGAGGGGCCACCCAACCTTCACAGCTCTTTTAGCCTACTCTTTCAGCCAACCTTCACTACTCTTTTAGACTACTTAGACATCACAGAAACACTAAAAAACAGGAAGATTACTTTCTCCTGGAATTTACCAGGAAAGTCAAGCAGCAACAGGGTGTGAGAGGGCACATGAGAGATCCACACCCACACGTGCAGCAGTGGGCACACACCTCTGTGCCAAAACCAGCTAGTGCCAGGCAGCATTCCCACAGGCAAGAGGAATGAAGATGTAAGAGCAGGTGAATGCCTGGACTAGCCTTGCCAATACAAAATCAGGGTATGGCATTGTGCCTAAGTGATGGCAGACACACATCAAGATTGTGCCAAGGCAAAGGAAGTCACCAGCACGCTGAATTAGTGCTCTAAGAGGAGCAAAAAGCACAATGTTACAGTGCTCCAGGGTAAGTCTGGCCACAGGGAATGGTGCTGGGATGGATTCTCCCAGCACTACAGAGCCAGCCTCAACAGATGGATGGGGTTCAAGGGCAACCAAGTGGGCCTGAAGCAGTCTCAATTCTGCTTCTGCAGCCAGGAAAGCGGCAGATGATGACAATAACAAACACCTTGCCAGTGACATCCTAAGCCAACCTTCTTGGGATTAAAACTACACAAAAGTCTTTCAAAGAACAGAGGCCAAAAAATGCTTTGCATCACTTCTGAGGGTGAAAATTGGGAGCTATGCCAGGCCCTGTTCAAAACTTGCAGGAGAGGTAGCAAAGGAACCTTCAGGCACAAGAACACCTCTGAAATAATTCAAACACCTGGAACTGAGCTAAAAAATGATTCATTCAATCTTGCAAGTGGCAAAAAGACAGAAAAGAAACCTTTGGTAAGGAAAATACATCCAAATAGGGCAGGAAATTAGTTTAGGCAGCAAGACAAAAAATGAAGGAGCAGATTGAAACTTGATGGAACAGCTGAGATGGAATAGCACCAGGTGAACGCTTCATCCTGCAGCCTGTTCCAAGAGAAGGAAGAAAAAAAAGAGACAAAAGTGCACCTTGGACAGATACTTCAAGAAGACAACTGCCAACTCGCATATAAAGACACAGTGCATGACAGTAGCAGAATGTTCACATGGAATTTCATGAAGAAAAAAAATTACCATCAACATTTCAATAAATACTTAGGGAGACATCTCCACTGTAATTTCTGCAATAATTCAAGTTCTGTATATGAGAGGGAAAAATAAAGGAAACACAAGTTTTTAGCCCATACCAAGTCAAATAAATTAAGAGAGGTTTTGTACTTCATTACCATCACAGTTCAACAGAAATTAGCAAGAAGGGATGCAGGAAATCTGGGGCTTGCACCTCATCAGAGATAGCTTTGCTAACTTAAAAAGTTCTTCAGAAGAAAATTTAAAATATTTTCAGTAAAAACGATACTACTGTTGTAGGTTCCTCCTCTTTTTTTTCCCACCAAAACCCACAAATATATCATGCAGCATGAGTGCAGGACTGTGGGCTGACCCTGGCTAGATGCCAGGTGCCCACCATAGCCATTCTATCACTCTCCTCGCTCAGCTAGACAGGTGAGAGAAAATATGAGGAACCATCTCCTGGGTTGAGATGAGGACAGGGAGAGATCACTCACCCATTACTGTCACAGGCTGCAGGGAATCTCAGCTCCAGTGCCTGGAGGACCTCGTTCCTGCTCCTTCTGCACTGACCTGGGTGTGGGCAGAGCTGTTTCTCTCACATATCCTCATTCCTCTCTTTTCCAACAATAATTACTTCTGCACACACATTTTTCCATTCTTAAATGTTACCACAGAATAGTTACTACCAACTCTAGTGGGCTCAGCCTTGGCCAGTGGCAGGTTGGCATTGGACCTGTCTGGCATTGGCTCTGTCAGACACAGGGGAGCTGCTACTGGCTCCCCACAGAAGCCATCCCAGTAACCACCCCCACCACTATCAAAACCTGGCTATACAAATCCAATACAAGGACATAAGCAGCAGAAGCCATTTCATGACAAGGTAATGATTCTGTGAACTTCAGTGGGGTGAGTAACTGAACAAAATGAAGCTATTCGAAATTCTGATAGTTCACTCAGTATAATTTATTTGAAAGGTTAAACAGGATGCTAACGTGGACTCAGTATGCCACAAAATGAAGAGGAAAATAAAGCAAACATTTCAAAAGTTAGTCTTTAAAACACAATAGGGCTTTTTCATTGTCTAAAATACTGTTCAAGTCTGGGAGCTGTGTTCTGATTTATAGCTATAGCAACCTCTCTGCTTTACCTGTGAATTACCTTAAGAGTGTATAGTAAAGTTTAGTTGCTCATCAGGCAACTGTCTGCTTCTACTAAGAAAATCAGCCATAATAAAAGGTAGACAGCATTTGCTGGATGCAAAAAGGCCTTTGCAATTATCACTTAATTGTCCTTCATGGGCCAGTACTGGGAGTCTCATACTTTCCCCTTAAGGTTGCTCCCTTCTTCAGCACTTTTCTTAACTGTCTACTTAATTAGTCTTCCTTCCTGGGCTTAATTGTGAATTTGTTTTGATTAATTAGCCTCAGAGCTCACTTGGCACTAACTGAAATATAGGAGAAGCACTCCGTTTCTTCAGTGTATAGGCTACTGCATCCTAGGGGAGCCCCCTCTTTGTCAGCAATAAAATTTCAAGTTCAGATAGTGTTTGAAAAAAAACCTTTTTTGTAATTAACTTTCAATTCTTGTAATTACCCCCACTGTACTACAACACAAAAGTGTTGCTAACATAAAGAAAGGGTAAAATTCATTAAATTCAGGCCTCTTCTTCAGTGGATTATACATCATGCTCATTAGCTGAATCCTGTAGTTTTAGATAAGATGACATAATGCTCTTAAATGCAAGTGATCAGATCACTATTAGAATCCCAAACCAGGAGTTTGGTTACCAACAGAGACAACTGTGTCCTTGTGGCACCAACACCAGAAAACCTTCCCCATGTCAATCTTCTCAAAGTTATTGAGCTTCATTGAAAATGCTTTGCATAACCTAGACCAGTCAGTCTGTAACACCTTTGAGCACTAATATAGAGCTCTTAATTATGTTTACACCTCTCATATCACTCCTTCCCCCTCCCTCTTTACAGCACGTTGACTCCAGAAGACACCCTCACACAACAGCCAATAAAGACACCATTACCATGCATTTGCCATCTTGATCAATTCTCATTTCAGATATTGTTACTGAAAACACAGGAGAAGGCATCTTTAAATACCATCACAATGAAAATATATAATAAGCTAAATGAAATAATGTGTGTTAACAGCTATCATCCCCATTTAATAAACTTCCTAAATATTTGTCAAGAGTACTGGAATTCTTCAGTTTTCAAATTTCAAAGTCCTTACCTATCAAGCTGCAAAGAGAAAAAAAATCTTATCCTAGACATTAATATTTTTTCTGTGAACATTTTCAGACTTGCATCTCAACAGTCAGGCTGACAAAGTAAACACTTTGTTTCTTCCAGCTCCTTGTTGCAATCACTATTGTTCTTGTGCTCCAAACAGGACTACAGGAGTGTAAATTACCTGTGATTTTACAACCTTCCCGTGTTGTACCTTTACTAGGGCACAGAAACTTAAATGAAGCAGATCAGAACTGGAGCTTTGTCAGTGGGCTTAAAAACACAGAGCAGCTCTGCAGGCAAACATTTTAACATATTCATTTCCTAATAATCTGCAGCCTACTGTTCTGACTGATGATCAACCATGTTTTCATCTTAGAACTAGGGACCCGCTTTGGTTGTCAAATCCTAACTAAAGCTCATCTATGCCACCCAAAATGTTTGCCTTTGAGATCTCTTCTGACTATATTTGTGAACATGTGTGAAGTAACAGGATTCTGCCAAGGAAATGTATCAGCTTGGAAAAACTAAGATATTCAGTTACAACAGCTGTCACTACCATTAAAGAGGCATGGTCCATGCTCTTCAGTTAGATGTATCACCTGCAATCAATCACCTCTTAAAGTAAATCCTGTATTACAAAAGACATCATGCAGAGTCTATATAGTAGTGGAAATACAAGAAATATTTATGTTGAAATGCCTTTTCAGCTGTTATGAAATGAGGAAATATTTATTTTGGTTTATTGCATTCCCCAAACGTTAATTTTAAATCATCTGCAGATAACCAATTTAGTTGTGCACTTGAAAAATAGAAGAAGCTGTATAAGTACCTCAACAGTTTGTTTTATTGGTCTTGTTTATTTTGTCTGTAATTACTCAGCTCACAGTCTCCTATTTTATGTTTACAGAGTTGTACAAATAAGGATGTGCATACACATCTGACTGTTCTGCAATCATTCTTCTGCTAATTTAAGCTTCAAAAAGCTTTGTTTAGTAAAACAGGAACAGCTTTTTAACCTGATGAAACTACAAAAAGATAGATTTGCAAAACCTACTAACCTATAATTTTTTTGAAGGGAGCCAAAGCTTTCAAAACTCTAACTTTTTGTTGTGGCATTACCTCTCAGTTAAGCTTCTTCAAACAAGCTCCTGGATGTTACCTTAGTACCTGCTATAGAACACATGAACCTATTATAAACATGGAACTGAAATATGTGACTGGGCATTTGTTTCCAGCTCTCTCAATTACTGTTGATAAAAAGCAATCAATATTTATTATAATTAATAATATTAATAATAATTAATAATAGTTAATAATTAAATAATTCATTTATTATTTTATTATTTAATAAAAATACTGAAACAGGGATATTGACTAGGATAGCAGTATGTATCCTCTTGGAACAGTAAGTGTATCTCACAGACAATAGAAAAGGCCATATGTCTTTCAAGACAAAGATCCCAATTTCACAATGGGTAACACTGGCTAACCAACTTCAGCCTAGCTCCACAAACACCTGGCTAAACCACAGTAGCCAGTGGAAGTGAGATTACTCAGCAGAGCAGAAAACAGGCTGGCAAAAAGAAACAGACTTATGCAGGAAGAACACTAACATCTCACATTTCAGAAAAGGCTTATTTCTTTGCAATATCCTATTTGGCCTGCTGTATACAAAAATGTAGAAAGCAGGAACCAAAAGAAGACCAGGCAGAGGTGAAACATCAGCTGCTGCTTCTGACTAACAATTGATTATTGATTGACACACTGCAGAACTCAGCAGCCATAGGAGTCCTGGCACTCAGAACATTCTCCTGTACCTCCTCACACTATCTTTAGGCTAATGACACAGCAGCAAATTTCTAACAAGGGCCAAGTTGAAGAAAAAAATTTGAAATTCAATCCAGACCAACAGTGAACAATCCAGGTCCTGCTGTGCACTAATGTTTTAAAGAACAATTTTGTGCAAGTGGCTGCAACAAGTACAACATCCACGTAACTGAATGAACTTAGCAACGTTCAGTAGTTAAGTCCTACTGTGAATAGCAACTGACTGACATCTTGCAAGAGAATTCAACTAAATTTATCTCCACCTGTAACACACTGTTCTTCCTGCATTTCAAAAGCCAGACCCTAATGAGCAGAGGCCAGCAAAGGACTAAGAGCTATACTTGGAGCCCCATCTACTGACAAATAGTAGAATTGCTGCTAAACCAGAGCAATAGTCCAGGAAACATCCCTTGGCAAACTTGATACTGCTTCTTAAGTAAATCACAAACATATTCAGATGTATTCCAGCTACAAAATGTACACAAGACATTTCTCTCAAGAAATCAACCAGTCACAGACAAACAAAACCATCCAGCCTAAAAAGTGACATACTTTACCAAATCTGCCCTGTTCTCTTGGCACTCCCAGCCACAGAATCATGAAAACACAAACAGGCATGCTAACCTGAAACCTGCATTTGAACATCTGCACTTTCCAGCCTGTGTCAGGAAAAGGTTCGCACACATTAATTCTGCTAAAGAAAGCATTCTGAAGGACTTATTTCTCTTGGCCCAAAAGAAAACCCACTCATGACCTCGCTGCCAAGTTGCAGTGGGCAAAGACACATCAGTGCTTTGTCATGTCATCACTTGTCATCCCATCCCACCAAATGAAAACATATCTCTGGCAAGCAGCAGCCTGCTGAGCTCTACCACACCATCCACCCACACTCTCCTTTAGGACCAGGAGCTCTGTAGTCCATCCACGTAAGTTACCTACACTAATCCCTTAAGTATCCATCCTTCTGCTACCCAATCTGCAGACAGGTAACACAAAAAAGAATTTGCAGGGTATTTTTGTTCAGAACTCCCTGGCCATTAACACAACTGAAATTTTTTCTTGTTCTGATTTTCAACTGGAACCAATTTGCTGCTGGGATCAGAGACATCACATCCATGGCCTGACCACTGGGAGACCTGCTTAGGTTAGAAGCAGTCTTTGGTTTAATCCTAGCCCTGTACTTTTTCCAAGTGGCAAAGTTCCAGATCTCTGCAGGCCTGAGGAGTTGAAAGACTTAAAACCTAAACGTTTTAGTGGGTGGGATCCCCTCAAGCAGCGAGACAGCATGTGTGCCCATCTGGTAGCTGGTATGGCTCCAGCTCAGGAAGGACATTATTTGAATCTTACTGACCTTGAAGAGACAAACGCAAGCCCAAAATTTAGAAAAGCTGCCAACATCAAATTTTTATCTAATAACTAAATGACTTTTTTCTTTTTTAACTCTTAAACTGCTTACAAAAAGTTGAGGCTGGAAAAAAATTTACTTTCTGTGTAGTCTGAACTCTGACAGAAAATAGTTTGTTTCAAGACAGAACTAAATGGCAATAGGCATGTTCCTGTTTCATCCTCTCAGAGTTACGCATGACTTAGCCATGAATGAAAAGACAGCACACAACTTCTACCAAGTATTTCCACTGTCAGTCTATATATGCACTAACCATAGGAACTACTGCTTGAAAGAGAATGACAAAGTATTAGCTCAAATTCCCCAGTCCAAAGGATCTTTCACAGAGGCATGGTAATCTTGGTGTCCAAGCCCTTTCACAGACACAGGAAGTTAGCTGACAGCTAAAAGCCAATTCCTCTTTCCTACTTTAAAGAATACTCTAGATTTTGCATAAAGATCATGCCCAAGATTGGTTACAAGGTTAGTGTTCAATCCTCAAGTCCTGAGAAGTTCACAATTCCAATTCAATTTTCCTTATCTCTTTCTCTTCAAGGACAGCAATGACCAGAGAGAGAAAGCAGTATACAAGAATAGCTGTAGTTTATCCTTATCTTCAGCCAGAAGGAACCTTGAAGAGTTTGGGAGACAAATGCTATGTATACCATCTGCTGTCTAGACTTGGCTTCTGGAGTATACAGTATAATTACAGCTTTCCCAAAGGTCCTCATTATTATCCAGGAACACAGCAAGCAAATCAAAAGGAGATATTAAAGTAATACATTTGGCAATGACCTATCACTGTTACACAAAATAAAGCTATCAACAATGTTCAGAGCTAATCAGGCCATAGCTTCCACACAAAAGACACAACTGATAAGCTCCTACTTAAGAGCTCCTATTTTCCTATTCAGATTGGAGGCACTAATCATCCAGCTGCCAGACAAGGAAGGGGTGCCTGTCGTTAACATATGAGAAGGCAGCTGGACCCCAGCACAGCAGCCTTGCAGCAGCCCATCTCCTAGACAACAATTACTGGAATGCAAACAGCAGGTTTGTCATTTAAACAGAGATTATTCTAAGCAGGTTGTACCAGGCAGTCGTTAAGACTATCTATCAGACGTTAGCTGAAGATGCCAACGTTTTTTCAAGTGCTAAGCATCTTTAGGGAGATTAAGCATATTGATACAATTTGGAACAACAAATATACCCACACATTTCATACTTTTATCTTTCTGTCACTGGATGGCACAAGAACAGTAACTGATGCAGAGCAAGGCCCTTCACTATGTCATTTCAGTTTGACAGCAAACTACCAATGTTCTTCTGGGGTTTTTTCCTCAACTCTTCTTACGTTGATTCAGCTGCTCCGTATTCAGTCATAATGTTAGGGTGGGCCGACTCAAACATTTCTGTACAGAACATTAAAAAAATTGACAAGTATTTAAGCAAACTTCTTTGCAGAAAGTTCTTCACCTGTCTTTGAGTTGTGTGAAGAGAAGAACACTTTCTTCATTCAGAAGATTACGTATGTTATATCCATTTCCTACAAATAAAAACAGAGAAAGTTTTCCTTAGGAGCCACTGGCAATTTTAAGTCCTGTCTTGTCTTCAGCCAAGTATAGTTTTATTTTATAAATTTTAACAGAAGGAATATTAGCTTTTAGTCTAGGATGCTACTCTTACAGGCAGGTTAGTGCATTTCAAAGAGATGACAAGGAATACAGCTAGTGTCATCTACATTGATTTTCACTTAGAAGATTTTTACTAAGAAGAATGTAACAGGCATGAACTCTCAGCTCTCAAAACACACAATAAAACTTTAAGGTGATCGAATTCACTTTAATTTATTCCTTCAGAAATTTTCAATAAAAACTGCACATGGAAACTTATCTGCAGATCTTCACTTGAGATTAGTTTGCATACTAACATGACCACAAAATAGAATTATCTCATAGGTCCTGAGCACTGGGAATGAGCAACATCCTCACACTCACATACAGCCACACAATGCATTACAGGAATCACCTGCCACAAACACCGCATTGCCCATCCAGCCATACTGAGACTGGCCATCAGGAAGCAGGGAAGAATGAAGTGTAGATTCTTATGGTCATACAAAACTTTCAGCATTTTATATAATCTGCTTTCCTAAAAAGCAAATGACAAAACTGTCTCTGCAGACCCACTAGACTTTTAAGATTGAAATGCCAAAAGGCAGCTTTAAAGCACCAAGCATTAATTGAGCAATGATTGTTCAGTCAGCAGAAAAGTTAACAGGGAAAAAAAGGGCTAACTCCTCGTTTTCTAAATATAAGCCTTTCCACAAGAAAGCTGTACAAAAGCTCTCTACAGCTTCATTAACAGCCTGCTTTAACACTACTATGAAATCTCCGGACCAGTGCTTTAATCCACGGAGGAACAGCCTCCTATATGGAATTCATGCCACTTTTATATCAGAAGGACAAAATCAGGTCTTTAAATTCCCAAAAAAATCATATGAATCTACAACTTATTCAACAAGGTAGTTTGAACCTTCTATGTATAAGTACAAAGCACATAATGGTGCTTTGGTGCTATGGTGAACTGATCCAAACAGATTTTCATAATTTAACATAGGGAAAAAGCAGCAAGCATATGGTGACGGAAACAATTATATTAATTACTAGTAACATTAGGCTGTGATGTTTCCTTAACATTACAGCTAGTGACAGAACCAGAATAACAAGAGAAATTTACTCTTAGAACTTGGTAGTGTCATCAAAACTTTGAGGCCAACACACATAAACAAGTGGTATGTGTACCCCTGCATTCAACCATTAGATCATCAACCCATGTCCAGTGTTGTGTCACATTCCATTCTTCATCATCCTGTACTGTCCCATTCTCTATTCAACCATTCTGTCTGTTTTTGGTTCTTACTATGCCAATTTAGTCTCCTGCACCTCCCAACGAATGGGTTTCAGACACATGCACTCACCTGCTGGAACATAGAAGCAGTCTCCTGCAGTCAGGTAATACGATGCCTTATGTAATGTTACAATAACTTTGCCATGGATAATATAGAAAGCCTTAATGAAAGCCAAAGGGTTTTAAGGTTAGCAACATTTAAGAAATGTATCTAAGACAACACTTGCATACACATAACAAAGATAAACCCCCAAATTGACCAGCAGAACTGCAATCCAATCTCTTTTCCCCATACTGATGAAAAATAAGATGCACAACTCCAAAGGGGGATGGGGTCCTGTTTAATTTTTCTGGTATTTCTATCTTGCCTGCAAGACCTAGAAATTAGGAGCACATGGACATACAGATTTAATACAAAGCAAAGCAGGACAATGTGCATGTAAAGTGCCTTCAGCAAACAATCCATTATTGTTTGTTTGTTTTAGGGGGTGGGGGAACCTCTCAACTTCATATGTTACTTCCAACAGCCCCAAGAGATCTTCTGTTTACAAAATCCATTTTATAAAAAGTTTTAAAAAGCACACTTACTATTGTATCCATGTGGACAAACTGGTGCCCTTTTTCTTTATATGGTTTCAGAATCAATCTACCAGTTGCAAAAAGAGATGTATTCAAATTTTTGTATATTTCTACTGCTTCATCTTTGAAGAAGTAAGTGTGACTGCTTGCAGTGTTTATACAATCTACAAAAAATGTCCAGGAGATTAACATTAATGCTACCACATAATTATTCTTGCTACATGCTCAGTGCCATACATATTGTTCCAGTGCAACACCTCCAAAAGCTAGACTCAATATTTAGCTGAAAAATCAGTACACTTCTTGTGTCTCCCTCAGAACTTTCTCCAGAAGAGCAATGATATTTCAAAACCTCATCTTTTTATGCCCAATGTGGCATGAACATTTTTTTTTTCTTATAAGTCTACATAATTCAGGAAGTCACATCCATTCAACTCACCTACACACACTTCCTTATTTGTTACTGGGTCCAGTACAATGGCTGGCTTAGACGCATCAGCTAGGCTGTGGTCCAAACTTGCAGGTATCTCTCTTCTATCTGAGGATACAAGGAAACCAAAACAAAACCAGAAAAGTAATAAATATAGATTTTAAAAAGTTAATCATTTAACCACAACTTTTCCACAATTCTAATGTCACACATTAAGTACTTAAATTTCCTTTAATAAGTGACTAAATAGACTCTTTCTTCAAATAAAGAAAATCATCCATAACAATTCTTTGAAAATGTCTTTTTCATGGAAATAATATCTGTGTGTAATAGATGAACACTCTAAATCCAAAGGAATTTCCCAGGGAAATGCCAACTATTTATCCTATGCTATTAACAACGCTATTTACTCAAAACTGAACTCTGTGTTTTGAGAAAAGTGTTTTTCTAGCAACAGATGCTGAGAGAATACGAAATACATGATGAAGTGTGAAGAACAAGTGTTTTTGTTCAACCTATTGTTGATAGGCATCAGGAGACTTCAGGGAGAAAACATTCAAAAGATAAGCACATGTCCAATTTTCCTTTTCTCAAGAAATAACATTACAGGACATCTCACTGTAAGCTGTAAATCTGAGAACTATTGCTATAATAAAAAGGATTTTTCCAGAGAAAGAAATAGCCTAAGAATTTATGACAATGCTATGCCTTTCAAACAGAAAAGAGATGCTTTAGAATGTTCACAGCAGAATAAATATCCCAAAGCTCTCTTGCAGAATTCTCTTAAGCAGACAATTTTAGCTCTACAGTGCACAGGAAATTTCTTTAAACACAGACAGAAGCAGCATGCTAAAGAGAAGCTATAGCACTTTGTAGGCACTCATGGCAGCTTAAATACTCTTACAGCAAGACAATCAGAGGGAGGAAGGAAGATACTGTGTTTGAACAGCTTTGTTCCAACATAACCATCTCTCTGTAAAAAGAAGCAGCAACAGGTGTTAACAGGTGTTATCTCTATAGCTATAAAAACAGAATTTTTATCCTATCAGTAACATTTAAGAATTTGTGTTAGAAATTTTACTTGGCTGACAGGCCTTACACACATCACTAAGACTTAAGGATGTGAGTGAGAGACTATCTCTGAGGATAAATGTCTGGCACAGAGGAAATCAATCACTTCTGGAAGACAGTTCAAAGGCACTTGAAGCAACCAATAGTTCTTGTAAGACTTTATGAACAGTCACTACCAGTTCAGGTTCTCATGGGCTGCAAAAGATTTATATTACAATATAAACTGTATTCAGATCAAATATTGATCTAGACCAGGGTCCTGTCTCCCATCACTGGCCCAAAGCAGGTATTCCTTCCATTCTCCAAAATGCCATAAAAATATACTGACACTTCAGAGGAATACTTTCCACCTGTAACCTGGATCTCACACACTTTATTTAGAGCCATTAACTCTCCTGTTAAGTCTCCTGTTAATATATCTGGTTCTTGTCACAAAACTATATAAATATTTTTATGCACAATATTCTGGGCAGGAAGCACACAGTGATAATGACCACCTTATTTTGCTGAATAACTCAGCTCTCACTGTCTTCCTTCCACACCTTCTAGTTCTTGTGTTTAAAAAAACAAGCAGAAAATCCTAACAAGACCATTTACTTCTATTTCCTTTCTCCATGTCACTCGATTTCAGAGGTCTTTTTTAAACCTTTTCCTTAGAGGACTCCATAGTATTCTCTTCAAGACTGAAGAGTCTTCACTACAGAAGTCCTTCTAGGTTTTAGATGAGCTTTCCCTAAACCTTCTCTACTCCTACCACTTTCTTTTTGAGGTAAGGAATGAAACACATGTAAAATCAGAAATTGGCACCAACAGTGATTGTTTTCTTCCTTATTTCTCTGATGATTAAGTCAGTCCTGATTAGTTTAGTGCTAGAACCATATGGCATTTTCCATGTTTGTTAGCACTTGTTTCATTAGTTCTGTAGCTTCACAGAGAAATGTTTCAGTTTCAAACAAAAGCTCTAGACAGTCCCCAAAAAGAAAGGCTCTTTAGCATTAAAACATCTTCCAGAGAGCACAGCAAAAATAATTTGGCTTTTGGACTTTGACTCTCTTTTCTGAGAACTACTTACATATTTATCATTTACTGGCCAGAGAGTTTGTGTTTAAACATAGATTTATTGTCCACTTTTAACCATTTTATACACTGTTCTTAAAGCTCTCTCTTCACCAGCCATGCTGTGGTTTTGTATTTAAACTATAACAGCTTGAAACCCTACTAACACTCTCCACTGTGTTTTTAGATGTGTCATTACAGGTATCAGCAAAATGCCTACAAGTTTTTATACCTTAAGTGTGCACACTAGCATCTGATCTGAACACAAAGTAAGTACAGTTTAGTTTCTTCAGCCCCTGATTTAAAGGCACAATAGCACTTCTGGGTATGTCAAGCATTTCTTTCTTTCATACGCTGAGAAGTGAACAATTTTACAAGAAGAATGTACAGCATTGCTACAGATCCAGAAGGAGCAGGTTCTTCCTCATCAGATTGTATTAATAAATTATGTTATAAAATTATCTTCACCCAGAGAGAGAATTGAGTGTTTACAGGAAGAAAATCTTAGAGCAGTAGAGCATTTGAGTAAAGAGACTTCAAAGTATCTGAAGGAAAAAAGACTGTGTCCTACTTGTGTTATCTCTTTTCTGCTTGGGACAATCCTTCCTCCTTTTACTCTTCCTGAGAGGTTTTGTTTCTGGATGCACTAGCCCACTAATCACAAGCCCTCCTGAAACAAAAGGAAGTTAAACAAAGTTCACTAACTCATACTAAATTTAAAAGAATGCAAACTTGCACAACCAATCAGCATTTCAATTGATTTCAATTGAACTTCCTTGATGCTGAATTTTTCAGATCCCTTTAGAAAGCCAGAACAAACAAAAAAGCTTTTCAACATTAAGTACTTTGGAGTGCAATGCAACTTGAGATATTTATAATAAAAAATTCCTGAGAACAAGATCTATTTTCTCACTTAGGTTATTTAACACTGAGACTATAAAATGTTATAGTATCTGCTCTGGAAAACAATCCTCCCACAAAAAGAAATGCTTCAACGAATGATCCAGTAGATTGCCTTTTTCCAGTAGCATACACACTCTCTGACTTAAAAAACCCATGAGTACAGAGAAATTGTTCTGTTCTTCCCTCAAAAATGAAGGCAATAGTACTTAACGTGCTCTGCTGATATTATTTTCAGCTGACACAGGGGTGTCAGAACAGAAGAAAACTACATGGAAAGATGACTAAGTAACTGGAGACCACAAATAGTCTTTTTTTAACAAGTTACCCAATAGTAAGCATCTCAAAGCTTGCACAGCACAAGATCAACTCACAGATTTCTCTCTTCTGCTCTATCAGAAGGAAGCAAATAGATATTTTGCAACTAATACCTGACGGCTTCATAGTATAGTTTATGCGCTCGCCTCTCCAGTATTCCAGAGGTTTCAGCCGTATCCTTTTTGTCCGACGAACATTAGGTGTGTTGGAAGGCATTACTGATTTGAAGGATGAAGTCATTCACATCAAGTAGGAAAGCAAAATTAGACACAGAAAACATTAAATATTCTTTCCTCTTGTTCTGTACCACAAGAGGGTCAGCACTTTCTAGCTGATAAATTTATCACATTGCTATCACGATAAGAAAATAGGAATCAAGTATTGCCAAATGCCTTCTTCTGCATACATCAGTATTTTACCCTCCTTTTTCTTAAACAATCATCACCCTGACTTGGCATAAGATTCCATTCTATATATCTTAGTGAACCACTCATACACAGACTTTAGGAGCTCAAGTTCTAGGACAGCAAACATGCTACACCTGTGAACACAAAGATCTCAACAAAGACTAAGAACCCTGCCTGAATCTGGGGGACTTCATTAGCAACCATGGAAAGGCACTACCTCAGTTATGGCAAGGGGAAGGTAACAGAGACTGCATAAGTACATCCTTCTCTTCCAGATTCAGATGTCCTGTTTCCAGGGTCCAGAAAAGCAGAACTTTTGCAACAAGAAACTCCACACATTTCCATGATTTCTCAAATATTTATTGTCAGATGTACTAATCACACAGTCTCAACTTTCAAGTTGTGTAAGCTGCTGTATATGACTACAGTATGATATTTTAGTGTTTGTAAGAAAGAGTAAAAGCCTCTTCAGATCTCAGAGCAAATTGAGACTATTTAAATGTTAAAAATAGTAAATATTAAACAGTTGCTGAAACAGTTTCTGAAGGTAGACAACTAAAGTGTTGTGCATAAAATAATAATGAAGCCAATAAGAAACAACCACAATGTAAAGCAGATAAGCATGGGACTACAACTGATTGCATGTTTGTTGTTCCATCCTATCCAGACTCAGACCACCACAGAAATCAGGTTATTTGTACCCTCAGTTTTACTGCATAAAATCAATTCAAACTCTTACTGTTCTCACTGAACAGAAAGAGTTATCCTGACTCTTTTTTTTTAGAATTTTATTTATTTTAGGATTATATTCAGTGCAGGTGTGGAGCTGCAGTGCCAGCTGAAGATTGAGCTCTGGGAGGGAGCCTCAGGCAAGAGGTCATGAACCAATGCTGACCCTTTGAACAAGAAGAGGAACAGGGACCTGTGGCACAGCTGGTGACCAGACACTCAGGGATATAGCAGGAGCCAAGGACTCAGCTGGAAGGACCAGTAGGACCCCAGACTGCCGAGGACATGGAATGTGTGAGGGTACAAAAGCCCACATAGTCCTTTACTCTAGTTTAAGCTGTTATTCCATTACTACAACATAAAATTACTTAAAGGAACCAGAGGTCTGAAAGTCTCCTATGGGAAGCCCAGGGCCCAGCCAGCAAGGAAACCTTGTCTGGCTGTGTAGGGAGTCAAGTGGGGCACCTTTCAGGGCACTGGACCCAACCAACATAAAGGGGTATCAGTCTCAGGACTTAAAAGTCTGTGGTAGTGGGCGCATGAATGCCCGAGTGGCTCCTGGATGGTCAGATCTGCAAGTTTCCTTAACACAATATCATGGAAAGCGGAATTGTGGCAGTTAGAAAGACAACTGTTGAACAGAGAAATAAAAAAAAGAAACACCAGAAGTTTTAAAAAATAACTTAAAAATTAAGAGAAGGGCTATACCTGATGAAATAACAAACCCCACTTGTAAATACTTATGAACAGATGAACCCATTTCTAGGTGTTTGCCTGTGTCTCCTTCAGCAACGTTTACATCAAGTTGAAAATGCATTTGCATTTACGCACATTATGATATTTTAAAATACTCTTACCTATTTTATGCCTTGCTATTTCGTCTGACAACAGATGTTTTAATTTGCAATTCAAATCTTCAGAATTATCTGAAAATACATTCAAAAACCCCACCCCATTTATTATTCATGACTTTTATTCAATATGCCAACTAGAAACAACCAAAAGTAACACAAACAGAAGTCCCAAGGATAGTGCTTCCACTAATACTTTTTACTTAAATAAACATATATGAAATCCAGTGCAGATAAATAGTATCTGTAATTAGTTTTAAACAGAATAAACTTAAAAATTACTTGAAAACTTTATATTCAAGTAAATACTCCTCATACCTATCCCTCTTGATAAAGTGAACACTGACAAATTATAAACTATACACATAATTTTACTGATCAAAGTGCAAGGTCATTCCGATTTATATCACTCAAACATAAATTTAGAGCAAATTTTTTACCAGAACACGCACAAAACTCGGTATCTGAAGAAAGCATTGCATGAACTAATAACATTCATCTGGCTTTGAAACACAAAGTAAAAGATTTTGTACCTCCAGTGCGCATGTTCATTATGACAACATGTGCAACTAGTGTAGTGAAACTTAAAACTGAAACCAAATAGCCCTCCCCACACAAAAACCCCCAAACACAAAACCAAACTGAACAACTAAAAAAAAAAAAAAACCTAACACAACAAAGGAAACAAAAAACCACAAAAAACACAAACACAAAAAAACCAAAACTAACAAACAAACAACCCCCTCGCCCCACCAAAAAAAAAACCACCAAACCAAAGAATTGTTTGGCCAACAGGTTTGCCTGAAGTGACTGCACACAGAACCATCACATGGCAACACATCAAACTGGAGGTATTTTGGAAGGAATAATTTTATCTTGGTAGGCATGATGCCCAACCATGGAGGGCTGTGGTCTCCCAAAGCTAACAACATAAAGTTGGCATGCTGTACTACACACGGGCAGAAATGTAACCACTGCCAATAAAATCTGCATTTCTTGTTCTGGACAATCTGAATACAACAGAAATTACTGAACTGTCAGTTACAGTTTATAAGAAGCTTATATAAAAAATGCAAGGAAATACCAATTTAAATATTACCTGAAGATGCACCCTGTTCAGGAGATTTTGTGCTGGAAGCAAATTTATCACTATCTTCTAGAACAGGCCCACTGCAATGGAAAAAAAATACACCCGCTTGAACATGTTAAGTGTCAAAGAAACATTACAGCACTACCAAGAATAGCAAATTTTTTTCAGATCATGTGGGCTGGATTTTATTTTGCTTTTAAACAAGTCTATACCAATTAGACACTGAAGCAGATGACTACTCCTTCGAAATCACAGGTCAGAAGTTCATGAACTACTCCTCTACTCAGTCATCAGGCAGGCAATGAGTCTTCACACCTCCTCCCTAAAGAGGTTTCCTAAACTTTTTCTTTTTTCTCCATTCCAGAACAGAATCCTCACCTCTGTAATATTACCTTAGAAACAATTTTCAATATACCATAATTATGGAAATGCTTTAAAGAGTTGTTTTGGATACTCTAAAGAAAGGACAGTAAAACAGCTTTTAATATGCAGTCTGTCACGAAATCTGCCCCATAAAATGGCAACAATTTACACATATAACTCCAACAGAAATTCTCTAGCAATCTTGCAACAGAACTTCTCCTACAGCCTTAGCATCAGTACCCTTGACCCTCCTTCTTTCCCATCTGAGGCTGTTTCACTGCTTTTACTGTGCCAGTGAAGTTCAGCTGTTATCCACCTCAACTCCAAAATATGCACTTCAATTACCTAGGTTAGCAAACCAACACTACAAATTTGTCAAAGTCAGTCTGCAATAGGTTCCCTTAGAATTAAAGCCCCCAGCATTTTCCATAGAATGACTGCATAAGAATTTAATAAACTCACAGACTGCCACTTCTGTTTGCTTTGTTATTAAGTTCCCACCTCATAAAAGGGGATGATACATGCCTATATATGTGCACAAAGAGTTTGGATTGCGGATATGAGTTCTATACCCCACTTGACATCAATTTTATTAGTGCAACTGTCGTTAGTTCCAGGAGCACTGGTCCTTCTGTTCAAAAATTACACACTAATGTGGAAGCAAGCCTCAAAGGAAAGAAATCCCCAAAGGCAAGAAGCTTATTATGACCTCTTATTCATGACAGGAAGAATAACTATATTACTTTATTAACTGTATTAGCACAGTATTTAAATCCCTCTAGCACAAATCAGAATTCTGTTCTACTCAGTGTTTCACTAGTAGGGCACAGAACACAGCAGCTGCACCAGCTGCCCAGTTTCAGGGGGCCTTAGTGGGGCAGAAGTAGGATTAAACTAACATTTTTCAGACAACTCAGGAAATTACCTTTCACAACTCACAACCTTCCCAGCTACAAAGGAATCCCTAGAAAAGAAAAAATTATTCTTATTACATTTGGTGTTAAGTACACTTAATGGAAGGTACCTGTAGGTCAATAATTTTACATCCTGAACAAAACTATAGAAAAGACATTAAAAAAACTGAAAAAGCAATGGAAAGACCAATGATTATAAACCACGTTTTAGACCACCTGAACTTAGTCTTTAGATTGACAAAAATAAACATAGCTGAAGAATTAAATGCTGTATTTTCTAAATTTATTTTTAGAAAGGAACAAACTTGACAGTGAAGTTATTCTGCGGGTGTTGATGTTGTGCTAAACTAGATCTGCTATGCAAGCCCCACAAGAAAACTTAACTAGAAGAAGTTTCCTCACGTAGGAGACACTAAATATGGCACCCAGCCCTGAGAAAAAAACGTTGATTAAACTGCTTGGTTTCTCTATTTACTACTCAACCAGCCTCAAACTATCATATACTTCAACTGGGCAATCATTCCTTAAAAGTTGACAAGATGCGTTTAATTATCTACCAAGTTACACACCACATTTCTAAGGAATCACAAAAAGCTTACTGTGGTCCATACTGTCTGTTACGTTTTCTTTTGTTACTTTTTATTTTCACATCTGATAACTTCTGTTTTTTCCTTGACATGTCCTGTACAGAAGTGCTGTCAGAATCTGTTTGAGACTCAGTGTCTTCAGAGCTTGAGGAAAGATCGTTATTGGTTCTACGTGGAATCTTTTTGGGTATCTTCCCTGAAGACTTGGCAGACGTACGCTTCTTTTCAGGATTCTTCACACTCTCCATGGGATGCTGGAGTGCTTTTAGAGGAGTTCTGTTATTTGCACCACCAGGTGACTCTGGTGTGTGTAATACATTTCTAGGCTTTTTGGACTTGGTCAACTTCTGAATCGCAGGCGTCTCTAATTTCTGATGCAACGGTGTGGTGCACATTTCATTCAGTCCTACAGGTTCTCTTTCAAGCTCATCTTCACCAGGTTCATTGTCAGAACTCTCCTCTCTTTGTAATTCAGGCTTTTTATTACTATTTTTCTGGGCAGATAATTTAAGCCACTTCCTTGGACTTACTGTCCCTCTCTTAGCTACTTTGACTTCTGGAATTCTCTGCTTAGCAGTTTGTTTCTTCTTAACTAAATGCTGAGGAGCTTTAGAAGCCAACTGCATATCCTTGGAAGACTGGAGAGACTGTTTCAGTGGCACAGACTGCTCTTCCTGATGCCCAGATGAGGGCATAGGCAAATCCTCACTTGGAAGCATCTTCATGTTACACTGCTTTTCATCAGATGGTTCTGTTTCCAATCCAGACCATGACAACATCTGCTCTTCAGCTTCTGGTTCCCAGAATGTGCTCTTTTCCTGGTTTGGAGAATCTTGTCTAAGTGCATCCTTTTTAGTCTTTCCTGTCAATACACAAAATACATTAATACCTTTTCCCATTGAACCTGAAGATATATGTTGACATCTGAATGCACAAAAACGAATCAAAGAATCACAATGAGGAAGAAAAAGAAAGGAAAAAAAAAAAAAGAGGTATCATAAAACCAGTTTTATCACCACTGGCTAAAAGAAGGTTTCCACTATAGTCTACAAAAACCTTTTTGGTGTACTTCCAGTATTTCCTGATAAAAATACAAAGGGGCAGAAATGTTACATTCAGTCTGCTTTGCAGTTTTCAGTGTTTCATGCTACAAAACCCTTCACAAATAATTCCTAAAACTCAAACCCCTTTCTGTTCAAACACATAACCGCCTTTCTATGAGAGAGGAACAAAGTTTGTTGGGTACCTACCTTCTATGACTGAAGGAAACACTGCTAATTTAATTTTTAATGTTCTAACAGGGAAGGCAAAGTGTGGCAAAAAAAGTGACGACACTGTCTCGCTGCCTCTCTGTCTGACCGAAATCTAACTGTGCAACTGAAATACCAAAAAGGAATCCACTGATGTCTATCATCTAGTTAATTATAATTTCCTTATAAACCACCAGAAATTAATCCAATAATTTCCTTCTACCTGGAAGGAAAAGTCTGAAGAGCTGTTAAATAACTTACCAATATGAATACTCTTTCGGCTTTGAGATGTAAGGACATTTTCTTCACTATTAGGGATTGGATCTGACTCTGATACTTCTTTGAAGTTAAAAGCTCCAACATCCAGATGATCAAGTTTCTGTTTAGTAAGTGCTTTAACCTGTACTTTTCTGTTCTTGATTTTCTTATTCTGCGTCTTCTCCTTTTCAGAGGGCTGAGGTTTAGAAATGGGAGTTGCAGAACCACCGTTTTTTGATTTTTTGTTCTTAGTGGGTATCGAAATCCAAGAAGGAGAAGATGCACCATCTGATTCATCAATTGAAAATTCACATTCATTTTCTATTTCTATATTTTGATGTTTCACAGGATGAGGTGATGGTGGTGACACTGAGGTTGAATATCTAAAGAATGGAGGGAAAAAATATTCATATCATTCAGGGTTGGGGGGAAATTGACTTTCAATCTTCCAGATCTAGTGGTAACTTCCCAACACCTAGACACAGTACAGAACATTCCTCAGGAGAATTATGATAAAGTTCATCCATCGTACATTCCATATTAAGCCTCCAAACAAACCTCTTTCCAAGCGTTCTTGTGGCTACAGCTGCTAAGACAGCTGCAGAGAAAGACGTCTCTGCCCGGGCAGATGATGCAGTAACACATTTTGCTCCTTGCACAGGAACAGCCTGCTCATGTCTCCCAGGCTGAGGTCCTTCCAATTTTTCAACTTCTCCATGGCTCTGTGCTGCAGCTGGTGTGCTCCAGTTATCAAAATGCAATCTACAAATGAGAAACAGCATTCAAACATGTTGTTGTAAATCCTGAGTGCACAATAAAGTATTGTGAGGATGAACAGATGCTCCTGCTAACAGCATCTCACTTCTTATGAATGAGCTTCCCTTTGGAAACTTGCTGCAACACAGGTTAGGAGTGCTTTCCAGTATAGTAGCAAGTGTCCACAGGCAACATGCAGTCAGCACATTACTCTTAATCAAAGTAAAGGCTGCTCAGCAAGACAAATTCCTAATTTGAGGAGAATGCTTGAGAAATTGTCAGATTTCATAGACTGTAGGTGCACTGTCTTTCCAATTTCAGTCCATCAATGGGAGTCAATGGGATCACTGTCAGTCCATCTTTATGATCTATCCCAGAGATTCTACCCTTTAGGAAAGCAGAACTGTGGCCAAGACACTGGCCAGTGTTGCTGCTCAGCTTCAAATATTCCAATGAGGTGATAATAATCACAACTGAAGCTGTTTTACTTTGTATAAAATATTTGCATATTCAGAGTAAGAAGAACAATAACTGCTCATTTTTGCTTTAACAGATTCTTGTTAACTTTTAAAGTCATCACTGTCAATTGGATTCACTGAAGAAGTCTGGATGATCTGAGAAGCTGAATTTTTGGTGCACTCGCCTGGAAAAGAGTTTAAATCTATTCTGACAGGTGTCTTTCACTTGGGAACTGCACATATCACCAGAGTAAGAAATAAAAAAGAATTCTGCCCTTTCTAAACACAAATATGGAAACTTCCTAAAAAGCCTGGAATTAATTTTTATGAGTTCACAATCTTAACTCAATTTACCCTGAGGTGGGGAGAGGGGGTGCACACATGGAATATGACACCACAACCATGTTCAGCTCTACTTACTTAACTACAGGAGAACTTTTTGCTTCCTCCACAGAAGAAGGTGTTCCAACAGATCCACGATTACTCCCAGAGTCCAAAGGCACTGCTGGATGCTGGCGCGGTGCTTCACCATCTTTTAGTGTATTTTTTTTTTTACTTTTAGACACAGGAGTCTCTGTTTTTTCAGAAGCAGCTACATAATGGTGTGTTGCAGGCTTCAGGTGTGATTCACATGACTCTGCTGCCATATATATAGAACAGGTTTAATTCTTTTACTTAAAACCTTACAAAATCCCAGTAAATAGTTATTTTAAAAACCTTAATTCAGTAATAATGTGACCAACCTTTGCTGCTCACTGGTTTTAGCGGCAATGCGGGTGAGGGGTCTGCAGACTCATGGGCTCTTTTCACAGAGTTGCCTGACCTTGCCTTGGACTGTCATAGTTGGTAACAAATAATGAAATGAAGTAAAATATTTGATAAAGCAATGGTATTTTAACAGGAATATACATTTTTACAGAACATGACAATCTCTTTCCCTTAATTCATACTCATTTGAATCACAGTTCTATTTTACCTAAATACTTCAACTTTCTATTGTGTAAAACTTCCTAAAATAACTGTAAATTTCAAACAACAGGTAAAACAGTGTGTACAGTAAAAATCTATATGCAGCTTTAAGACATTCTAGTCTCAAGGTAAACTATTTATTATTGTCATTAGAATTAATTAATTTAAAGTATTTAATTACTCTTTATTAAGACAGGCTGAGGCTTAGCAAGAATTGTTTTGAGATTATATTCTATTCTAACATCAGACTAACGTAAACAAACACCATTATAAGGCTGCCTGTTCTAAACCGCACCATTAATAGAATATCCTACTAAAAAAAAATAAAATCAAGATACCACAACTAAATATACAAACTAGATTATTGGCATCATCCTCTCAGGCAGCACACTAACAAGGCCTTCAACTTGTTTCCAATCTTCAACAAAGTTACAGATGTTTGAAGTTATTGTACAGATAACTATCAGGATTTAACCAGCTGCTTTTCTACATGAATCACCTTTAAATTTTATTGTCCATCTCATAGCTAAGAACTGTGTCCACATATGCGGCAAAGTGACCACAACCAGCTCCAATGGAGTCCAAGGCAGCCATAGCCACCACCAGTAATAAGGCAGCATGGTTCAGCCTGCAACCATGAGAAATTTAACTATCCTGGACAAAAAGCTGAAGAATCTTTCATTAGTAAAAACCCAATGAAAAAAGTTATTAAATAATTCTACTGATAGAATAGTCACTATTAGAGCACAACAAACTAAGAACAAAATAACATTTTCAACAACTGTTACAAACTGTTAAATTATAGCCTACATACTTTTACAGGTGCTCATACAGAAATAATGCTAGAGAATTAAACTTGTACCCACATGAACCTGTACCCAGTGCTACACTATGACACTGACAGAACTTATCCTTTGTCTCTGCACTGAAGTCTCCTTCTCATTTTTCAAAATAAAGGTTGAGCAATTTGGAGAGTTTACTGTAAGGTCACTGCTGCCACCTATGAAGAAAAAAAACAGTAAATGTGGGAATCTTGGAATTGACCAGGTTTCATTAATTTTAACAAGTTCTAAGGCTTATTAAGGTCATGTAAATCCGAACAAGAAAGGAATCAGCTGCTTGACAAAGATCTTACAAGACAGGTAAGACACAGTCTTGAAAAGCTGAAAGAGGCTGTTCTTAAAAATCGAGAAATACTATTTTTATCCATTTCATCCATATTTCTGACTTCTATCTTCTTACCACTAAATATAACAAAAAAAAGAAAATACTTTTTTTCTTTTATCAGGAAATCAAGCAGAACACCAAATAAGAGCTTACTTTCAAAGCAATCCTGTATGACTTTCAGTATATTTTGACCTGGCTGTAGATCAATCTTATTTCTAGAAAAAAGAGGGAAAAAATATTTTCAATCAAAAATGCCAAATATTCTTATCCCAAATATTAAAGTAGCAAAGTTTAACTTCTTAATATTTTAGGTTATTACTTCCCCTAGTTCCAACTTCAATACATTTCCACCTACCAGTTCACTGCATAGATACCTACAAAGAAATTTGTCTAAGTAAGAATTCCAGGAGGAAAAAAAGCCTCATTGCCACAATGATACAGTAAGATATAGAGATATAGTAAGTGATATAGTAAGAACGAAGAATTCCCTCTATATAAAAGAAAACATGCAACTACTGCAACAGCCCTGAGGTAAATGAGCTTTAGGCTGACTAGAGTCTCACCTGAAATAAAAAATTTTTTTATAAATCAGACCTTGAGCTATGTTGCCTGCACAGTGATGCAGTCACAGCACACCTAGAAATGAAATGTGCTGCTGCACATCTATCCTTCCATACAGGGAGTCACCCTGTAAAACAAGCTATTTCTATGCTTATACAAAAGTTTCAGCAGCAAGGATTGGCTTGAGGTATCCAATCCATAAGCAAGTGAACACCTCAGCCGGTTGGATTACTATTTCAAACCAGCACAAATGAAAAGGGCAGAAATTAGTAATTCACCAGTCAGTGTTGATCACAAGCAAAACAACACTAGAAAAGCCATGGAATATTACTCCCATAATGATCACTACATATCCTTAAAAACAGCTAATTGCATACATTTAGTAAGCTCATAAAACTCACGTCCAGAAACGGATTTCAGCAACAAAACCTTCACAGACTCCTAACACATATGTAAAGGACGTCACAGCACTGCAAATGCTCAAACTCATCTCTAACACTTATCAGCAAGGTCTAAATATCCTGGAATTCCGTGTGGGCTTTGTTTCTCTACTCCTTGAAAGGCAACATTTTTGCACAGGTTACTGCTTCCCCATTCAGGCAGCCCAGTTAGGGGTACCTTAGGTACAGCTACACCACAATCTGTTGCCTCAGCAAAGGAAAACCTTCAAGCCTTGTCGCCCCAACAGAGCTTGCTCCTCTCACCACTATGAAACACAAGAAATTTGGGAAACGTGACATGAACATTTTGATAAGGTACTCATGTAGTTTTGACAATTAGCTCTCAGACAAAAATCAAGGTAAGTTTTCCAGAATCCAAGAATAGGTGTTTAAATGCAAATTACCTTCCTCCATGGCAGAACCTTGCTCTGTACTTGTTTTTTAAATGATTCTGTGAAGAAACAAGAATCAATTTTTACTAAGCATGATGACACTTGACAGAAAAACAAGATATCGAGGACTCTTGAGACATCTTAAAGTAGTGGGAGAGTGGGAGTTATTACAGCATTGTTTTTCCTAGAATGCCACAGTGCCTCTTCATCCACTTGAAACCCAAGTATTACCAAAGTCAAAAAGCACACAGGACTCCACCCATTTACTCCAACTAGAGCAGCAGTAATTCAAGCAGCAGGACATTCTCTGTGTAATCAGGTAAAGCTGCTGACCTGGGAACCGGCAAGGGTTGTAGATGATAAAATGGGAAGAAAGGGCAAGAAAAATTCAACAGTAAAGCAGAATGCAGTTCTTCACAAACATGACAGGAAAGCATCTTAAAAAACGTAAATGTTTAGCTGAAAGACAACTATAATCTCTTCCTGATTCATGTAAATTTAAAGAGTATATGCAGTGTGGAAATTATGTAATCCTAACACAAGAGAATTCAGCACGTTTTTCTGAAGTTTCCCATACTGACTGAACTTTGCATTTCTTTGTGATTCCCTTTTGGATATTACTTCTGGTAGCAAAAATAGTCAAACTCTATATGGATTGATTTCACCCCAAATTTTCAACATCGGTTTAAAGCGACAGAAGGAAATTACTGGTAACATGGGAAAACTGACCAAATGCCACCACTTAAGAAATTATTCAGAACCACATTCCGCAGTCAATCCGGCACTCGAGCTTAAACCCCCTTCCCCTCACAGCAGAGTGCAGCATAATGCACTGGCAACTGACCCTGCACAACAAAGAAATTAAAGATTCCTGTCACGGACCTAAAACAGCCTTTAACAGTTTATTTGTTATTGTGTTCGTGTCGCCTTACACATGAAGAATTTTAAAACTTATGCACGATTCTAGCGTGCCTGCAGAAGTGTCCTGCTCTTGATACGCTCATCCGGCCGTGGAAGTCGGCTGTCCAGAGGCAGCCTGAGGGGAACGGGGTCTGGCACAGACACTTGTGCGCTGAGGGGAAGGGGGCTCCCGACAGGCCAGCCTTCAAAGCACAAATGTCTGTGCCAGCAGCCCGGGTCCCGGAGTGAGCGCGGAACCCCAATCCCAACGTTGCTTTCCTCAGGGGGAAGTGGAAGACCGGCCCGCCCCTCCCCTCAGGAGCGCGCTGAGGGCCGCGCCTCTGAGCTACGGACGGGCCCGGCCGCCGCCCACAACAAACCAGACAGACAGACACACGCAGACAGACACACGCAGACACACATACACACAAACACGCAGTCAGACGAAGACACACGGACCGACCGCCCCCGCCCTCTCTTACCAAGGCCTCCGCCATCCCGGACGGGGGCCGGCGCGCGCCCCCCGCGCCGTCTTCAAAACCTCGCGCTCCTTTCCCGGCGGGCGCGCGCGCACGGCTGGCCAGTGGCAGCGGCTCGGCCACGCCCCCCCGGCCCTGTCCCATTGGTCGGCGGCCGGCGCGCGCCAGGCAGGGCAGATATTTAGGCGCGCGCGGATATTGCGCCTGCGTAGAAGCAGCGACCGCCCCAGTCCCGTTCCTGCCCGCCTTTCTCTGAGGGGACGGAGGGGGCGGGGGACACTTTCCGTGCTTCTGTTTCCCCTGTGGGAAACGCCAGTTCAAATCCTCGGGTTCCAAACGTTATGAAACATCCCTTGTCACCACGGGGCGTTGCAAATTTTTCTTTAAAATTCTACTGAAGAACTCAACAACGAGCAAAACACAACTGCTTGAGAACTTCAGGCCGAGGTACCTTACAGTGCCGGCAAAACACTGCCACAAAATACAGTTTTAAGTGATGCTTTTTATCACACACTTGTGCCCGGAAGACCTTCTTCCTACTCTTTCTGACCGCTAAAGGGAAGGCTCGTTATATTTTAAAAATACGTCATAACGTGAGAGGTTCGCACTTTCTCTCCCTGAAAATAGTACAGATCACGTTGTGAAGAGGGTGCAGCTCAGTATGTATCAGATCAGAGTTGCAGCTTTTCCCCTATGAAATTGAAACTTGTATACTGCTGGGAGAAGTGGTAACACGTCTTCCCTGTCTCTCACCTGCGCCATACAAAAGGATACAATTCAGCAACACCGTTCTGCTGTTAGCCACGCTGGAACTTAGGGCACCTTTAAGCTCGAGCCTCAATAAGGGTAAGCATCTGCACCAGCTACTTCATCAACCACACAATGTACCTGTACTAAAATAAATATTCAAAAGGTCCCTGGTCAAATTTATCAACCTTTGCGCACAAAGGTTTAGATTACTGCACTGTAGTGCACATTTGCTTTCTGTAATTGCACAGGGATTGACACACTTTCAAGTTAATTTCAGCTTTTGGCTGAAATTCAGTTCCCTTCTTAAGGCAACTGGCCTACATCCACGTTGTTTCAGACACCAGGAAAAATTATGAACCTCGAAGATCATGAACTTACCTAAAATCTAGTATTTGATTACAAGTCTGACAGACGTATGAGCTCTCTGCCTAGCTCAAATCCATATTACTTCAGGATGTGACAAGCCATGAAGAAGTGACAGTCCAACTGGTGCCAGAGTTGTTCTTCCTATATACCACTATTCTTGAATAGCTTTATCTTTTTAATAAGCAGTCACATATTTCACTGTACATAGGAAAAGCGTGGGAAAATAATATGGAAGGATCTACTTTTTGTTGTATAGATAATAAAAGCTTAAATCCATCTGATTCATCAAAGCAGTCTCGCTAGCAGTATTGAGACCCTCGCACAGAATCCTCTCTACTCCTAACATTAAAGAAACATGTTGACTAACCAGAAAAAAGTTATCTGGCAGCTTAATGCTTTACATGCACAAATTAATTAACCACATCTATTAAGAATTATAGAAATTCAGAGAGATCTGGTGTAAATATGAGCAAACTCGTCAAGAAAGCATTTGAGTGAGAAGTACCTTCATAACTAATATAAAACTTCATTCCTACAAATCAACTTCTCTCTCAAAGAATAACATTTTGAAAGAAAGCTATTTGAACTGCTCTAGTGGAAAGACAGTTCTTCATTGTTGCAGGAAGACAGCAAGCTTTAGCTTCTTCACAGGAGTTGTGCATTAAACAGTCCTAGACAAACACAAGCCTATAGAATGGTAGCACTGTGACAACATTGGAGATTTGAAAGATCAGCACCCCAAAATTCACTTGCCCAGTTTGACAGTGATTATGCTGAGCACCTGCAGAGACTTTTGATAAAAAGCAGGAACAGATTGAGAAACAGGCTCTATCAAACACAAATTCACACTGAATCAGTGCACTCCGCAATCTTTCATATAAACACCTTCACTCTCCATATCAGCAATTCAAAAACATTTAAAGTATGAAGAACAGTTTTAACAAGCCACTTGACATGCCAACTTCTATAGAAAGTTCTCTTGAAGTTACTAGTTGTGAGATTTCCTAGATTAATTTATATCCAAAAAATTTAAAGGTGTGCTAATAAAAATAGAGCCATTGTGCATTTTTAGTTTTTCCATAACCAACTTTTTAACTGAGCAGAACCCATCTACAGAGCATTCATCCGTCCAACAGACACACACAATAATAGCAGCATAAAGATACAGCCATTTCTGTAAATTCTGCCTGTGATCCCTGCCAGCCTTGACCTGGACTTTTTACAAGGTTCTCAAAGGTGCACATATTATCATTAGTAAAAGCCATTGCATGAATTATAGCTGACAGTTTACTTTAAACCCTGAGGACAGTCATATGGCATTCTAGAATAGTACTGAGACTTCACTGTTTTTAAATGCTGCTTATTTCAAAAGCACAAGCATGACATTAACACCACACTAACACAACAGAGTATACTTACTCAAAGTTTTGTTTCCCAGCCTCCAACTGTGAGAGGTGACAATGTTTTCAATTTGACCTAAACCTTTAAGTGATCCTTAGCACTAATTGTGACATCATTAAATTAAATGTGAAGACATCCCTAAAGCTTAATAAATTATGATTGAGGAAAAACAGCTAAGTTGTTAATAGCTTTTGCAACAGCTACAGGACATAATGTTCAAAAACAATCTCTAAAGCTGAAAAACATGAGAAGGTATTTCAGTATTTAAGTTTTTATTCTAACCTTGCCTTGCTTTACTATGATGAGGAGAAAAAAAGAACTACTACCTCAAGTATCCAGTGTTTAAATGAGTTAAATGATGATGTTTCTGTAACACACCTCTGCCTCAGCACAACAGCAAAACTAGTCCATAACGATTTCCAACTAAGCAGAAATGTTATAATTAGATATTCCTGTAACTGGCCAATAAGGGCAAAAATCTCGCTGTTCAGTACAGTTCCGACTTGTTCTGAGGACAGGTGTACAGCACAATAATTAGGGAAATGGTACCAAAAGGAACAGCTGAGCTTGCTATGACAAACATCCAGAGGTGTTTGTCGTTTCCTCCCTTTAATGTCACCAAGTGCTACACTGATTTTAATTTGGTGAGGGCAGAAAGGCTCAACCACATTTTCTCTTTGTTGAAGACCAAGTTTTATTGTTGAAAGTGCTAATTCGGCTCTCCGATAAGTTTTCACTTTCCTCATACTGCAGTATTCCACAAAGAACAGTCTTAGTGCAGATAATCAACAATTCCAGCTCTCTGGACTTCAGAGGAGTTTGATTTTACAATCACCTCCTCCCTATGTTTCCGTGTTGACACTGACACAAGATAGCTGCGCTGACCATGGCACCACTAACCAGCCACACAAGAATGCAGTTCCTCTGCTTTTAAGTGGGAGTTTAAGCCTTTAAGATGGACAAAATCTCACATGTAGATGGCAAGAATGAAATTCTTGTTTGAGAATGAAGTAATGTATGAAATTAATTTGAGATGTTCTTAGAACACCAGGAGTATCATAAAACGGTGCTTTTCCTATTTTTTGCACTCTTCCCTAAGCAAATGCAAATTGCCTAACTTGCACACAGGGACAATTTCTTAGGTTCACCATTCTTCTTGCTTTCCTCAATACACATCTTGCCTTTAAGGGAAGGACTGTACTGGATGTTCCATCTCATGGAGTGACCAATCCTCCTTTGAGTAAACAGGCTTGAAGAATACAGGAGCAGAAGAAATAGATCCAGTTTTTCTTCAGTGCAAAGCCACTGATTTTCACCATTTAATTAAGGCTTCACCAAAAAGAAATACATAGTACCATCTTTAATAGCTGAAAATTAGCACATTCCTTTCAGAAGAAATGGTCCATGAGTGACTTTTGAGTCTCTACCATCAATTGTCTTCCTGAACAAAGTAGTATCTCACTGGTGGCCCTGGCAAGTCTTCCTCTCCATCAGTCTCTGGAGCAAATGATACTGTCAAATCCACATACTTCTTATCAGCTGATGGTTTCACAAGCTTTTGCATCCTATAAAGAAATGAAGAACAGTTCATAAATGTACCAGGAGGATTGGCAGTGGGAATTCAGGCCCAGACTAGGAGGAATTTCACTGCCAGCAATATGTACTGGCCCAGCATACTACAGACCAAATTAAAATGGAGAATAACCTCTAAATTGCATGTAAGCTGTTCCTCCACCTGAGCTTCAGCAAATTGTATTCCATTTTCCTGATAGACACAGCCATTAAAGTCTCAGACTACTAAAAAATCCTGATATTCACAAGAAGGCAGCTTCACACCATGACTTTGACTTCATTACATACTCCACTCATTCAAAATTATTTATACAGCTGTACGAGAAAGCATATAAGCACCGTTTTTGGAGACAGGCTGTAAATTCTCATCTTAGTATGCTAGGCATTCTACAGCTTAGTGGCTCTTCTCTCCCCACGAGTTTGAAGTAGCTTGCTGATACTTCTTTGCCTGATACCTACTGGCAGGCCTTCAAAACAGTACTGATCAGTGCATTCACTTGCTTCAGCAAAGCCTGTGAGCACTGACTAGCACACACTTCACAGGAGCTGTAAGGAACAGATTTTGAGCTAAAGTAGTTCACAGGTGTAAGGCAGAACTAAACCTGGGTTAGATCTGGATGTTATTTTGCAAAGGCCTGCAGTCAAAACCCAATGCCCTGCCTTCACATCCTGCCAAACTGCCAGGATGAAATATCTCTATTTCCTGTCTGTAAGCAGCACTGCAAAGCCTTTGTGAATGTCATCATTTTTAGAAAGGTGAAAGTGATGTAGAGTCTCAAGCAATTACTATAATTGAACAGACTTCCAGCAATCTTAAACTGCAAGTAACACATTATTCCTTCAGAGCTAAGTTGCTATGTATCAGCATTAGTTTTAAGCCAGTTTCAAAAGGTTCTAGTAGTATCGTTCTGCTCGAACCATAGTACATTCTTTCCCCTCAAAAATTACTGTCAGACTTCTTTAGCTTTCTCTTTCTAGTATTCAACAGTTAAAGCAGCATTTTGCAAGTCTCCTTTCCTCATCACAGAAGTAAATTCACTTTCTCTTTTTTCCTTTTTTTTTTTTTTTACAAAAAGTAAGAAATTATCTTTTTTCTTCCCAAAGTATTAATGGCTAGAAAATACATTGAGAGAAAATACTGCTGTCAGACACATGTCCTTTTGACACAAGCAATGAACATAATTTGTATGTGCACTTGCATCCCTAAATCCATTTTTCAGTAATACTTACGTCAACTTTAATCTTTTAATATGGCCTGGCATCACAGGAACGTAGAGCATTTTGACTCCTTGTACAACCATAGTTGGTTCAATTCCATATTTCTCCTGGAATTCACAAATTAAAACTTGTTAAAAGACTAGAACAGCTGCCTAAACCAGCAGATACTACTGCTGCTAATACTACAGCTAATTATTCAAATCCATAGGATCCATACCAGAAAATCTGCTAATGCATGTGGATGCTGACAAAGTTTTATTAAGATACATTTGAGCCAACTGAATTAACAAGGAATATGAAAACAGGCTTGGATGCCTTTATTTAGAAACATTCCCATTGACACTAGTTATTACTAAAACTCTTATGGTTTGAACAGTAGCTTGATGGAAATAAAAAAGAAAACAAAACACAGTCCAACAATCCAAAACAAGAAACTCCTTTCCTCTTGTCTTGTATTAACCCAGGACAGTAAATAACTTACTCTGACAGCATTTATGAAGTCCAAGAGAGTAAAATCCTCTTTCCCATAAATTGTCCACCTGTCCCAGATGGTAAATGATATCCCATTTCTGTTTTAAAAAAGTGAAAGGTTGTTACTTTAGAATGTGAACTCAGTCATTCCCTTTAAAAGTGTATTGAAGAACTGCCCTGACTTCTTGGCAATGTGCTGCTCAATCTTGAGCAAAAATCTCTTCCCTCTCTGCTGCCATTTCTCCAGCCCTCTGACCTTGCTAAACACAAGACACAGTAAGACCTCTAAGTAAATGTGGTATCTGACAACGAAGTTACTGAGTTTTCAGACCTACTGAAAAATAGCTCTTGTACTGAACAAGATGCAAAAGCATGTCCGGGATGTTTCCTAAGAACAATGTCACACATCTACCTTCTCTAGATTTTTAAAGTCTCACAAGTAACAGCTTTCACTGAAAATCAAACTAAGCCTTTAAACCCACTATTTTTTAAATTAGGACAGATAAATATGGACTGCATTTTCCAAACAGGAAATTCTTGGGCAATGCATTATGGGACACTCTTGGCAGTATTACTACACCTCTAGCAGTACACAGAAAGTGGACAGCGGAGTTTGATAGCAAACATGAAACAATCCATCATCTTCCAAATTTAAACAACATAAAAATATTCTTGAATATCTAAAATGCTTAACTGGAGTATGGCCACAAGCCATGGTTCCATCATAGCTCTTCTATGTGAGCACATAAGGGCTTAATGTGAACATCTGGATTTAGTAACTATTCAAACTTCACACTTGTTGGAATCATTCAGCAACTTCTAAACATCTATTAGTAGGTTTACAAATGCTGTCCCTGCCCTTCTGCCATTGTCCCTCTTACCTGATTTCTGTTCTTCTTACTTCTGCAGTTTCTGTAAAGACCATTATGGGAATGGCTAGGTTCAGAAAACAGTTCTTGTATGCATCAACTGGGTAGCCACCCACAACTTTGATGAGTTCCAGTGCAACCTGCAGTAAATTAGAATTTACTTATTAGATTTTAGAGTTATCAATTCTAGTGTAAAGAGGCCAGCAGCTACAAGAAAGTTGTTAACGAGGTCAGCCTTTGTCCAACAGGCAGAGTAAATAACATGGAAATGCAACCCAACATGCCACAGAAATTAATTCTGTTGCAGCTAAGGGAAATACTTAAAGCATTCGAAATTGCTCTTAATATAGTACCCTTCCAAAGTTGTTTGGTTCATGCAATCTCCACAAAGCATGAGGTTCTGTTGAGATGCATGAACATGAACTACTACAGAACAGATATTTTCCACTCTTGGCAGTGGCATTCTGATGGAAGTCAGTATTAATGGCTGAAAACAAACCAAAATGCTGAATTCCAACCCATCTTTCTGTGCTGCAAATCAAAAATAAAAGCACCAAAGCCTAACCATGTTAAGGAAATGTCCCTTTTTGACCATTCAGCAGCCACTCCAGTAGCCACACTCACACCACCAAAGACTTTCACTGCTGGGACTGAATCCTTCACCATGGGCAGCCTCTCAATCACTGCCTTGCTACTCCTCCCACTCTCACAGCCAGACAAGGTTTCCTTGCTGGCTGGACCCTGGGTTTCCCTTAGCAAAGTCTCAGACTTCTGGTTTCTTTAAGTAATTTTATCATGGTGTAGCAAGAGAATAACAACTGAAGCTGGTGCCTTGGAGAAGGGGCCCTGAACAAAGCACTACCTGGACTTTCGTACCCTCACAGTCTGTATGCTCGACAGGTCTTCCAGTTGAGTCCTTGGCTTCTGCTGTATCCCTGGTGTCCGGTCACCGGCTGTGCCACAGGTCCCTGTGCCCTTTGTTGTGCAAAGGGTCGGTCTCAGTTCATGACCTCTTGCCTGAGGCTCCCACCCAGAGCTCAATCTTCAGCTGGCACTGCAGCTTCACACTGAGCTACCTGCTCTACATGTATTCCTCAATAACCACATCTCAAACCAAGCATGATCTTTGCTATTGGTACATAAGAAATAAATCCATTTCTTTAAATGAGCCTCTGTCATGGTAGCAGTAATCAATACCCAGACAACAGCAGTTTTAGGCAAGATACAACAAGACAAAGAAATACGCATTTTAAAAATCAATCTCACCAGCCCTGATACTGCAGCAGTAGCTGTTGCAATGGCAGGAATAATCTTTCCAGCAATGCGCTTTGTTTTGAACCGATCTGCTGGTTCGATGTTGTACATCTTGGCTCGCAGGTTTGATGCTGCTGTTACAAAATCAATGTGCCCATTACTATCATCATCTTTCTCAAAGGAGATGGGCTTCATTTGCAAGTCAGCTGCTCATAAAAAAGAAAAAAAAAAGAGCAAAGATTATTATTGGAAAACTGAAGATGTCCTAAACATAATTTAAAGGAACTAGAACCTTAACAAATTTAAAATGTTACATCCTGGAGCTTGATGCCTTACTTGTTTTCCTAACCTAGGAAAGGCCCCTCTCAATAACACTTGCTAAAAGAGAATAATGAAATAAACATCAACAGAGCTCTGTAATTTTACTTTCCTTGCACCACCAAGAATAGATTTTGAACGTTCCTATGGATTTTTCTCATACGCCTCTCTCACTAAAGCTCCATCCTATGAGAATTCCCTTTTAAAGCTTAGTTTATCTGCAAGAATTTCAAAATATGGACTCAGTAGCACTGGAGTCAGAGTTTTGGGTTGACATTCCATGGGATGAGTTAGGGATAAGCTCATATCTTCCTTCTGGATTCATGGGCTAAAAATGTTGTTTTTTCCCAGTGACCTCTTTGTGTGGCCAGGCACAAAAATGGGATGTGAGCATCCCCATTTTAAATCTAGAAGATCCTGAGGAAGACTCTTAACAGTCTACAATTTAGGATCATTTCAGGTTGAGAGCTCTAAGTAATGACTCTCAGTCTTCTCATGCCCAAATCAACTGCAGTCCATCTGGGATCCAGTCCAGCCAGCATCCTTCCCCTCCTTAAGAGTTCTGTTCCTTGCTGCTGCCTGCTTGCTGTCATCAGTGTTGTAATTACAAGCGAGCATAACAGAATGCCCTAAAACTCCCAGGAATCTCAGAAATAAAGAACTACAGGATAATGTCAAACAACAGGACGGGTGTCTCTGCATGGCACTTTAGAAAGCTTTAGGAATCAGATCTATTTCTTGCAGAATTCCTGAACTGCTTCATCCAAAGACCTGAATGTCACTAGTGGCAAATGCAAATGCAGGATATTACTAAACTATGAAGCTGGTTTGCACTACTCACTTTCCAGAGCTTCATTGGATAGTATAGACTTCTCCAGCTGGAAAATAGCATTTCTTTCATCCTCACTGCTGACAGGAATATGATCTGGTTTTCTTGCTGTTTCATCAGTCTGTACAACCTGCAAGTGTGAGCAGTGCTTGAGTAATAAAATACATGAACTTCATACAGCGCAAGTGTCAAGTGTACTACATTTCCTGTCTTCCTTGCAGGCTTTCCTGCAAGCACATAAAATCCTCTAAAAAACATACAAAAATACTTCAAAGAAAAACAAACAAAAAACATCCCAGACAAAACTGTGAGGATGGTTGAACACTGGCACAGGTAGCAGAGAGAGGCTGTGGAGTCTCTGTTGTCAGATATTCACAACCCAAATGTGACACAGTCCTTGATGACCTGCCCTAGCTGCCCCTGCTTAAGAAAGAGGATTGAACTAGGTGGTCTTCACGGGTTCCCTCTAACCTTAACACACTCTTATTTCCCCAAACCACATTATAATTTGTGTTTATTTTTCACTAGCATCAATGCAATAGTTGGATATGTGGGACACTGCTTGTGGAATATTTTTTTTTCTTTGAATTAAATGTCACACTTACTTTGTTTGAAGGTCTAAACTCTGGTACCTTCACAGATGAAATAATCCCCAAAATGGTTTCCTCTGACAAGTCCTGTTATGGTTTTGAAGAAAAACAATTTAAATTCACATCAACTCAAAAAAGCCTTCACAAAAAGATTGCAAATACAATAGGATTTCAAAGGATACTAGACCCAAAAAGTCTCACAGATACTCAGTGATATTTCAGCCAAACATTATAATTAAAAAACCAAGTGACAATTCATTTGCCACAGAAAACCAGGTAAGTGTGAAGTCTCAAGCACTTGAAAACTGAACAGAAGTGCAAACCTGACTTAGAGGAAGGTCCAATTAGAAAACAAGAAAAAGCAAAGGATAAGTAATGCAAAGGCTGTAAGCAATAAAAAATAAAACCCCCATACCATACCTAAGGTTTTAATTTTTTAAAAAAAGCCTTAAAGAGATCATCTTTCAGTTCAGTAGTTATATCGTATCAAAATAATAATTCCCAAGTTCAGTGTTTACTGAAAATATCCAATACACTACTCATTTCTCCTCCAGGTTAGGGATTTAAATAAAGAAAGTAAGTGTAAGCAGTTGCCAAACAGCCAGTGCTGAAAGATAGAGTACTGTAAAAATCACTTTAAAAACTGACAGCTGGACATCAGGCCAAAACTGAACACAAAGTGAAGTTAAGGGAACATTGTTACAGTCTGGATTACCTTTTCTGTGAAAGGAACACAGTACACTGTTGCAAAGAGTTTTGCTGTGCTCACAATGAAACCATAGTGCCTAAAGAAAAAATAATTATTTTTGGTTGTTTTTTCTACTTTAGTTGCCCAAAGGTTTGCAATCATGTTTCAAGACCTTCAACAAACATATTGAGAAACAATTTTCATCTTTCAGTGTACACAGTACAAAATAGCACATTTTGAGTGACTCAAAGGTTGTCCCCAAAAACTTTGCACATTTTGATGAATGGAGAGTTATTTAACGAAAACCTTATCTCCTTAAACTTTGCAGTCAAACAAACAATTACAAATGCTCACATGGCATCAATATGATAAAAAGCTTAATCTCAGAATTATTTTGATAGTTACCATAACATCATTTTTCACTTAAGCTAAAAACGATGATCCACTTTCTCAAAGCAATTGTAGATATACAGCAGATAAAAGCTTTTTAATCCATCAAGCAACTGAATTTTTAAAACAATCTGTAATAGCCAAGCCATCTAGATCAGACCCAAATTGTGATGAACAAGAAAAGTAGTTCCTTTGCTAGGTCATTTGGCACATCCTGCATTTTATGATGTGGACAGTGGGGGCAGAGAGGTGTGACAGCAAAAACTCAGTAATTCTGCAGCCATGTAAGACATGAAATGGGTTGTTCTAAGACATTTCACATTAGATGTTATCAGAACAGCACCCTCCAATTCCATGTCAGTGAAAGTTAAATTATCTGCAGTGAAAGTATTTGACAGCTCACCAAATCTGCCACAGAATAAGACTCTGCACTAACACCTATCAATTCCAGTCCAACTCCCTGGGCTATAAAACCACTGCCTTGCATTTCCTGCTGTAAGGTTGTTGTATTTGTTAGTATATATATTGTTAGTATATATATGTGTTGCTAGTTGTTGTATGCTTGTTAGTATATATGTTGTTGTATGTTTACAGGATGCTATACAATGCATCTGGGACAGTACCATACTTACAAAGGATCATTAAATTCAAACTTCACTGGGAAAGGAGGCCTCTTTGGTGATTGCCAAAACAAACCTGGTAGGAAAACAGACTTAAGATGAAATCCTATGAAACTAGGAGCAGCAACAACATGACATATTGCCATGAATTTTCAATGGGCATAAAGGGGCATTTATACTTACTTCCATCTTTTAATCGTGTATCAAGGGGAAATGAATGAAGGAGCTGAAGAGCCTAGAGGAAAAGCCAGAGAGGCTTTAGTGATTTGTCACATAGATTGACATGACCACACTAAATCAAGGCCATCCAGCTGAAGTAATTTAAAGAATTAAGAAAATCGTGAAACACCTTTGTCAAGATGGACACCTTAAAGACAAGTACTACTAGATAGTGTTTGCCTATTTCATTCACAGAACAGAGATGCCAATGTTGCCACATCTGTACAAAGCTCAAGTAAGGCATTTACTCCAAGAAGTAAAGCATTCTCCCCCACCTTACTGTCACTTTAGAATTCTTGCATATGGATTCACAACTTGGAATATAATATTTTCTCAATGTGACAACTACCACCAGGGATTCTGTATGCACAGGAACATTTATTAATCCACAACATCCTAATCCCATCTTTCATACAAAATTACACATATACTTTAAGTGATACTGTGGACCAGACTGTCAGAATGACTGGCTCTTATTTCAAAAAAAATCTTTGAGAAAATCAGGGTTACAAAGGTGAGCTCAGTAACGGGATTTTAGTGTGGGAAACAAAACCCCACTGCCTAAGAAAAGACATCTGATAATCCTGACACTTTGGAAAACTCTGGAAAAATGCCAAGAAAACTGCATGGAGACTACTAAAAAGAGTACTAAGAGTGAGTCAATAAACCAGACCTAGAAGTGCTACAATAGAAAGGGATGCAGTACTTTTAGGTTTCAAATACAGTTTATTATTTATGAAGAGATGGAAGTGAGTGCAAATACTTGGACATCTCGTTATTAGGGCCACCAAGTTTTCTAAAATCCTCATCAGTCTAGTGCTACCTCATCTATAGGTCTTACCTACCTTATGGCTAAAATACTTTTCAAATTTCACTCTTGCTAGTTCTACACATTGAGTCCAACTTCGGGGTCTTCTACTGAGAGTTTTAATAACATGAAAACAGCCTTCCAAACTCTCTCCTGATTTTATTCTCTAGATAAAGAAATATGAAAATGTTAAAACAGATAAGATTCCTTCTAATCCAGTCAAACAGTAAATATGTTTTTAGTAATCCATAGCAAAAGAAAACAGAGGTTTACTTCGTGAAATATTATCCTTTATGTGCTCCTCTCCACTGGGGTTTTTCCCCCATTTACTTTCACCGGCCCTTTGGACCACAGGTCATTACAGACTGACAAGAAAAAGATAGTAAACAATTTAAATCTAATTTATTACTACTTGAACTCACTTCAAACTCAGTCTTACTTTCATTTTCCCCAGCTAACAGTGTGACACACACTAGCAGTGTCTCAGTCTTTCTGATATTTCTATATCATGTACACAGCCCATGAACTGGAGAAGATTTTAATTATAAAACATAATTTTTTTTCTGTATTTTATATATATATAGTATTAATAAATTATTTACATAAATAAATTATATTATTATTTTATTTAATTTTACATTTAATTCAATAAATTATTTAATATTTAAATATTTTATTAATATAAATAAATTATATATAATTATTTATAAAAATATTTATAAATAGATTATTAATTATGAAACAGAAAGAGCGTTCATATGATCAGTTAATGACTTGGCCAAGTAAGTCTTTGGGTTTTCTGGAAAAAGTCAGAAACTAACCCTAATCTCACTGGCCCTAAATAGAAACAAAATCCATAAAGCAGTGGTTTAAACCCTCTATTTTACCCTGGCAATATTCCCTTACCTGTAAAACTTCTTCTGCCGACAGATAGGTTTGCCAGAACTTGTTAAACAATGAAGGCTTGTGAGAAAATGAACTTTCAAACTGTAAAATAAGATCAACAAACATGACATTATGCAAGAAGTATATCAGATGCCCACCCTTCCAAACACACATGGAGTTGTGCTGAATGCCAGAAAAGTTAATCCATTACCTTATCTCTTGCCCACTGTATCGTATGCTCAATAGCGGCTGGGAAAGACTTCAAGGTGCAAAAAGGTATTTCTTCCTCTGGTGGATCCCGCTGTAATTAAGAAGGGTTGCATGTCAATGCAGGCTTATCCAGGTTAATTGTTAATAATAGCACCAAGAACTTGTAAGCTACATAAGTTAAAACTCTGCTCTTATAAAATACAAAGTGGCTTTTTATGCTTAGAAATCTGTTTCATGAACAGTAGCTAGCATTGTCAATTCTTCTTTATGAGAAATAGTCTAAACCAAACACTGGAAAGCAAAACTGAACTGTGAAACATAAACACCAGGTGAAATTGCCAGCCAGCTTTCCCAAGATGCACAGCTGGCATTCATGTACACTTTCAACATGAAACATGCCCGGTCACTCAGGGCCAGAAAGACTTCGTTACGGATCCTAACAAGACAACTGGGACTCTTAAAATCCTGTCTCTGTGTCCACATGACACTATTTCATGGTGTTCTCAACCAGGGAATTTCTCCACAAGAACCTTAAACAGAGGGATACTGCAAGTATTGTCTATCAGCAATAGAGTCTGAAGGTTCATTTTCGGCTTTCCCATTCAAACAGAACTGTTATCCTTGTAAAGAATTACTCAAATTTTATTTCCTGTGAGTTTTTCCTTCAGAAACAAAGGAAGTAATTATTTCCTAGCAATATTGTTCTTCAGCAGCTCAAATAGGCTACTTATTTTAGAAAGACACATAAAAATGACCAAAGAATCAGAGGGCATCATGGGACAAGCGAAGAAGATGAGCGATGGTCTTGAAAGACTTACATGACTATTGTAGGACTCTGTCAGATGGGGCACAATAACTTCTGTGTGTCCTTTTGTTCCCATAGTTCCAGAGTCTATAAGAGGACGCAGGTTTGCTACACAACGACTGACATGGAAAAACACAGACTATCAGAGTACAGAACAACCTCTACATTCTTGTCTTGCGACATTACTGGAGTGCAACCAGAGTTGTCTCTAGGCACTAGCAGAAGAGTGGAAAGGTTACACCAAACTCAGGAAAAAAAGAGATTAAATAAGAACTATTCAGGTTAGGTCAGGATACCATTCACCTCAGCATGTGTGGATTATAAGCATTAGAAATTATTTGTAAATGTCAATATTTCTACTTTTAAATTTAAATACATATTTTTATGCTTAAATAATTCAACCTTAAAACTGACAGAGTATTCTCACCCTCATCAGAATTTAACAGCTGCCCTTGCTTCCCTTCCACCTCCTACCTATCAATGTATCTCCTGGCTTCAACGTTGTCCAAAGCAGTCACAATCACATCTTGCTTGGTGTAGAATTCATCGCTGTAAGTGTTCTCAGTGGCTGGACAAACTTTATTAATATCTGAATCAATCTTTATGTAAGGATTGATGTTCATAGTTGCTTCTGCTGCAGTGTAGCTCTTGGGTTTCTGAAAGCATAAATGCAGAGATCAGCAATATGCAGATAAAGAACATCAGGGACACAGAAATACCAACTTCATTTACTGATCAGACAAAATTCACTGACAGAAATGTTAGTATGCAAAACATGCAATAAATGACATTTTTTAATCATATACCTCCCTCACTGATAAATATCTTATTAATCTCATTTTATTTTTTGTTTTACTTATTGTTTCAGAGACCATGTGGTGGAAGTGCTTAAATGGTTTATCAAGTAACTGAAACTGATGGCATGTGCTGCCTCTCATAAGAATTTCTTCAAAAGAAGGGAGAGTGCATGACTGTCTGAGAATAAACCCATTAGTAACTCTGACTGTGTCTATGCTGCACAGACATCAAGCACCTGTGAATAACCACATTACTGCAAGGAAATCCACACAAAATCAATGTCAGAAGCTCAACTGAAATAGAGTTCTTGACCTACCCAACACTTCTAGCCATATCATAATTATCTAGGGATCACCACTCAAGTCTGTGGCTTCTAAAAGCTTACATGGTTCACTTTCTATTTATCTATTCATACAAAGTGCAATCTGTTCCCAGATCTGTTACACATAAACAGGAGGCAGAAAACTCAACAGTTGGGTTTTGGGCAGGTTAAACCTTCTTCCACAGTGCTGCCAATATCTAAGGCACCTTTTTTATTTTGTGCTGTGTTTGCAAGTACAGGGATGTTGTCTCTGCTTCTAAGGCATTAACAGCCTCTGTATTATGCATTTATTGAATGTACATGTTGGACTTTTTCAAAACTATTTATCAGCTTAGTGAAAACTGAATTAAGTCAGAAGACACCAACTTTGGTCAAGTTCCATCAGCAGCAGCACTACTGAGCTTCATCAAGAACATTTCTGCCGGCACTGTCTATTTTCTGTTGTTTTGTTTTCCCCAAATTTCAATGGCATAGTAGGGCATTTCTGACATAGTAACCAGGCTCTTACACAATACAGTACTCATCCAACTGTCAAATTCGAGAGATTTCACTAGTCAAAAAAAACCCACTACAAATTAAGATTAGACAAGCCAATTTTACTCAACTGATACTAATGATGAGTTGGATGCCACTGGAGTTCTAATTAGGCACTGTTGAAAAAAGACCCTAGATTTAATTACAGCCTTTAAGTCTCCTCTGGACGGAAGTACAGACACTCACAAGTTCAGCTCTCTGTGGGAGCACAGGACTGTCGCCCTGAAAACTCAGCTTCTGAGCTTGCTGACATGGTTTTCTAAGGACTTTCCCAGGACAGTAACTGTAAACATAGATATGTGTACATTCTTTCTGTTACACGTCTTGTGATGAGCATCTCTCATGGCCAGTGCAGTGAGAAAGTGTTATCCTGACCATCCAATCCCTGGCCGTGGTCAAAAGCCTATAAATCCTGAGGGGAAAAATAAACGTTCTCTTCTTTTCACCACACCTCGACCTGTGTCTGTGTGATCTATTCATCTTCAGCGGCAACACAGGACAGGGAAACACAATAGTCCAGAAAATTTACTGAATAAGAAAGCCTACCTGTATGTGGTGAGGTCGAAAAAGAAACTGCCTGTTCAGGTTGGATTTCTCTATCAAATCTGGATCTGTAATTGTAACCTAAGTCAGAAGGGGCAAAAGCAACAGCTGAAGTTACAATTTTAGTGTAACACTGAGCAATGATCTTGATGAAACTTCTATAAACACTTGCCAAAACAAAATACTGCTATTGCCATCCACTGTGGCCAAAGCTCTGCTTATACAGACTGACTAAATTTTTTTTAAAAAATCAAAATACAGCAAGACTGCTCCAGGTGTATTCTGCTTCTAACTGCACACCCTTCTACACCAAGGCCATGGTATCCTCTGGGCAGAGATCAACATGAAATAAGACTTAGGCTTTTAACAGTTTTAGTAGTTTAATTATTTAATTCTTCCCTGTCACATTACCTCTAATGAGAAGAAAGGTTAACAAGTGACTTACCAATCCTTTGTCTTGCCCAGTACCAACACCAAGAAGTGCAAAGTTTTTCAGCATTTCACAGCCTATCGCTCCACATCCAACCTAAAGAACATTAATTTGTAGAATCAGAAATGTAAGTGGAAACCACAAAGACAAGTCCCACTGCAATTCTGGACCATTTATTCTGCAGTGGCACATATCAGAGCTGCCCTCATGTACTTTGAGGGCAGTGGGCATTAACTGTACCAACAAAGCATTTGCAAACAGTGTAACAGTGTCAGTCATACTCACCAAGAAAACATTCAAATCATGGAGCTTCTGGCACAGAGAGTCTCCAATACAAGCCCTCAAGGCATCGTATCTATCTCCCCTATGCAGGCACAGAAGACAAAAACAGGAGACTTCAAGATGCTGTTTATCATGGTAGTACCATTGATGCCAAACTGCATTTGACACGAACTAAGAAAGTCAGTCTATAATTCCTGTTCATCCCATGCTGAAATAGGACACGGAGTCTTAACCCTAAACTTGTCCCTCCAGCAAAAATCACTGAATTAACTTTAAAAGACATCTGTGCCTGCTTGAGACTCAGATATGAACAGTACATAAGCCAACAGCTTGTAGTTATATTTACCGTGGGAGAAACTCCTCAGAGCCCACCTTCTCTAGAGGTGTTACAATGTCTAGCACATCTATATATAGCTGTAAAAAGAATGAAAAAAAGAAAAAAATCCAATAAAAACCTGAGAAAGACATTCATGCTATTTTAATTTAAAAACTAACTACTTTGTATGAACAACAGAGTCTAGAAATTTAGAAACTAAGTTTTTACTGTCAGTGGAAGACTACACAGCATCTGGTACCCTACAGTTCACACCACAATTTTAGTGGAGACGAAAAAGCACTTGGACACAGAGCAGAAAAAACATTCAATCAAACAGGTAAGCTGCAAGTTTTTGACTTCTAACAGGCATGCTACTCCTCCATAGGTATCTCTGAAGACTGTGACATTTTTTAATCCAACTGTACTCTGACATTTATTCTGAGAGTCTGAAAGCCCTGCCCTTATGTACAGTAGCTTAAGCTGGTATCTGCACTGTATCACACCTTTGCATCCATACACTGACAAGCCAATGCTCTTTTTGCTAGTGTGGACAAAAAAATGTGCTGTTGGAACCCCAAATACAAAAATTTTAACTAAAACTGGCTATACTTTCATTGTACACATAAAAACACTACTTTCTCTAAATACAGTCTCATTTTTTTTATTTTATTTCCATGTTATAGAAGTTGTTAAGGTTACTCTGATCATACAGCATTTACACACAGCCATCCATTCATAAGATGTCAAAATAACCATCCAAAAACCAAGACAGCCTTACCCACTGCTGTAAAGGAGAAAATTTTCCTGTTACTGCTTTCAGCACTTCCTGGCTGGCAACACCACCCACTGCTGCAGCCAAAGGAGGCAGAAATCCCTGAGCAGTCCTAGACAGCCATTTCACCACATCTCCGTTCACCTGAGGCTGAAAAGTAAGACACAGGGACAGGTTTATCCCCTCAGTGAACAAGGCAGTGTTTGACAGTTTCACAGACTACTATTCGTCAGTGAAAGACAGATTATTTCACTCTAACTAGCAAAAAAAAGTTTCCAGCCAAAACAGATCCACCATATACCCTGTATTTGTCACATGCATTTGTCTAAAAACTGGATTCACATCACCACAGGATCAGCCTTCATGTTAGGTCAACATTCAGTTGAACCCATGCTGAAATCCCATTCATTCTGTTTCCTCACCTGGCCTTCAGCCAGCCAGCTGATCCATCTAAAGATGGACTCAAAGGCCATAACAAGGACCAACAACTAAAGCATGACCTTTAGGCAAGTAAATGAGCACATAAAAAAGTGACTCATAACAACAATAATTCCTTACTCACTTTGTTTTCCAGTGTTTCACTTATAGACATGGCTATTTTCAGCATTTCCTCAGCATCTTGGAGGCATCTAGACACCAGGGTAGAAACAATAATGATGACTTAAACATGCCAGAGTTCTTCTAGAAACACAATCAATGGAAGAAAAAAGCAATGGAAAGGAAGTTTGGAATCTTGCATTATTCTTAACATTGAGCATTCAAGATGTACTTCTAAATGTTAGGGGCAGCTCAAGAAAGAAGTCTCAGTGGAAAAGCCCATGTGCAAGTACAGTCTTAATATTTACACTTTTTAGGTAATTTTGTCTCATTTAACTCAAAATTACATACATCAAGAACTACAGCTAAATGAAAAACACTGGAAATTAAATCCAAAGCATTAGGACTTTTTTTTTTATATCCATGAACTACAAGATAATTCAGGATCACTGAAACAATTTTTCTGTATCAATCCACAATGTGAAAAAACCAGAACAGACAAGGCCTTCTCCAAAAGTATCTTCTGTCTACCTGGGCCCAGAAAGTTCCATTGCTATCTATATTGGGAAAACCTCATTACACACATCAGGGTAACATTTTCCATCTTCCCATTTCTATATGGGCTATCAGGTACCAGACAGGGAAGGTACCATGCTCCACAGTCAGCCAGTAACTACACAAAAAGAAGAGATCTGCCTGATTCAAGGCTTGGCAAACACAGAACAACTGCTTTACCCAATTTTCGGTCCACGACCAAAGTTCTCCTGGAAGTGGTTCAAGGCAAGCATGGCAACATGGATCTGCAAAGGTGCCTGTTAAGACAACACAGCAGTTGATCAGTTACAAACTAGACAGAAATGAAGTACACAAATACAACTTGAACTCTCCTGTTACCATTTCATTTCTTGTCTCTTAAGTACAACGCTCAAAAAAGTTTCAAAATAAAATTAAAAAGTGAATTTGAAACACCTTTTATTAATATTTTTTTTAAAGTATTGCTCAGTAATGCAACACCTTCACACACACTGAGCACCCACTTCAACTAAGTCCAACTGAAGAGTCCCCAAAAGAATTTAGAGCTGAAATTGGAAAGTGTGGTAGTCTTCTTTTAACTAGATATTATAATGCATTGCATTTTGCCAAACAGCAATAACAAAGCCCAGCATTAAGGGCAAAAAGTAGAAATTATATTATTCTAAACATAAAGCTATAGATTACAATCCATGTATTTTTACTATTAGAGCATTTATGCCCAAATCCCCACATGCTAATTACCTCAGGCTTGCTAAAATCTGCAACAAGGCATAATGGATTTGTTATCTGCTTCTCCAGCCGTTCCTGGAAAAACAGAATTCATGACAACAACACACTACTTGAGAACACAACAGCCACTGCTACCTGACAAAACCATAGTCTTCCTATAGAGATTAAGAAAAAATATCCTTTCTGACTAGCACAGTCATTGCCCTCTTCATTATTCATACCACACTAGATGCTAAAAGTAATTATCTACTGCAAGTTCTATCAAAAATGGCCAGAGGGATGTTTCACATCCTAGTGGGAAGACTCATCTTTAAACAGGTGTGATTCTTGGGGCCATCCTGTGCAGAGCCAGGAGCTGGAGAACATGATCCTTGTGGGCCCCTTCCAAACAAAGGGCATTCTATAATTGTAGGAAACGTGTACATATGCTGAACTCTGCTTCCAGTGCTCAGAGATTAACGCTGGAGGACTCAGCTCTGTCAAGCACACACTTACAAAGTAATACATCTTGGGTGTCTTCACTTGCACAGCTATGCCTCCGTGCAGGTAAGGCTCCATCTCTGATGTATCACCAATGCTGAAGGAATAAGGTGACACCACTGAAAAGAGAAGAGAATAAACACTGACAGATAATTCAAAGTGTTATTGGATGCTACAGTTCTGTATACAATGAAACGGGGGTTTGCCAGTGCTTTCTGCGCTGCAATTTTGCAGCAGGCAACCTTGTTTTGAAAGCATAAGCACAGCTGATCCTCCTAACAGGATTAACCCAGAAACTGGCAGAGGTTTTCTGGTTATAAACATGATCTGTTACGAAATGAGCTTCAAGTGGCAGCAGATTTAACAAGAATTCTGATGACCACAGCTCTGTAACAAAAATGAAATAACGTTTAATTTTCTTTAGACTGTGCATAGTAGTGTCCAGTATTAACTGCTCTGAGTAGGATTTTAGCCCTGTGATGAGAACTACAGGCAAGCAAAAAAGGCATCCTGGAGCATTTTGCCACATCTTCCCCCTCATACACAGGAAGCATCATTCAGGCAAAGCAAAAAGACAGAAAAATTGTTAATTCATGGAAAACTAAAACCAAAAGCTAAGCCATGAATAGGAGGAAGGAACAGACTGCAGCATCAGTTCTAGCAAAATGCAAGGGCACAAAGGAAACAGATTCAAGCACATGTTTCAAGGGTACTGTTTTTTGTCTCAGACCACAAACCAGTTAAAAAAAAAAACAAAAAACCACACCCACATGCTCTCTCCTCTGCTCTAAACAAACAGACATTCAGATCTGGGAACTAGAAAATTCCCCAGCATCCAAAAGGAACCAAGTAGACTCCCTTGAGACATGTATGAAGTAGAACAATGCAGGGTAGATGTAAATCATGAAAACAATTTCAAAAGCACTCTTAGATCATTGTCAATGCATCCCTCTACACTTGTCACCCAAAAAAGCTACAAGGCAAACAATGACACACCAAGTGGCATCCAAAACCATGACAGAAGCACAGGCATTATGGAACCCTCCAAGTACCAAACCAGTTTCATCAGCAGATGAACAATGGTCAGCTCAGAGCCTGCCAACTACATTCCACATTTTAAACTGAGGAATTCCACTGGCTCCTTAAGCAGCAAGACAAGTTCAGGTAGACTTTACTAAATGGAAATGCCATCAAAACAACACCAGGAAGACCTTTGCACAAGAAAGCAATTTTTTTGTGCAAGCTCACTGGAGGCCTGCACAACCCAGCACTCCTCTGACTATGGTAATTAACACTACAGTGGCTAAATCAGGCCAGAGAAGAAGTACCTTGCAAATGAGTCAGCAGCAGTTTACCTGTTATTTGGTGTGTGGATCCATTCAAGCACGACATTCCATTAACTTCTCGAAAGGTTAAGAACTGTCCTGTTTCAAGCCTGTGTGGATGATTTTCAAGGCAAGTGACAATACCAGGATTTGACTGAAATAAAAAATGGCAGTCAGCAAGGAGGAAAGCGTCCTGTGCAAAGGGATCACGTTGTATTGCAGGTACATAGCTTTTTGTCTACTGAAACTGCAGGCTCTAATACTTGTAGCATCTCATTTCTGTCACAGTAAGAGTTACCTATGACAACTTTTTTAGTCCTATGATTTTCAATTTAACTGTGTTTCTACAACACAAAATTTTATTTTCACTGTTTCCAGTTCTAGGTATGTTAGCAAACTGCATTTGCTAGTTTTCAGCAGTCAAATCCATTGTTATGTTCTGAAATAGTAGATTTATCCCCTTTTTCTATAGTCCCTATATGCAAAGAAATTTTCAGAGGCATTAAAAAATAAAGTCTTGTAAATGGTCCTTATTACTCCATGCTTCCTTTCTGTCTGATATCTTTAGAAAGGACATCTAAACTCATTCTTGAAAGCTTGGAAACTTAAAAAGCCAGACAGCACACAGGAGAGACACAGCTTCAGCAGGTCACAGACAAGCTGACACTTGTAGGAATTCCAAACACCTCATCCTGTTATGGGATGTGAAGCCAACCTGCCATGCACACAGAGACCTCACTGCAGTCTGAACACATCTCATCAAGACCTTGTGCTGTACCTCAGGCTGTAATCTGGTGCATTTGCAAGCAAGCCTGGCTTGTAAAGTCTCCTCTTATCCCTTCCCGAGTCCCCAGTATAAGAAATATTTCATTTAAGTAGCATAGAACTTAATTACAGTCAACCACATTCTCTGTGGACAATGAACAACAAAGGGCTTGACTGGAGAAAATTCTGCTCTGATTTAGGGACACAGTGCCACCTTGACCCTGTTTACAGGACAAGAACAACCACTTGATGGTACTGAGTTTTAATTCTCATCAGTTTTACACTTCAGAGTGGAAGAAGATACAACTAAAGTATTTTAAAGTATTTTAATAAAGATTATTAAACACAGGACATATATACAAATATATATTCATTCCTTGACTTGGTGGGTAATCAGCACAATCCATGAAACTCAGCTATGTGCTCCTTATGTAATTAATGAGAACAACCACCAAGTCATCCATTCCCTTTTAAAGGCACCGAGGACAAGGCTACCCAAATCATCAAATCGTAAGCTTTAATCCAGACCAAACGCAACTTGCTGTACAACCCCTCCTAGATCAGTTAGTATTATATCTAGACTGGAAATACGACAAAAGTGCTGCTGCTGGATGAGTGAGCTTACTGTCTGGACTTCCAGAACTGAAAAAAGAACCCAAAGTAATTTCCCTTTAAAAAACAATAATACAAGATTAAATGGACAGCCTAACATTCTGCACTGGAAGTACTAGTAATAATATCCCCTTCTCATTGCCTCTGCTTTGGTAGGTTAAAACAAACCTTTAAATTTCTTTACAAAATATTTTCCCAATCCCCTTGATTATTCCAGTAGCCCACCTGTAAGTGCTGCAGTTTCTTATAAAAAGGGCTCTTTTCACAACTATTTTCACATTTCCTTAGAACTTATCCTATTCCAACACCAAAGTTACATACTCTTCTTTCTACATCTCCACATTTCTTTCTCTGCCCAATTAAAAGAAATCAGTATTGTGTGTTAAATAGTAAATAACAACCAGGAGGCAAGGGTAAGAACAAAGTAACTAAAGTAACTGCTTCTCCCATAGGCCAGTTGTAAATTGCTTAGTGGGCTGCTCAAATGAAACACCCTGACACTCTCCTTTTTAAAGAGCCAATAATGAGTCCTTTTAAAACAGTTAAAGCAACACAATGACTTTTATCCCTTACTTGTGTTATATTTGAAATGAAGATCTCCTTTGGCTCCTCTCCTGTTGTATCCAGCACTTCAAATTCATCACCAAAGTCACAAAACAAACGTGAACATACTCCATACACATCTGCACTGATGAACTACAAGAGAAAGTAAAAACCATGAGCATCCCTAGAACAGCAGAAGCCAAAGAACAGGATACCTCACACTGGACCTTGTTGAAGGCTGGCAGGTTTAATTCTAGAGTGGAAATCTGTAGTGTGCTCAGGCCACTGACTACACAGCACACCACTGACAACAGACCTTGAACCCGCAGCATTTCTGAGCCCATTCACAAAACAGAAGTAACATCACTACATAGTGAAATGCTGCCATTTCTGCTTCTCTTACATTCAGCCCCAACATGTCCTTCAGTCTCAGCACACTCTTTCAGAACCATTTTGAGTTAAAAGTGAAAACTATTTCTTTAACACAATTGCTTTTTAATTAAAGGACCAAGCTATGTTTTACCTGTGCTGGTATCCAGATAATACCAGTTGCAGCACTGTATTCCCAAAACTTCTGCTGCTACATCAACATGCCATCTACATTGAATTTTGTACCACAAAACCAGCATTCTCCATTTTTGGAAAGAACACCCTGGAGGTTCAGAATGTCCACTGTACAGATTATTCATGTGTTGCATTTTTTCTATTACCTTAATAGGTGGCTGCTGAGCATGACAGAAGTCATTAATCTTCTTCTGCAGCAACAGACTTACTTCAGTCAATATGACACACTGTGAACAAGAACAGAAATACTTCTAAGACACTGAAAGTAATCAGTATCTTCAGGCTATGGGAAAACCTAGTACCTAGAGTAAGTTACTTAGGTGTCCTGACTCCTATGTCTCCACACTTAAGAGAGAGCAGCCTTGAGGACGTTTTCTTATTAAAGCAGATTGGCTACCACCCCACAAGTTCTGGAAACAAAATGAGTAGAGCAGGAACAGCAAATTTTCAGGTCTTTGATTGTTTGGTTGTTGTTGTTTGTTTTTTTTTAAACTGCAGCTGTGAAACTCAAAACCCTATTAGAGTATTTACCAAAACAGTTATGGATAATCTCAGCAAAAATCTCAGCAGATTTTGAATTTTAGGATTAAAGCTAGCAAACACAAATAATACTCATCAGTGCACATTAAGAAGTCTGCATAGGCTTCCAGTATTGGTCATAAAATTGCAGACACAGAATTTCTACATGCATTCCTTTAACGCCTAGGACAGTATTGGGTTCCAAGGCACATGCACTGCAACCCATTCAGATACACATGGCCTGCTGTAGCTGGGACACTCAGAAACTTGGTGTGCTTGTATGTAAGCCACACAGTAAAGGTTCCCCACTCAGACTGAGCCATGCACACAGGCAGGAAACAGCTGACTGAAGAACTGCAAGTGCCCTCACTCCACCACAGAGGCACTTACATTTCATTACATACATACATGAATGATCTAATTATATAGCCAGAGCTTCTACTGCCTGGAATGCAGCACACAGGATATATGTAGAACATCTGTGCTATGTAGCTGCAAAGAGAGGTCACAGTTTTACCTTCAAAGGAAAAAATTTGTACAGTGACCCCACTTAGTTATTTACTGTCATAGCAAATTCCATACCAAGTGTGCTAAGAAAGTGGTGGGAACACAAACCCAGTGTTTCAGTGTTGAAAAAACAAGCACAACATTTCATCAGTCCAAATATAAGACCTACTGTTTTCTTTACACCATCTCAAAACATACTTCTAAGTTCTTCATTCTGTTTACTTACATAAAGAATTCAAGTTGTATGCTCTGACCAAAGTACACAAATACACATGAAACTGCTTTAAGAGTAACATACCTGGTAGTGCTTTAAGAAAGACAGATCTGTGGTTTCATCTAGTGGCACAGTTGATGCTGCTACATGGACGTACGGATTGAGTTCTGCAATACGAGGAAGTGTGGCCTCAGCCCTGAAAGAAAAGCAATTATCAGTTTTTTACATATCTACAAAATCGTATTTCAATAAAGAATTTTATACTACACATGCCCTACAAGGGACCCTCAAGATGTCTCCTGGCAACAACCAACAACTCATTTATTTGCACTTCAGTTCCTAGCAGGTCTGAGGAAAACTGCTGTGTCCAATATCCCACAGGACTCATCGATGGTCTGCTGTCATGGCTTTGTCCAGTCTTGTACAGGTGGCTGAGAAAGCCCAAGGAAGAAATGCATGCTGGCACCCACTATTAAATTTGCTTTACAAGCAGTGACACTTGTGACTCAGAACCTCAGTCCCAGTCTAGACTTCCTCTAATATCTACCTGGGCACAGTACTCACGGCTAGAAAGGGTTTAACAGGTATTTGATGTGTACTACCAGCTCCTGGACAACAAACTGCTATTTTTGATGCTGATGAGCCTGTCAAGTTCAGTCCTCTCTCACTCCAAAGACTCTACTAACCTGTTCCTTTGACTGGTAACATCATCTTCATGGATGAAGAAGTTGATCCCCAAATCCCATTTTGTGCAGTGCTTGGTGTCATGAACTGTAAGAGCCTAAGAAAGTTTGTCAAAAAACATTTGCTGGAAGAAATACACAAGGTCACAGCACCCGAAAGCATGGAATAAGGCCCACAAAAAATGTTGGAGGGCTAACACTGCAGAAGAGTTAGCTGTAGCACATACAAGAACAAGCACTTCCAACTTCTTTCCCAACAAAACTCTTACTGTTTAAGAGAGCAAAGAACATCTGCAACATGCACTTCATTGAGCATTTTCCTCACAGTTTGCAGTGGTAACATTTAAATATCAAGGATGAGTTTTGCCAGACTGTGATATAGGGGCAATTGTGATCTGAAAATAAATGGACTCATTTGATTTTTTTCTATTGCAAAGAAGAGTTTTAAAAGGCTTCTTGCTAAAAAAATTAATCCCAGCAGCACAAAAGCGGCTGTTGGATTTAAACACCCAACCATACTAATTTCTACACAAAAGGATTCTAATGAATGACAAAATAAGACAACATATTTTGAATAGTTTGGCTTTTGAGTTTGGACCACTTGATTTAGGAGGAGCTACTTTGTACAAAAGGATTCAGTATCTAATCAGCAGCTGGCTAAAATATTTTATGAGCTATTTCAGAGTGCAATGGACATTAACGTGAGATTCTGACTGTAGCACTAGAACATCCAGATTACTGAAAGTTTTCACCCCTAGGTTCTCAAATGTTTTGCAACCCTTCTACTGAAAAACAGATTCAGAAGCTTTAGATTAATTCACTAGTAGTGTTTTCCCTTTTTCTCATGCTTACCCAAGAATACCCAACAACAGAACTGTTTTACATACCTTTACTCCGGCCAGAATGATGTTTTTGGCTGAAAAAAAGAAAAGCAAAGCAAAAACAGAGAGGGATTATTGAAGGTTACTTGCAAATTTGTAACTGGATAATTATTCAGGTGGACAATAACTGTATTTCATTGTTAAGAACTTCACAGATTAAGGGTTTTCTTCTCTTTTACATTTAAGCATTCTACAGCACCCCTGACAGCAAAATAACATAAGCAAGATTAGAAAGACTCTGCATTTGTCATTTGTCAGCTGTTCATCCCACAATTGTGATTACAGAGACAGTAATGACAATAAACTGCAAAACCCCATGACTCTGTTCTGGCATCTGGTGCAGAGAACCACTAGAGCCAACTGAAGGAATAACACCCCAGGCACGAACCAGCCAAAACAAGCCTTGCTCATGAGGAGTAAGGGGAATTGTTAAGGAGTCTCTTGTATCAGGGCAGTTATGCATTTTCGCCAAATAGTTCTGTTCTCCTACACAGCCTCCCATTTCATACATGGGAAGAATCTGGGCAACAGCTATTCCTATAATACATTCACTGACACTGGTACCTAAAGGTGTAACCTGGATGACCTGCCCTAACTCTTCACCCAGGACACAAGATTTGGGTAAAGCAATCTGGCTCATGCAAGCACATTTTAAAGTAAAATTTGAAACGTTTTTTAGTAAAATGAGAACTTAAGTCCAGAATCTTTCCTGCATCTGCAATGTTACTAATGGCATGATGCACACATAAATTCAGTCAGATAGTTCAAACATGCTTATTATATTTAAATTCAAGGTTCACAAGTATTCTGGGACAGTACACTTACACACACTTGTGTCATCTTAAATAAATGTTACCTAACTTACCAATCTCCACACCAAGGCCACCTATACCACTCAGGAACACATGGGACTGAGCCATCTTCTGCATCGCTGTGTCTCCAAGAACATACCTCTGGCGACTACAGCAAAGACAAATTCAGATCAAAACAAGATACAAACGAAGTCTACAGCATATTAAAGCAAGTCAAGAATTCCCAGTCATTAAGAAACATTTTAAAAATTCAAATGCTTATCAATCAAACATAAGATTCACACTCACGATGCATATAGCGAAATGCATTTAGTACAGACCTTGTCAGTGCCAGGTTTAGAGAAGATAAATAAAGTTATCATTTTAAATCAGTGCGAAACTTCTTCAGGATAAACAAAGTTTTTTGGAATTAACTACTGAAGACACAAGCATGCAAAAGAAGTTCTTTGTTATCAGAAATCTCCAAAACAGAGACATAACTTTTGTAGTCAGATCCTGCAATCTGGAAGGGTTCTAACTTCCAACTGTATAATTAAACTTATACCATTCTAAGCATCACCTTTTCCACCAAAGAGAAGAACAACTTACATGAGGCTACTGCCAAAAAGTAAAGTGACACAACACCAGAAGTACTGCACTGAATTAAAAAGAAGCCTTATTTGTTCTGCATACAAGCATTTTTTAAATTATTTTCTATTTTTTGATATACAAAGGAACTTTTCATCCCATCATGATTTTACAGGAATACCATCTGTCCCAGTAGAGACTTTCTGAACTATTACCATGCCAAGGGATCTCAAGACACTCCCAGCCATGAAATTAAAACAAAGCTAAACCAAAAGGAACTTTTTTTTTTTTAATATCTATAAAAAACCCTCAAAATCCAACAACTTGAAGTCTGGAGGGTAACAGAGATATTGATGATGAGGACCAAGAAGCACAGCAAAGGCTGAGGGATGAATGAAATTATAACATTACTGCATGTAAATGTAAGTGTTCCTGAAAAGTCAGGAGCTATGCTTAAAAATCAGACAATCTTACCTATACAAAGCATCGTCAATTTCCATGGAGTCTGCTGCCATGATTCAATGTGATTTGTTTACACTAGAGGGTTACAAAAATAAATGAGCTGGTTATGTCAGTTGCAATTTCACAGCTGGCACCCCCTTCTTGGCCCACTCAGTTCTTCATTAAAGGAATTGAAAAATAAAAAAGTGATGCTACACAGGAAGCACTTTGAACATTAAGAAGCCTGTGAAACATCATAGCACTTGGGTAAGGAAAACACACACCAGCCAGAAGACAAGAACCCCCAAATCTTCAATAAATGTTCTTAAGATACAAACAGACATTAATTTCCCCACTGAAGAAATGCAACACTTACCTCTTATATTTGCCACAGTTAGATTTACTGAAAGAGCAACTTCATTTTATATGAAGAGCTCCAAGCTGAACAACTTGCATCTACCTGATCAGTGTTTTTTTTTAAAAGAAGACAGATCACTGAATGGCTAGAAATAGACATTTATGCTGCACTATTTCTGTGTTAATTGAGAACCTTTAAGAAACAAGTGTTTCAGCTAACTGAAGAAACCAACACCCAAAGATCTGAATTGTTGCAACATTTAACTAAGACATGCAGTTAGACAGTTTGATAGGATTGTAAGAAAAAACATAATTTATGCTATTAAGGCCTTTGGCTATTACCAAGGATGTTTTCATTGTTAAATTGGTGATAACAAAGCACCAGGATTAGGAACAAGCTGCCCCTGGGCACCTTGTTTGTTACTTAAGCACACTGGGAACTGGTGCTTCCTGAACCTGGCAGGTGACTGCCACCAAACACAGCACGACCCTGTGTGTACTTTTGTAGTAGTGATAGGAACTGATGTTCTGGGTCACGTATCTTATTTCAGCTTTCTACAAATTGCCTTGAAAACTACATATAGCTGACAACCCTCTCTCCTGACACTGAAAAAAAAGTAAGACATACTAAGGACTTTTTTTTTTCAGAGCACAGATATACCCTAAAACAGCTTTCTAGCCTGCCCAAAATCAAATTCCTATTCACTGTTCAGGTGACTTTGGCATATATTTTAAGACTTCTGAGGTATGGCCCCTGCAGTCTGTCACAACATGGAGATTGCAATATTCTGACCCAAAATCCATCCTTTTGGTTTTTAGAAAGTGCTGAAATAGCTCAGCAAGGGACAGAGTTACATTGGACACAGGCCACAGATCTCATCCACAAGGCTCTTCCTCAGTGTGGATATTAACTCCTACACTTTAGCTAGCACTCAAGACAGCTCCATCACAGTCCACACCACCAGCCACTTCAGTACAGCTCCCATGCCTTTGACACCACATGGGCTGAAGACAAACAATGACCATTTCACTAGAGCCAGATCTCAAGCCAGAGTGCAACACACCACATCTTACAGTCACAGGCTTCAGTGCCTGCTTAATGAGGGCCTTCATTTCAGCCACTGCCTGAGACACAAGGCTGGAAGTCCTCCTCAAAGCAAGCCAGCATCATCTCATAACAGACCAGAGCTGTTCTGCCCCTCCACAATCATCCTCCACAAACAGCACTGGCATTCTGGGACTACACAACATAACAGGATCGTGGTACTAAGATGAGGAAGGTGATTCACCCCTGCATAATAATACTCAGCTTCCACTGCTGTGACTGCTGACAGCCATCCCAGTCTCTATGCCCTCCCAAAACAGTATTTTGCAAACAACTAGGATGTGAGATCAACTGGCAAGAGAAACTCTGCCACCTGTTTTACACAGACTCACTTGACAGTGCCTCTTTCAATATACTTTTTAATTCCTCATTCTCCTCCAGCAGTCACAGTTACAGCACTGAGATGCTGCCAGTGCACTCATCAGGTAGAGCAAAATACCTCCTTCCACAAGGAGGATTTAATGACACTATGGTCAAGTGACTGTAGGACAAACTTGGTTAATGTATTTCCACATCCAAGTTATTTCTCATTTTTGTTCCACCGGTATTGAATCTGTTTCAAAGAAATACATGCAAAAAAGTCATTCTAACATTATGTCCCAGCTCTTACCAGAGGCTCAACGTTTATACACTTGTCTGTTTCCTTTTAAAAGCCAACGCTACCAGTTTCAATAGCAGCCTTGTATTTAACTGCTTAAGTAATGTGCTTCATTTTTTAAAGCCTCAGCTGTTTGCATGACATAACCCAGGGACAAACGGGGAAGGGACATGTTACCAAGAAGGACTAAGATGCTCTGAAGAGCAGCAGGGGCACAGGAGCTGTAGCGGTGTGCTGGTTTCATGGTGTTCTTACCTGCGAGTCAGCGCAGGCTGAAGCAGTGTTAACTACTCGCTGTTCAGCACGCTGGGATGGCACAGAGGCCTGGACTCATACCACCTACCCGGAGCTTCCAGCGGCTGATCCCAGTCGATGCAGACTCCCTGTTCAGTCGGCGGGGAGAAAGAGAGAGAGGAGCCTCAAACCCACTTCCTGCCCAGCCGGGCGAATGCGGGAACACCGACACCCCGGTTATGTAGCGGTGCCCCGACAGAGCCCACGGGCTGCCTCGGCAGCACCCCGACCCCAGCAGAGCCTGTAGGCTTCAGCCCAACTCGCCGCTCTCGGGGCGCTCCCGCGGCGCTGGGCACCGCCGCCCGCCCGCCCGGGCCACACCGGGCTCGCCGTGCCCCGCCCGCCTCCGCGGCCGCCGCCCGCTCTCCTCACCCCGCGGCGGCCTTGGCGTGGCGATCCAGGCCCGAGCGCAGCCGGCGGCGGAGGGGGAAGAGGCAGGAAAGGGGTGGGAAGCGGCAGCACCGGTGCCGCGGCGCTTCCCCGCCTGCGCCGACATGAGGGGCCGGGCCGGGCCGGTGCCGCCCTGAGGGGGTGGGTCCGCCCCGCTTCGGCAGCTGCGCAGCGACTGCCCGGCCGGAGACGCATAAGCCCGTGAAATCCCCGCCATTTTCTGCTGTAGAAGTAACACACGGTGCTATTAAAAATAGTAAAATTAATAAATCTTCCTTAGGCTCAAGCATGAGCAGTTTAGACGATGGAGAGCGCTTCCGGGCCCTGCACCTGCGATACCTGCCTCTGTATCTAGCAGGAGAGCGCCAGGGGGATGTCACCTACCTACCCAACAGAACTTCATTGAAAGGGTCTAGAGTGCCAGCTGCGAAATACTAGATAATAGCCAAGGCCGTAGAGGAGATTTCGCAGAGAGTTATCAAAACCGAAGTCCAGCCCATGTCGGGGTGGTATATAGGCTTGTGGAAACCTTTTCTCTTGGTGGTGATAAAGCAGGACAGGCCAAGCCACAGCAGCCACTGTGCTGTCTCCACCACCAACTCCACACCACCAATTATCTCCTCCTATCAATATTTTCTCACCCATTTCCCAGACTCTTGATTATGATCCCAGCACAGCCCACCTTCCCATCATACCCAGTTTAATCTCCCTTCACCTTGATCCCTGCCTTCTCTTTTGTTACCCCAATCACTGGAGTAGGTGAGACGAATTTAAATAATTATTGATTACCATTAGCACAACTTTTGTAGAACGGGAGGGATTCAAGGACTCAAAAGTGTCTTTGCATACAGTGAATATAGAATAGTCACCTTGTATTTTAAAATATTTATAACTTAAACCCAAACACACCAACCAACTACCTGCATCTTAGAATACACAAGGGGAAAAAAAAAAAAAAAGGCAAGCTTTTTGTCTCTCTTGATTGGGGTTTGGAGAACTTGTAAGGGCAATAATACCCAAGTTTTGTGCTTTTTGTGAGCATCCAGCACCTTATTTTGCCATTTCTTTTAACAGCGTTCTAGCAACCCTCAAGATTTACACCTCTGTCCAACAGCGCACACAGCCTTTGTACTTAATCAGTAACACAAATTCAAAGCAGCTGGACAACACTGTGCTCGTCCAAACTTGGACTGTGCCTTGGCAGGTTCAGGGTGAAGGCTCTTGTCTGCTGCACTGCTGTTTACACAGGCAGAGATAATTGCAGAAGATGTGGGCAAATTTCGGAGAACCACTAGAGGCCAGTAGAAGCCTGGAATGCCGAACTCAGGGACGGGGTAATCGGAGAAAGCCGTTCGGGATGTCGACTGCAACCCTTACCAGTAATGGGATTTATGCTAAGGCTGGTATTTGCTTTGTAGCTTTTTCACATAATACATAAAAATCAGAACATGGAAGAATTACTTTAATTATTTTAACACAGCAATTTCAAAGAGTAGTGCATGTATCTAATGAACGGAATTAACAGGACTCCCAGTGATGGGGGAGTGAGATAGAAATGAATAAGAGTTTAAAGACACCAAAAAAAGTCAGCTTCAGTTTTGTCACTTGCATTATTTTTAGTCTTGCTGGTGATTTTTGTCTTTATATTTGTGGTTTCTTTCCTTAAAAATTAACCTTTTTTTTTTTTTTTTCAAGGTTAAACTAACCATTCTTATTTTCAAGCACTTACCCATTAAATGGGTTATAGAAATAATAATTTAAAAAATCTTCTACCTACCATCTTTTTGTCCAGGTCATTACACTTTTCAAGACCCATCCATACAGCCATCTCACATGAAACAAATTTTGCTTAGTCACAGCAAATACTGACAAGCCTTTTGCCTAAGTGGAGAAACAGCAACATCCAGTTAATTCTCACGTAATCCTTTAGCAGTAACCAGGCAAACACTAACCATCAGTGAAACCATGAATATGGGCCTTCTAAGATAAAATGCCACAAAGAAATGGGCAGATTCTGTTTACCCCAGAAGCCAAAGAAACAAGTTACCAAATGCATCAATTAGCAGGTGTACTCAGGAACTCTCTAGGCTGATGGTACCAAATCAAAAAAACATACAGGTTTTCCCCTATCTTTCTAAGACTGCAAAATTTGAAACATCTAGAATCATTTGACTTTCCTTTTTCCCCATAGCCTTCTTCTTAAAAACTACATGTGACATTAAAATCTTGGTAAATTTGGTTAAATAAATTAATTTTAAAGGAAACCTCATCTCCATATTTGCATCATATTAGTCAGTTATAGCTTTTGAGGCAGGAAGCAGAGCTGTCAGTTTACAGACTTGCTGAAGCAATGAGTGGGATGAGGCTGTGGCCAGGAGAACATCACCACCTCCAGAGTTGAGCCTATTCATGTCCCAAATCTCTGCAACTTCAGTGTATGTGCGCCACTGTAGATTCATTCTGCATCCAGGTATTGAATACATCTTTAAAGCCAGTATTTTCAAAAGGAGCTGAAGCTGTTATAGCTGTAAATCTCTTTTCCATCTGCTGGGGAAATCAAAGCCACTTGGGTATTTTTAGTCTTTAATTTCCTGGTTTACAGGTG